>NC_065877.1:14509728-15180381 GCF_933775445.1 Argentina anserina
TACCCTTAAAAAAACAACTACATCCAGACTTTTCAAGAAACAAAACATTTTAATTTCGCTCTCCTAAAAGGATAGAAACCTTCAAAACAAATAAATCGAAACCAAAATCAAAATAAGAACTTGATAAAGAAACACAAAAAAGAACTAGGGAAAACAGAAACATTACTTCTTCAATATTAAAATTGGACGAGATTTGATCGGTCTTCGATCGATCTGTAAAAAACCAGGGTTAACCAGCAATCAAATTTTACAACTCTTCTACTATAGTTCATTTATTTTGTGTTATTTAACTTTAAAAAAGAAATTAATACTCAGACAAGGTTGTATATGTTTCTTTTTAATTATCAAACTTTAATCAGGTATATATTCAGGTTTGGTATTACTAATACAGAAGGATCATAGCTAGATTATTGTCATCACTTGCACATTGCTTAGGAAAAATATTGGTGTTTGGTAGGTGCTTTAATTTTCACCGTGAATTTTAAGTGACTATTCTCCTTTGAGTCGGATGCTACTCAGAGAATATTAGGAGGAATCTCTGAATTCGAATGAGAACTGAAACCAAATTTGTTTACTTAATCAATTAGAATACACAATTTAGCCACACCAGCTGGGAGCACCTTACAATAAGTGATAGGATTTCTGTAAATTAGTGGCACATTGATAGATCGATCTTCGAATTTCTAACTGTATACCCTGCTGCTGCTTGGATAACTTGCATTCTTCACTTTATGAAACAAGTTGATGAGGATGAGGTGATGATAGATAGACATACCCTTTTATCCCTTCAACATCTTTCAGTTGTGAGCATCTAGTTTCTCAGGGCGATTGACTTGATTTGCTATCTAGAAGGAAAGCTATGCATGTGTGTAATAATCCATCAGGTGTTACCAGCTGATCGATGTATTGAATATAAATAAATTGTGATATTGTACAACTTTGTAAGGCTTCAAAATGAACAACAGATCCGGAAAGTTCATAGTTTTTGTCACGTAACAATCTCTCTATTGTCAGTGTTCATGAACAGCCCTTCCAAGGGGGATATATAAGTTCACCATTCACTGAAAACTCATGAAAGACCCTGAAACCTTTCACTGAAAAAAAAAGGTTTAACAATCTCGATCTATACTTGTTATGGCGTTTCCAGTGAGTACTTATTATCATCACTTGAGTACCTAGTATGCATGGCATTTCAGCATTGTTTTTTTTAGGGCTGTAAGTAGGCTCGAGCCGCTCGTATTTTCGACTCGTATTCGGCTCGTTTTTAGCCCGTTCGGCTCGACTCGTAAAATTAAATAAGCCGAGTTTGAGCTCAATATTAAGTTCGATCTTGAAAATGAGATGAGCTTTAACAACAAGTATTCGGCTCGTTCGACTCGTTCGACTCGTTCGACTCGTTCGACTCGTTTAACTGACGAGCTAGTTCGAACTCGCTAAAATCTTGGCTCGTTTATTAATTAAGCTTAACTTATTAACTTTTATAATATATGAGAAATAATTTTTATATGAGAAATAATTTTTAAAATATAATATTTGTTAGAAAAAGCTAAAAGACTTCTCTATAGAATAATCAATTAAAGACTTAAGTTTAATAACGAGTTTGATTTATTATTTTTAATTTATTATAAATAAAAAGGATTTTGTGTGATGCTATGACATCAGATAATGAATTATCCTTTTAATTTCTTAATTTTAAAATTTTAATTTTTTATAATTTAAGCTACCTCGATTTGTGTTCAAGCTCGTCTAATAAAATGAGCCGACCCGAGTCCAGCTCGAGCTTTGTTAAGCCAACCCGAGCTTGAACATGAAGGATTAAAATCAAAAATCAGCTCGACTCGGCTCATTTACACCCCTAATTGTTTTAATGCATGATAAGTTTACAAGCTTGGGCTGCATATAGAATTTTGGTGGAAAATAAACCAAACATTGATATAAAATAGGGGGCCATTCATTCGTAGTAATACATTGAGTTATCCACCATTCTTGGCAATCTATATTCTATAATTGCTCAAAATTAAACCTAGTTAGGCCACTGCATGGATTTATTCTTTCCATCGTAAATATGGATGCAATTATCCCCTGAGGCCGAATACGCAAATAGTTGCCTTAATATTGGGGTTCCTCTAGGCTTATTCTCGTAAAATAAATCTTATCGTCGCACATATTCTGGACGGGCGGGCAAGATTGTAGTTCATGTTCTTTGTCCAAAAAAAAAATTCTAGTTCATGTTGTTTTGTAAAACAAAACCAAACCTTATGTAGCGTGTCTGGCAATTTACCGGGCTGCTTATAAGATCCGCAACTCAATATCGCATTGACATTGTACTTATGAATGGCGATTTCTATGTCATTGGTTGGATAATACTCATTTGGCTTAAATTCACCTTCCAAACCCATCAATTCGTGAGACTTCAATTGCTGCCACAACTCCACTGTTTTCGTTATATATTATAGAGGAGTTGGCATACGTCTAAGCAGCATAACTACCCGTATTTCCATATTTGGATTGCCAGAATGCATTGGCTTCCGGATTTTTATCAGAGTCCAAAGGGGGCCAACCCTCGTCTGAGTTGTTGTTTTAGTTCAACATCGATCTGATAAGATAAAGAGTATGGTAAGAGATTATTAGAAACATTAATTAATTAACACTTATATTTGAAAACACACGTACTTATAGTGGAACCACCAAATTTGAATTTTTTTTTTTACCTCACATGCATGCATACTCTTTGCACCATTCAAACATTTACTTCTTGTGAATTTTCTAAAAAATGTGCTTCTGTTCATGGAAATATAGTTTCCCTGATAGTGTGATAATTCCTGCATCTTACTCTCAAAAAAAAAAATTAAGTACACCTCCCCATACAGACTTTTGACAAAACATTAGAAAGCTAAAAAATTTTAAGCTCATCTTAAAACGATGGAAAATGAACTAGAAACATTACTCGAGCAATATCAAATAACGGACGGTTTGGTACGTCACACCATGTAACTTCGTTGAATTCGTATACGGTTGGCTGCCCTACAGGGTCAACTGGTATAGGATTAAGCTCCACAGGACGAAGGCTGTCGATGGTCCATGCATCCTTCGACTCATCTTCCCTGTTCATAATTGTTAACACCTCCCCCTGAACAAGATAATTACCGGTCAAATCTCCTTTAATTCTGGTTACCGGACCGGTGACCAGCAATCTGATAACGCCGGATGTCATGACAGATAGCAAGGTAGCTACATCTCTAATCTGAATCTCGCCATTGACGCCGCTCAAGGTGGCTCACCTGAACAATAAATGCATCTTGTAATGGTTCACATACTCACATTGAAGGGAGAGCCCAACACTTCTCCCAATGTACCTATAAAAGGCTCACGTAGATCACTTAAAAAAGGTAACGTATTCCTAAATCTTTAACTCTCGAACTTAAATTATGTTCCGGATACTAACTTAAGTTTCGGAGGGTCAAAGGCCGGTGCACCGCTGGCCCTTTGACTTGACACATGTTGTGTGTAGGTCCCACTGAGCTGACACATCGAGACTACGAGAGGTTAGGTCTTCCAGATTTAGCACTCGTAACAGGTCGCTCGACCTCATCGCCCACGTTTCGCTTCACGCCTCAGTATGCTCCCACCTCCGCCAAGAGAAGTATGTACTCAGTGACAGGCAGCGATATCCTGAAGAAGCCCTCCTCATCCAACTTCCCTGGCATGGTTGTAAAACCCTTTAGGCGCGCCACGTCCACGTCTTTCGCGCCCCACACTCGAACGCACTCCTTGATCCCCTAGATCACGTCCTCATCCGACATTTGTTGTGCGGCCCGAGAAATTTTCTCTACAACTTCTTTGCTTCCACTGCAACCGCTGCAAAAAAAAAAAAAAAACATGTCAGAATGACACCATATTTCAAATTTAGGTATACAATAAGGTTCACCTATTTACCAGGCGTTTTCACGATGGTGTACGCCTCGTAAACGGCCATCCGACACCACCAGAAAATTGACATGTCCGCCGACTGCTTGAAAGCAAATATACACCTCATCAGGCGATTCTCCATTAATGGAGTCAACCTGGTCTTGACGGGTACTACCAACTGAAAATTCATCAAATCACAATACTCACTTAAAAGTACACACACATGGATACAACATACCAAAAGGCTGAAAAGACCCCGGGACTTGAAAGATTGTGTCTTCCACCATGAACACTCGCTCCCGCCAGTTAGTCGGGGTGCTACTCGGGGGCTCAATGATTAATGGGACGAACTTCCTCCCCCAGGGCACCATTCTCATACACCCATGGCTCCCCCTCTTCAAAGAGTACTGCAGCAACTAGCTGGACATGAACTCCTGTCAGCATGGTTTCCCTTGCCGCAACGCCCGTAACATGGTTATGGTGTCGAGCAACTGCATCCAAATGTTTGGGGTGACTTGCCATGGCGCGACATTAAATCATGTCAGAATGTACTGCACACTGAACATAAGCGGGAATGCCAACCCATAGGCCAAAGCATGCTCTGAGATGCAGCACGCCCCCTCCGGCAGAATGTGGAATAACTCCCTCTAGGTCAGCGGCCTCAAACTTATGTTCTCTGGGATTTAGTACATCTTTCGAATACCAGCCAACTCTTTCACCGTTGCGCTTTGACTGGGCGGATCCACCTTCTAGTCGCCGAACCAAAACCTCATGTCGTCACTGCTCGTACTCACCTCTTCATTATCTCTTTTTTTTGCCATTTTCGATTACCTGCAACAAAAGACCGAGCGAGTTACTTGACGACCCCACATCGCTTACAAACGAAAAACTCTGTGGCCCTCTCCTCAACTCACAGTGCGCTTCGACATGTTTGAAACGGGAACACTTGATAAAACATCATTCCCACTCCAAATCACTCCGACCGACTTCCTCATTTGCTACAACCCCCAGATCAATACAAATTAGCTCAACACCCCAAACACGAGACAAACAAAATTTAGATCGAGTGCATACCTCTGGTGGTTGGAATTGGAGTTGTAGTTGACTTCAGTGGTTACAAATGTCGGTTTTTTCACACTATTCCGAATAAAACCGCCAAAAATCACTCTCTATTCCCTTTCTCTTCTGATTTCAACTTTCGTTCTCCACTATCACTCTCAAACAATTACGAAAAGAAATCCAGTTTTCTCTCCCTCTATATATAAGCACTCGAATTCATTTGGCCCGTTGAACCCAAACACCACCAACCATTGGATCACTGACACGTGCCCCACTAACCATAGAACCCCTCGATTCCCAAACCGACGCGCCCCACGCACGCACATACTCCTATACAACCCTAACTGACCCTTACTCACTACACTTCCCCATACGCCATTATGACTGCCCACGTTAGTGACACCTCGTTCCCAGTGTGGTTCACACTCATGTCCCTTGCATTACATGCCAGGCCCCCTAGGCGAACTGGCCACTTTGTAACGACCCCAAAATTCTGAGCCTAAAAACTCAAAATTTCAAAGTCGTTAAACACTAAACAATTTCACTGAAAACGAAATCATTTAAAATGCCCAGCGGATCATTACTGAGTTCTCAATACAACTCAGAAGAACCAATTATTACAACCCAAATTATAATGCAATAATATAACAAATGGAATTGCGTAATTCTCACAACAAACTCACAAGATAGTCACACAAAATCCTCACACAAGCTGGAGATAAATAACTTCAAGTCCTCTGAGCGGTCCGTCAATTCCCGCTAATCCACACCTGCGGAGTTATCCACTACATCATCGAATTGGTGCACCGGGATTGTAAACACAAACCCGGTAAGCTTTACAGCTCGTATGAGTAAAATGAAAATATAACTCGCATATTAATATATATATATATATATATATATATATATATATATACGAAAATCCACAAATCAAACAAATATAAATGCACTCATGAGTCAATGGACAACCCATCTGGTTGTCCCAAAGAAATATGAAAAGAAGCGCTCATGAGAAATTAAGTAACCCTTCTGGTTACCCAAATGCATTTATAATACGGGTACCAAGAACGCTGGTACACATCTGTTACCCCTCTCATAATACCCCGTCGATATTGGATAGCCACCCGCTACCCAACATCTAAAACAATCTGAGTACCCATGAGCAGATAACCACCCGTTACCTCACATGCAGTACTAAGGCAGACAGACTAGAGCTCTAACTGTATCGTAACTTTCGCCCGGCCAAAGGCTAGGTTCCGACTTGCCAAACACGTACAATAATCTCACATCATATTGTACCAATCACGTCCGAAGACAAATCAACATTTTAACAATCTCAATGTTAAAAATCACGTACAATAATCTCACATCATATTGTACCAAAAATCATGTCCGAAGACAAATCAACATTTTAACAATCTCAATGTTAAAATCACGTACAATAATCTCACATCATATTGTACCAAAAATCATGTCCGAAGACAAATCAACATTTTAACAAACTCAATGTTAAAATCACGTACAATAATCTCACATCATATTGTACAAATCAAAATCACATGCTCGATATTTAAATCTCGTCATCGAAATGACATAAATCACGATAAAATCATAACAGTATATTATATAGCAAACTATATATATATGTACATATTTACCATTTATACAATATATATATAATCCATTATATCGTATACATGTCATATTTCATAAACACGTCCGAAGACAAAAACTCGTCCGAAGACAAAACATTTTAACAAACTCATGTTAAAACCACGTACAATAATCACACCTCATATTGTACAAAAATCACATCACATGCTCAACATTTAATTCTCGTCATTCGAAATGACCAATTCCAATGAATTCATAACAGTATATAATATAGCAAACTATATATATATGTACTTATTACCATTTATACGATATATACGTGATCCACTATATTGTATACGTGTCGTAATTCAATATTAAAAACTCTTGCAAAATCTTGAATCACCACAAGGGTAGATTCGTAAATAAGTGAGATTTTACTCACCTTCTTTCCTGCGTGCAACTTCCACGACCCTGAAAGTAATTTCCTCACTCGTTTCGTCAGTCACCTAATAGCACGATAAATGCTTAGAAAATGATACTTAAAATATCAGGTGACGAGTTCAGCACAGCTAAATGTTGTTCATAAAACATTGTTCACGGAACACTGTTCATGTTTACTAATCACTGTTTTTACTAAACCACTGTTCACAGTTACTGTTTTACCAAAACACTGTTCACAGTTACTGTTTTTACCAAAACACTGTTCACAGTTACTGTTTTACCATGTCACTGTTCAAATTACTGTTACATACCACTATTCATGCCATGGTACTATTCACCGGTACTATTCACAGTCACTATTCATGCGGTGTTACTGTTCACCGACCGCCACCAATCATCACCAAATTTCATCACCACAACCTAAACAACATTTCCAACAACTTCCTAGTTGACACAAAGTTCTAAATCCGAGCCTAAACAGTCCAAACACCGAAGAACATATATTCGGCACTATTCACAAACCCTAGAAATTGAAATTTTGATTCGGGTACTTACACTTCGATTTGGCTCGATTCCTTTTGTGGGAATGTTGCTGGGACTGAGACAAGCAAAACCCCCCAAGAATCTCGAGCCATGGTGGCCGGAGGAGGCGGCGCCGCCACAGCAGTAACTTCCGGCGGTTGCTACACCGTGTGTGGTTGTCGCCGGAGTGCAAGGCATAGCCCAAAAGATGGAGCTCGTCGAGCCCGTCAGTTTGATAGGTGGCACAACACGAGGCGACGTCGGATGGTGGAGAAATCGGCCGGAGAAGTTTTTTTTGGTCGGGTGAACAGTACCCGAGCTCGGGTGAACAGTAACCCGAGCTGATTTTTAGAAAAATCTGATTTTTAATCTCCTTTCCTTCCTTTTATACTATTTCCAAAATCGGAAACGAACTTCCGACGTTAATAACTTTTGCATCCGACGTCCGATTCGAACGCATGACGTGTCCACGAATTCGTATCGATGAGCTCTACGACTTTCGTGAATGAAGTTTTTGCAACCGAGCGACGGAATAAAAGTCGATCTATACGTTGCGGTAACGTTACGTTTTCTAATTAAACGATCCGAGAACGTTTCCGTTTTTGTTTTGAAATGTCGCAAACCTCCAATTGTCGTCTTGAATTAATTTCACAAGTTTAACACTTAAAAAAATACTCGACATTTAGTTTCTAAAAATTCGGGTTATTACATTCTACCCCCCTTAAAAGGAATTTCGTCCCGAAATTCAAGTTCACTCAATAAACAACTGTGGGTATCCCGTCTTCATATCCGACCCTAGCTTCCATGATGCATCACCTTCATCATGATGGCTCTACAATACCTTGACTAGCTCCACTTCCTTCCTCCAAAGCTTCTTTGTGGATCTATTCAAAATACAAACCGGCTCAAAACAAAAGTGGTATTTTCCTTCACTTCAATGGTGTTATGATCGATCACATATGCGACACATCAGGATCATACTTCCTCAACATGGAAATGTAGAAGACGTTGTGAACGTCCGACATGCTAGTAGGCAAGGCTAGTTTTCCCACCTTCTCGAGAATCTCAAAGGCCCAACATACCTCGGCCAACTTTTCTTTCTTGTCAAATCTCACTACACCCAACTTTGGCCCAACAGATAGGTGATCGACATGGTCTACCTTAAGTGCCTCATAGGGTACCATGCCGATGCTGGAAGGGTAACTGTCGTTGTAGGCGAACTCAATCAATCTCAAATGATTTCACAGCTACCTTAAAATCCAGCATACAAGCTCTCAACCTATCTTTTGTTACCTCAAACTTCCTCCATCAGACAATCTGTCACATGTCATAACAATCATAGTCGAATGTGAGCTACTCAAAATATAATCATCCTCCCGAAACATAATGATGTTTTCAGCATGGAGGCGTCGACGCCCTCTTTTGTCTAGTTCACCACTCTCTTGCGATTTGACAGACTATCCTCACGTCATGAGTTAGCTCCTACCACTAAGCATGGTCAAAACTCTCAACATCTAACATGAGTCAAATCAATGATTAACACATGCCTACTACTTTCATCACACATAGTGGTTTTCAAATAAACGTGCTTTATCACGACAATACCTTCATGACTTCACCACAATGCATCGCTAGAATAACGAACCTACCATTCCTTCCAATCAACAAAATAATCTCCTTTCATGATCATCTTATTATAACCATAAAAAGTTGTCGTGCATGATACCCACTCAAGTACCATATTTGTATCGGCAACACGATAAAGAAATCTTAACTCATTGAGTTCACAACCACCACAGAACACCACATTGGATTAAGAATTACTCTAAAAAAATTCACCAGAGAATCGACTAATATACGCACAAGGCAGTAGAGAACCTCTACCGCCACCACAAGAGTGACGCATTACGCATCCCAACACACTCACCAAAACTTACCGTCGAAAATTAATTACAGCTTTCTGCTTCCATGAGTGGTATGCCACAATTTGGGGTTCAAACAAAGAATGTATTTATCTCCCAACGGTGGAACATGAAAAATTAGGTGAACTTTACAGCGCAAAATCCAACACGACCACAACCGAGATATACTTTACTCCTGGTTCATACATGCCTCAAATGCATGACATACGGTCCCACACAAATGCCCCAGTGCATCATCTAAGATATTGGTTCCTCCCACCGTTGTAGTACTAATAAGTTTAGTAATTACTTCAACAGAACCCAATATTAGGTCTACCATCTCCTCAAAACTAACCCAAAATGTTCGCTATACCACCACTCTAAACAGTTGTTTCTTTACTTTCATTAAGAACCCTCATGGCCAACGCATTCGGCCAAAATAACTTCTCTGCAAGCAGTAATATAATTGATTACTCTTTATCGTAAAATTTATCCCTTGTTGAACACTTCAGTCAACTTCGCCTTATCCAACAATAAAGAATCTGATGCATAGAGGGAAAAAAAAACTCTAAGTCTCCAACACTAACACCACTTGCACTTGAAAAGAAGATTTAGTCCTCAACCATTTTCTTACCAGTTAGAAGGTACTTGTCACGACCAATTCGTTAAAACACCACTAAGCTAAGATCATCTCATACCTTACCTTCAATAGAGTTACTTCACCGCCATTGCGTCTCATTTGGACCAGTGGCATTGTGAAGTTCCAATCCCCAACACCAAAATAAATAAATCCTGAAAGACCAGCGTTCTCATTTAAATGCTCATCTAGCAAATAATTAATTCATATCGCCACATTGAGATTTCTCCATCACCTTATATTTCTTGCTCAGCCAAGAACAATGTGTAACATCAATTGTCTATAGCCGAACCAAAACAAGTTTGGAATGTCACATCGACAAAATGTGAATCTCAATTCAATAATTGTATTACCACTTTATGGACGTATCATACGCCCTACCACTCTGTTACCAATAGCGTTAGAGATGCTAGTCACGAAAATTTTCGTTAACCACCTCCAACCTATGGTCTACACATCTCTTACCTGAACGTAATATCTCAACCTTGTTAGGCTTCAACTTAGATTAGTTGCATAATTAAAATCTAGTCCTTAACATTTAAACACTGAACATCCCTCAATATAGGGTCAACGCTCTCTATCAAGACTCCTTGATAGTTCTCTGCCCTGATAGGAAACTATATACTCAAACCTGTTAGCATTCCAGTATTTGGATCGCATGTCAAACTCATGGAGTATTGTAGCCTCTCTAAGCTGATCACACCAGTCATTAAGTCTTTGAATTCATTTGTCTCATTCATACGTCGTCTTCGTTATAGGGGCTATAACACAGTATCTCCTGAAACGTCTCACTTTACTCTGATATCACAACGATGTATGTGATAGCTACTTCAGATCCACATACTCAACATATGCCATGACTCAAACTCTCATGACATTATCCGCCTCGAGTCAAAGATACGAAACTCTGATTTCCTGGGTCTACGAATGAACCCACCATGTCAAAACAATCAATCACCGTGTACTGCGTACTCAACCAATCAATTCCTATGATCACATCATAGGTGTGATCCGGAATCACGATCAAATAAACAGAGAACTCTCCACTTCCACTCACAATAGGACAAGCCTTTCAGTGTCTCCAATTCGAGGAACACTCCAAATGCGAAGTGACACATAAAGAGTTTCTCATAGATGTAGGAGTCAATCCTACCATCTCCTCTACCGAACTATCACTAATAAGTGTCGATATCATCTTCTTCTCTTTCTCAGGGTACTCAATCATCTCAAAGTAGATTATGATGCCCTCGATCCAGTGGTCCACTACCATATGATCCAGGCCTCTATGAAATAAGACGTTGACAGACGATTAAAGTCCTTGATCAACTTAACACACGACTATCGTCGTCTCTAACGACAGTAGCACGGTCAACATGTTCTACCCGTGGAGCAGCCTCCTCGTAAAGGTTCTCCACATTGCGGACTCGGCCTGCAACCCTACCTCGGCCGCGACCTATCGTCCGTCCTCGGCCCTGTTCACGGCCCTTTTTCCAAATTCATCATCATTCAACAATTAACACTCAGTCATACATGTGAAGTCTCGGATTCGACAAAATAGATCCAACTAATATCAATCATGAAATCTCAGAAGAAGGTGAATCATCGGAGTATCGTCACAATACTCTCTACAGGACCAAACCATAAGGTATGGCTCCTAACACTCTCGCGTACCCGGCGACATATCAATACCGAGGAGCATGTGATGGGTGCCCGCCTGCAGTCGGATCATCGCTCCCGGATGATATTGATAATCACCAAATACGCACTTAGACTCTGATACCAGCTGTAACGACCCCAAAATTCTGAGCCTAAAAACTCAAAATTCCAAAGTCGTTAAACACTAAACAATTTCACTGAAAACGAAATCATTTAAAATGCCCAGCGGATCATTACTGAGTTCTCAATACAACTCAGAAGAACCAATTATTACAACCCAAATTATAATGCAATATTATAACAAATGGAATTGCGTAATTCTCACAACAAACTCACAAGATAGTCACACAAAATCCTCACACAAGCTGGAGATAAATAACTTCAAGTCCTCTGAGCGGTCCGTCAATTCCCGCTAATCCACACCTGCGGAGTTATCCACTACACCATCGAATTGGTGCACCGGGATTGTAAACACAAACCCGGTAAGCTTTACAGCTCGTATGAGTAAAATGAAAATATAACTCGCATATTAATATATATATATACGAAAATCCACAAATCAAACAAATATAAATGCACTCATGAGTCAATGGACGGCCCATCTGGTTGTCCCAAAGAAATATGAAAAGAAGCGCTCATGAGAAATTAAGTAACCCTTCTGGTTACCCAAATGCATTTATAATACGGGTACCAAGAACGCTGGTACACATCTGTTACCCCTCTCGTAATACACCGTCGATATTGGATAGCCACCCGCTACCCAACATCTAAAACAATCTGAGTACCTATGAGCAGATAACCACCCGTTACCTCACATGCAGTACTAAGGCAGACAGACTAGAGCTCTAACTGTATCGTAACTTTCGCCCGGCCAAAGGCTAGGTTCCGACTTGCCAAACACGTACAATAATCTCACATCATATTGTACCAATCACGTCCGAAGACAAATCAACATTTTAACAATCTCAATGTTAAAAATCACGTACAATAATCTCACATCATATTGTACCAAAAATCATGTCCGAAGACAAATCAACATTTTAACAATCTCAATGTTAAAATCACGTACAATAATCTCACATCATATTGTACCAAAAATCATGTCCGAAGACAAATCAACATTTTAACAAACTCAATGTTAAAATCACGTACAATAATCTCACATCATATTGTACAAATCAAAATCACATGCTCGATATTTAAATCTCGTCATCGAAATGACATAAATCACGATAAAATCATAACAGTATATTATATAGCAAACTATATATATATGTACATATTTACCATTTATACAATATATATATAATCCATTATATCGTATACATGTCATATTTCATAAACACGTCCGAAGACAAAAACTCGTCCGAAGACAAAACATTTTAACAAACTCATGTTAAAACCACGTACAATAATCACACCTCATATTGTACAAAAATCACATCACATGCTCAACATTTAATTCTCGTCATTCGAAATGACCAATTCCAATGAATTCATAACAGTATATAATATAGCAAACTATATATATATGTACTTATTACCATTTATACGATATATACGTGATCCACTATATTGTATACGTGTCGTAATTCAATATTAAAAACTCTTGCAAAATCTTGAATCACCACAAGGGTAGATTCGTAAATAAGTGAGATTTTACTCACCTTCTTTCCTGCGTGCAACTTCCACGACCCTGAAAGTAATTTCCTCACTCGTTTCGTCAGTCACCTAATAGCACGATAAATGCTTAGAAAATGATACTTAAAATATCAGGTGACGAGTTCAGCACAGCTAAATGTTGTTCATAAAACATTGTTCACGGAACACTGTTCATGTTTACTAATCACTGTTTTTACTAAACCACTGTTCACAGTTACTGTTTTACCAAAACACTGTTCACAGTTACTGTTTTTACCAAAACACTGTTCACAGTTACTGTTTACCATGTCACTGTTCAAATTACTGTTACATACCACTATTCATGCCATGGTACTATTCACCGGTACTATTCACAGTCACTATTCATGCGGCGTTACTGTTCACCGACCGCCACCAATCATCACCAAATTTCATCACCACAACCTAAACAACATTTCCAACAACTTCCTAGTTGACACAAAGTTCTAAATCCGAGCCTAAACAGTCCAAACACCGAAGAACATATATTCGGCACTATTCACAAACCCTAGAAATTGAAATTTTGATTCGGGTACTTACACTTCGATTTGGCTCGATTCCTTTTGTGGGAATGTTGCTGGGACTGAGACAAGCAAAACCCCCCAAGAATCTCGAGCCATGGTGGCCGGAGGAGGCGGCGCCGCCACAGCAGTAACTTCCGGCGGTTGCTACACCGTGTGTGGTTGTCGCAGGAGTGCAAGGCATAGCCCAAAAGATGGAGCTCGTCGAGCCCGTCAGTTTGATAGGTGGCACGACACGAGGCGACGTCGGATGGTGGAGAAATCGGCCGGAGAAGTTTTTTTGGGTCGGGTGAACAGTACCCGAGCTCGGGTGAACAGTAACCCGAGCTCGGGTGAACAGTAACCCGAGCTCGGGTGAACAGTAACCCGAGCTGATTTTTATAAAAATCTGATTTTTAATCTCCTTTCCTTCCTTTTATACTATTTCCAAAATCGGAAACGAACTTCCGACGTTAATAACTTTTGCATCCGACGTCCGATTCAAACGCATGATGTGTCCACGAATTCGTATCGATGAGCTCTACGACTTTCGTGAAGGAAGTTTTTGCAACCGAGCGACGGAATAAAAGTCGATCTATACGTTGCGGTAACGTTACGTTTTCTAATTAAACGATCCGAGAACGTTTCCGTTTTTGTTTTGAAATGTCGCAAACCTCCAATTGTCGTCTTGAATTAATTTCACAAGTTTAACACTTAAAAAAATACTCGACATTTAGTTTCTAAAAATTCGGGTTATTACACACTTGCTACGAGCGGTTTAGGTATGTTTTACTTGGGACATCCCTTGACTGGGGAGTTTGACTGGGGATTTTAGGGGCTCACCATGATACTTCGGATTGAATTAATCACCAATCTGGGCCAATCTCTAGCCATGGATGCTCCGGAGGCTAGTTAACCCGCGTGCCTAGTCTTGAGATTCTAAGTCGCTCCAGGTCCATGAATGCTCCGGAGGCTAGTTAACCCGCGTGCCTAGTCCTGAGATCCTAGGTCGCTCTAGGTCCATGGGTGCTCCGGAGGCTAGTTAATTGTAACGACCCCAAAATTTCGAGGTTAAAAACTCAAAATTTTAAAGTCGTTAAACACAAAATAATCTCAATGAAATCGAAATCATTTAAAATGTCACAGCGGATCATTACTGAGTTCTCAATACAACTTAGACAAACCAATTATTACAAACCAAATTTTTAATCCATACATAAAATGGAAATGTAATAATCCTCACAATCTCTCACAAAACTCACAAATAAATGCTCACAAATTCTCACTCACAAATTCACTCTAGAAATCTCACCACAAGCAGGGTAACGAACAACTTCGAGTCTCCGGAGTCGTCTCTCAATCTCTACTAATCAACACCTGCGGAAGTATCTCGTACACCATTGAATTGGTGCACCGGGATTGTAAACACAAACCCGGTAAGCTTTACAGCTCGTATGAGTAAAATGAAAATATAACTCGCATATCAATATATACGAAAATCCATAAATCAAACAAATATAAATGCACTCATGAGTCAGGGACGGCCCATCTGGTTGTCCCAAAGAAATATGAAATGTAACGCTCATGAGAAATTAAGTAACCCTTCTGGTTACCCAAATGCATCTATAATACGGGTACCAAGAACGCTGGTACACATCTGTTACCCCTCTCGTAATACACCGCCGATATTGGGCAACCACCCGCTACCCAATATCCAAAAATATGAGTACTCATGAGCAGATAACCACCCGTTACCTCACATGCAGGACTCTGGCAGACAGACTAGAGCTCTAACTGTATCGTAATTTTTGCCCGGCCAAAGGCTAGGTTCCGACTTGCCAAACACGTACAATAATCTCACATCATATTGTACCAAACATCAGGTCCGAAGACAAATCACATTTTAACAATCTCCATGTTAAATCACATACAATAATCTCACATCATATTGTACAAATCAAAATCACATGCTCGATAAAATCTTGTCATCAATATGACATCATCACGATAAAATTATAACAGTATATTATATAGCAAACTATATATATATGTATTTATTTACCATTATTACAATACATATATACTCCACTATATCATATACACGTCATAATTTATAAACACGTCCGAAGACAAAACGTTTAACAAACTTCATATTAAAGTCATGTACAAACTAATTCACATGCTCGTCATCGAAATGACTAATTTCAAATGAATTCATAACAGTATATAATATAGCAAACTATATATATATATGTACTTATTACCATTTATACAATATATATGTAATCCACTATATCGTATACATGTCGTATTTCAATATTTAATCTCTTGCAAAAATCTTGAAATCACCGCAAGGGTGGATTCATAAATATGTGAGATTTTACTCACCTTATCGACTCGAGCGTAATTTCACAATCTCCGAAGATAATTTCTTTCCTTGGTTTATCGATCACCTTGAAAAGATAAGAAAAGAATTTAGTAACGTTTCGTAAACCTTTAAATGCCGAAACAGTAATAATCGGTTACTGTTCAGCAATTTTCGGTTTTACGAATTTACTGCTCACTGTTACTATTCATTGTTCAGGTTCACGTATTTACTATTTGTGTATTACTGTGCAAATACAAATCCAATACGTATCTCTGTACGAGTACATACTGTTTACGTATTTCTGTACGTATAAATACTATTCAAATGTACGTACTGTCTCGGTAAATAATAATTACTGATTTACCCTTCTGAATTTACTTTTTACCTTTACTAAAAGTAATTTATATTGACAATTACCGTATGTAATTAAAATTTACATTTACCGTACGTAAATAAAATTTACATTTACCATACGTAAACAAATTACAAAATTACCCTTCCGGATACACTGTTCACGCGCCGCCGCACGTGGCGGCGCGTGGGGTACACGCGCCACCTCCGGCAGGCCGCGCGTGGCGCTCACGCGGCACTCACTGTGGCAGCGCGTGCGGCACACGCGCCGAGCCTAAAGCCGGCGCGTAGCACGCCACCGCAGCCCTATTCCTCTCCTTTCTCTTCCTCCTCCACCCTGCACGGCCCAAGGCCACCTCCACACTGCCTCACGCTCCTACACGCGCCGCTTAAAGCGGCGGTGTTCAACACATCCACTCCCTCCTCCGATCGCCACAAATCGAACCAAAAACAACAACAATCCAATTACACAATCAACCTACACTAACCCTCACCTCAATCAGACCCTTGGATTGTCGGATCGTCGCCGGAGAGCTCAAGAAGTCGTCGGTGGAATCACAGGATCTTGGCGTCGTTGGTGGAGCTCCGGCGTTGCGTGCTTGGGCGTGTCGACCTCGGGGTCGACTAAGGAGGGCCGCGCGGTGCTCCAGGGACCAGCGGTGAGGGAAACGGCGGCTTGGAGGCGGAGATCGTCGTGCGAAGCAGAGGGAGGCTCGGGGAGAGGGAAGGAGGTCTCGGTGGCGAGCTAGCACATCGCAAGCTCGGAGGTTGGGGAGGATGGTCGCGCGATCCTTCTGGGCATGGCGGTGCGGCCCACGGAGGGCTGGAGGGCACGATCGCCGACGAGGTAGTTCGGAGGGAGAGAGAGCTCGAAAGAGGAGAGAGAGCTCGAGGGAGGCGCGGGGGTGAGGGAGAGAGAGAATAGGGTTTCTGAAAATGGAAACCCTATTCTGATTAATTTCCTTTTATACCCCTTTCTAAATCGGAAACTAACTTCTATCGTTAATAACTTTTACATACACCGTCCGATTAGAACGCGTCACATATCCACGAACTCGTATCGACGAGCCCTACAACTTTCGTGAATGAAGTTTTCTCCGCCGAGCAACGGAATAAAAGTCGATATATACATCGTGGAAACGTAACGTTTTTCTAATTAAACGTTCCGAGAACGTTTCCGTTTTTCATTTCATAACATCGCAAACAATCACATTCGTTTTAATTGAATTTCACAACTTTATAGAATTCAAATCAAACCAAATATTGTTTTGAAAATTAGGGTTATTACATTAATCTGCGTGCCTAACTCTGACTGTTAGTTAACCAATGTGTCTAACACTGAGACCCTAGGCCACTCTTCACGTCCTAAGCCACATTCCAGGTGCGAGGATGCTCAAGCATTCAGATAACCTATGTGACTGATACGGAGA
Source organism: Argentina anserina (assembly GCF_933775445.1). Lineage (NCBI taxonomy): Eukaryota > Viridiplantae > Streptophyta > Magnoliopsida > Rosales > Rosaceae > Argentina > Argentina anserina. Next base: position 14,527,779 of record NC_065877.1, read on the forward strand.
TCCTCGACCACTCGATGCATGGATGTTTCAGGGGATAATTAACCCTCGTGCCTAGCCCCGACATCCTAGATCACACTTCGGTTCCATGGACGCTCTGGAGGCTAGTTAACTCCCGAACCTAGCCCCGAGATCCTAGGTCGCTCTCCGGACATAGATGCTCTGAGTGTTAGTTAACTTATGAGCCGAACATCGAGCTTCGGCGCCACACAACTGGCCGGCCCGGGTCCCGAGCAATTTGAACTAAGAGATTTGCGCCGAATATAATAATATGAAACTCCTCACCTAAGTTATCTCCTCGACTGGGGACTTGTTAACACCTCTCCCTGAATGAGATAATTCTTAGTTAAATCTCCTCTGATTCCGGTTACCAGACCGATGACTGGCAACCTAGTAACGCCAGGTGCCATGACAACTAGCAAGGTAACTACATCTCCAATTGAATCTTCGCCATTGACGCCGCCCAAGGTGGCTTGTCTGAACAGTAAATGCATCTTGTACTGGTCCACATTCCCACATTGAAATGAGAACCCAGCACTTCTACCAATGCGCCTATAAAAATCTCACATAGATCACCTAAAAATGGTAACGTATTCCTAAGTCTTTAACTCTCGAACTTAAATTCTGTTTCGGATACTAACTTAAGTTTCGAAGGGTCGAAGGCTGGCGCACCGCTGACTCTTTAACTTGACACGTGTTGTGTACAGGTCTCACTAAGCTGACACATCAGAATACAAGACTATGAGAGGTAAGGTCCCCTGGATTTAGCACTCGTAACAATAATCACAAGATGAAATCCAGTAATGGAAGTGATAAGAATAAATGAGATTTGGAGAGTAAGCATGAACGAAATTGGGAGATTTGCCATTACAAAGAAACTGGAGATAGCTAGATGCGATAATGCGTACGTAGCTTTCATCTTTACTATATAGATGATGATAACTACATAGCTCTCTGTCTCATGCATGAGTCAGGAATGCACTACTTACCTATATCTTCGTTTAGTTGAGTCTTGTGTTTCGCGTGGCCTCTCTGATAAGCCACCAATCTTAAATTCACAACTCTTCTTCTTCCTCTGTTTTGTTTTATTTAACCTCATGTTACAAACTAATTAATACCAATTTGTGTGTACTCTTCTGAGGGATATCAACCCTAGCTCCCATCCTCAGTCGGACTAACCCTAATGTGTTAATATTTAATAATAGAAAAACTATGTAAATAAAGAAGCTAGAAGAAAAAGTTATATAATGGAAGCCTACGTACTGATGAATTGCACTGTAAATAAAAGTGACTAATAATTGACTACTCAACTTCACTGCTGCCGTCATATAGATTAACCTAACAGACTGAATCGAAGTCCATGACCTGCATGCAAGGACAGTCATTACTGATGAGTCGACTGAAGTCTGTTACGGTGAAAATTACACACCAGTAATGCAAAACCAAAAGTCACCAGATAACACCTAAGCTTTCACTATTTAGGTGAAACAATTTAAACAAGGTACAGTAACTGGCACAGATGAACCAGAAGGTGAAACTTTACCTGAGGTGGGCCATTTTCTGATGATGACTGGATGCTCAAATTGAAATCCAACTAATAGATTCTAACCAGAACTGTTACAGTTGCAACAAGAGTGGCCTCTTTTTCCCATCAAGTTACTCATAAGACTTACTCAAAGTTTAAAATATCGGAATCGATAGATATATTTTTTTTTAAATAGAAATATATTAGAGATACGAGAGAAGAAATTTTTAACTTTTTAAAAAATATTTTTTATTTTTATTAAATTTTCAAATAAAATGATAAATAAATGTTAATTTCATCTGTTATGCAACCTCACACACTATTATTGATGAGTATTGATCTTCACATATAAGTATTAAATTACAATATATGTTCTTAAGAGTTTAAAATGAGTTTTTATTGTTGTTATAATTTTTTGACAACGCCTTTTAAACAGTTATAATGTATCAGTATTTAAAAAAATCGAATGATATCAAAAATAATAGAAATATTTTAAAATTTTGGCTTACTCTTGTTTCAAGTAAGTTTTCACTCCAAAAGGAAACCAAACAAGTCAGAGACCCATATATCTTTTACAACAGTATGATGGTGATCGACTGATCGTGCAGAATAAGATTCTAATTCTTGCCATGGAAATATGCAAAAGAAACAGGAGAGTACTGCTATCTACGTCTCCAGAATATTGTGAGATCATAAACAGAATCAAAACTACTGTGTGTGTCTCACATTACCATGAAGAAGGTCACATCCTTCCTTCTCGACTCCAGCAGTGACAGCTCTATCTCGATCTTCAAATTCCAATAAATGTCAAGGTAACATTATTACTCGAGAGACACTTGTGTAGGTCACCTGTAAACTTGCAGATCCGTAATGGAGAAAATTAGCCGTGTCGCTCTACATGCACTCAACTCCTCTCTCTTTTTTTTTGGACAAGACATGCACTCAACTCAAGATCATAAGTCCTGCTAAAAAAAAAAACTCAATATCATAAGTTGATTAAGTTCTGTTGTACACGTTTGATGAAGCTTTTTTGTTAATTTTTTCTTGTTATCACGAACTGCACCAATTTAAGAAAATGATATATTCATATTTTAATGTAAACGTATAACCAACAATTACATATATTATTAGCCGATATGAGCTCAACTCGATTACTAGAACTCCTTATCGGAACATCTCAATAACAACTCAATCAAATCGGAAAACCGTAACGTACTAATTGTAACGATGAAGGTCTCAACTGATAAACCAACATCAGTAACAAACGTAGCAGCAATAGTGTCCTATTCCAATTGAGTACCGTAAGGCAATATTTTAGACTCATGCATGAAGTCGTTGCCTGCTAGTTGTGGTGGATTCTGCGCTCGAGTGTCCAAGAGCTGGTTTGAAGTTATTGTGCCCATTTCATACGCTTGTATTATTTTTTTTTTTTTCACTTTTTGTGCAGTAGTTAACAACTTTGTGAAACATGATACAAGTACTCTAACATGAGTATGAAATAGAATCATTGGAGTCGCTTAATTATGTACGTAAAACACGTACAAAATTCACGTGTACGTAAACAAGCTACATGGAATATCTACCAATACGTCAACACGTACATTTTAAAATTCTTAGGTCGACTAAGTACGTGACTAACTCTTTCCGAAATAAATTATGAAGTGTGTAATGTAATGAGTTTCTGCAAGGCTGTAAAGAAACTAAAGATTAATAGGCGAACACCGAACTCATGAATCGGCCACACAATTAACAAGAGGGCTTGGACATGCTTGTTGTCTCTGAGGAAACAATAATTTTGGTGGAGAAGCGGAGGAGGGCCCTTGAGAAGCCATGTCTGCCATGTAAATCTACATGCCGATGAGGTCATGGCTCTCCTTAAAGAAAACCTTCATTTTTAGTTATTTATAACCAGGATTTTTAGATACAAGCACATCCTCATTTTGACCAAAGTGATCCAATGATTCTAACATGTGAGGACTTGAACGTACCATAATCCCATAATTAGAAAAGTAACGAACTACTGGTACATTTTGCTAGGGAAACAACATAAATAGAACTAATCGAGTTCCTACATGAAGTACAGTCGAGCTTTACTATAAGCTATCAACTGCGACCCTTTTAAGAAAACGATTACGTGCGACTGTCGTATAAATCTAATCAGAAGCAGAAGATCTGAAGATGTGTATCTTATTCTTATGGAAGTACAAACACACCCTTCTTCCATTTTTAACGAACTGACCAACTAACTTGTAACAGCCAATTAGCAATCCGGCCTCTTGTACTTATACCTAAACTGACGATTAAATAATTATTACAAAGAAGAGAAAAGACCCTCTCACTAAACGAATATTATTGGTCTGTGCTCAAACTCGTGCGTCAGTATTACTTTTCTAATTGGGTAATTGGTATTGGCTAGCTAGGTGGGTATTTTTTTTAATTAAGAAATTTATTGCTCAATAATGGCTAGAATGTACCTTACATCAAAATATTGAATCTTTATTAATAAAATGAGAGAAGTAGACAATTATTAAGATAAAACTCTCACCGCTAATAAATAAATTCAAAACTGAAATCTTAAACAACAAAGCGAAATGTGAATATTTTTTTTGCGAGAAAACAAGCTGACAGATGCCTTAATTGACCATACCTAGCATATTCAAACTAAGATGAAGCACAAACGACTACATTTCATTATTCATGTAGGAAGACATGACAACTATGTTACATTCTTGCCCTTATCATACGGTTCATACCCAACAACATGGTTCAACCCAACTTGCCCAAAATGTAACATAGATGGCCCAATCAACCTTGAATCTAGGGCGGTAAAACGTGAAATTTTGGGTTTCTCGCCGAAGATGGGCTACCCAACTATCGACTTGTGTTTTACTGGTGTGACCTGTTGTTGTTTTATGTGTGGCAAAAATTTTACATTTTTCTAGGATGTAGGCATAGTGGTTGTTGACGGTTTTCTTATGGAACAAAACACAACCAAAGTAAGATTTGTCAAAACCCAAGTGAAGTTATTGACATCCCAAGCCAATGTGAAGCTTCTAAGTAGTGTATTAGTACGTAGATAGTGGAAAGTTTTGTCATTCAAGAATTAGCAACACACAATTTTTTTCTTTTATGCGAGTATAAACTATTTATATGTTGTTTTTCTTTAATGAAACTTGCATTTCATAATTTGTACAATTTGTCTCATGATAGTCACTTGGTTGGTATCCTTGAGATCAATTTTAACATGAAAATAGTGTATTTGTTATATTCAACCTTCCTCTAAGACATACACAATACTTTATACACCATGAATGTAAGCGAAATTATTTGTTCAATATGATTCGAAATAATGTCATCTATTTGGTTAAGATTCGATAAAGTGTCTCATTGTCCTCATAGTTATTCTTGTTCTTAATTGGCATGTAATAGATCTAGAACACAAAGATGTTCTTATGTTTGACTCAAGTCATTTTTAGTAGACAGAAAATTATTGACACTGTTCATTAGGGAAATCTGTCAAGACTAGTGCTTTTAACTTCTTCTTTTTTTGTGTGTGTAGATAGACACACAATAATATGGGCAACTCGTCATGTATCGCAAATTTCCTTCATCATTACTCAATCTTGATTCTCTAGCAACTACTCGACACTGGATTGACAACATCTCAATCGTGATTTATTCCCAATCGAGTTATTTTTTTTTCACAAGTGTGTGTATATATGCATACATCTAGGGTCCTACATCTACCTCCTTTTCTTTTATCAAAACAGTGCATTGTGCATAGGCCGAGATTGATATTTTGTATTGCTTTTCTAGCAAGTAGCACTCCTATTATTATAATTATTTTTTGAAAGGGTAGCACTCCTATTATGCACCCTTGTGTCTTGGGAGACATGTAATGTATCTCCTTCCCATAGAGGAATAACATGGTAATATCCCCGAGGCAAAAGTGCTCTTCTTGGAGAAAGAATTGAGCAACTGTAATTATCAAGCTCTTGAAAGGAGCTTCTAGTAAAGCCACCCACCTCCTTCGCCCCTCTGCCCCTTCTTTTGCTCCATTATTTTTGTACACAGTCTCAGAGAGTCTCACAGACAAAGTGCACCCACACCATTTCAGAAACAAAACAAACTCTTTCTGCGTGTCAAGGGGTAGAGAAGAGAGAAAGAGCTGGCATGGGCCACTGTCAGGTGTCTGCTTTCCACTGCCCACCACCCTCTCCCTCCTCCACACTACTCACCCTGCAACTTTATCAGCCTCTCACTACCACTCCTTTACACTAGGACTTAGACCACCCCCCCCCCCCCTTCTCTTCTTCAAGCAATTATGATATTGATGATGAATGGGCTCTAGAGAGATAGAGAGAGAAGGCAGGCGGAGAGTAAAGAACGTCTCTTTCTCTACTTTCTTAATCTCTACGGAAATGGGCTCGTCCTCTTTCACTACTACTGACTCAGGAGGCAGCTCCTCCTCCCCACCCAACATCAACACCAACACCAACCCCAACAACAACAACTCCACCTCCCCACTCAACGGCCTCAAATTCGGCCGCAAAATCTACTTCGAGGACGGAGCTGCTCCCCCCAAATCCGGGTCTTCCTCCTCCGGGGCCACGCCGCCCAAGAAGCAGCGCAGCGGTGGTGGTGGGTTTGTTCATCAGAGCCAGCCTCCGAGGTGCCAGGTGGAAGGGTGCAACGTAGATCTGAGTGATGTTAAGGCTTACTATTCTAGGCATAAAGTGTGTGCCATGCACTCCAAGACTCCTACTGTTATTGTTGCCGGACTTGAACAGAGGTTCTGCCAGCAGTGTAGCAGGTCAGCAACCCACTTCTACTTACCCCTTTTGCTTGTTTCGTGTTTCAAATCTTTGTTCTTTTTTTTTCTCTCTGTTTCACTTTTTATGTTTTGCCAGTTGTGCGTATACTTTTCAAATTTTAACATGCCAATTCTAGTTTCAAAATACTATATTTAGCTCCACATTTTGTTGTGCTTGGAGATTGTTCATGTGTGTGCAATTGTTTTTGGAACTTGGTGGGGGGGGGGGATTGGGTTTGTTTGCTTTCTGATTGGCTGAGTGTAGTTTAGTTCTTTTTTTTTTCGTTGATTTGTGAAGGTTTTGCCACCTGCATTGATTCTTGCTTGATGGCTTGTTCTGGGATTTTTCCCAGATTGAGTTCTTGAGAGGCTGTATTGTACAAGTTTTCTAGTTCAGGCCCTTTTTCTTTTGGTTTATTGACAAAAATAATTACTTGGTTTCTTTTTGGTTGTGAAAGAGCATCTCCCTTTCCAAAACATATGATGCAAGTATGATGAATTTAGACACCATATATAACTTCTTGGATTTGTCTTTTGCACTCCTTCTACTTAAGGGCAGATATTCAATGATTTTCTTATTATCATGCCACAGAATATCAGGCCCATTTGTTTTGGAAATTCAGACCCTTTTACTGTTCATGGAAATTTTGGGGTCATCTGAATTAACCAATTTCAGGCATGCTATATCGGACCCATTTTTACCTTTGGAGGTTTCCAAAGCTATCTTTTTTTTTTCTGTCTGCGTTACTTTGTTTTGGAAACAGACTCGAGTTTGATAAAGTCTCATCAATACTCCACAATATGACTTCATTCCTACATTTCTATTAATGTGTGGAAACATTTATTTCTTATATTATACATCTAGGTAGTTGGCAATCTGCACTTTTAGTCACTAGTGTTTGTGGGTGAACTAAATCTAGCTACCAGTTACCAGCTCTCTGTTTGTACAAAAAATGTTAAATACATACAAGTATTTGATGTTAGAGAGATTTTAAATACACACTCCAAATCTCTTAATACACACTCATACTTAATACACCACCTATTTCAATTCTCATTCCAATATTTTTACTAAATACACCACATAAAAAACCTAAAATACCATTGAATTAAAAAAATCACAAAATACGTCATTATTTGGATATATAAGGCTACTTTTTACAGTGATTAGTATATTAATATATATATATATATACATTAACATCCTATAGATGTCCATATCGATTATTGTTTGTTCTTACGAATCATTATAGATTGCAATTGTTTTTTTCAAATTCTTTAACCATAAAAATGATAAACAACATGAAGAATATATATATATATATATATATATATTATATAAGAGAAATGGATGAATTGATTGTTTGAAGAAGATGAACATTTCTTTGTTTAAAGAATGTATGAAGATGGAATTTAATAAATGATGAAAAATTATAATTCTTTTTCATGAATTACCTTGTTTTGGACTCTAAAAATAGAAATGATCTTTTTCGGTGAAAATTAAGGAATGAATTGATTGTTTGAATCTCCCACTTAATTTTCCATCAAAATATAAACTAATTTAAATTTTCCTGTAAATTTTATTATTTTAATTGTTTCTAAAAATAAATTCTTAGTTTTGATAATTTAATTTGTTTTTAATTTTCTGAATTATTACATGTCCCTATTTTGGTCATTCAACATACATGCAAAATGTTATTTGAATTATTGAATGATAGGGTGTGTATCAAGAGTTTATGGGTGTGTATTTAAGATCAAGTGAAAAACAAAATCTTTGTTAGAATAGCACCCTATCACAGAAGCTTTGAGTTTACCGCCACAGCTACACAGGTAGATCTTCTAACATATCAGCTGATGTCAAAGATAGTAGATCAGCACAACTACCTTATCTATGTTTAAATCCTGATATACTATTCTAGAGATTTCCTCTTCATAGGAAGAGAACAGCACAACTAGTTTGCTATTCAAGAGATTATAAATCCTTTTGAATGAGTAGGAAATGAACATCCTGGAATCGTAGGAAATAGAACCTGCATTGATGTCCAATACTGAATTCTGCCTCAATAATCTGATAATGAAATATGTATTCCATTTAGTTAAGGTCCAATAGGTGCTGAATTAGAATCCTGGCACCCCTCATGTAAAGTTATGGTGGAGTTCACATGCTGCATCAACACTGAACACCATCAAAAGCAGTTTTCATTCCTACTTGAGAATTGCTTGTAGCTGTGATGTCATATATACTTGACTCAGAAACCTATAGTTTATGGTTGTTCTGAAATCACATATGTGGGAGCTATGCATTTTTTACATGCTGTTTCTGGATGATTTTCCGAATAATCAAGTATACAACTTAATGTGTGATGGTTTTAATATTTTCCTTATTGTAATTTTCTTTACAGATCGCCTAGAATAAACCGTAAAGTTATGACATTTCTTTTTGCATCAGACGTTCAAATTGGATATATGCGATGGTAGTTCATCAATTTAAAGTTAGTTGCCTAGTTACAGTGAAATGTCAACTGTAGAACACCAGTCTGTATATAAAGGCATAGGTGTTACTTGAGAGCTACAAAACTTCGATAGTAAATTTTCGATATGGCAAGTCTGACAGAGAAGATGTACACACCAGTCTCTTGTACAATGAACTCTAACATTATCTATTCAATCTAGCAGAATTTGATTATTAAGTTAGTCAGATGCTCTGTAATTTGTACATTCATAACAGTGTGTTTGATTGTGGAGGTTGGCAATTTGGTATCTGTTTTTGTTCCTGTTGGTAGAGCGACTATCCCTGAATATATGTTTATTAGGATATTTGATTGCAAAATAAGTCTTGCTCTTCCTGCCATGGTTTGTGAAACAACATTTCAATGGTGATATCCGACGAATTCAAGGTCTGATCAGTTGCATCAACATGCACTTAAAAATTAACCTCCCGGCCCTCCACTTAGCCAAACTGCACTTAGAATTGTGTACTGACTTCTATCAGGGTTATGTACTCCAATATGTGTTTTGTTTAGTTCACAAAGTGCTCCGTATTTGGTTGAAAGCTAGTAAGATTAGAAATGAATTTCTCGTATAACAAATTTAATTAATAATCTGATGTCTTTTGTACAGGTTTCATCAGCTTCCTGAATTCGACCAAGGTAAACGTAGTTGCCGTAGACGCCTGGCTGGTCATAATGAGCGTAGGAGAAAGCCACAACCTGGATCCATGATGTCTTCACGTTTTGGCCATCTCTCTTCATCTATTTATGGTAAGCCATTACCACATCATCAGTTAAGTTGTGCACTATATAACATCTGTAAATTGTGCATCATTTAATTTTCTTTTATCTCACTGTTACTTTACTTGGAACTATAGAAAACAGCAGCCGGGTTGGAAGCTTTCTAATGGACTTCACTGCATACCCACGGGCTGAGAGAGATGCAAGAGCTTCAGAGCGGCCACCTGGAAATCAAACTGTCACTGCTACTGGAAAGTTTCTTCAACATCCCTGGCAGAGCAACCCTGAGAATACTCGATTTAATCTTTACCTGCAAGGGTCAGCAGGTGGTACCAGTTATCCTGGTCCTGGAATTCCTCCGGGAGAACGCGTCACAGGAGTTACTGACTCGAGCTGTGCTCTCTCTCTTCTGTCAAATCAACCGTGGAACTCTAGAAACCGAGGTGTTGGCACAAACACCTTCTTAAACACCCAAGGGACACCCATGGCTCAATCAATAGCTAACGTTGGCACCATAAATCCATTTCCAACCACTTCCTGGGGTTTCAAGGGAAATGAGGCTGGTAGCAGTTCCCATGGGATGCTTCCTGATCTGGGTCTTGGTCAAATCTCGCAGCCTCTTAACAGTCATTACTCTGGTGAGCTCGCATTGTCCCAACAAGGTAGGAGGCAGCAAAATATGGAACATGGAAACTCCAGGGTGTACTCCAGGGCTTATGACTCCTCCGGTCAGCAGATTCATTGGTCTCTTTAAAAGTAGCCTTTCAGTGTCAATTTGTTCGGAAACTGTCTGCTTAACTATATAGCTTATTGTTGGGTGGAACCCAAACTGGCTCCGCTTTTATTTTTTTTAAGACTTAAGAACATGATTGATCAGGGTTTTAGCCTTGTAAGCATGAACTGCTTTACTTTGAAACACTGGTTCACTAAGGTGCTGTGCTTGCATGAATGTTGCTTACCCTCAACTGTGAAATAGTTTGACGTAAAACAAGAGCTTCATTTAGGAGCTGATAAATAACCCATCGGTGCTCCACAGATGCTAAGAAGCGAAGGCAAAGAAAAAGAGCTGAACTTCAGAAATTGCATTACGGCCATTAATAACAAAGTTGAAATCGCCGACCTACACTAAGTGATGGGCAAAGTGGGAAAACCCTAGTCCTTGCAGATTTTAAAGCATCTAAGCTTTGTAACCTAAAAAGCTCTTTACAGTAAAGATTCTGAATTCATTTCAAACTATATTGCAGTTCAATGTTAAAACTGCCAAAGAAAAAAGAAAAAGAAATAAGGGCTATGCCAGAGCCAGAAGTCAACTTCATAAGTTACATTCGGCTTCAGCCTCTCAACTAACTACTCTATTTGATAGGTGTAGACAGTGTCGTGGTACTGCCCTCTGGTGTATATGCAATACGAATTCCACATCGCGTACACTATCCCTCATGGGAGAATTGGAGAAGTAGAGAAGAAACACTTGACCGTTACTGCCAGCAGCTTCCTCTGAGGTTGGGGCTAGCTTCAGGCCTGCAGAAAATCAAGGAAGTTCTCTGTGAGCAACTTCACTGCCTTCCTACTGGCTTTTGCCCCGCACAGTTGCATATCAAGCACAAAAATTCCTTCATTCCAAGCAAGTACACCCCATGTCTAAATCGAGCTGCATAACCCCTTCCTTAGTATTCTCTGTCAAACACAGAATAAATTCTGGACATGTCCACACATCAGGATTTAACTTCAGTGATCGTCTTCATCAATTCCAGGACAACTGGATAATAGTTCCTCCATTGATTCATACTGAAATGAAAAGAAAAATTTGTAATTAGACAATCGGAAACACTGGAATTGTATTTCTACAATGCACAATGCACACATGCATTGTCAGCTCAACCTCCTTTGGAAGTAAACATCAAGCCTATGCACAGCCACATACTATGCTTACCTGGCATCCACAGAAGAGGCAGTATTGATGTTCATCTCTCAGTTTCATCAATATTTCTTGTAAATCCTGCAACGAGGACAAACAAATGTCAAGGACAGGTTATTTCGATCAGAAAATATTTTTAAGTCTACTTAGTTATATCAAGTAATAATCAAATGGCAATAATGAGAAGCGGAGTTAAGTAGACCGGAGGCAACACTGCACATGCACAACAGACTGACTGAACGAGCACAGACTAATATCCATACGCAGAGAACGACTCAAATCCTAGTATAAGGAAATATGGAACATCAGAGCTGCAAAAACCAGGACAAGTTTGTTTCAAGCACAAAGCTGAATTTCTTGACCTTCTGAAGTAAGTCCAAGCTCAATTTTAGTCATTATACTAATTTTAACACCATTTCCTTCAAGCATTTCCAAATCTGATTTTAAGTCTCCAGTTTTTCACTTGATCACTAAATATGTAAGAACATCAAAACTTGGAATACCACCAAGTACAGCAATGACAAGCTGGCAACAACTGTATCTAAATTCTTCGAGTACACAGTAATTCGAGTACCATACCTCTTCCGTAATCAGCTCCTCTTCCCCATCCTCTCCCTCCTCCTCACTCTTATCCGGCAACACAACCTCCTTATTCTCCAGCTGCTCCAAAACCGCCTTGGCCTTGTTATAATTAACCACAACTCTCCGAATCTGCCACTGCGACTTCTTCCTGGACCCAAACTCCTCCATCAAGCTCTCCTCATTCCTCTTTTCCTCCTCCCACCTCCTCTCCTCTCTCTTCCTCTTCTCCTTACTCGGATCCTCCCTCCCAATCCCAGCTCTCGACCGCCGAATATCAACCTTCACCGGCTCGGCCCGGCCTGACCCCTCCTTCCCTAGTGCAGTACCCGGTGTATATCCCATTTGCTTCAAAAGCTTGAACCCTACGTTGGACTGCGGAATCGGCGCCTCAATATTCGCCAAGGTTTTCTCATCCTCCTCCTGCTGCTTTCTCTCCCTATCAATCTTACGCTGCTCCTGCCAATTTGGCGCTCTCGGTTTTTTCTTATAGGGTTGCGCAACACTTGAGGCTTTACTATTCGAAACCTATCACAGTTGCACACCATCACAGACTTACATTTACAGCTTTTTCTCACAACGAATCAATTTTTAGCTTAGTTTAAAAACACGATATTCATAGTTACACAATCGAAATTAGGGTTTCTGATTCTTATGCTGAATACTTAACGGATCCAAACAGTGGATTACCTTTTTCGGGAGAGGACCGGAAGCTTCTGGAGGGAGAAACCGAGAGAGGTCCGCCATGTAGTCATCGTCTTCCTCCGGTTCCGCCATAGCTGAGAGCTTTTGATTCTCACCGCGCCTGGAAATTGTTCAATTTTAAGCGCATTGAAGCGGGCCAGGCCGGGTCGGGTTCTGGTCAGGCCCATCTCCCGTTTCGGGTTGTAACGACTTGGAGAAGAGAGGCACGTGCGTATGGGGAGGGAGAAAACGGTTTCGGGTGGTGACGTGGCGCCCAGCTAGCAAAAGCTGCGATAGTCTCTCTGTATTTTCTGCAACCCCCACAACACACAATCCCAAACCCTCTCACGCTTCTTTACCACCTCGACTCTCTCTCTCTCTCTCTCTCTCTCCAAAAGGTTTCAATCGGAAACCCTAGAAATTTCACCGTCGTTTTAGCTCTGATTTCTTCATTTCGATTCGTAAGTTTCTACAGTCCTCTTCACCGATCTACGTTCTAAGCTTTGACTCGGAGCTCTGTTTCGCTGACCGATTCCTTTCATCGTTCTCAGGCGAGACTAGCCGGAGCTTTGAGAATGGAGAAGCAGTACTGGTGTGTGTTGTTCGTAGTGGTTTCCATCGGCGTGGCTCTGGTGGCGGCGCCCGCTGGGGCTTCCACTGATCCTCTTGACGGTAACTTTTCGACTTTCAGGTGTTCTTGATTTTCTTGATGAGATTTGTTGATTTTTTTGTAATTTTGGTGAAAATGATCCTTTTAGTGTTCTTATTTCTCTAGTTAATCGTTAAATTAGTGGAAAAGTATAATGGAACTGAGAAATAAGGTAGATCGGACCTTAAAATTCCGGTGCCGGAAATTAGAGAGAAACAGAGTCTTTCTTTTTTAAGACAGAAACAGAGTCTTTCTTAGTCATGCGCGAAATTGGAGTTTTGATTTAGGTAATTTGAGGTTTAGTTATCTGAGTAGCGAAACAGAAAGGTCACGGAATCTCTGTGATTTCGGGGAAGAACAATTTGGCGGGAAAACAACCGAATCGGTGATCGAGTCGACTTGTGTTGACTCAGAGATGGCCTCTGACCCCGAGTTAGAACAGTTAGGTTCACGACAAAAGTTGTTAGGAAGAAACGACATGTCGTATTTTGTAGTATAGATTCGAAAGAGTGTTGAAAGTTGAAACTTGAAATGCGATTCAGTCCTTCACTCTCTTTAATTTTAAGTTGATTTATTCATGTATTCGATTATATTGTTTAAAGATTAAAGAGACAATGAGATGCTCCTTTTCATTTTCCAGAGACATGGTTTTTATTATCATTTATTCGTGCATTTTGGTTTCCAATATTTGTTGTCAGATTCCGAATTTTGATAGGAATTCTTTGAAATGTGAGGTGAATGTGAGTTATTGGTCGATTCAGCGTTTGATGTCAGGTGCAAATTGAGTTATTGGTAATTTAGTTTCTACTACTGTTGCATGTTCAGGCCTTACATGCACACAACCTGTTTGATGAAAGTTCACTGTAGTCATCCAGTATATACTATTGACTATCTTATCAATTACATCATACATTTTGATACATTTGCTCCCTTATCAGTCATAGCTTTGAGAGATCTTTACAAGACGCTCAACCAACCGCCACAGCTGGCTGGTTGGAGATTGGATGGTGGGGATCCTTGCGATGAATCATGGCATGGAGTGCTGTGTTCTGGCTCTTCAGTAATATACCTGTAATGCACAAGACCTTTAGCCATTAATAGTGATTCTGTATCCTTTTACTATAGTGCTGTATCACGAAGAGCTAACTTCCACTTTGATCTTATGTAGTAAACTAAATGGTCTAAACCTATCTGGGTATGTTACTCCTGAGATCTACAATCTCTACAGTTTGAAGCAACTGTAAGTGGTTTTACTGTTTGTCTTTCTTCTCAACTTACCATTGTAATGAAAGCTACCTTCTGCTGAATCTTTTCATATTTCTTCTTCAAGGGATATTAGTTCCAATAGCATTGATGGTGAAATTCCATATGTCTTGCCTCCTAATGCGACTCATATGTGAGTGATATGCCTCGTTCATATAATTGTTTAATTTACTTATTTAGAGGTGTGATAACTTTGGTACCTCGTGTCTGCAGAAATATGGCATACAACCATTTAATCCAGAACATTCCCCCATCCTTACCTGGCATGAAAAGTCTCCGACACTTGTGAGTTACTTATTCACTCACAGCTAATATTCTGGTTTTCATTACTTATTTACAAGTCTCCGACACTTGTAAATTCATAATCTAAATTTATTTTTTAATGTGCTTTCATCTTATATTTCCTTTTTAATGCAGGAACCTAAGTCACAATCGGTTGTCTGGACCTATTGGCAATGTTTTTACTGGCCTACAGAATCTAAGAGAAATGTATGCTTACTTCACATAGTTATTTAATATTTTACTTGAGTGACATGCAATAAGCTAGTTGGTGGGGAATGATCTCCTCATCACTCACTAAAATGTTGCTTTGAATAGCTTTGCTGATATTCTATTTGTTGAGATACCTGATTACAAGTTTGGAAGATGCTCAGAAAAAAGTAATATGAATGTCTTTCTTATGATTTTTCAGGGATCTGTCATACAATAACTTCACTGGAGATCTGCCAAGTTCATTTGGGTCCCTTAAAAATCTCACTGGACTGTGAGTTTTCGTTTTTCTTTTAGTCAAGTTCCTATACTTTTGCGTATGGGCATATCACATTTAATTGTTCATTCGGTGTATCTGCAGGTTCTTGCAGGATAACAAGTTTACTGGTTCAGTTGCTTACCTCGCTGAACTTCCACTAATCGATCTGTATATCTCTACTTGCATTCTCTTTGTAGCGTTTTATATTTTCATTGGTATTTTGTTTTGATTTCTTGACACTTTCTTTGGTCAGGAATATCAAAGATAACTATTTCAGTGGTATTATCCCCCGTCATTTTCAGTCCATACCAAATTTATGGTAAGTGATCAACTAATGGTTATCTCTTCTCTGTCTGTAATTCAATTAAAGAAGTACACATCAAATGTTGATTTCCTTTCAGGATTGGGGGAAATAGTTTTGATCTGCCAGGGGACAACTATCCACCCTGGAATTTCTCTCTAGGGACACAGGGAACTGTAACTGAACAGAACATCCACCCCCCTCCAGCAACTCAGTCAAGTGCCATGGAGAAGAGCAAACCCTCTACCAAAATAGGTGGACACAAGAAGAAGAGGCTTGGCCCTGGAGGAATAGCTTTTATTCTTGGTGGAGGAACTCTTGTCGCATCATGTGTGGCACTTTATGTTGCACTCCATGTCAAGAAATCACGTGCACAGAGGCTTATAACCTTGGTGCGCAATAGTAGTTCAAGCCACTCTTTCTCAGTCATAAATCCGGCTAAAGGTGAAATTTTATTCACTTAGATACATAATATGTCAACTACATTATTATTTCAATGATTGAAAGTGCATAGTATTGTGCTGATACTAAATATGTACCTGACTTTTGTGACTTCTTATTTTTTGTAATGAGCCACCCTGGCGAACACGATTTTATCAGAAACCAAAATTATAATTGCATCTAGTATCATCTCAGGTATCACAATGATTTCAGCTGTGATAGAAAGGTGATAGTATTATAGCTGCATGATTTTTGACACACTGAATTTTCGAGACATTGATTTTAAGGACATATTTAAACCAACTGCAAAAATCTTATTATAATATATGATAAATGACACAAATGATAGATTTTTGATGAATTATTTAGTAACGTTTTGCACTGCATTATTACTTAATGTCTTTTAACTTGATCCCTTTATCTGGTTCTCAGGTAGTCCTATGAGTGCACGAGAAGAAAGCCCACCTGTACTGACTTTCACGTCACCCATTCTGCTTCCAAGGCGCCTACCTCCAGTTTATCATAGCAGAATTGAGAAAAGTAGAAGAAAAAGCTTCTCTGATAAATACAGATTCCCAGTGAGAATCAAACTATATACTGTGGCAGAGCTTCAGTCAGCTACGAACAGCTTTATGGAAGAAAACTTTCTGGGCCAAGGATCTCTTGGTTCTGTCTACAAAGCCGAATTTCCTGATGGCCAAGTACAAACCTGATTTTTTTTTCCTTTAGATTTATTGTACACACTTAGAGTAACATTCAACATTTTGAATATTATGAGAAATATCTGACTGCAATTCCTTTGTTTTAGATTTCGGTCGTAAAGAACATCAAGATGTCTGGACTCTCTTTCCATGAAGAAGAAAAATTCCTGGATCTTGTTTGGACTCTTTCACGTTTGAAGCACCCAAATATTGTACCACTTCTTGGCTATTGTGTGGAGCATGGACAACATCTTCTTGTGTATGAATATGTCAGAAATTTAACCCTTGATGAGGCACTGCACAGCGATGCATACAAACCCTTGTCCTGGGGCCTTCGTCTCCAGATTGCTCTTGGTGTTGCTCAAGCTTTGGAGTAAGCTCCCTATATTGTTCTCAGATAAGTTCATATACTGCATACTCGTATAGATTTGAATGAGTGTCTTTGCTAATGACATTTCACTTCTCAGCTATTTGCATTCTACATTGTCGCCTCCAGTTGGTCATGGCAACTTGAAGAGTGCCAATATCTTGCTTGCTGAAGACCTTGCTCCTCATATCTGTGACTGTGGGCTTGCTATTTTGAGGCCACTTACAAGCAATAGTCTTAAACTAAAGGTATACACGTTCAATAATTCCAGTTTTAATATTGAATTGGAACGTAAATGTGATGATTTTCTACTCCCTTTGCTTATACAACTTTGATGCAAACATTTTCCATTGAACTTCTTAAAACTAAACGGTCATTGCTTCTTAAAACACAGGCTTCAGAAGATGCTATTGGCGACACGGGCTACATCGCACCTGAGCATGGCCTACCAGGATTTGATAACATAAAGAGTGACATATATGCCTTTGGAGTGCTGCTTTTGGAGCTCTTGACAGGAAGGAAACCTTTTGATAGGTATTCATTTTTCATGAGCCTTTCTTCTGTTTAAAAATACTATTACCATGTTTTTCGGTTCTAAACAGTGTTCCTTTGTTTATGACATAGTTCAAAACCAAGGGAAGAGCAATCGCTGGTGAAATGGGCTTCATTGCGGCTTCATGACTTTGAGAGTCTGGAAGAGATGATTGATCCAGGCGTTAAAAGAACATGTTCCTCCAAGGCTCTGTCAAATTTTGCTGATATTATCTCCCTCTGCATACAGGTAAAAGCACATTGGATTCTATGACACAACTTAACTTCTGTGTAGCAATATGTAAATTCGTCAATGAATATTTCTTACTTGTTTGACAAAACTAAACTGTTCTCTGCGTCACTGAAACTTGAACAGCCAGTGAAGGAATTCCGTCCACCAATGTCTGAAGTTGTGGGATCTCTCTCACAGCTGATACTGAAGCTCATAAAGGACATACAATGTGGAGCAGATGGTAACCAAGTTGACCCCTTCGACAGATCCTTCCGTTCAACCAACTCTCGCTTCATGGCCTCACCTACATTGACCTATTTTTCCGTTTGAATTAGCCACTAGTGATCAGTACAGGCACAGCTTAATCCACTGTATTGTATGCTTGATTAGAGATGCACTCTAAAATCAGCTCGATTGTTAGAGGCTTGGTTTGTGTGACATTATGCCCTTTCATTCCATACTGTCTTAGCCTTAGGAGGTGTGGTATTCAATTCAAATACCAATCTCAACTAGACAGTTCTTGTCATTCTGTATATTCTACATGACAAATTTCCAGAAAGTTGTGGACCGTATATACTAGTTTGCCAGTCTTTCTTAAAAAGATGGGAAGATTTTGATACAGAAATGAAACAGTTAAGCTCGATAGGGAAACAACACTAGCTTTCTTTGGATTTTGATCGTGTTCATTAGTATCAGTATAGGCAATGTTTCTGTTGCTCAAACTTGGGAGCAACTGCACTTTAATGAGAGATTCTTTTATCTTTGGCAAGGTAAGTTTTAGGTTCATGACCATTTTCCTGCCTGACAATATACTGAGGTTCTATGAGCATATATTCCTTATAAGTGTGACTACTCCAAGGAAAAGGATATTGACGGTTGACACAGCTATGTTCTAGTGCAAAGTTCATCTAAAAATTAGACTAAAATTACACTGAGGTGCAGCCACCAAGATCTAAACCCTATTTTGTTTTCAACACGGTACAAATCCTGTGAATTTTTCAAACTGTTAACGCTGTCATTTTACAACTGTAATTTGTCAAATTATAGAAAATTTTACCATCAGCAGAATCAAGCATCGCATTGTGCATCAACACCACTACTCGGAAGGGTATCTACTGTCATTTATATTGATAAGTCTCTTCCACCTAGAAACATGTATGAGAGGATGACTTAGCACAGCTTCTTCCGCCCAGGGACAAACATTTTCCTATGCAGCGACACCACTACTCAATAGGGCATTGATCTCTCCAATTATATGAACAGGCCTTCCATCAAACATGGAGGAAAGGGTGCTCTCACAAAGCTTCTTAAGCTCACGCGTTTTTGAAAGAGCCGCTTCCTGGAATTGAAACAGGAGTCAATATTTGTGCCAAAAGTTGAATTGCCAATAACAAGAGAAAGCTAGTATTTCTGTCTTTCCAAATATTTGTTTGAAACGCAAAGAACACCATATATAAGGAGGGGGCAAGAGATGAGAGGCAAAACAATCTTCAAAGTTTTTTTTTTTATGTGAAATAACTAGTATATGAAACCTCTATTGCAGCAGTCAAAAGTTGGAGGGCCAGAGGGAAGGACAGAAATTAACAGATGAGGAAACATTCCACTTCCCCTAGTAATATACTAGGGTAACTTTTTATCTAACCACTGGAGAACATGTCAAGAAAAAACTCACCTGCTTTGGCCATGAAGAAGACAACGAATTGTGCAGCTCCATGCGTTTGGTATCTAAGCCCTTCAAACTCTCTTTCAACTTCACTTCATGATGCTTCTTTTCTTCCAATGAACTCACTAGTCTGTCTAGAAATCTGGATTAAGGTTGAAGTATGTTTGAGTATTCTATTTTATTAAAAGAAACAAAAACAGAAATCAATAGTACCGTAGATCATTTAATTACTTGATAGAACCAAGTTTACTTATATATACATGACCATCAGACCATGCTATACAGCTTTTGAACAGATAAAAATTTTACATGATATATTCATTGAACTGCAGTAAACTAAAATTCAAAAGAGAGTATAAGTAGAATTGACCAAGTTAAGAAATTTCACCTACTTTAATTTTAGTACATTTTTTTATCTTTTAAGTACAAAGCTAACTTTTCTTCTGAGAAACAAGAAAGGTAAATATCTGAGAAGAAATATTTTTACAAAAATAAAATAACTGCAAGTACGCAAATCTGGTCGAAGAATTTGGTAGTACCTCTTGGAGTTGAGAATCATGATCAAGTCTCGTGTTTTCCTATTCGTCAGCAAAGAAATTGCCAATGAAACATCAGACAGCATTGTCTCAATGGCATCATGAGCATATTGCTGCAGCACAAAGGGAGCAACTGCCTGAACTTGATGTTGCAATGACAAAGTTTCTTCATTTTTCAATTCAACTAACCGTTGATTTAGAAATGCTTTGATCTGAAAGCAGAATTATCAACATTCATCAGACTGAATTTCGAGAGCCATAAAAAAGAAAGTCAAACAAAAAAAAGAAAGAGAAAGGGACATAACGAAATGTCATATACCTCATTCAGATCATCCAGAATCTTGTTCCTATACTCTGTTTCCAAGAGTTGGCTCCTACCTTCCTTGGTTGCTGTTAGTTGAGTTGAAGTATGAAGAACAGATGACTGATTGTTAACAACATTCGACAAATTGACATCATCAATTGCATCGACTTGAGGAGTTTCAACACTGATATCCCAAGATATCTCTGACACAGAAACCTCTCGAACCTCATCAGATCTTGCAGCTTCATTTGTAGAACTCTGCAAGATCTCAGCGGCATTGACCATTTCGTAAGGACCCAAACCATTACCAGCATCTTCTGTTTCTTCCACAGTACCAATATCCCAATCAATCTGAGAACTGTCCACAGAAAAAACCCAGTCTATACTGTCTGCATCTGCTGTCACATTGTTTGACTCATTATGGCTTGCTTGAACATTGCCAAAATCAACAATTTCCAATTCCATAGAAACATCCAACGATGGGGGATGTTCGCGCAAATCTTTCAAGTTTGTTAACACAGCAAAAGATTTCTGCAATCAAATCGAAATAGGCAGATTATAAAAAATTTAACAATTATCTGAACTTTCTATTAGCTTAAATAGCTAATCATAAACAAGCGATCATTGTTTGATTACATCTTTTTCAGTGTGGGCATCTCTAACAAAGTTAGAATAATACTCCAGAGCCCTCGATACAGAATCACCATTTATCACTTCCAATATCCTGCTAAATGTGGCAGGAAGTGATTTTGCAGTCTCTAACAGTTCAGCCCTTACATTAATTCCCTGTACAATAAACAAATTATCGTTAAATATTAATTTTGAAACGCAGTCTATCAAACCAGTTAGGATGCCACAAGTGGAGAATCTGAAATCAAACCTTCAATCCAAGCTCCTGACATGCCTCCACATACTTGGCTGCTGATAGAGCTGCAGTTCTCTTAATATCAGCTTCCTTATGCTCTAGCTCAGTTAGCTGTTGCTGTATCTTCTGCACCTGCTTTTTCTGATACGGACTTCACACAACGAAACAAAGATCATTCCTACCAAACCAAACACAGATTCCTTAACTCATCTCATTTCAAACCAATCACAGACACAAACTTACATCTCATAGTTCACATTTTGAACCATTATCTGAGCAGCTTCACCGAGATAAATATAATCCTTCTCGAAAGCACGCACAATCGCTTCCCAAGCACCCTGGCCATTAAAACACAAAAACAAAGGGCTAAACAACATCACCATTACAAATCCCACAAAACATAGCATAGAAAAGAAAGAGCTCAATGTCTCACAGCAGCACCGGAGAGCCGGCCGAATATATTTCGGCTTTCAGAAGTAGACTTGATCAGAATATCATATATCTGCTTGGCCTCCAAGTACCCAATTCCTGAAAATATCATTCTAATCAATTAAACCCATTTGAAACACAAAACCACAAAAATCTCAAGCACCCAATTCAACAGACAATAAGAAATTCACATATTGACAAAGTTAAAAAGAAGAAGAACAAACCATCAGGCTCTAGGGTGTGGAAATAGGGATTGATATCTTTGGGAAGCGAAGCAAACTCCTTGGAAATCCGAGCTCTCACCGCCGCTAGCCGTTTCCTCCAATCTCCCGGTATCCTTTTCCGGTCAACAAGCCACTCTTCAATTCAATCCCGAAACCAGAACAAATCAAAACTCCAATATCAAAAACAGAAAAAAGGAAAAAAAGGAAAAATTGAAATGGGATGGCTTACGTACCTCCGAGCCGAGAAAAGGTGATGTCGATTGGGAGGCTCCCAAGGTCGTCGGCCGTCGGCATTGAAACCAAGCTCCTCTCTTCTCGTCTCTTCTCTGTTTGATTTGTCAAGTGAGAGAGAGAGAGAGAGAGAGTTGAAACTGTGGAAAGAGCCGGGTCGGTCGAGCCGGGTGGCCCAATTAAATATCAGGCCCTAACTAGAGAAGGGGCAAAACGGTCAGTGCGGGAAGTAGTTTAATCATTTTCAGTTTGTAGAAGCTGGAAGTCTCGGAAGTGTAGCAGCTCTCTCTCTCTCTCTCCCCCCTCCGCCTCGAAGGTAATTCTGGGCTTTAGTTTCGATCTGGGCTTTCATGTTCATCGATTATATTCATTTGCTTACTTGAGGGTTTTGATTCATGAATCAGTTTAGAGTTTTGTTGCATTTGGATCTGCATTTTTGTGCGCTTGCAGTTTCGGGGTTTGATGAGTTGAGGAAATTAGGGGTTTTGTTGGATTGAATGATAACTCTCAAATGTTCTGATGTTTGTGTTGATAAATAGTAGATAGATATGGAGGGCTTGGACCCGGCAGAGCGTAGGTATTTGGAGGATGAGGATAGTCCTACCATGAAGACAGTTAAGGGCGCGACCACTGGATTGGTTGCCGGAACTATATTTGGGACCGTGGTTGCGACCTGGTATGATGTGCCTCGTGTTGAGAGAAGTGTAGCCCTGCCGGGGCTGTTGAGGACCCTGAAGATGATGGGGAACTATGGGGTGACGTTTGCCGCAATTGGGGGAGTTTACATTGGTGTGGAGCAGCTTGTGCAGCATTATAGGTCCAAGAGGGACTTTGTCAATGGAGCTGTCGGTGGTTTTCTTGCTGGATCAACTATTCTAGGTTACAAAGGTGAAGATCCTGTCTTATGCCTATTTTGTTGCTATGAGTGGTTTTGTCAGTACACATTCATGACTAAATGCTTCTTCATAGATACTCTTTAAATAGCAGGGTTTGAACAACTTAAACAGATTTCATGTAACAAAACCTTTACAAATGGTATAGTTTTAACCTGACAACACGAAAATCAAGGTGTCACTTTGGCACAATAGTACAAATGGTATAGTTTTAAACAGATTTCATGTCAGGCCTTTCCATAACTACGTGAACAATCTAGGTATTAATTTGTTTGTCATACAAATGTCTGCAAAGCATAAGAGCTATCTACTTCTGTCTGGTGGAAGCAATTCATCTCTTGAAGCCCTTGGTTGTACTTTTAAGTTGTAGAACTGTCACATGGTGCTAGGATTACTATAATACATGGATGCAGGAATTAATGCTACTTAGAGAATCTTAGTAGCGTCTGTCTCTCAGTAATTAAATCGCCAGAGGCTACAGCATCTTCTAGGGAAAGAAGCTTATTTGCTTATGGTTTGAACTTTGATAGAAGCATTGTGATTTTTTTTCCTAATATTGTTCTGGCATCAACTCTTGAGCCATGTATGTCATAGTATTTACACTTGAGGCCGCTCCTAAAATTGTGCATATTGTAGTAATTGGAAGCACACTGATGGTTGAACTCCTTTATCAATAGTTTCCACACTGCTTACCAAGTATTCTAGAGCTGACATGAGCCTTTGATGTACTTTTCAACCAGTATCTCACAAAAAGAAAATACTTTCAGCTAAAGGTCCGAGTGCTGCTGATTATGTCCTTTTCTACCTGAATATGAAGAGCATATATTGAGTTTTCACTTGTCTGCTTCTCATCTATTAGCCTAGTATCATTTAAGATGGATCAATTTGTCTTTAATAACAGTCAAGAGGGATTAGTTTTTAAGAATATAAACATCCTTGTGTCTGAGAATTACACTAAATAGGTTTCCAACTTACTTTCAGCCCATGCAGAAATACCCTGTACATCTCCCTTGCATGTGAGGAATTTGTACTTCATACCCAAGTATTGTTTCCAGTGAATGAGAAGTTTTGATATATTAGTTGCTATTCAATTGGATTGTATAGTATTCAGAGTTTACTAGTATATAGCCTGGTGATTCAAGACTTCAGATTGTAGTTTCTAATTGACATTCATTGTGTTAGAAGGAACTTGCACTCATAAACCGGATAATTATTCAAATTATTATTTTTACACGTAAAGGGCACATGTTCAATTATACTAATGATAGTGCTGCCCATTTCATAGGAAAAAGCATTCCAACTGCAATTTCTGCTGGAGCCGCCTTGGCAGTCACTTCTGCACTCATTGATGCTGGAGGCCAGACAACAAGAATTGATAACGGCAAGGAGTACTATCCCTATACCACCAAGAAAAGATCCACTGCTGATTCATAAACTCACCAATGTGACGCTTTCAGAGGAAGATATTGGCGAGCAAATGAAACCAGAACTTTTTCTTGATTTGGCTGGTTTGTGGAGATGTTATCATACTCTTAGCTGTCTTCCTCCGCTGTTTAGAATTGAAGTTTTTGACCTTGAATGGATGTTTTGAATAAATCTGTTATTTCACCCTAGCATTGAAATGTTAACATAATATGTTGGTGGAAGTATAAATTGATCTGTACAAGGAGTACTGCAATAATTACAGTAATTCCTATTTTCGTTGTTGAGAGTTGGAATTATGCAGGGTACTATTTCACGGCTTTCACCATAAGTTAATTTGGCCAAATAGATGGGTTTGGCTGCTTTTAACCATAAGTATGGTTAACCAGCCATAATTCTTTATTTTTTAATGAATGATAAATCCAATCCTATCCCTTCGAAATAGCAGATGCTGCATAAAAAGATATATCATGCAGTATTACACGTGGCAGTAGCCCATTGCCCTTCCCAAATTTCTGGGCCATTACTTTGTTGATGTTGTTTCTGAGACTTCAGAGTATGGACCATGAAGCGATGAACAAGGAGAGAGAGATCCTCAAAGTTTGTAGGTCTGTAGCTTATAGAAATTAGAAACTAACTACAAAGATGGCCGGGATTGCGTTTGGCACTTGCTGTTCAACTATCTCTTCCACCAGGTAACTACTGCGTGGTTTTACTTGGCTAAATTCTTTAACTCGTCAACATTTCCAGTAAGACTTCGTGAATCTTCATCTGGCTCAATATACCTATACTGGGTTTTCTTGTTAGATTGCCGAGTTATGCTTACAATGTGGAAAATGAATTAGAGCTCTAATTGTAGAGCCAACGATGCCCACTTCTTCAGCTTAGCAGCTTCGTTTATTTTTAGTATAGAGCCCATTTGAACTCGACTCTGTTTTCTTCATGTATGGTAATATGCATTTAGTCATTTACGTTGGATATTGGTAGTGACACTGTTTGTGCATGCTATGTTTTATCTCGGTATATTCTGCTGTTTCATGAATGGAAGTAATCCGGGGTAGGAATTTGTTTACAGCAATTTCCGCAATTCTTGGTTGAAACTTGAGACTCGTACTCATCGTGGAGGAACCGTCTTAGGGAGAGCAAACAGTGTTAGAACATTGGCAATTAGAGCAGAAGTGAATTTTGTGAATGCAGACGAAGCTAAAGAACTAGTTGCAGAGGGATATAACGTTATTGATGTTCGGGACATTTCACAATATGATCGAGCTCATATCAAATCGTGTTATCATGTACCTCTTTTCATCAAAAACGAAGACAATGACATCAGTAAGTTCATTTCTTTACATCAAATGGACTACTGACTTTGATATCCAAATTAAGCAACTTAGGCGATAAGACTTTTGTTTTTGGTAACGATTAATGATCTGCAGGCACAATTATAAAGAGGACTGTCCACAACAATTTCTCGGGTCTGTTCTTTGGCTTACCTTTCACTAAACCAAACCCTGAATTTGTTCAATCTGTTAACGGCCAGTTTTCACCTCAGAGCAAACTGTTACTGGTGTGCCAGGAGGGAATGAGGTTCGGTTTTGCTTTGCTGCACTGCTGCTATTTTATTTTATTTTTACCAAACAATCCTAAACACCACATTAACTTGTTGTAAAAGGAACGTAGTATAGTATATGATCCGTTGATCCAAAATTTTCTCAATGAGAGACACAGGTTCTGGTCAATCCAGATGATTAGATTTTGACATCATTACACTTCCTTACAATTTTAAGGTCTGCTGCGGCTGCTAGTAAGTTGGAGCAGGCTGGTTTCCAAGACATAGCATGTATATCATCAGGGCTGCAAAAGGTGAAACCAGGTTAGAAAATCACATACATGCTTGTTGTTTTTCAGCTTTCTCTCGATCATCTTGTAGTAGATACCATTGATAATATTCCTACTCCAGGCACATTTGATGCTGTTGGATCCACTGAGTTGCAAGATGCTGGCAAAGCTGGTTTAGTCACAGTACAAGGAAAGATCTCCGCTGTACTTGGAACTGTACTAGTCTGTAAGTCCTTTTGTCCACCCTTATAAATCACGAATTCTGGGAGTTTCTATATCTGTTTACTTAACCGCTTGACCAAATTACAGGTGCATATTTGTTCATCACCTTCTTTCCTGATCAAGCAGAGAAGCTACTCCAACTGGCGCCTACAGGCTAGATAGCTAGCTTCATAAAAATCTAAATCTTATACTACAGTTTTGCACCTCTATCCAAAACCCCCAAGCGATTTGGGTAAATTGAGGTTTTTCTGGCATCTGCTACGTGACATCAACGGCAAAAGAGAAAGGAACGCTAGTTTGTATAACCTGTATGGAGCTGTACATTTTTAAGTGTAAAATGCAGATCTGAATGGGACGTGTGTTATTGCAGTTTGAATCTTTTTTATAACCACAGGCATGATGAGCAAATTACATGCTCAGAAGACAGCAAAAATTACACTGAATCATGCTTCTTGCAACCAAACAATGAGAGCGGTGCCCTCTTCACTGTTCTAACTGAAATAGGGCCTGGGATGTGTACTCAATCTGGCGTAAGGCTTACGCCTTATACAGGGCATATTAATCTTAAGTTCTAACTGAAATGGGGCCAAAATTACACTAAATACCATTTTGGGGAAACCGAGATAAACAGTCACTCTGGTATTGAGAAATCACGTATTCTGGGCTGGATTCGACATGCAGTACATTGTAATGTTGAAGAGCTCAGTGTATTCTTTCAAACTGTGATGCCTACCCTGGAACATCATCTTAAGGATGATAATGTAGATTTCCCTTCTTGTATCTTTCTTTGCGAGTCTTTGAGGTACTTAAACCTAGACATGAAGCGTACAACTTTTAAAACACCCTCCTTTAGTACTTCTCTTACCTCTAACCTCGTATCCTTGAAATTGGGACATGTAACCATAGAAGATGATGAATGCTTTTGCAAATGGATCTCCTACTGTTGTAGGTTTATCAAGGAACTGGGGTTGGAAGAGGTTGATGGGTTGGCAGACATCACCATTGAGAGTTCGTCTTTGGAGTCATTCTCGTTCCGGTTTCCCTATTATTTCGACATTGACCGTCTTGCAATATCTGGTGATAAAATTGAAAACATGGATATATATTGGGAGTATGATACAACCGAGCATGACAATGAAAGTATTTTACATATTTTGGCTCCAAATCTGAAGCATCTGAAATGGCATGGTAATATGTTGAATCATCAGCATTTTGGGGAACAGGGGCGGATCCAGCCCATGCGGAATTTTTGGGTCTAAAAAATTTCTTGTATATCACATAGCCCAAGCAAAAAAAAGAAAACAGATAATATATCTCTTTCTCTCTTTGTTCAGTCGTTCTCTTCGTTTTCGTCTCTGTCTAAGTCTCTCCTCACGTCAAACCCACTCGCCCTGATAAGGTTCGCCGTCTCGGCTACAAGGCCAAGAAGGTTCCTCCACTTTTCTCTCTCTAATCTCCTCATTTGATTTGTTTGATCCCTACACGATATGTTTGGTCTGTCATTTTGAGCATATTGATTGTTGAATTGTGTACTTCTATTATTATTTGGGTGATTGAATGATACAGTGAGTAGTATGGATTTGGTAGAACTTGATTATTTCTAATACCCAGTGTGTATTGTTGGCCAAGCAGCGTTCGGAAGATTGAACATCCTTTTGTGTGTTCATTGGTTGAATGCTTTTATTGTGACCAGCCACACTAAACCTAGCAGTCGATCACTTACCAAGCGAGTTTCCTCTCCTTGATTCTTGAGTTTATTACCCGAACTACGGAGACCCAACCATACCCCCAGTGTCAGACTTGTTATTCTGGAAAAAAGGCGAGCATTCGTGGTGTTTAATGACCAAATCCTATTTCTAAACAAGTGGATTTTGAGGCTTTGTTACGGGAACTTCTATTGTTTAGTCTATGTTTGATGCAAAAGTTACAGTTCTTCCGTTTTGGTTTCATGTTGGCATTGTTGGGGGTTCACTTATAGTAGCCTAATATCAGTCATGATGTTTTATGCTTCCTCCACTATTGTGTGAGAATGAAGCATCTCAGTTAACTTGTTACGCTATCAACTACCAAGGATTATCAGAATCATCTTTAGTTCTTCCTTCAACTTTCCATCAAAGGGATACTCGACTTATTAAAGTCATCATTTGGTGAATGCCACTCGACTTACAAGATTTGTGTTTCTTTATATTACATTATAGCATCTTCCAACTCAGTCAGAAGTTTTTGATCGACGAAATACCACCACAATTTGATACTTTATAGTTGCATACTCGCATACAATTAGTTCAATGTCAACAGAAATTATGTAATTTGAGATACTCTGGGAGAAGCCAATGGTATTCTGATGGAACTCCAATGGCATAAAGTTTATTAATTATTCAACCTGCCAGAGTAGGAAAGGGCCATTTCCAGATACAGGAAGGACATTTTCCAAGTAAATTTCAATAAAACAACTTAATAAAATAACTAAATCACTCTAAAGACAAGCTACGAATTCCTGGAAGTGAAAAACAAAAACTCAAAACGGTTAGAGATCCAGTATTCTAGACCCACAAGAAAATAGGAAGGAAAATTCACAAGGCTGTGAACCTAGGTTAACAAAATATTACAGTAAGATTATTTGCCCCCAAAAAAATATTACAATGAGATTAGCAAATGTAATTCTAATTCCATCCTGTGCACCGTATCAATGCATAATTCCGCCATGTATCGCTCCGAAGTACAAAGGTTTGATTCTGATCTGCCTGTAGCACCATTTGAACTGGCACGAGTGAGTATGACAAGGGATCTTAGTTGTTCCACAGCATACAAACCAAAAATCACTCGCCTTGTAGGCAATAAAGCTGTCGTATGTTTCCAGAAGCTGTCACATGTATGAACAAACACTTGTTAAACCAAACTATTCATAACTTTATAACAAGAAAGCTCATGGAATTACGGTAGAACAGACAGCATTCACAGAATCACAGATTTATAATTCTACAAAGGTGATTGTGATGTGACTATTATGTGTGAAGGAGAGTCTATAGCTCGCTTCTTTTGCAAATGAATCTAACGACAGAGAATCTCAAAGTCCATAGCTTCTATAATTCATAACATGTTTTTCATAAATCTTCCACATCCCTCTCAATTTGCATTATCATGTTTCCAGGCATATAGTAAATAAAGCAGATTTGTCCAGAAAAGATAATTTCACTTGGTAAAACTCACACAAACAAATCAGGGCATTTGAGAACATAGAATATGAGCAAAGATATTAAATATGAGATAATATCTCAAGTACAGAGACTTACTGACTATCTCATCCAAAATAGTGTGTCCAAGATGCTCCAAATAAATATGACAAGAAACTATTATGTAGTAAGAAACATTACCATACAACCAGTCTTTAAAATATACATGAAGAGCAGTTGATAATTCCCGTTTTCTGTTGTCCTCAAGAGGTGCTTCTCTCAATAATTGCTTTACCTCCCCTAAATTCTTCTGCTGGAGAAAATAATAAAGACTTCACATCATCAATGATCAAAATAAATAAATAAATAATTGATTTTGGCTGCACATAAAAACAAATTAGAATAAATTTCACTGGTGATCGACATACATTCCGTTCTTGAGATTCCACATAACCTTCTGGTAATGGAAATGGGTTGTCTTTTGTGGAACCATGAGGTTCAACTTCGCACCAGTTTGGAATCTGTCATTAACAAAAATGACTGGATTAATACTTCAAAAAAGAAACATGAAAACTTGAAGACCATCTAAAACCTCCCTCCTTCACAAAACCCAAGTATGATATATAGAGATCAAAACCATGTCTACCGAACAAAAAATAGCTTTGTTAAAAGACTTATTGGTAGCCTGCCAGAGGCACTTCCTAATTAGCACCATAATTAGAGCTACTTCCTAATTAGCTTACCAATTAGAGCCTCTTGAAAGTCCCCAAAATAAAGGTCAACATTTTGAATTCAAACATTACGAGTATAAGATAACTGCAAGAAATTACCAAAAAATTTGTGAACTGGTCAGGGTCTAAGCGAGTAGCAGACTCAGCCTGAGCATCAGAGACACCTGCTGGATGAGATAGTGAATCATGTGGATCTACCATTCCAAGTGGCAGGGCTTCACCCCATCTATTGATAGTAGCATCAATCCCAACCTCACGCAAGTGCTCCTCCAACTGACTGTAAAAGGTATTGTACGGTGCCACCTGAAAAAGTTTGAAAAGTAAAGGTAAGTTTTTATCATGATTAGGAAATTAAATGTGAATAGCAGAAAACTTATTACTGCTACATTTCAGTAAAAACTGCGCATCTTCTCATAAGCAAATCATGCATGCAGACACTTTTTAAGGGACCAAAAGGCATAAAAGACGACACACAATAGGATGATGTAATTAGCTATAGAGTTGAACTCACTTGCAGCTTATGGTTATCCCCAACGATAAGTGGTCGTTGGTTAACCCCGAGAAAGAACATGCATTCACGGCAGTTAGCGATGCAGATTCGATTTGCTGCTGTGATCACATGAACTCGCTCACAGTGCTCAATTCTTACAGCCTGAAGAAGAGATTGGATGATCAACCAGAAAATAAATAAATTCATCCATCTCAGAGACAAGAATGTAAGATGCATTAAGTCAACAAAGACCCACCTATGTTGTATTAAAAAATAAGACAATAATTACCAGGTTCATCAGATAAGTGCATATAGAATTGCTATTATTTTTTAACATGATCAAAGAGAACAAGAGAATATTCAAAGATAAATAGGGAGACTGGAAGCCTTTTGGGATAGATAGACTGCATGGTTCTTAATTAGGCTACAAGCCACCTAACGACAGCCATATTGAAGGATCTTCACCTTTACATTTGCATAATAACCCCTTCAATACCTCTGTACATAGGCCAGCAGGACATCTTGACATACTACTACAATTTACAGTTAATTAAAGATAAGAAAGTTGCAGCTAAACGCTGTATCCTTAATATAAGTAAAAGCATACCAAAGCTCAGTAGATCAAATGCCATAAGCTTTTGGGGAAAGGGGAACAAATAAACAACATGTCAATAGCACTTAAGGTTTGAGATACGAAGTCAACAAGCCTAGTCAATCCTTTTTTTTTTCTTAAATGTAGGAGCAATTCGTCTTAATTCTGGTGACACAAGATGTGCATTTTTCCAATAATTATGTCATAGCTTTTATCTAAAGGCAACGAAACACAGCAGTAGCTTTTCTCTTACAATAAACTCAATTGAGCCGATTGAATAAGGTTTAGGGTCCAAAATGACTATTTTATCACAGGCGACAATGTTACTGGACGTAATGATAGATTACGAATAGGAAGCCAATCTAAACTAAAAATCATGACTTCTTTATGCGTTAGATATTCAAAATCTTCAAATTTAAACGATAAGCCAAACTGAAACGATGTCTACAACTTCCATAGAATTTATTTTCCAATTCATCTACTTCAGTAACTCCTATATTTTACTATCCATTTGTTTACCAGGTACAGAATAAAGCATACTAAGCTACCATTTAGCACTCTAATCCAAACCACATCAGAAATTCCTTCACTATTACCTTTCCAACAGCTCCAAGGACAATTGTAGCATCAGAGCATCCATAGACTGTGGCATATCTCAGAGGTGCTAATATATAGATCACAGAATCGTGGCAGTTTAAAACCTGAAATTGCAAACAAAAGAGCAATCTTATATACCTCTGGGACAGTACAATCCAATTTCACTCGAGTGTCTACGCATAAAGCATTAATGTGAGCAATTGAGAAATTACAGCAAGAATGATGATATTATATCCAGAACATTGAGAGATGCACTATCTGTCAGCTGAAAGAACTTAATAGACTCAAAATCTTTTTTTTTTTTTGGTTAAGACTCAAAATCATTTACGGGAGCTATAAAACTAACATTTATATCAACTTGAAACAGAAGACTTGCTCATCCAGCACAAAAGACTTGCTGAAAGACTCCACATAATTGAATGAATGAAATAAAAGCAGAAACACATCTAAACTATGAATAAAAGAAGTTAGTGAGTGTGCAAATATTCGCAACGCCCTTCAAACTTCTATATCCCTCATCACTCACAACATATGCAATTACACAGCATTCAACCATGGCGGCTTGCTTCAAGACAAACAAGCCAGCTTGGTAATCCTTTGGTGTCTATATGATGAAATTAATATATTACTCAGTGAAGTCAACAAAATATTTGATTATATTACGAGTCACTTAAAATTTTCATGATAATGTTCTGTAAATCTTTTGAGCTCCTAAAAATGTTAATATTGAAATGAATGAAATTGTCAGCCAGACAAACAAATGGAACACAATTTTCACATAGGAAACAAGCAGAAGTAAAAGGGTTTTACAAACTAACCTTTACAGAAGGACCTTTAATATCAGATGCATGCCTAACAAACGAAGATTTAGAGATCCCTTCAATAAAACTGGAACCTCTGACACTTGTTGAGCCTTTATTAGAACTTGTGCAGGCATCAGCCATGGGAACATCTTGATCTGAGGAACTGGGCAGACCATTTTCTTTAGGAGAAATTCTTTCTGAAATATTTTCCAGCGCAGAAGCAATGTTATTTAAAATCCATTCGTGAACTTGTGATGCAGGAACAGGAACGGCAGGCATATCAGGATCTGAGTTTGCAAAGAAGGGAGCATACTGGCTCAGGTGACCACTTTCAGATCCTTTATCGCCAAATTGAATCAGAAACCCAAGGTGGTCTAACCTTTCCATGGTTAAAACCTAAAACAATATCATATAATTAGGCAATTACGGACACGGACAAAAATGAAATATTACAAATGGTCAATACAACAGCCAGTAACTCATCAGTGAGGTAAGCCCTTCCAAAGGTTTTCTTATTCTAACAGATATACTAGCAATACTTGGTCAATCGATACAAAAGTTGTTCTGTCAGGACTCATGACACAGACAAACAATTGGCCTGTCAAGAAATATTAACTAATTCGAACATTATGAGCTCACAGCAGTTGTGTGTGATATTAGTGTTGCTTAAGGGCCTAATTATTCTACCACAGTTAACTGTTTGAGACTAACAACTCAACCAAAGGAAAAAAGAAGAAATGAAGAAGCAATGTGTTAACTGAGTATTGGTCTAGAATAATTATATTCCATTCCCAATAAAATTTGTCATGCCTTTTTGTTAGACAATTGTTAAGTGATTTTCACTGCATAACAAGGAATAAGAGTCTAAGTGGGAGATTCGAGCCCCAAATATTACATAGAGAGCACTTTCTAACATAAAACTCATAAGTGATCGTAATTACGGAGACTCCCATGACATGACCAAAACAAGAACTAACTAATGAGTATGTGCTTGTGGTTCACAGTTAAACAATGATAAACTTTCTACTACCAAATTGGAGAAGGCGAAAGTGATAGCTATTACAAAACACAGCAAAGAAAAAAAAAGTGTAAGTCATGGTTCACAAACCAGAGATTCGTCGCCTTCTCCCTCCACGGGTTCTGCTAACAGTGAGACCAGGTTACCTAAATGCTTTTGCAGATATGATAACTGATGGGCCTCTTCATCAGCCTGTGATGGCACAAACCGGCGGCTGTTGCTACGGACAAGCTGCAATGTGTGTTGGATTGATGTAAGTTTATCTCAACAAAACTAAAATGTCAACTCAAAGTTTCAAGCAACTAAGAACAAAACAGAAGTCTTGCCAATCCAAAATCTCCAGTACCAAATAAACAAAACCTCCTCCCAACAATCAAAATAACCTTATAAGTCCAAGTTTGCAACAATGGAAGCACAGAAAACTCATAAATCCACATGGAAACCCTCTAATATGCATTCAACGTAATTAAACAAGGTCCATGCACAGCTGGTAACATTAACTTAAAGCACAGGCGAATACTATGATGATTGCAAATAAGGCAATGAATTTTCGTATAGCTCACACCAGTACTTCTATTTTAAGACCCTCATAAACTCCAACCAGAACAAAAGCGATAGTCAGATATACAAAGAGATCACACCAGATTCAACTTCAACACTCCACATTGTATTATGCCACAACTACTAACCACAATAATCAAAAGAAGCCCACTTTAAATGCCTTCCAAAGTGTTACCTTTGGGCCCTAATTAACATAATTTACACCCTACATTCCAAACCAACCTCCGAAAACATCACAAGTATTCATCTTCCAATTCAATCCTATCTTCCGAAATTCACCACTCTAATTAAGCACACCAACATTGCACTATCCACCACCCCAAAGAAGCACACAAAAACAATCAAATTCCGGCGACAAATCAATCACCTGCAACGGCGACAGCGCTGATAGATATCCGTCGAAGGCCGACGTGGAGGGCCAAACATCGGCGACGGCGGCGGAATCCTTGTGCGTTCTAGGCAGCAATTTCTTGTAGGACTGAATGTAGAGGAACAAAACCAGATCATGCACATCGGCTCCGACCTCATCGATCGCGTCCGGCTCGGCGAGGACGAGCGGCTCGGCCTCCAAGTGAAGAACTGACGCTAGGGTATCCAGGACGAGCCTCGCGAGATCAATGGAGATCTGGAGGGACTCGGAGATCGCGGCGGCGTTGACGCGGAGACTCGGCGATTGCTCGATGAGCTTGTGCTTGAGGGGAATTAGGGTTTGCGTTGGGTCGGTGAAGATGAGCTTGGGGATGGAGAGCAGCCCATGCTCGAAGGGCTCGCGGCGAGGGTGAATCAGAGAGGCCGGTTCTTTGGCGGCGTCCGTGGTCGCCGCTGTGACGGAGGCGGCCGGAGACGACGACGTTGAGGGCTCAATTGGGTCGCTCATGGCTTTTGGTGTTTTCTATAGACTCAGATTTGTGGAGTTGCAGATCTTCCAGAAATGAATAATGAGAGAGAGGTAGGGGGAAGAGTGAGGGAGACGATTTTCTGCGGCTGGATGCTTCTACGTTGGGCTTCGTGGAGGTGTTTGATTGGGTGGTGGTGTACTGCTACTGCGGTGACCAGTAGTGTACTGCAGTGTGTCCGTTCAGTGGTAAAAATAAATAAAGGTCCCCGTGAATATATTTAGGACAACTGCTACGATCACCATCCATTAGTGCGGGCATTTTGAGCCGATTCTACCGAGCCAGCCGATGCGAGCTGATCTTGTGCCGAGATTTCGGTTTGTTGAGTGTTCGGCTCGACCCGGTTCAGCCCGGTTCGGCCGTACCGAGTATCAGTTTCGGTTTGATTGTGGTATAAGAATTTAATATATTAGTGTATCGAATACCGACTGAATACGCAAAATACTCGAGTTATGTATGAGGTGAGAGTCGAACTCCCCAGTTCTGCTCCTCACCACTGAAGCAAGTCGTAGTTTATATGTATACTATATTTAACTCATCTGATAGCTGTAATAGATAATCAACTTATTAATTATCGTTGTCTGCCACCAACCACATTTTCTCTTTCTCAGTTTCTCTCTCGTCCTTTTCGTTTTCTGAACTTCTCTTTTCTTCTTCTTCTTCTTCTTTCTGCATTTTCAGCTGATTCATGGTGAGTTTGATCTACATCTCCTGTACTTCTCTTCTTTTTCCTTTCCCCCAATCCCCACTAGATTATCTTCACCTGAATTCCATCATCAAATCATCCTCAACTCCAAATATCCAAAATCAGATGATTCAAATCTGAATCTTTTATAAAAGGGTACGAAGAACACCAATCAAAACATCCCATTAGATTTCAAAAGCACTCTCGGTTGCTGATCGACACCAACTGAAACCGAAGTGTGTCGACGATCAGTACAATTGAGCTTTCGGCTTAGCTGCAGTATTGGTAAAAAGTCCTCGGTTTTGAACCGAATCCAGCCCTACATCATCGTGACTTAATTCGATTAATTATTGTGACTTACTTGGGCTAATTTTTTTTAAAAAAAAATAGAATTGCTAGTAATAGAAGTATGTTTCATCATTTAGTCCGCGGATCCAATAAGTCCACGGAGGTCCACAAATCCGATAGGCTTTTACCCGGCTCGGCCTGCGAAAAAGTCCGCCAAAGCTCACTTCCGTGGGTAGAGGGCCGGACTTAGTTTAGAGGTGTGAAACTCCGCCCGGCCCAGCCTATAAAAGCCCGTGAGGCCTTGCCCGTAAAAGCCCACCAAGTAATAAAATATTATACATACATATTCTATTATATTTAAAATAAAACTATTGCATAAACGACTATATGAATGAAACTTCTCGGGATCGATCAACACCACCCAATGTGATCGGTATATATATTTAATGACCTTGTAAAATTTTCATCTAATTCAGACCTCGTCTAACAGTCGAAATTTCAGGTAAACCAAAAACACCACTAATATGTCCTAAAATATGACATATTACAAAAATACGAACACTAAAAACTGTTTACATATCTAAAATCACCTAATTTTTATCACCAATCGTACGAGGTCGCACCTAAGAAACTCATTTGGCAAAGCCCCGTTCAATGGGGTTTTAATATGTCAAAATGTCTCTTTTTTTATTGACCATAGGTTTTGGTTAACCGTAAGTACAAACGGTCAAACCATGTCCAAAACAAACGAAATTTTTACGGGATTCCTAAATATATATACCGATCACATCTACTGGTGTTGATCGACCATATTTCGAACTGGAGTTGTCGATTACCGAAGTGTCTACTAATGTATCATAACTTTTTATATTAGATTTAGAATAAAATTATCGCATTATGAAGAGACTATATGAAGAAAACTTATCAGGATCGATCGACACAGCTGATGTGATCAGTATGTATATTTAGTGACCCTATAAAAATTTCATCCAATTCGGACCTCATTTGACCTTATTTGACCGTTAGAATTTTCGATAAACTGAAACATCATTCATATGCCCTAAAGGAAGACCCATTACCAAGATGTGAACACCGAAAGCCGCGTGCATATTTGAAATCACCTAATTTTTGTCACTAATCGTGCGCGGTCGTACTGAGGAAACTCATTTGGCAAAGCCCCGGTCAATGGAGTTTTAATATGTTAAAATGCCTCGTTTTTTGTTGACCGTATGTACGGACGGTCAAATCATATCCAAAATGGACGGAATTTTTACGAAGTTCCTAAATATATATATATATATATATATATATATATCAATCACATTTAGTGGTATCGATCGACCATATATCAAACTGAAGTTGTTGATCACCGAAGTATCCAGTAATATATCATAACCTTTATATTAGGTCAGGAATAAAACTATCGCATTATGAATCGAAATGAAAGAAACTTATCGGGATCAATCGACACCAGCCGATGTGATTGGTATATAAATTTAGTGACCTTATAAAAATTTCATCCAATTCGGACCTAGTTTGACAGTCGGAATTTCCGGTAAATCAAAAACACTACTAATATGCTCTAAGGGATGACCCATTACCAAGATATGAATGCCGAAAGTTGTTTGCATATTTAAAATCACCTAGTTTTTGTCACCGATTGTGCGCGGTCGCACCGAGGAAACCCATTTGGCAAAGCCCCGGTCAATAGGGTTTTATATGTCAAAACTCATTTTTTTTGTTGATCGTAGGTACAGACGGTCCAACATGTCCAAAACAGATGAAATTTTTAGAGGGTTCGTAAATATATATATCGATCAAATCTGCTGTGTCGATCGACAATATTTCGAAACTAGAATTTATTTGTGACTTTTTTGGGAATGTTTTCTGAAAATTCTTTTATTGCTCCAAACATTTAAATAAGAGTATTATGTTTTTTTCTTCTAATACAAGGCTGCCAGGTCCAACCTGTAAAAGCCTGCAAAACCCGCTTTAGATGGGCATGCTTGGATCTTCATATTTGTGAAAATATCTGGCCTGGCCCAGCCCAGCCCGTCACTTATCTAAATTTACTAAGGCCCGAGTCCGACCATTGACAAACCCTAAATGGCAGCACTCACACCGTTGTTATTAATAAAACCGTAAAATACAATTTATAACAACCCCACTAAATGAACAACACACTCTTGAAAATATCATTAGGCTTGAATGGCGAGAGCATTCTCTCTCGCTCGGCGGCTTCAAACCCTAGTGGGAGAGCTATGTTCGACGCGGCACCAGATCTTTGATCCTCTACGAGAGGTCTCTCCTTCGGCCCTTGATAGAGCGTTAATTAAAATGTTTATAATAAACCTGTAAAATGTCATTGTTAGTATATAATAAGCAGAGATCTTTCAGTCTGGGGAATTGAAGGGAACTCTAAACTTTTAGTGTTAATAAATAATTGGGGGTTTGAGATTGATTTTTAACTACTAAAATAAATCATAAATTACTATTTACATGATCGACTTCTCTTTAACAAACTTAAATCAAATTTACTATTACACCACATAATTACAAGTTTAAACCTATCATGCATTCTAATTTGACCAATTACATACTTTTTTTTATACACCAATACAATTAGAGCCTTAGGGGATCATCTAATCATGCAAGATTTCATTTAACATTTAGATTGACTTAAGGCCTAATCTAAATTTGCATGCAATCTAATTCAATAACACTTAGAGTAGAAATCAAACAAGATTATATTTAAGCATTAAATCTTTGTTGGAGACATGTTTCATGTGTGACGTCACCCATCATGGTTTCACATGCAAATTTCCAGAATTTTTACCACTTTTAATAACACAAACCGAACCTACTTAGGGCATGATTAGATTTGTGTCAATATGGTTGATGAATCTAGCACTCAAATACAATCTTAGAGACTGAATCCAAGCACTAA
Source organism: Argentina anserina (assembly GCF_933775445.1). NCBI lineage: Eukaryota > Viridiplantae > Streptophyta > Magnoliopsida > Rosales > Rosaceae > Argentina > Argentina anserina. Next base: position 14,567,161 of record NC_065877.1, read on the forward strand.
ATTCATATGCACATATTTGAAAATTATCTAAAAGTATGAGAAAAATGATTAGAACACGACAATAGAAATAAAAAGCTCAATAATTATATGGAACCATCAATTCGGCAAAGAACCAAAAATCCAATAAAACAATCTGAAAATTTCGATTCTTAATACAAAATAATAATCACACACAAACATCATACTACAATCTTTATAGACAAAGTATAGTAGAAAATCAAAAACTAACAAAGCCATAGAGATGAGTTGCGGGAATCACACGTTGTAGGAACCTTGGAGGTGTGTCTTCAATGGTGATTTCGGTGGAGATGGAATTGGTATATGGGAGAGAACGGCTTGCTGTTTTGGTGAATGATGTTTGAGGTAGTATTTTGGCAAAGGTTTGGCTCTTGAATGTAAAGGAGAAGTGATATTATTTGAGAGGTGAAGCTATGTATATATATATAGGAAAGAGGGAGGGTTTGAACTTGCCTCTTTCTTCCTATAATAATGTCATGCTTTATTCCCTAAATCATGTCATGCTTTATTCTCTAAACATGCCCTGTTTTATTCCCTAAATCATGTCATGTTTTTATTTCTAAATCATGTCATGTTTTATTCCCTAAATCATGGCATGTTTTATTCCTTTAATGATCATTTTCTATTTAATTGTTGCATGACTTGTTGATGATAGGACTTCATGTGCATGGCTTCTTCTTGTTTTCCTCTAGTATTATCTCTTAAATCCAATCTAAAAATAAGAAAATAAAATCATAAGTAAGAGATAATTAGTTTCGAAACCTAACAAGGATTCCTAGTGCAAGAATGACTCTCAAAATATCGCCAATGCGACCAAAACGTAGAAAGAAGAAGACTCATAATCCAACTAGGTTTCGTAGTCCTACAAGGATTCCTACTCAAACTAGGACTCTAGACCAATTATGCGTTTTTAACTCATGTAAGCACAAAAATACATCTAATACCACTCAAGACTTTTACTACGACTCAATGACTCAATAGTACAACAATAAGAGCTAAGCAAAGCACAAATTGAGGTAAAAACATGTTAAGAACGTCACACAAAGTGCTCTTATCAGCCCTCCCTTGGTTGGCCTTTCCTTCTGCTCTCTCCAAGTTTGTTATGTATCAGTATAAATGTTCTGATCTAGGTTAGTTGCGCATCAATATGTGTTAGGAGCGGTCCGGGTTAGCCTCACTGCTCAAATATATAGAGTCACAATGGGTGAGGGCACAACTTGTGGCTGGGCAATCGGCGGAGCACGGCAAGCGTTGGGCGGCGGCGTCAAACTCCTGGATCATAAGTACTCTAGTTTCGGCGGGCTTTGACCCGTATTGGGATCTAGGTCGTCGACATTGCACTGCCATTGGTGTTGATTGGCGGCATCTCACAAATCTAGTGGGGCTGGGGGTATTGAGATACCGGTGGTGGTTTTCATATTCGGTCATGCGGATTTCTCTGCTGTATGGTGGTGACTGGAGGGGTGTAGAGAGGCACCGTGCAGTGGTGAAACATGCTCCAGGAGGCGGCGGTGTTTAGGTGCCCAACTAGGTGGGTATGATAAGGACATGTTCCTAGGCCTTTTCCTTTGGGAGGCCAAATTTCTTGAGTTTGTGGTTCGGGGCTGCTTGGGCTTAGGCCCGTATTGTGCTTCACTTATTTTTAGGTCAGATTTGGATCTGTACTTAGGACCCGGGACGCATTTGTCATCAGATCTTGTGTCCGAAACAACACTCATATTGTTCCGGAATTGATTCTGGTTCTTGAGTTGTCACTTTTGGTTTTCTCAATCTCCTTCGTTACGGTTACAGTTACAATTACTCTATTTTTTACACTACTTTTGTGACATGTGCATTGCAGCGATGTGTTAGTGCATCAAGTCACACGGTTACGCGTATAATTTTCCTTCTTGATGCGTTTGTGCATCTAGTTATGAGTTGTTGCTCTCTCAATTACCTTGGACGCGATTGTGCATCTGGTTATGTTTTATTGTTTTACGATGCTTTTGCATCATGCTATGTACTCTTTAATTAATTAATATAATTTCATCCTTGTTTAAAAAAACTTTACGAAAATAATTTATGGACAATCTGCAAAACTTCTGCATTCTAACGCGGACAATTTAGCAAAAATAGTGCAACTATGCGATTTCATTTGCTTTACAAAGAGGGTGACGTCTTGGAAAGATTACAATATGACACAATGCAACAACTATGTTGTACAATTAAGTATAACGTGGCCTTCCGAAGATGCTACCAAGGAACAAGCTTGTGGCATGGAGTTTTAATCTACCCCGAGGAGGCTGCAACCATAAGATGTGTCCAAGGACTCGCCATTTGAGGGCAGATAATCAAGATACAAATTCAATACTTGCCTGACCATCCTGATGACGGGTTTCACTACCCATAATAAATAAATGCACAACATCTCCAGGGTGCACAAACCAAGCCCTAAAGGTAGAGATGGAGCCAAATAAGAGATCCCATGCCACTCAGCAGAAGACACAACATGACAACATTGGTGTCACTGGTAAAGCAAGCAGTAGACAAACCACAGAACACCGAACCAAGCATCATGGAATCCAAGAAACTCTCACACCACCACCAACGACCACGATGTCAATAACGACGCCACCACGCCTTGAAAAGGCCAACGATAAGTTGATCGGGACAAATCTGAACCAAGGGAGAAGCAAGCAATCAACACCACGTTACTAAGCCAAAGAGGGGGGGGGGGGGGGGGGGGGGGTAACTTCGAAAGGAAGGAGATTGAGCGCCACTAAGCCCTAACCAGATAGGGGCATAGACGGGCTCTGAGAGGGCACACTAGCAACCGCTACATGGAGATGCTTGAAAACCTAACACATAAACAACACACCGAGAAAAAAAAACAAAAGGCAAATAGAAATAAAAATGGAAGGAAAACACCCCCCTCCCCCAGGTAAGGATCTCGATCAAAGATCGAGATCAATTGGTGAGAGGAAATGAGGAAGAAGAAACTTGGGTTGGTTGGTTTGCTAGCAGAAGCAAAAGTTTTTATATCGGTGGAAGATAAGATTACTATTTTACTTGGACCAATTTTTATTTCAACATACTCATACGTTATTATCTTAGAGTTGAGAGAAAACCAAGACTCGATTGTAAGTGTCTATCAATTGTAATCCAAAAAAACCTCTAAAATTGGTGATAACTACATAAATTACATAAACGCTAAATTTTTAATGAAAATGTGGCAAGCTTATATTGATCGCAAATGTAGGTGAACAACATTAACATGGAACGCCCTCACAGAATTTGACAAAATAGCATGCAAAATGAACTAAAACACAGTTTCTTCTATGCTGAAATCCATAAGATGAACAAGCTAGAACCATAAACTATTAGTTACAAAACTAAATTTAATTAATGGCATAAACATCAGAAGCACCTCACGCAACATGGATCACGCCCCCCCCCCCCCCCCCCCCTTATGACGAAACTGCACTGGAAGCACCAATAACACTAGCAAGGACCAAAGTCATATCATATACCGATTTCTTTTTTCCCAACCTACAAAATCTTTTCATTGTTCTATGGGGACCATAACAAGAGCCCTATATATAGATAGAAAGTTATGTGACTATAATTTCAAAATCAATTAGAATTACGTAAATATTTATGTTAATAGAGGGAAATATGACATAAAAATGCACATATATATGTCAATTCTGCTGATTTTAGAGAAACGAAAGGAGAAGCACTTTGTGTACAATATAAGATCGTTGAGATATTCTTGAGTTCGTATCTTTGAAATATATATTAAAAGGAAGGAAAATAAAGTGATAATAACTAGATCGAATATTATAATAAGAGGAAACGCGTGAAGGAATAAAGAAGACTGCATGTGCATACAGGGTTTTTCCGCAACTAGCTAGTTCTCCACACCAAGGGAGTATTTCTCATTGGTTTAGGGTATTTTTGGTAATCCAAAGACTACCATAATCTTCCCTAGCCGTACTTTATATATAGAGCGGAGTCGTGACTTCTCAAAGTATTGATCAACCTAGATCATAACACCACTACATCATCTCCCTCTTCTTCTTGAAGTTCACGAACATGATACTCACCCTTCCACACATCCATCGAAAATTCCTTCATCATTGTTGAACATTTGACAATCTTTCAATATTATAATTATTCCACCCCTCATCTATGTCTTTTGGTTTTTTTTTTTTTGATTTAGATTTTTTGACTCTACCATACGTCTTAATATGCATGGGAATCATATCATCTTTGTGTTCTAATGGTTATTTTTCTAATTCTTCATGTTGGTTGAGTTTCATAATCATAAATCATGAGCAAGAGTTTGCTTTCTAAATCGATCTTATTATGTAGTTAGATTTTGGGTTGTTAATTTCGTGTTGCATCCTAACTTGTGTATCAACAAGTTAGCATCTTTCATATGTACATCCTAGATGGTCTGAAACATTTAGGATTTATATATGATTAAATCCATGTCATGACTACTTGCTTGACGTTCGTTATCAAAAATGCAGAGCTTATCTGCTAGCAGATTTTCCGAGTTGCATAGTTAGATTAATTATGAGTTGCATGTATTTGTGGCTTAGAATAACAAACTTTTATAGATGTTAATGCATTAGATTGTGTAAGCTACGTGATTAAGAACCTATTAAATTACATATTTTAATAGGTTTGTCAAATCAACTTGAGGAAGGAAAATTAAGAGTGAGAAATTATGGTCGTCCTTTCATGGTTTCTTAGTCATTCTCTTCCAACGTACGTATATGCTTTATACTTGATTATACTGCTTTGCTCTCTCTTGATCATTATTGACTGTGACTACCAATTTCGATTGTCATCTACTTTATCCTCATTGTTTAGATTGATCTGATCATTTACATATATGAGATAAGGTTTATATTAGGAGTCGTTATGTTAGAGAATACAACCTATAAAGCTAATTCTATCTTGTAGAATGTAATTAATTAGTTAGTAATAACATGTTAACAATAGTTAGGGCAAATAATTTTGTCACGGTGAAATAGAATGACTTGAAATCCGTACAAAATAAATGAAGTTGGACCCACATTAATTAAAAGCAGCTTAGCACGCTAACAAGAAATGCACTAAAATTACATTAATACATGCGCATACACGAACCATTCAAGAAATTAATACTATATATATAAGTGTTTAATAAGTTTTACTCATTTTGAAATAGAATTAGAATGTGATTCCGAGTGATAGAGTATTCTTCCGCAAACAACATTTCATTCATCAGAAAATCATTCCTGAGCGCAAATGCCGCTTCACCGGAAAATCACTCAAGCAGAAGAGGTCGATCTCATAACTCATTTGCATGAGAGCAAGGAAGACAGCCGTTTCGAAGGACATTGGCTGTGAATTAAGAGTTGAGTTCACCAGTGGACACTCATGTTGTTATTTTTGATTTCCACGATGATCTCTGGAAGATGAAGGGAAGCTGCAAGATCAATGCCAGCAACAGCTGCTGATGCATTGGAACATAAGCACCAGATACATCACGCGAATGACAATTCCGGCACCGGAAAAATGTGGATGCCTCCAGGCTGCATCAACATTCACAGTAGTAGCTTCAGATCATGGATCGGATCGCATCAGATGACTTCTCTTCCCAATAACAGTAGCAGCAACAACAAAATCATTGGCTAGGCAGATTGCAGAGTTGATAGTGTGAAGACTAGGTTGTGATTTATGTTGGTAAACATAGATGTTAGATCAATTTTGGACATATCACATATTATATGATTATCATGTTTAATGTCATAATCTATTTCTACATGGAAACAAAGATAGTATCAAATCTAGTTCCTAATGATTTCGTGTATTATATCATTATGGTAAGGAATCCTAATTTAAGTCTAGAAGCAAGACTACAAATCAGTATTGAATCATGAATCTAAATAAGATGACTTAACTTACAAGATGTCTTTAATCGAAGGACTCTTAAGGGTTAAACATTCTCTATATATAGATGGTAAACGTCCATGTTATCACTACGAGTTATTTGCGTAAGTTTCTGTCCATTGAGAAAGCAGAGAGTAGTGACTAACAGAATACCTTGCCTAGCACCTTGTGACTTCGAATTAAGGCACAATGGATCACGGTGTCGTCGTTCATGAAGATGGTAAGTTAATCTCATTCACTAAGTTAACGATTAGTTGTTATGCATATGATCTTTGATTTTGTACTCATATCATGTAATTTAATTTACATATGTTATCAGAGTACTTATGAGCACAAAAATTTTCAGTTTTTCATAACTAAAAATCGGTTTTAGATTTTAACAAAACAAAAAAAAGGATGTACTTGATGGTCGCGAGCGTCACTGAGGATTGCGAGCGTCACTAAGGATCGCGAGTGTCACAAAGGGTCGCAAGCGTTACTGCTAGTCGCGAGCGTTATTACTGACGAATTTTTGCTTTACGGGTCGAACCGGTTGCAAACACGCGGATCCGGTCTCAACCAAATCCGAACTCAAGAACAACAACCCAGAAATTTTTTAGCCGTTGTGTTTTTCACAACGTTGAGTTTCTGGTCTTGGGAAGGAGACTGGATCGGAAGCGATTGAGACCTTTACGTCTCTTACTGAATTCATAACCCAAAGGGAATTGCTGCTGATTCAAAAAAAAAAATTCTAAGATTCCGCTCAAAAACTGCAGCAAATTTGGGGAAAAAGCAAAACAAGTTTTCCTTAAATGTTTTCCGTTTTCAATTTAAGCAGATTATATGAAGTATATATATATATATATATATATATATATATATATATATACATAAGAACCCTAGAGCACACCCAGCGTGCATATAAGAGTAGCTTAGAGACTTGAATTGTGGTTGATGTGTGGTTCCTGTATGGCTGTGAAATTTAATTTTCTATGCAAATATATATTCTATGGTTGAATTGAATGAATTGAATGATTGCATTCTATGTGTGTGCTGTAATTGATGGACAATGTATGCAGAAGTTTAAAATCTCCCAATTTTATACATTGTAAAAGGTTTACATGGCACATAGCTTAGTTTTCTTATAAAGATTATCTGGGTAGAAAACAAAGTTATAATCTCAAAATTGGTTTGTGGTTTCTTGTTGGTATAATTGAACATATTGCACAAAGCATTCTTCTTTGATATCTGCAGGGAATTTTCAAGATAACAAACTGAAAAGTTGTGTTCTGTGTTTTTAAATTCATATTTTATTCTTCCAAAGAAGTGGTTAAAATATGATTTTATCATACAGACAACAATAAGCATATTTGATGAAAATAAATTCGGATACTTGGAATTAGATCTTCTGTCTAAAGATGTTGATTTGATTCTTTGGATAACATATTTTTATCTTGTGTGGCTTATTGAAAAGAATTACAGGATGTTAAGTAATTGCTCAAAAGTATTGCTTAATGTTGATTAAAGTTATGGATTGAATTACATGTAAGTATATGACTGTGTTGTTTTATGGTATTTTTGTTTTTGTTTTATGCTTGTCTTGATTGGTATTGTATGACAAAACAGAAAACACTGAAAGCTAAGAACTCACAAAATTTTCTTTTGCTCTTTAGGTAGCACCTACCTCACATTCAACAGTGTTTTAATGCTTACTGGGTCAAACTTTAGAGCTTGAAAGGATTATGTAGAAACCTATATCACCATGAATGACAAGATAGGCTATTGTTTTCACGAGGATAGACTTGAAACCACAACAGAAGATGATAAAACCACAGTCAAAGCTAACTATAAGAAGTGGATGCATTCAAACATGATGGCTAAGAATGTTATTAAGCAGTCTATGTCTAAAAGCATTAGAGGATGCGTGGCTGAGCCGGAATTTGCTACTGATTTTCTGGAAGCCGTGTCAGCTAAGTTCAAGGAGAGTGAGAAAGCTGAGATAGTTAGGCTAAACAAGGAATATCATAGCCTGCAATACTCAGGAACTGGAGGAGTCAGGGAGCATTTATTAAAGTTGATTAATATCAACAATAGGCTGAGATGATGGTGGGAGTACAAGACACCTTGTTGGTGCATCATTCACTGGACACACTCCCAAGCAGTTTTGACCATCTCAGGACTAGCTATAATGCTCAAAAGGAAAATTAGACTCTGGATGAACTAATAGCCATATGTTCTGATGAGGAGGAGAGGATTAAGAAGCAAACCCCAACTATTTACCTGCTTGAAAAGCCTAAGAAAAGGAAGTCACATCCATAGAACCAGCTTAAGCCTAACAAGATCATCTCTAAGACATCAACAACCACATGGCCAAATGATAACAAACTATTCATATTCAAGTGCTACTTTTGTAAGAAAGTAGGTCACATGAAAAAGGATTGTACTAGCTATAAGGCTTGGCCAGCTAAAAATGGTAAGATTATTTCTAATACAGTTTTTTCTTTAGAAGTTAATCTTGTTAATGTCAATCCACAATCTTGGTGGATTGATTCCGGATTACCTATTCACATAACTAATTCCTTATAGGGGTTTCAAAAGACCAGGACTCCAAGAAGTAAGGATGTTAGCTTGCGTGTTGGAAACGGGATGAAGGTGGCAGTAAAAGCTGCAGGATGTCTTAGGCTTGATTTAGGATCTGGAAAATTTCTAGTTTTGAATAACGTTTATTATGTACCTTCCATGAGAAAGAATTTAGTTTCAGTTTTTCAATTGGTTAAAGCTGGATGTAGTTTCTTGATTGAAAATAAATGAATTCTTATTTTTCGAAATAAAGAGCAAATTGGTTCTGGTGTGATATTGGATGATCATATAAAGTTAAATTGTTCAATATCTCAACAAGATATTTCTTTTGTTGAAATAAATAACACTAAAAGTACTAGCACCTTAACTGGTGTTAAGAGAACCAGGAACAATGAAAAATCTGCATATTTATGGCATAGAAGATTAGGCCATGTATCCAAAGAGAGACTGAAACTATTAGTAAGGAACAACATTTTAAACGAGTTAGACTTTTCAGATCTTCATGATTGTATTGAATGTTTTAAGGGTAAGATGACAAACAAACGGAAAAAGACTGCAGTAAGAAGTAAAGAGTTGTTGGAACTCATACACACTGATATCTGTGGTCCATTTAAACACCAAACTATCTGTGGAAACGTGTATTTCATTACATTCATTGATGATTTCTCTAGATACGGTTATGTTTCTCTACTCTTAGAAAAATCACAAGCACTTAAAGCCTTTCAAATCTATAAGGCTGAGGTAGAGAATCAACTAGAGAGAAAGATCAAAACAGTAAGATCAGATAGAGGTGGGGAATTTTATAGAAAATATACAGAAAAAGGTCAACAAAAGGGTCCTTTTGCCTTGTATCTGCAAGAGCATGGAATTAAAGCTCAATATACAACACCCTATAATCCCCAACAAAATGGTGTTGCAGAGAGAAAGAATAGAACCCTTCTAAATATGGTTAGATGTATGATGTGTACTACTGGGTTGCCAAAATTCTTATGGGGATAGGCTTTAAAAACTGCAAATTATATTTGCAACAAAACACCAAGTAAAACCATAGAGAAAACTTCTTTTGAATTATGGTGTGGTAGAAAACCAAGTCTTTTTCATTGTCATGTATGGGGTTGTCAAGCAGAAGCTCAGATTTATAATCCAAAAATAAGCAAGCTTGATGAAAAGTCTGTTAGCTGCTATTTCATAGGTTATCCAGATAAATCTAAAGGTTACAAGCTATATTATGCTAAACACTCACCCAAAAATTTTGAAACTCATCAAGTAAAATTCATAAATGAGAAAATTCACAATACAATTTATGAGGATTTATCCTTAGACTTTGAAGAACTTGTGATGGATGAGGATTTAGCAAATACATTACCTTTAAATAATGATAATGAATTAGCAGATGACATCATTAGAGAAAATCAAGATGCAGATGATCATGAAATTGATCAAAGAATGCAAATTGACAATCCAGAAAACAATGTAGTTGTTCAGAATCCTCCCATTGCGGCGGTGGCATCTGTAGCAGAACCTAATCTAATTACACAACCTCCACAACCTCAAAATAATCCAATTCCAGCTCTTCCTCAAAATCCTATGCTTAAAAGATCCGAAAGAGCTAGAAAAGCAAAATTTGGGGGGGGGGAATTGTTCTTATATTGTCAGTTATCTAACTGAGATAGACGTAGTAGAAGATTGTGCAGAAGACAATGATCCAACAAATTTTGTTCAAGCTACAGAATGTGTTGAGTCAGAGAAGTGGCAAGAAGCTATGCAATCTGAAATTAAGTCAATGGAGTTTGGGAATTAGTTGAAGCTGATCCAAGACAAAAAAAAATTGGCTGCAAGTGGGTTTACAAAACCAAGAAAGATGTAACAGGAAACACTGAAAGACACAAGGCAAGGTTAGTTGCAAAAGGATTTACGCAGAAAGAAGGCATAGACTACACTGAGACTTTTTCTCCAGTTTCTTGTAAAGATTCTTTTAGGATTATTATGGCGTTAGTTGCACACTATGATATGGAGCTACATCAAATGGATGTCAAGACAACCTTCTTAAATGGAGAGCTTGATGAAGTGATCTACATGAAACAACCAGAAGGATTTATTGAAGCAGGGAATGAGAATTTGGTCTGCAAGCTGAAGAAATCAATTTATGGACTCAAGCAAGCTTCCAGGCAGTGGTACATGAAATTTGACTCAGTGATTTCCTCTTTTGGATTCACTGAAAATCTAGTTGATGAGTGTGTTTATTTAAAAACAATTGGAGATTAATTTATTTTATTAGTACTATATGTTGATGATATACTTTTGGCTAGCAGCAATCTAAAACTGCTAAAAGATACCGAAAGATTTCTGTCAAAGAATTTTGACATGAAAGATCTAGGTGAAGCATCGTATGTACTAGGGATTGAGATTAAAAGAGATAGAGCACAGAAACTGTTGGGATTGTCCCAAGAAAATTACATTTCTAAAGTTCTGAAGAGATTTAGTATGGAACAGTGCTCTGGAGGAGAAGTTCCAATGTCTAAAGGTGACAAGCTCATAAAAGATCAACAGCCACAAACAGAAACTGAGAAGGAGAACATGAAGTCAAAGCCTTATGCAAGATTAGTTGGAAGCCTTATGTATGCTCAAGTTTTCACAAGACCTGACTTAGCTTTTGCAGTTGGGATGTTATCAAGGTTTCAATCTAATCCAGGTTATGAACACTGGGTTGTAGGAAAAAAGGTGTTGAGGTATCTACAAAAGACAAAGAATCACATGCTAGTTTACAGACAAGTCAAGGATTTGAAGGTTATTGGATTTCAGATTCTGATTTTGCAGGGAATTACCCTGATTCAAAGAAATCCACTTGTGGATACGTGTACATGCTAGCAGGAGGAGCTATTACTTGGAAAACCATGAAGCAGGCATTGATCACAACCACAACCATGCAAGCTGAGTACATAACAGTATATGAAGCAGTGTGTGAAGGGGTATGGATAAGGAATTTTCTACAGCAGACTCAAGTACTCAGTCACATTGTAGAAGACGAATTGGAAGTTTTTTGTGACAATGAGGCAGTTGTGTACTTCTGCAAGAACAATAAGAGATCTATCAATTCCAAACATATATATTTAAAGTATTACAGTGTTAGGGAGAGGGTTAAAAGGGGTGAGTTAGTGGTTCTAAGCATAGATACAAACTCACAACTAGCTGATCCTTTCACAAAAGTATTACCAGTTAAAGTGTTCAAGAAACACATAGAGAGCATAAATATTTTGCCTAACTTAGATGCTTGAGGTCAGTGGGAGCTAAGTCCAGTAGGAGCAAACTAAAATGTACAAGTTTTGAGTTCTTGTTTTAATTATCTTTGTAATAACAGTTTTCTTTGTTTTAAATAAAAGTCTTGAGGTATTTCAGAATTGTTATGGCATGCTGCAGTTTTACATTAGTTTCTGAAAAACTTACATAAATAAGTTACAGTTGTATATATACTTGCATATCAGATGACTTTAATCATGTCTAGCATGATGATATGGTTCAAGCAAGTTATAAAGTCATTGGTGTCCAGGTTATTGCTTGAAGTTCTGGATTTATAACATACGGTAGGACTTGATGTATATATATATATATATATATTCTATACTTTTTAATACACATTATATATATATATATCTCAATACTGAGGTTTTGGACATATGTATTTTGCAGGAGCTTATGTTGTAGCAAAAAAACTCTGCATTTTTGTTAAAGTGTAACTCGTTTCTTGTTCTGCATAAGTAACTGCAAGGTGACTATGTTGTGATGAGATTTTTGATTCAATTGTTTCTGGCGCGCACTACAGTAGGTAGTATAGTTTCTGACATTACAAGAACTTGATTTTCATAAACCGGAAGTGATTGTCCAAATGGGAGATTGTTAGATCAATTTTGGACATATCACATATTATATGATTATCATGTTTAATGTCATAATCTATTTCTACATGGAAACAAAGATAGTATCAAATCTAGTTCCTAATAATTTCATGTATTATATCATTATGGTAAGGAATCCTAATTTAAGTCTAGAAGCAAGACTACAAATCAGTATTGAATCAGGAATCTAAATAAGATGACTTAACTTACAAGATGTCTTTAATGGAATGACTCTTAAGGGTTAAAGATTCTCTATATATAGATGGTAAACGTCCCTATTATCACTACGAGTTATTTGTGTAAGTTTATGTCTATTGAGAAAGCAGAGAGTAGTGACTAACAGAAGACCTTGCCTAGCACCTTATGACTTCGGATTAAGGCACAATGAATCACGGTGTCGTCATTCATGAAGATGGTAAGTTAATCTCATTCACTAAATTAATAATTAGTTGTTATGCATATAATCTTTAGTTTTGTACTCATATCATGTAATTTAATTTACAATAGATGCATCTAGCTTTCCATGTAGACGAACAAATTATGCGGATCATAGATATAAACCACTTCTTATTTTTATATATTGTGCTTGTTTTTTTATTTAAAGAAAAGTTGAAAACTAATGATTCATATTGTTTGCACCTAGAGATGTGCCCTTATCATACAACTTAATGGTTCCACAACCAACCTCATAACCTCAAAATTTCGCTGTAGTTCAAGAAATGTACAACTTTTTGTATGCACGACGTATATATGTATACTAAATTTTAATCATCTGTCGTGTATTTACACATGCACCCGAAACACACACTACACTAAATGCTTAATAAAATAAAATAAGTTTCTATGATAATATAGTGAATATTGATGTCAATGAAGTGTGCGCACCGAACACACCCTTTTGTCATTCCAAATGGCCAGATACACACGTGCGAGGTCCGACAACAGTCCTCCACACATGCTTGACTATCCCGTTCATATTCCCAAACCCCACCACGCTCCACACCAACAGAGCACAGGACCCACATTCCACTTTATTCAAACCAAAAGGAATTACAAAACAAACAAAAACCTCTGTATATCTCCTCACATATTCATCTGATCCCCCACACCCCCCAAAAGCAAAAGCTCTCTCTCTCTCTTCTATTCCTCTCTCATTTTCTCTCTCTAGAATGGCCTAGAGGGTTTGTTTCCTTCTCCTTCATCCTCATCACCTCACTCTCACTCTCACTCTCACTATCACCAACCCCAATGAAACCCTCTTCCACCGCTTCTCTCTGAGGAGCGTTTTCCTCTGTTTCATTTCCCTCTTTTATTATTCTACAATGAGACTTCTCTGGCTTCCATTCAAACTCTGCTTTTGAATCTTCTTCTTCTTCCATTAACAGGTAATCTTTCTCTCTCCTCTGCCGCACCGACATTGTTAGGGTTCCCCTTAGTCGGCCACCCTTTTTGTCTGTTTCTCTCTTTTCTCATGTTCTTCCTCTGTTTTCCATTATTTTTTCCCAAACTCATAAAAATGGAAGTTTATTTATTTGGAAATTTTGAGTTCGGAATAAGAAAACAGTGCTTTGGATTTAGTTATGGAGATTATAGAGGAACAAGCTGTTGTAGTTTCCCTTCTTATTATCGGTTAGTCAAGCGCAGTTGATGAAACATCTCGAGTCTTGTGTTTTTAACGTTTGGAATTGTTGTTTCTGTGTTTTTAGGTTTACAAACATTCAGATCTGAAGCTTGGGTTTCTCCGCAGTTACGAAGATAGGTACTCTCTAAAGTTTGAACCTTTATATCTTTTGTGTTAATGTATCAAATAAGAAATATTCCAGGATCTATGTTATTCCTGTTTTAGGATTATTTTATTTGATTTGTTTACATCAAGTTCCGGATGTCTTATGAATCTGCATTTCTTAGTATGATATGGTAGACGATACAGTAATAACAGCCTGGTTCATGTTAATCAGTTTAGATTTATGAATATCCGGGTATTTTGGTACCTTTGGCTTTCAATCTTCTCTTTTTGTTAACGCTACTTGACTGTGTTTATCCGATTTTTTAGGTGTCAGGAATCTTTGAATTAATTCAAGTCAGTGAAACTGTTGGCTTCAATTTAGGCCGTCTGGGTCTCTAGTTTTTGACCCAAAAGATGCAGAGGCCTCCACCTGAAGACTATGCTTTGAAGGAGACCAAACCCCATCTCGGTGGGGGGAGGATCTCTGGCGACAAGCACACCAGCACCTATGACCTCGTTGAGCAGATGCAGTATCTCTATGTCCGGGTTGTAAAGGCCAAGGACTTGCCTTCCAAGGATGTTACTGGAAGCTGTGACCCTTATGTGGAAGTTAAGCTGGGAAACTACAAGGGTGCAACTCGGCATTTTGAGAAGAAGTCCAATCCCGAGTGGAACCAGGTGTTTGCTTTCTCGAAAGACCGGATCCAGGCTTCAGCTCTTGAAGTGATTGTGAAGGACAAGGATCTCATGAAAGATGATTTCATTGGCCATGTTATTTTTGACCTGAATGAGGTTCCAAAGAGGGTTCCTCCCGATAGTCCCCTGGCACCTCAATGGTATAGATTGGAGGATAGGAAGGGGGACAAGGCTAGGGGTGAGCTGATGTTGGCAGTGTGGATGGGGACTCAAGCTGATGAAGCATTTCCTGAAGCATGGCATTCGGATGCTGCCACAGTCAGTGGAGCTGACAGTCTGTCAAATATTCGCTCAAAAGTGTATCTCTCTCCCAAGCTTTGGTATCTGAGGGTTAATGTGATTGAGGCTCAGGATTTGATGCCGAGTGATAAAGGCAGGTACCCGGAAGTTTATGTGAAGGCTATCCTCGGAAATCAGGCTTTGAGAACCCGCATTTCACAAAGCAGGAGTATAAATCCCATGTGGAATGAAGATCTAATGTTTGTAGTGTCAGAGCCATTTGAGGAGCCACTGATTTTAAGTGTGGAAGATAGAGTTGCACCAAACAAGGATGAAGTTTTGGGGAGGTGTGCAATCCCGTTGCAGTATGTGGCCCGAAGGTATGATCATAAACCAGTGAATACTAGCTGGCACAATCTTGAGAAGCATATTATGGTAGAAGGGGAAAAGAAGAAGGATATTAAGTTTGCAAGTAGGATTCATATGAGGGTCTGTCTAGAGGGTGGTTACCATGTGCTTGATGAGTCAACACACTATAGTAGTGATCTTAGACCAACAGCCAAACCGTTATGGAAGTCCAGCATTGGGGTTCTGGAAGTGGGAATTTTGAATGCTCAGGGATTGATGCCAATGAAGACAAAAGATGGGAGAGGAACAACTGATGCTTACTGCGTTGCAAAATATGGGCAGAAGTGGGTTAGGACAAGAACCATTATTGATAGCTTGGCTCCTCGGTGGAATGAGCAATACACTTGGGAGGTTTTTGATCCTTGCACTGTCATTACAATTGGTGTGTTTGATAATTGTCATTTGCATGGAGGAGATAAGGCTGCGGGGGCAAAGGATTCACGAATTGGGAAGGTCAGGATTCGTCTGTCTACCCTTGAGACTGATCGGGTGTACACACACTCTTACCCTCTTTTGGTTCTGCATGCAAATGGTGTTAAGAAGATGGGTGAAATACATATGGCTGTGAGGTTCACCTGCTCTTCTTTGCTGAACATGATGCATATGTACTCGCAACCGCTGTTACCCAAAATGCATTATCTTCATCCATTAACTGTAAGCCAGCTTGACAGCTTGAGGCACCAGGCCACTCATATTGTATCAGTAAGGCTGAGTCGTGCTGAACCCCCCTTGAGAAAGGAGGTGGTCGAGTACATGCTGGATGTGGGATCGCACATGTGGAGTATGAGAAGAAGCAAAGCTAATTTCTTCAGAATTATGAATGTTCTGGGTGGATTAATTGCTGTTGGAAAATGGTTTGATCAGATCTGTAATTGGAAAAACCCCATCACTACTGTTCTTATTCATATCCTGTTCATAATTCTGGTCATGTACCCAGAGCTGATCTTACCTACTATTTTTCTCTACCTCTTTCTGATTGGAGTCTGGTACTACAGATGGAGGCCGAGGCATCCTCCTCATATGGACACTCGTCTCTCACATGCAGATTCTGCACATCCTGATGAACTTGATGAAGAATTTGATACTTTCCCCACTTCACGTCCTTCTGACATAGTGAGGATGAGATACGACAGACTGAGGAGTATTGCTGGGAGAATCCAGACAGTGGTGGGTGACTTGGCTACTCAAGGGGAGAGGCTGCAATCATTGTTGAGCTGGCGAGACCCTAGAGCTACAGCTCTGTTTGTGCTTTTCTGTCTGATAGCTGCTATCGTTCTGTATGTTACCCCATTCCAGATTGTTGCTCTTCTTGCTGGATTCTATGTGTTGAGGCACCCAAGATTTCGCCATAAGCTTCCATCAGTGCCACTGAACTTTTTCAGGAGGTTGCCAGCTAGGACTGACTGCATGCTGTGAGGAACTACTGTTGTATTGCCAATTGCCTTTGTGTTAAGTTAATGAAAATCGATGATGGAATGCAGAGTAGAGCTAGCTATTTGTTTTGAAAGCCTTGCAGCCATGAACATGAAGGTGAGGGTCTTCTCTTCTTGCAGTGTTCTGCAGCAGGGATCTGGTACGATGTATTTATGGCCTTGTCTTGAAGGCAGTCTTTAAAAAAATTTCGTTTGTTAATTATGTTTGATCTAGGACTTGTGTTTAAAGAACCTTCTTTTGAAGGTTGCTAGTTGTCATTTATAATCCTGTAGGCTGTGATTGGAATGCGGAACCATTATATGGCTAAGTACATCCTTCATATTTTTAGTATATTAAGCTCTTTCTCTATTTACTGTTTGTGAAGTTCATCGGTTGAATTGCATCTCCTTTTCTTAGCCATTATCAAATAGTTAGGTAGATGCTTGTTTTCATAGTCTTAAGTTTGCTGCTTGAATAATTGTTACATGCTTGTTGTCAGACTGTGATATGTTATGTCTTTTTTTTTTCCAATTACTGACATGTTATGTCGCTTGCTAGTTAACTTTTGGAGCTAAATTGTCAATCTGATTAACTTAGGTGGTTCTTTGACATTTGAATTGTCTAAAATATAGAAATTTGTTGGTCGTCATTGAGTGTAGTATACAGAAGTGTGAGAAGAGACCATTAAACATGAAGATGAATCTTGGAAGGCTCAGTCTACTGTCGCAATAGTGACTGATGAGTGACTGCAGTATGGGTAGACTTCAAGTTTTTTTTGGTAGTAAACCATAATGACTCGTGTTGTTGAATTTCAACATCTCTCTGGGTTGGTATGATTTCATGGATAGTGATCTTGTGTAGAATTATATTTTGGTCATGCGGAATTTTGTGATAGCGATTTGATTATTTTAGAGCCATAATCAATATAAATGCATGTGAATATGTAGTGTGGACAGTGACACAAATGATCATAACTGGGGACAGTTGATGTGAGACCTATCACTTATATAAATCAAGTTGGTTGTATCTTACTCTTCAGAAACTTAAATCTAATGGGGACAGGCAAAAATTGTTCCTGCAATTATGGTTGTTTTACATTCTTTACCGTTCAATTCTTATTTTATCTCCAAGGCTAAGATAACCTTTACATTTTGCAAGTTGATTTACAGCCGCATTTACAATTCACCCTATCAGCAAATTTTTTTTACCAGGGAGGTAAAGATTGTATTGATTCTTGGAGTGCTGGGGGAGTTCTCAGTTGTAGGTTGGTGGGGAGATGGGGACCTATCTATGCTTTATTTTATCTTTCCAGCCTGTGACCAAATACTTTTCTTAGTCCTTTGTTCTATTATGTGTTTCATGATTCTTATTTCTTATTTTTGGAAGATGCTCTAACATCCCAACTTAATGTTAAGAAACATTTTCTCAGTTTTTTTTCACATGGCATGGGCTCCCAAGGGGATCCTATGATCTCAAATTCTTCCATAAAAATAAATTTGTGTTCCAGAAGCACCTCCTCGTACAATTAGGTTCCCACACTCCTTTGTACGAGTTCTCCACTTTGCCTGTAAAAGTCGGGCCTCACAGATCATCTTGTTTTTAGTAGTGTAAACTGAGATGTTCGATAGTCCAATTGATCAAGAGTATCAATTGTTGATGTATCATTATAGCGTGCAGACCTCGACCTTTGGTCTGTGCTCGTGCTAAAGAAAAAAGAGTTCTTCATAGCTAGCTGGAGTCATTTGTATTTACTTGTGAGCCATCTCTAGGAGCAGATGGTTTGTAGTTGCTTCTGTTATAAGGAGTATCATCCTACTGCGTTCATACCACCGGGTGATTTTAACAACCTACAAGTATAAGCCACTAGTCTTGAGTATCACTCTAGACGGTAAATCTGTAAGTATTTGGATCGGGTCGAGCTTGGCCTTTGGGAGTTACATGGTAATGTCATTACGAACACTTTTGCCCCGCTTTCCATTGATGCACTACTTACCAGTCAAGGCCTCTGTGTTCATATAGTATAATCATAAGAGAGCGATAAAGATATGCAATGCGTGTCTGTGCGCTCTTGCTATTTCGACAAATGGAGAAGCGTTTTGTGGCTGGTTAAGTTGCTTGCTTAGCTTGTTATTGTCAGCTTGTTCTGTTTTGATGAAGTTTGAACAGTAGAGGTGGCAAATGGGCCGGGCCAGGCCGGCCCGGTCCATTTTAAACGGGCTAAAACCGTGCTCGTGCCGTGTTCAGACCGGCCCAGACCGACTCATTTATTTATCGTGCCGAGCTCAGGCCGGGCTATTTGCTTAAATATTAAGCCCGGCCCGGCCGATCCAAGCCCGTGTCAGGCCAAGAAGCGGGCCAGCCCGGCCAATTAGCATTATATGACAATTAAAATAAAAAATATTATGTACTTTGAATATTTGTTTTATATAACTATTTAGAGTAGTAAAATAAATAAAATACTACACATTTCATAATCTTATTTTTAAAATGTTACATATATCAAAATAATGACGTTTTATTCAGTATTTTGATAATATTTGTGAAATATTGTAGTTAAAATAATGAAATAATCGATAGATTTTAAGTTAAAAAGTATAATATTCAAGTTTAATAATGATAATTGTTTAAATATTGATATAAATAATATAAAATTATGTGTTTAACGGGCCAGCCCATGAATTAATCGTGCTCGGGTCGTGTCGGGCTAAAAACGGGCTCGGGCCGTGTCGTGCCCATGGGCCAAAATATCTCAGTCCGACCCGGCCCATTACAATAACGGACTATGATCGGGCCGGGCTGCTAACGGGCTCGGGCCGTACCAAATCGATTTTTAACGTACCGGGTCTAGACCGGACTCGGGCTTTTGGGTCTATTTGCCACCTAAAATTTTTGAACCGTTACAACACATAAGGGGAACTGGTTTTCTGGCTCCTAAGTAATGTCAACTTCCATAGAGAACAAAGTGTCGAGACTATGAATGGAAATGAGGTACTAATGTGATGTAACTCTTGTTTCTTGCATCGCACGTTTGTGGGTGGCAGTTTCAGTCTGGTAGTGAGATATTTTTGACAGTCATGACTCATGAGTCACGTACACCGACCTTGAGTTAGAGGGCGAACTTATGACGATAATGAACGATCACACTAATTTTTCAGCAGTACAAGAAATGAAAGTCGTGTCTGATATTTCAATTTTCTCTCATAACTAACTAGCTAGATTGAATATATATATATATAAAGAGCAGTAGAATAGTTCCTTTTCTGGCTCAGCTTCATGACTGACAATCAATTACTATCAGCTGTTATAATGTTGAGACTATCCGCATATATGTATATAATTATATTATCCGTTGTAACATAATATTCTACATATGAGAAAAATAAATTGATGTTTTACCTTATTGAGTATTATGACGTTTTTATCAATAAAATGTCAATGTGCTTGAAAGTGATTTTCTTGACAATTGCTTTTGAGTGTGTGCATTTTGTTAGAGAAACAGTGATATATTGCATATATAATTTAATAAATTAAATTATAAATAATTATAAAGCAGAAACTAAACATGTAACTCTAATAACGAAGAATACGAAAAGAAATTCAACCAAAATACCGAACGATTGGTGATGGAAGAACTAGTCGAGACGTGTGTGATACCACACTGTCCTTAAGACGTTTACACCTCCTCTACCGGTGCAAGGATGCTTGGCGCTTGTCTCCAAGGATAGAACGACTAAACAATTCTAGGAAGTTGCACTACTAACTAGAACCTTCAACGAACTCGAAAGGTACCTCTTTCTATCACCAGAGAACAGTTAAGAACTATTGAGAGTGGGAGAGCAGATTGTGTTTTCGATGGATGATTTACAAAGAAAGGATGGTGGCTATTTATACAGTGATGATTTGCAATCAGAAATGAATAAGATGGCTGTTATAAAAATCAAAATATCATAACATATATGAGTTACATATGTTATAAGCACTGATTTCATTATGTTATAATTCTCCATAATACACAATAACATAGTTGTTACAAGAGAAGAATTTGAACAGTCAAGAGAATTTGAAACGTCCAAAACAAATTTTCGGAAATGCAAAAAGAATCTGCGTTCCGACCCTCAATTCGGTGTTGCATTCGTGTCCGCAGGTCGCACGGGCATACAAGAGTTTCCCTTGTGACCTGAGATTTGCACCCCCATGCGCGTGCGCGAGAGGGTATAAGGAGGCTTACACACTTTACAATCCATACACAATGAATTCTATATAAAGTCTTTTCAACACTTCTCTTTTCCAATGTGAGTCAAACACTTTTCCCTCATTCTAAATAGCCATCTTTGAGTAACAATTTCTTATTCACCCACAAACCAAATTACACAAACAAACATATGATGTTGTAGCCCTCATTATGGAGAACTCAAATCTATGTTAATCTTTGATTAATTATAAGTTTAACTTAATTTAATTAATCAATTAAAATTTGGTTTTTAATGGTTTATTAACCATTTTCCCAACAATTCCCCATATGAATGAAATTGACCACCAAAGACTCGATAGAATTTGGTGATAGATTTCTACGGTTGAAAACCTGTATAGGATAAGTAGGTTTGACCCTTTTAACCTTCCCTTATGAAAGTATGCTTACTTTACTAACTAAATAGTAGACGCAATGTCTTTGAACTATTCGTCATTTGTGTAAATGATGACATACTTCACACAGGAGTCTCCTTGGTACACGTAGGTTCTCATTTTTGTGCCCATTTTGGCCATGAAACACATGCCTGGTTCTACAAGTAGTTTGATAAGAGTTATGCCCTCATTAACTCCCCTTGCATATGTGATCTCATAACTAAGAGTAACCCGCATTACTCTGCTCGATTTCTTGATGCATAAGAAACAATAAAAGTTTTAGCTTAACCTCATCTTTACGGGTATCACTATTTTTCATTATAGGAATGGACTTGGGGAACTCCCCACAGTGATCCGAACTAATCTCCACAATTTGATTTTCCCTTTTGAACCTAGATCTTGGGATCTTTAGTCAGCTAGGTTGGGTATCTACTGTAGTGATTTTTAATTTTCAATGGACTTTAGTCCCATTCCATTCGATGATTTTTCAACTAACTCTCTGTTTAACTCTTTGGTTAAGGGATCAGCAATATTATCCTTAGACTTTACATAGTCTATAGAGATAACTCCAGTTGAGAGTAGTTGTCTAATGGTATTATGTCTTCGACGAATGTGTCAAGACTTACCATTATAGATCTTGCTCTGTGCCCTGCTAATTGCAGATTGACTATCACAATGTATACCAATCGCAGGCACATGTTTTGTCCATCTAGGAATGTCCTCTATGAACTGGCGTAACCATTCTGCTTCCTCCCCACATTTGTCTAGTGCTACAAACTCAGACTCTATTGTGGATTTAGTTATAACTGTTTGTTTTGAAGACTTTCAGGACACGGCTGCACCCCCTAGCGTAAATACATATCCGCTAGTAGACTTTGAGTCTTTCATGTCAGATATCCAGTTCGCATCAGTGAATCCTTCTATAACAGCTGGGTATGATGTGTAGTGCAACCCATAGGTACGAGTATACCTTAGGTATTTGAGTACTCTTCCAATCGGTTGCCAATGCATAGCTCCAGGATTACTCGTGTACCTACTTAGCTTATGAACCGCATAAACTAGATCTGGTCTTGTACAACTTGTTAAGTACATTAGACTCCCAATTATTCTTGAATGCTCTAATTGAGAAACACTTTCACCTTTATTCTTGGACAAATGTAGATTCATATCTACAGGAGTTCTGACAATTCCAGAACCTTCCTTGTCAAATTTCCCAAGAATATTGTCCACATAGTGTGTTTGATTCAACACAATCCCTTCTGATGTTCTCGTAATTTTAATTCCTAAAATGACATCAGCAAGTCCCAAGTCTTTCATGTCAAACTTAGAATTCAACATGTCTTTAGTGGACTTGATCATCTTATCGTTGCTCCCAACGATAAGCATATCATCCACATACAGACATAGTATGATATATCCATTTTCAGTATCTTTGACATATACACACTTATCACCTTCATTTATTCTAAATCCACTGGTGATCATGGCATTATCAAATTTCTCATGCCATAGTTTTGGTGCTTGTTTTAAGCCATATAATGACTTAACCAGTCTACACACATTCTTCCTCTGAGAAGGAGCAGAAAAACATTATGGCTGTTCCATGTAGATTTCTTCTTCTACATCTCTATTTAGGAAAGCCGTCTTTTCATCCATTTGGTGTACTTCAAGTTTGCGCAATGCTGCAATTGCAAGTACCATCCGTATGGAGGTTATTTTCGTCACAGGAGAATAAGTGTCAAAATAATCCAAACTCTCCTTTTGCCTATAGCCTTTAATAACAAGTCTAGCCTTGTATTTGTCTATTGACCCATCAGCTTTTAATTTCTTTTTGAAAATCCACTTGGAAGTCAAAGGCTTACACCCAGGTGGCAAATCCACTAATTCCCAAGTGTGATTTTGCATGATAGAGTCAACCTCACTTTTGATTGCTTCTTTCCACAGATGACCATCAACAGAGCTTACATCCTCTTTGAAGGTACGAGGATCACCTTCAACCATATATGACAGGGGTGGAAGACTTGGAGGCTGAGGACACCGCAATCCACACTGCGGTCAAGGGCACGATGCACAAGCTAGAGGAGTCCTTGCGGGGTGAGATAGACAAGGTTCACGAGGAGTTCATGGAGGAACTCGTCCGGATACGTGAAGTAAATGAAAGGGAGCATAATAACATGCTTGCACGCATGGAGGAGATGCAGGAAGATTCTGCAAAGCATGGAGGCAATGCAGACAGATCTTGCCCTATAGGTGAATGAAATATGTTCTAGGACTTTCATGTATATCTCTTAATTTTGATCTCCATAAAGATATCTTATTGCCACGTACATTCATAAGCTGCATTTGTCAATTTTTCGGAAACTACCAAACTAATAAGCAATGACGTAGCCAGAAAATTTATTAAGAGGGGTCAAATTTACATGTATAGCTACTTATTTTACAAATTAAATGAGCTAACTATGTAGGTTTAAGTTAATTGCTAATAATTCTTCAAATAATAACAAATTTAGGGGGAAAAACACTAAGGATGTATGAGATAAACCAAATCAAGGAGAGAAAGAGTAAAACTCTTATTCTCTATAAAAAAAAACATTGATTTGCTTCAATCTTATAAATTAATTAAGAGGAATTAGATATTTTATCACATTAGAAGGCGCAAAGTGAAGCAAATGGCTTTATTGCACTAAGATAAAAACAAAAATCCAAGGCATAACATAATTGTGAAGATGGTGAGGAGGGTCAATTGACCCTTCTGGTCTCTATGTGGCTACGCCAATGTTGATAAGGTAGTAAAGTGCAATAACATCTATTATGAGGATATCTCTTTTTGGTCCATTATAAATGAATATATTCTCATAGTCGATTCATGTGCGTTAATGAGAGACTTTGTGCCATAAAATGAGTCTAAACTCTTTTTCTCATTACGCATCCCAACAAAGACATATGATATGGTTTATACTTGCGGTGTCGACTTCACCTGCCAAATACCTATCTTTTTCTTAGTGAACGTTGGTTCATGCTAAATCACTTCTTTCCATTAGACCAAAATTACTACGTTGGTATTTCTCATCAAAGCATGGTTCGATATCAAAACTTAATATCTTACATCCTCATGTGGTTTTTATTTGTAGAGATCTTTATATTTTTAAATATTTATTCTAACATATGAGGGGTCTCGTAGTGATAACAAAAATCTAGGAAACTCTCATGAGGTAGATTTGAGACTATGGGTCAATGGATATGATTGTGTCAAACTCGCTTTCTTCCGTTGATCGAGTATATATCGAACTTAAGGTGACTTCCATCTCTTCCTTGGAGAGTCATGGCATGTGACACCATTTATGCCACTTTATGGTGTCACCATGTGCCCAATTCCTCTTGGGTGACATGCCCTATTCTTATGACATCAAACCTTGCAAGCATTTTGTAACTTTTATCTGTGATCTCGTCACTTTGTGCAATAGGGGGGATCAAGATCACACATAGTGGGGACAAACCACGACAATTCATGTTATTCCACTTGAACATTCTTTGTTCTTATCCCCCCCTAACGACATGAAAATTGTCTCATTAAAGTGATATTCTGCATATCTAGCGGAAAAATAGATCGTATGTCAATATTTTAACATAGCGGACTATAGTTGGATGCTCATTTCCAATGAGAATACTTACACATTAAATGGCTTCACCATTATGGTTGTGGCGGCGCAGTCATTATACTTACACATTTCCAATCCTTTATTTCTTTAGTTCTTGCTTCTATTTATCTTAAACATGAGTATCCGTGTGTAATTCATTTAATTTACGAATACACACATTAAGATCTAGGCATCCCATTGAGTCATGTCAATGCCCAAATATGTCGGAATCCCAAAGTTCATTTTCTTTTGATGTTGTCAGATTCAATTAGTGGTTACATATAACAGCTAGGTAGACATAAAACTTCTCTATTACTCTGTTACATCCGCAGTCATTAGAGATAATGCAAATGAAGTCAATTGTAATCTCACTTATTCTTTTCACATGAAAAAGTCGTTGACATAAAAAAATTAAAAAATGTAGAACAGTTCGATTGTCTCTTGTTGACTCTTGTTACATAAAGTGTCAATGGACATAGTTAATACATAAAAATAGAATATAAACGCAAATTCTTTAGAGTAATTTGATAGAATCTTAAACTGATATTTCCATCTTATAAAGTATGTACATTGTGAATCTCGAATGATTAGAAATGACTGGTTCTCATTAATATTATTAGTTATATCCACAAATATAGTACTATTGTTGTTCATTACTATTAATGTGGGGATCACATGATGCATTTTTTTGCATTCAGTTATTTATGTCATACTAATATTTTGTGAAGTCGCCTTACTTTATGCAGTACTTCGCAAAGTCAAAATATTGAAAATCGAACCAGGTATATTTTGATTAATATTTAAATATTTTCAATTCATTGTGAAAAATTCATAACCTTAGTTGAATGTTAATGATTGTATCAAAATCTTTTCCAAACCAAAAATACTTCAATACCAAAGTGTAACGAAATTTTAGGCATAATAGCCATTTCAATAATATCTTGGAGAATTAAAGGCAGACTATAATTAAAGTCTTGAACCTCATAGCTAGATTCTTATTGTTGTTTTGAATTGAAATTCTTTTAAGTCATGTTATTCGATATTGAATATACTTTTTCAAATCGTCGTACTGTCATTATTCTATATTCTTTTTGTAACAGGGCACTTCATTGCTCATGTCATATCTTCCAGACCTTTTTCACACAGTATATTGTTATCAATTGTCCTTGATCGGTTCGTATGGAACTACATGTCCATAGTAATTGCCCTTTTCTTTAGGGTTATTACTGTCTTTTTATGCAAAGTTTCTTTGTCTTGAGAGACATTTCTTTGTCATTCAAGATTTTAATTATGTTTCCAAGCTACGTGCATAAAACATGTTTGCATAATTTGATCTGGTTGAATGAAATTTATGCAAACATGTTTCTTGCACATAGCTTGGAAACATATAACATGTCACGATATTCAGAGACTACTTTGCTCACGTAACATGTATAATTTCATGTATATGAATGAAATTTAATGACAGCGGCAATACCAATTTAGATCTTACTTGTAAGTTTGCCAAATAAACTGCATATAATACGATTCTTCTTACACACGTCGAATTTAATGATCATGTGAAATGGTTACTCTCACGATTCCATTGTGAATGACAATTGATTAATCACATGCAAAAACAACCATATGTAAAGGATTAGTCAGTTGTAACTATACAAGTCTAATTTAATTTATCTTTGAGTAACAAAAGTAAAAAGTCATATTGTAAAACCAATAAATTAGATTTACCGTAGTTATTTAATTTTCATAAAATAGCAAATAGTGAGCAGTAAATATTATTAACTGTCTGATAATTTTTTAAAATT
The DNA here is from genome assembly GCF_933775445.1 of Argentina anserina. NCBI lineage: Eukaryota > Viridiplantae > Streptophyta > Magnoliopsida > Rosales > Rosaceae > Argentina > Argentina anserina. The sequence continues at coordinate 14,594,084 of NC_065877.1, forward strand.
ACTTTCGAGTTTTACTAAAGAGGTAAAATGCCCTTTGGGTTTGTGAGTCGGATAGGATCCGAAGCTTTTAGTCGAGTACGCTGGGTGCAGCACTAGTCCTTCGTCGGAGCAACGACGATGCAAGACAAACAGCCGACATCAATAGAGGCTGGGCTTGGGTTGTCTGCCTTGGCTGCTTGAACATCAATCAAGGACGACGTCGATATGAGGAGTACTGGGCGGATTCTAGTGTCTCCGAACGGAGGCGACGCTAGGGATCGGGCCCGACGTCGTTCTGGGCCATCGATCTGGGTCGGGAAACGGTATGGGTCACCGATCTCGTCCATCCGGATCGGACGACCATCAAAGTTGCTTGGAGGCGTCGATTCTGTAGCGTTGGCGTTGAGTCGTCGGAACACTTAGAGGCTAGCGCCGGCTTGGGTCCGGCATGGGTATATAACTGGCCGTCGATATTTTGAGGCGCATGTCACCATCGTCCGAAATATAGACATCGTCGACGCTAGGTCGAGGCAAGAAGGTCGATATGGTCTCATGCATCCAGTAGGATGAAGCAAGGTCGTCGGCACGATCTGCAGATCAAGGAACAAGAAGAGGTGCCCAAAGTAAGTTTCTGGGTGCCTATTAAATTTCAATTTGTTTCTTCTACAAAATTTTTCAGCATAATTTTTCTAGGGTTAGATCTCTCTTTGCCTAAAAACTCAAAGTCAAAGAAAAGTGTTGATAACTTGTTGTAGGAAATATGGAATTGGTCTACTCATCTTATTGCATAATCCTTTTATACAGGGAGAGTATTACAATGGTAATTACATCGTACATTATGATGACAACAATGACTAAACATTACACAATAACTGTGAGTCCCTAAAATGTTTCGTTATTTTCTGATATATAGAACACGCAAACCGACATTTTTACAAGATTTCAAATAAGTAGTTTAGTAGTGAATTAATTATTAGACTACACATCACCACGAGCACGAGAGTATTTTCGGAATATTTTTTCGATGGTTGGTTTAATTTCTATGATTTTCTAAAGATTTCGTGTTTTAAATCTATTTTCAGAAATTCTTTTATTTTCATTTTAAAAATCTGAGCCATCGATCCTAAATCGTGAAATTTGGGCCGTCCACTATTTTCTATTTGAGGCCCAAGGCCTCAGTCCTGTCGGGGGACTTCTTTTCTCCTTCTTCTTTGTCTCACTGGGCTCCCTTCTCTCTCTCTCTCTCTCTCTCTCTCTCTCTCTCTTTTCAAACCCATACATCGGCGGACTTCACCGTCGCCTAAGGCATACCGCTGCCATCCGGCAGACCTAGGCCTTGGAGCCACCACCATCCTTATCCTCTCCTTCTCCTCTACATTACCCCCCAATTTCATGTGACATTTAAGCCCGATCTCTGCCAAATCGAGAATTGGACAGATTGAGCATTTCAAGCTCACCGGCCAGGGTTGCAACTCCGGCGAGTTCTGCTGTTGGGGGTGCTTCGACGAGATCCAACTGCTAAAACTAAATGACGAGACGAGCGTGATGAGGACCTAGTAGGCAGCATACGCCTTGGTTTGGCAACAACAGCTTGCGGCCGAGCTCGGGGGAGCACAAAAGCTCTTGACTTTAGATCTCCGAGTTTTAGAGGTAGCAATCCTACCTCGGTTTCTTTGATTCTTATGATTTTGAACTGTTCTGGATGTTGTGATTCTTATTTTGGTATTACATGTTGGACTAGACTTGTTGGAAATCGGATTTAGAGGCCGGATTGGTGATCGGAGATGAGAGGGGTGAAAATCCTGGTTTTACCTAGAGAAAAGTTACCCTTTCTTTGTTTCACTATGATGTGAAAATATTGGAATACCCCTGTAACTTTCGGTGTTTACAGCCCTGTCCCTGGTAGATTTACTGTGCTAGAAACTTAATATTTTACTCTTACGGGGTTATTGTTTACGGTTTTATCTTTTAGCAAAGGTTTAAAAAAAAAACTTCAATAGACTTATAAAATGATCTGTAATTTTAATTTTAAAACTTAAAGTCGGTCCACGTATTAAACTACAAATTATGGTGACGTAAATAATAACATTTATGTATTTTTATTCTCTTTATAGCCTTGTAATTTAGAGTTGATAGGTAGTCGACACGTCAGGTTGGACGCGTTGGTTGCTTATTAATTCGGGGCTATGACGAATACTGTTACACTCGAGTCCCAGAAATGGTCCCGGGGTGTGACAATAACTATTGAGTGTTAATCACTTAATCACCTCTCGTCTGTTTCATTTACGAAGACATATAACGTGTTTTTCCTTCAATAATTACTATACTCAAACTTTGTGTAGGACTTTGCTCTCGCATTTCCAATACTTTCCATGAAACACCGCCAAAATCCTAGAGGACTTTGAAGTCTTGAAAGATGTGGCTCAGTCTTAAGGTTCAGCAAAAGCATCAACTTAACATCATGATGTTTAGATACCCAAACGCCCATGATAAAGCCTCAAACGAATCCGAACCCAACGGGAACTCACCGGAAACAATTTCCAAGATTAAGGCTAAACAAACCACAGTTTGAGAACATATGGCGGCTGTCGGAGCTCCTGTTAGCTGTTGGCTAGTGTCTCTGCTGCGGCTTTGCTTTAATGTCGATACCTTCATTGTTCACAATGATCACTGGAATGCTCAGCTAAGCAGTTTTACTCTGTAGCATTAACCGACCGTGTGGCATTGCTCCACGCATTTACATAGAGACATTGCTTCTTCTACATGTATTTTCCTAATGGGACCGAAGCTAGCTAACAATTGGTGGCAGCCTCAGGCACCACAATTCAGGTGTGCGATTTGTCTTGTTTTACATGTGTATAGATTTTATATTACAAAAGAATCCGGTTTAAATCCCAAGAACTTAAGCAATTATAGATAATCTCTGAAAAAACTCACTTTGAAAATGATTGCAATTGGTTCAAATGTACTCAGATCAACCAACATGAAGGAACCTTTAATTAAATAACATCTTATAATAAAGAAAAATTCTTCTCCATATATGGATCTCTAAATGCACATACACCGTTAATTACTATGAGCGTTTTCAGGGACTACATAATTCCTATCTGGTAGGCTTTTGTTAGGAATATAGAGACTAATTGTTTCACTGAGATCCACTAGGATAAATGTGTTGGAAAAATGGTTAATAAATTATTTAAAATCAAATTTTAATTGATTAATTAAATTAAGTTGAACTTATAATTAATCAAATATGAACATAGATTTGAGTTCTCCATAATGCGGGCTACAAGATCATATGTTTGTTTGTGTAATTTGGTTTGTGGGTGAATAAGAAATTGTCACTCAAAGATGACTATTTAGAATGAGGGAAAAGTGTTTGTCCCACATTGGAAAAGAGAAGTATTGAAAAGACTTTATATAAAATCCATTGTGTATGGATTGTAAAGTGTGTAAGCCCGCTTATAGCCTCTCGCGCACGTGCAGCGGGGGTGCAAATCTCAGGTCACAAGGGAAACTCGTGTATGCCCGTGCGACCTGTGGACACGAATGCAACACCGAATTGAGGATCAGAACGCAGATTCTTTTTACATTTCCGAAAATTCGTTTTGAACGTTTCAAATTCTCTTAACTGTTCAAATTCTTCTCTTGGAGAATTATAACAGATTGAAATCAGTGCTTGTAACATATGTAACTCATATATGTTATGATCTTTTGATTTCTATAACAGCCATCTTATTCATTGTTGATTGCAAATCCTCACTGTATAAATAGCCACCATCCTTTCTTTGTAAATCATCCATCGAAAACACAATCTGCTCTCCCACTCTCAATAGTTCTTAGTTGTTCTCTGGTGATAGAAAGAGGTACATTTCGAGTTCGTTGAGGGTTCTAGTTAGTAGTGCAACTTCCTAGAATTGTTTAGTCGTTGTATCCTAGGAGACAAGCGCCAAGCATCCTTGCACCGGTAGAGGAGGCGTAAACGTCTTAAGGACAGTGTGGTATCACACATGTCTCGACTAGTTCTTCCATCACCAATCGTTTGGTATTTTGGTTGAATTTCTTTTCGTGTTCTTCGTTATTAGAGTTACATGTTTAGTTTCTGCTTTATAATTATTTATAATTTAGTTTATTAAATTATATATGCAATATATCACTGTTTCTCTAACAATCATAAGACGTTTATTTTGATATTGCTTATATAATTTTTATTCTATATTTTCTACAAATTTTCAAGAAAACTTAGACCTTGTGTGTGTGTTTCAGTTTCCGAAAATGACTAACGGAGAAAATTCTGGAAATGGCAAGGGACCTTTGGTGCCAACTGTGCCTGCTGCTCCCGCTGTACCTGTCTCAGTATCCCATGGGAAAAAGCATGAGAAGTTCAACTATTTGCATTTCAAGAGGTGGCAACAAAAGATGATGTTTTATCTGACCACTTTGAATCTGGCAAGATTTCTGACGAAAAATGCTCCTGAGTTCAAGGAAGATGACCAAGGCGATCAAGCAAAGATTGATGCTGTGAAGGCATGGAATAATTCTGATTATTTATGTAGGAATTATATCATGAATGGTCAAGCCGACTCATTGTACAATGTGTACATTAGCATGGGTACGGCAAAGGAGCTATGGAAATCCTTGGAGAAAAAAATATAAGACCGAGGATGCCGGCGCCAAGAAGTTTATCGTGGGCCGCTTTCTTGATTATAAAATGGTGGATTCCAAGACCGTGATGAGTCAATTCTCTGAGATTCAGCTAATCCTGCATGAGATTCATGCTGAAGGAATGCAGATAGGTGAAAGTTTTCAAGTGGCATGTGCTATTGAAAAGTTACCACCTGCTTGGAAGGACTTCAAGAATTATTTGAAGCACAAGCGAAAGGAAATGACCATGGAGGATCTAGAGGTTAGGCTTCGCATTGAGGAAGAAAACCGAGGATTCGAAAAGAAAACATGGATCAATGGCGTCTCTGCCAAGGCAAACATGATGGAACATGGTCAAGGTTCCAAAAACAAGAAAGGCAAGTATCAAGGGTCCAAGCTGGGGCCGAAATGAGGCATCTCCAAGAAGCCAAGGTTTAAAGGGAAGTGCTACAACTGTGACAAGACTGGTCACAAGTCTGTCGACTGCAACAAACCGAAGAGGAACAAAAAGAAGGAGACAAACCTGATTGAAGCTGTCACTCAGGATGTTGCAGACATAAAACTCTGTTGCATGATATCTGAGATGAACATGATGGATTCAAACCCCAAGGAATGGTGGATGGACACTGGAGCCACCAAGCATGTCTGTGCTGACAAGAAGATGTTCTCCACCTTCGAACCATCTGAGGAATGGAAGATTCTATACATGGGGAACTCTGCTATCTCCGCCATCAAGGGGAAAGGAAAGGTGATTCTGAAGATGACCTCTGAAAATGAGGACTCTGAGCAATGTCCTGTATGTTCCAGAGATCCGCAAGAACCTGATTTCTGGTGCACTGCTGAACTCTCATGGGTTCCGCATAGTGATAGAGTCTGATAAACTTGTTTTATCCAATAATGGAATGTTTGTGGGTAAGGGCTATGTATCGGGTGGGATGATCAAAATGAATGTAATGACTATGATCAAGAAAATGAATGAAGCTTCTACTTCCACCTACATGATTGAGTCTTCCAATTTATGGCATGGTAGACTAGGACATGTTAATTATGATACTTTGCGAAAGTTAATTAACATGGAACACTTACCAAAATTCCAAATTGATTCAAAACATAAGTGTGAAACTTGTGTAGAGGCAAAACTGACTAGATCATCTTTCTAAAGTGTTGAAAGAAACAGTGAACCCGTTGATCTGATTCATACATATGTGTGTGATTTAAAATCAACGTTATCTAGAGGGAATAATAAATACTTTATTACCTTCATAGATGATAGCACGAAATATTGTTATGTGTATTTGTTAAAATGCAAAAGTGAGGCTATAGAGAAGTTCATTCTCTATAAAAATGAGGTTGAGAACCAACTCAACAAGAAAATTAAGGCACTAAGAAGTGACCGAGGGGGTAAGTATGAATCGTCATTTGCTGAGATTTGTGCTCAGAATGAGATTATACATCAAATGACTGCTCCATACTCACCACAATCCAATGGTGTAGCAGAACGCAAAAATCGTACTCTAAAGGATATGATGAATGCTATGCTACTCTGTTCTGGGATGCCACCCAACATGTGGGGAGACGCGATTCTCACGGAAAATTACCTTTTAAATAAGGTGCCCAAAAAGAAAGAAGAGAAAACTCCATATGAGTTTTGGAAAGGGAGAAAACCATCCTACAAATACTTACAAGTATGAGGATGTTTGGCAAAAGTGAAAATTCCTAAACCTAAAAAAGTGAAGAATGAGCCTAAAACGGTTGATTGCATCTTTATTCGATATGCACATAAAGATACAATAATGGAATCGAGAAATGCATCCTTCTTTAAAAATGTATTTACACGGAAGTCTAGAGAGGAATTTAATTCTTCTAAACGGGCACGTGAAGACAACTAAGCCGAAACTGATGATGCTCAGGAGTCCTTGTATGAAATAGCAGCACCGCTTTTGGACGTCATGGGGAAGGTATTGGCCTTTCTTCACCTATCCATCCAGTTACCTGTCTCTACTCTATTCTTATATTAAAACTTCCATTCAGTCAAGATTTTACCTTGGAGAGGTTGGAAATGGTGCTGCCATGAAACTTGTTGTCAACATGATCATGGGAAGGTTTTGCTCTAATTTGGACTGGTTATTTCTTCCTTGTTTGGTTGAGTCGATTGATATTCTGACTGTATCCTTTGATCTTTTACACAAATTCTAGTATGATGGCTTCATTTTCAGAAGGGTTGGTTCTCACTGAGAAAATAGGACTGGACCCAAAAGTACTAGTTGAGGTAATTTCCAAAACAGTATATATCTCCCTGCCTTACTTTTTCTCTCTCTGACCTGTGAAGTTCCTCATGAATCAATATATCTTTCTTTAATCCGGAATTTGTGATTACAATTTCTTACATGTCTCCACCTCCTGAGTATTTTACCTCGTATAATAGTGATGGTAGATTTCTTGGGTTAAAGGGGAGGCTTAGGAAAACTGATAATTATGATGTTCTGAATATATATATTCTTCTTTCTGCAATAATCAAATTTCATAGTATTGGTATATGTCCCTGTTAGAGTTATAGTTCTAAACATACTTGGATCTCCATGGTACTGCAGGTGATCTCACAGGGTGCCATTAGCTTACCAATGTACGCACTCAAAGGCCCATCAATGATTCAATCTCTCTACCCTACCGCGTTCCCCTTGAATCACCAACAAAAGGTTTGTCAAGTTGCTTTCATTGCGTTTCACGCTGTATAGCCCCTTGAGTACTTGACCTTAAACCGCATGGTTTTGACTTGTGACAGGACATGAGGCTTGCTCTCGGATTAGCAGAATCTGTTTCCCAATCTACGCCACTTGCAGCAGCTGCAAATGAACTGTACAAGGTAGCAAAGTCACATGGACTCAGCGACGAGGACTTCTCAGCAGTCATTGAAGCATTGAAACCGAAGTTGAAGCACTAGGCGATTATTCAAAAATAAACTGATGAACAAATGGACGATTTGATTGGAACTTGAGTTTGCCACTCACGGTCTCTTACACTTGAGTTGGTCGTGAGTTGATTGTAGCTAACATGTCCTTGAGCCGTTCCTTCTTTGGAACCGTCGGGTTGACAAGTTCTTCATGACCCTTCTCTTGCGTGTGGTCGGAAACATTACCAGCATGATTGTCGTTCTTTGCCATTATGTCGAGTTAGCCTCTTGATCGAACTTCATCTCTGATACCACCGGTCACGAACTTACTCCTTTGTTATGCTACTCGTGCGGCCTTAGTAAGTTCTTTATGCTAAGTCAGCCTTACTCTCGCAATCGCCATGCTATAACAATTGAAAAGGCAAAGAGGATATCTCTAAAGAGAACTTGTATTAAATAAAGAAAGCTTACAAGTGTTTACAAGTATGCTTGATTACTTCTTGCTTGATGCCTCAAATGTGAGGAATGCCTTACTATTTATAGGCCTCCACATCCTACCTCAATAGTTCTAGAGAAGTCTAGAACTATGTACAAGTGTAGTTGCTTCTAGAGAGTTCTACACAAGTCTATACAAGTCTAAGTGATACCGTGAGTATTCTAGAGACTTCCGGAGTGGTCTAGGTCATTGAGCCTCTCCAAGGTTCTAGAGAGTTCTAAAGATGTCCAAAGGTTCTGAAACCATCTAGAGACTTCTAAGACTTTTCAGAGCCTTCTATGACTCTCTAGAGGCTTCTACGATATTCCAAAGTCTTCCATAACCTTCTATGACATTCAGAGGGTTCTAAACTCTTCCACATGCTTCCAAAATGCTCAAGTGATCTCTAATACCTTCCTTGAGCCATGCTGACTTCAGAAATGCCCAAGGAAAATTCTATAAAGGTTGGCGGGGCGTGACACTAGGCTCAACAACATGCAACAACTTATATTCCAGCCCATTTCCACCTCCACCTCCCTTTGGGGGGAATGACACAACATGTTACCAGAAGCCTCATACTCTTACGATGATTTGATATCGCACATAGATAGACAGGTAGTAGCTAATTAAAGCAATTGGCTGACCCATTAATTAGTTACTTATTTTTAAAGGTAAATGCCATATATATATATATACATACACACACACCCACACACAAGAAGTTTCAAGTGCGAACATTTGCACCGTACGGATTCGGCGATTTCAGCGACAGGTGGGGCGCGACAACGAAGCGGAAGGTGCCGGCTGCACTCCTCTCTCCCGACGCTCCTGTTTGTGTCTGCTGGAGCTGCAGTGACGACTGAAATCTCAAAAATTTTGAAAATTTTAAGTTCTTAGCACCGTGCGGAAATTTAGAGATTCCGACTGCTATATGTCGGGATTGCAGCTCCGGACTGGACAAACATGAGCGCTGGGAGAAGGGGAGAACAGCCGGCACCATCGCGCCGTCATTGCGCGTCGCTGGTCATCGAATCTCGGAATCAGAGTACCTGAAAACTTGTATATATATATATATATATATATATATATATATATATAATCTCGTTCACATGGTCAGTAGCTGACCGTGGAATTCATGCTTAACCACTATTGAATGTAAAACCAAGGGTGAGGAGAATCTTTTGAAATTGAGTTATTTTGTTTCTAGCCCTTAGATTTACATCTAATGGTGGTTGAACATGAATTTTATTATCAGCTACTGACCGTGTGAACGGGACTATATATATATATATATATGTATTATTCTATGCAAAATAACAAATCCAAATCCAAATCATAGGAGGCAGGGAACCTGGACTAGTACTTAATTATTGTTGTGTGAATCCAGAGAGTACAAAGTACTTAATTATTGTTGTGTGAAGTAATTAACAATAGCTGAATCTGGTATTTGATTAAGAAGTTTTATTGTTTTCCTAGGTCACGGTTTTCTGCGTCATTTACAATATTGGACGCATCAAAAACTAATTGGTGCTTGAACATCTTGTCAGACTGCCTTTTCAATTAGCGTTGGATTTGAACTTGATGATTCCACACAAAATTAAGTTCTTACTGACTCGACCACATGTAGAGGTTAAGTTGCGAGTCATTATATATGTTATGTTATTGTCATTAAAAGAGAAACAGATCAAAAAACCAATAGGTATAATATTACATACGAAACATTTCAAACTGAATAGAAAACCATTGTATCATCTGTATGATTTGTATCCTCCAAATTAGTAGGAAGCCAGAATAGGGACTTACTAATCAGGGAGGATGTGGGAGCTCATTTATTAATTTGCCTAAATTACTTGTCTCTTGATTTTCTGCGGATGAGCTATCTTCACGGAGACATATACGCTATATTAATCCACTACACAATTCTATAAATTTAAATTTATATAGAGGTATCTTCGCGGAGACATATAGTTTTTCAAAATAACATACGCAATTTCGATCTCCCGATCTTTATATATCTTTTGATATCATTTTCACAGCTTCAAAAATGGCAAATTCCATGCGTTTATTTTCTTCTGGTTTCATCCTCATCTTGCTTTTGGTTGCTATAGGTCTGTTTCTCTTCTCTGTTTGATAATGTTATATATAAAATGTCAATATATGTCGGAGTTAATTGATTAAAGCCAAACATCTTCAATCTGAACGAAATTGATAGATCGATGTTACTGATATATGCATTTTCTGCAGAGATGGCACCAAAATTCGCCGAGGGTGATGATTCGAAGCCATGCGAGTTTAGGAGCAAGAATTTTAGTGGAATGTGCACCTCAAGCAAATGTGATTCAACGTGTAAAAAAGAGGGCTCTACTGGAGGTGATTGCCAAGGCTACTATCGTAAATGTTACTGTACCAATAAAAAGCCTTGTAAATAATTCTGTACAGTGGAGACATACACGAACCCCTTCGTGTTTGCAACTTTGCATCGAATAAATGACCCTCTATTAATTTTTTTTTAAATCCCGTTCTTGTTTTGTTCTGCTTGATGCACTTGAACCGTACGTCATGCATGGGCGACTTGTTTGGTAATTCCCTTCATATAAATCAATCGACCTTCACAAGGCAGTACAAAATAACAAGTGAAGCAGCTCCCTTGTCCTTCCTTCAACGCCACATCATCTGTTGGAAATCATGGTTTATTCAATTGAATATGCAGAAGAAGTAAATAAATTCAAGTTGAGCAAAATCAGATCTCAAATGAATTACATGGTGTATATTCTTAGTAAGAAACAAAAGTGTACAATCATATCATGTTGGAAATCATGGTTTATTCAATTGAAAATGCAGAAGTAAAGAAATTTAAGTGGAGCAAAATCAGATCTCAAATGAATTACATTGTGTATACTCTTAGTAAGAAACAAAAGTGTACAACCCTTTCTTTATATATTCCTATATAGCCTATTGATAAATACACCCTTTCAATATAACCTATATTCTTAACATCATCATCATCATCACCCCACATTGCTTTACGATCGGATTTGACTTGAATCCCTTAACACCGATCTTCTCCTTCATGTGCATTGCTTTCCCCAACTTGGAATTGCCGAGCTCAATGTGGAGTGTGGAGAGAGCGTATCGTTGATGGAATGAGCAAGCGGAGAGAAAAACAAAAGAGTAGAAACTTGGAGCTTGGGATCATCGGAGGTGACATAGTGGAACATGAAGGGGAGGAGCTCTGGCCACTGGTGGTTCGGCAAAATCAGTGGTAGATCCAGGATTTGTAGCATGGGGGGAATTGAGTTTGTAATTAAATAAATAAAAATATTATAATGAATAATCTTAACAGTGCAAGAAAATCCTGGTTTGCCAAATGGACAACGCAAATCAGGATCCCTCTCAAGAGCATTAATATTATTTTCAGGCTCGGGAATGGAAGATATGCAAGCGCGCACTAGTAGCGGGGGCTAGCACTAGCAGACTGTTGCGACCAAGCGGATCGAGGTGCCAAAGCCAAAGAACTTCGGAGGGATGCGCAACGCTCGAGAAGTGGACAACTTCTTATGGGGGCTAGACCAATATTTCGGGGCCGTAGGCATCACGGAGGAGGATGGCAAGATAAAGATCACGACTCTATATCTCACCAACACCGACATGCTATGGTGGAAGAGAAGGTGAGGAGATGTCGAAAGATGTACATGCACCATCTCTACATTTGATGACTTGTTCAAGAGCTTAAGAGACAATTTTATCCCAAGAATGTCGAGGATGAGGCAAGAGCTCACTTGCGAAGGCTCAACCACACGGGGCCTATTCATGATTATTACGGATTTCACCAACTTAGTGCTTGAGATTCCGGACTTAATAGACAAGGACACTCTCTTCAATTTCATGAATGGTCTCCAACCATGGGCAAAGACCGACCTAAGGCATGGAGTACAAGATCTTACTACTGCCATATTTGTGGCCGAAAGCCTAATCGACTATACTAACCTGAAGGAGTCCATGAATTTGAGGGAAGAGAAGAGTAGTCATACCAATGATGGGGGAGACAAGGGCCAATGCAAGGATGAGTCCAGTCAGGACAACTACTATGCAAGGAGTAAGGATAAGGGGAAGCAAAAGAAGATGCAGAGGTCGATTAAGCCCAACAATAACACATGTTTTCTTTGCGATGGACCGCATTGGGCTAGGGATTGCCTGCAAAAGAAAGCAGTAAGTGCACTCTTAGGGAGTCATCAAAGTGAAATGGAAGCCGAGGGCAGAAATAGTGGTGCATACATGGGGTCTATGTAGCTGCTCACTGCGATCCAATCCACGTCTAAGGATCAAGTCAAAAGTTTGCACCATACGGACATCACTATAAGCGGGAAGCCAACAACGGCGATGCTCGACACTGGAGCAACCCATAACTTTATTGCCATCGAGGAACCACAAAGGGTAGGACTTAAGGCGAGCGATGGAGGGGGCTCCATCAAGGTGGTCAATTCACCTGCCTGACCCATACAAGGCGTAGCACGAGGAGTCAAGACCAGCATGGGAGCATGGTGTGGGAATCTAGACTTCTCGATAGTACCGATGGATGACTATAAGGTAATCTTGGGGTTGGAATTTCATGACCAAGTCAAGGCATTCCCGGTGTCATTCACTAATAGCTTGTGCATCATAGACGGTGACAAGTCTTGTGTAGTACCGGCAACTTGAGGTACAAAACAAGGCGTAAAGGTGTTGTCGACATTACAATTCATGGAAGACTCATCAATGGGAGCTTCACATCTGGCACCAACAACAGTTGTCACTTATTTAAGGAAATAAGTAAATGAAGTACTTGCCGATCGAGTCACCTGACGTCGAGACATGCCGATGTACAAGGAGTACCTCATTAAGTGGAGGGGCCTGCCTGATACGGAAGTAAGCTGGGAGTCCGAGGATACACTGGCAATTCAAGGACAAGATCCAGCGTTACAAGAAGGAAGGCGTGATGAGGGCATCGCGTGCTTAGGTGGGGGAGAGTGTCACGCCCCGCCAACCTTCATAGAATTTTTTTTAGGCATTTCTGAAGCTAGCATGGCTCAAGGAAGGTATTAGAGATCACTTGAGCATTTTGGAAGCATGTGGAAGACTTTAGAACCCTTTAGAATGTCATAGAAGGTTATGGAAGATTTTGGAAGATAGTAGAAGCCTCTAGAGAGTCATAGAAGACTCTGAAAAGGTTTGGGAACCTTTGGACATCTCTAGAATTCTCTAGAACCTTAGAGAGGCTCAAGGATCAAGACCACTCCGAAAGTCTCTAGAATACTCGCGGTATCACTTAGACTTGTATATACTTGTGTAGGATTCTCTAGAAGCAACTACACTTGTACACATTGTTCTAAAAAGCGGTCTAGGCGGCGCCTAGGCGCCAGGAGGTCACCCACCGCCATGCTTTTTGCCTCGGCGGCCATCTGTGGTGTTTAGTGAATTAGATGGCCGCCTAGGCGGTCCTAGGCAGTTTTAGGCGGTTCTATGCGGTTTTAGGCGGTCCTAGGCGGTCAACCATCATTTTTACAATTAAAAAAAAGCTAAAAGAGGCCGCAGCTCTCACTCTTTGTCTATTTTCTGAAAACTGAATCTCATCAACAGAAGAAAATGAAAGAAATATGAATATTAAGTTTGAGTCCGATACTGAATGAGTTTGGAAATAATTTGGTGAGAAAGAAATTGAGATTTAGTATTATTACATTTCTTTCATTATTTATCTTTTCTTTAAATATTTTTATGGACTTTCTACTTAAATTATGTGAATTTATACTATTTTAAGTATTTTTAAAATTAATATTAAATATCATTATATATTTTTAATCATTAAAATAGTTTAAATATCTGTATAAAAATAAATAAATATTTAATGATTCGAAACCGCCTAGGAGGCCGCCTAACCGTCTAGTCACTAGGAGGTGAGTGTCTGCCTGCATACCGCCTAACGCTTTTTAGAATCTTGCTTGTACATAGTCCTAGAATTCTCTAGAACTATTAAGGTATGATGGGGAGACCTATAAATAGCGAGACATTCCTCACATTTGAGGCATCAAGCAAGAAGTCATCAAGCATACTTGTAAACACTTGTAAGCTTTCTTTCTTTAATACAAATTCTCTTTAGAGATATCCTCTTTGCCTTTTCAATTGTTCTAGCAAGGCGATTGCGAGAGTAATGCTGTGTAATAACCCGATTTTTTGGAGCGAATGTTGGATTGTTTTTAAGTTCATAAATTTGTGAAATTTATTTAAACTCCTTAACTTACTTCCCTCAGTCCCTTACTTTCATCGAATACGGCTTTCCACAGAATTATATATGTATCTATGAGATCGAGTATGGAATTCTGTTTACTCACTTTAAGTGAGAAAGTGCGTCTCAAAATGGAAGTTTTTCGCCTCTCTGCTTTTGTTTGCTTAGCGAAGCGGTAAATCGAAAACGGAAACGTTATCGAAACGTTTATTTAGAAAAACGTTACGTTTCCGCGACGTAAAAATCAACTTTTACTCCGTCGCTCGTTTGTGAAAACCTCTTTCATGAAAGTCGTAGAGCTCGTCAATACGAGTTCGTAGACACGCGGTATGCGTTATTTGAAGATCGCATGAGGAAGTTACGTTCAAGGGAAGTTTGAGTTCCGAAAATGGGGATGTATAAATAGAAACTTTTCTGTTAGGGTTTCATTAATTGCTAAACACACTTAGTCCCTCTTCTTCCCCTCGCGCGCGCCTCCTTCAGAGTCAAGGTCTGAAGACCGACCCGACCCAGACCCGAGCCAACCCGACCCGAGATTTCTGGTGTCGTCCGGTGTCCCCCGACCGCGCAACCAGCCCAGATCGTCTCGCCTCGTCTGTGCGCCATGCCTCGTGGTGATGGTTGGTATCGATTCGCATCAGGTGGTGCGAACCGAAAGCTTGACAGTGACCCGACGACTCGGTTTCGACCCGGTTTCATTCCCGGCGATTCAAGCTCCTTCACCGGTCAAGTTCTCTTCTTCACCGTCGTGCGAGACTTGCTGTGGAGGTGGCTTGCACCATTTCATGTCGGATTGAGAGAATCGAAGCTCGGAAGAATGGATGTTTCCTTGGAATCGGTTTGGTTGCTGCATGGAGTTTCGGCGATTATGGCAGCCTTCTGACTTGATTCCCGGCCTTCCTCGGTGTGGCAGTGGGTCTATGATGTCCTCCCCCTCCCAATAAAACTTCCAATGGCAGTGAAGCAGTCCAATTCGACCTCACCATGGCTGAGCAGTGCATTTGAGCAGTGGTGGACTTGATTCGAATTTGCATGTCACTTTGGCTAAGCAGTGCGTCCCTAGAGATTGAGCCTTGTATGGTAGAAGTGAGAGTGCACCTTGTAATGGCGGCTCCGATCAAGATGTTGTTGCCTAAGGTATCAATAGTTATTGTTTTTACATTGTTGATGGGTAGTTGTTGTGAAATGCCTAGGATGTGTAACTTTAGGCAGCGATGTGTCATCACACGTGGTATCGAGTCTTAGTAGTGCCATGAGAATATTTCGAACGCCAATTATCATGTACTTATCACGATTGAGTGATTATTACGGAAACAGTAGCATTACAGAGTTTAAATTTTTATGGTCAGTGAGCAGTTTCGATACTCAGTCGATTCACTCCCTGACCTAATGACGTTAATGTATTCAGTTAAGTACATTTGGGTGGCTTAACTCGAGTTTAACGACATTTGGGGTGAAAAACCTTATTCATTATTTTCACTACAAGGGATATTGAGTTGTGATCTCGGTATGATTAGGTACTTGGCGGTTTTGGTGTGGTGGGAGTGGCGGTGATTCTTCACAAGTGTGTGGAAGACGCAGCCGGATTTTAAGGTGAGTATAAATCTCACTTATTTACGAATTGAGCATGTTGATGTGATTTGTACAATAATGAGTAGATTATTGTACGTGGTTTGACGTTGAGAATTGTTAAAACGTTTTGTCTTCGGACGTGTTTATGAAATATGACATGTATATGATATAATGGATTATATATATATATTGTATAAATGGTAAATAAGTACATATATATATAGTTTGCTATATTATATACTGTTAGGATTTCATTTGTGAAAATGATCACGGTGGTGATGAGGATTATATGTTGAGCATATTAATGCGATTGGTACAATAATGAGTAGATTATTGTACGTGGTTTTGACGTGGAGAATTGTTAAAACGTTTTGTCTTCAGACGTGTTTATGAAATATGACATGTATATAATAAATTGAATTATATATATATATATTGTATAATAGTAAATATGTACATATATATATATGTAATTTGCTATATTATATACTGTTAAGATTTCGGTTGTGAATTATGATCACAGTGGTGATGAGAATTATATATTGAGTGTGTGATGAAATTTGTACAATAATGAGTAGATTATTGTACGTGTTTATGTTTCGGACCAGTCTTCAGACGTGTGTGACATGTCGGAACCTAGCATTTGGCCGGGCGAAAGTTACGATACAGTTAGAGCTCTAGTCTGTCTGCCTGACATCGGGTAGCGAGGAGGTTTCCCAATGTCGGACTTCGGGTAGCGAGGAGGTTGCCCGAAGTCGGACTTAGGGTAGCAAGGAGGTTGCCCAATGTCGGGCGTTGGGTAGCGAGGAGGTTACCCAATGTCGGGCGTTGTACTACGTGAGGGGTAACAGAGGTGTAGCAGCGCTCATTAGTACCCATATTATAAATGCATTTGGGTAAACAGAAGGGTTACCCAATTGCTCATGAGTACGTTCATTTCATATTTTCGGGACAACCAGATGGGCCGTCCATTTACTCATGGGTGCATTTATATTTGTTGATTGTGGATTTCCGTATATATTGATATGCGAGTTATGTTTTTATTTTACTCATACGAGCTATAAAGCTTACCGGGTTTGTGTTTACAATCCCGGTGCACCAATTCGATGGTGTAGTGGATAACTCCGCAGGTGTGGATTAGCGGGAATTGACGGACTGCTCAGAGAACTTGAAGTTATTTATTTCCAGCTGGAGCGAGGATTTTGTGTGACTATCTTGTGAGGTTGTTGTGAGGATTATACATTTCCATTTGTTATAATGTTGAATTATAATTTGGTTTCTAATAATTGGTGTGACTGAGTTGTATTCTGAACTCAGAGATGATCCGATGTGGCATTTGAAATGATTTCGATTCATTGAGATTGTTTGGTGTTTAACGACTTTGAAATTTTGAGTTTTTATGCTCGAAATTTTGGAGTCGTTACATGCTGACTTAGCATAAAGAACTTGAGAAAGCTCGTGACACTAGAGTTTTGTTCTAGTGAGGTTAGTGAGCTACACACTTTTGTGCCTCTATCGTATCCTCAGGAGTTTAGTACCGTATTAACATGTACAGTTTCTTGACAATCTGGTTGACAGGATAATGATACTATGTCCATTTTCATGTTTTTTTTGTTTTTTTTTATCAAATGATAATTAAAAAAAAAAGAATTTCAAATAACCTACGTGAAGAACACTTCATGAGAAGTTCTGATACAACGTTTAATTATCTCAAATTTTGAAAATTAGCATTACTGCATGCTAGGCGTTTCAATAATTTCATTCTATTAATCATCACCAAGGAGATTGTAATTGTCATACTGACATCTGCTTTTTGTTCTTTAATGAGTACTCTTATTAAGCAATTTTCTCGGCATAAACTTTTGCGCGATTTTCTTGTTCAGACTTGGATACGCATGCTTGGCTTTAACACACATTGCCGTAACAACTCTACTACAAACAATTGCAATAATATTAGCTCCAGGAACACGTATATATACTTCTTCCTATTCTATTCGATTTCAGTTATATTTCTCTTGAATACATTCACTTGAAAATTCAACATTGAACAAATGGCATGGCAACTGTAAAAGGCCATGAATTAGGTAAGCTCTGAATAGATAAATCAAGAAACCGATCGATTATCGTAGTAGCTGGCGGAGATATCACCTGCTAAACTGGTTCGAAAATGTTTTATATGGGAAATTGTGTTGTAATCCAAAACATAATTGAAACCTGCCATTCAATTAATGTAGCAGCTGAAACAGAAAAGCACAGAAAAAAACTGCAGAAGAAACCAACCAGATCGATGAATTACTATATTTAGAAACCGATCGAAATAGGGTAGGCTAACGGACCCATTCCACTTTCTGACAGATAGGAAAAGAAGGGAAAAAAAGACAGAAAAAATCTGGGTTTCTGGGGCAAGTATGAACGCCCATGTTGGACCCTCCCCCAGATTTAGGGATGCATGGTCCATTATTTGATCGAAACAAAGAAAAAAAGGCTACGAAATCAATTTCTTCACTTCACTACTCACTTCCACACCCACGAAGATTGCATGAGATGTTGGTCTTTAAAAGCTGCACCCCATAAACTGTCACCGTCCTGAAATTTCCAATGATAAAAATTTGAATTTAAAGTCATGAAAAACTCTAAAATAATTTCAAATATATTGAAATCATATTATATCAACAGTGTATCGAAAGTCAGTTGAAGTACGACTCAGTCGACTTGAATAATACATTACCAATTTATATACACAAGTATTAAAACAATTAGAAAATGTAATATTCACTCGATCCTCACCAAAAACGAATGATGGGATCCCTTAGAAAATCCTCCGTGTAAGCCCTCCGAGCCTGCTAATCCCCACATGCAGAACTATCCCTTACACTATCGATTTGGTGCACCGAGATTGTAAACACAAACCCGGTAAGCTTTACAGCTTGTATGAGTAAAACAACATTTAAACATACATCACATAACAAGGAAATGTAACGATTAACATTTTTAAAACATGTGTACTCATGAGACCCGGACAACCCATCTAGTTATCCCTCATGTTGTACAACGGCAGACAGACTAGAGCTCTAACTGATCGTAACCAACACCCGGCCAAAGGCTTGGTTCCCAATTTAAATGTCATTACCAAGTCCGAAGATTAGAAAACGTTTGAACAAGGCTCAATGTTAAAACCACGTACAATATAACAATCCACACATGTTTATGTACTAAAACCAAGCGACTCTTACACAACAACATATAACAAGTCACACCGATAATCCATTATACCGGAAGGTACATTTTCTTCCATTCTGGCCCCATCCACCACAATAATCCTCCAATTTACCGGAAGGTACATTTTCTTCCCTTCCGATTCCATCCGCCACAATTAATCGAAAACAATAAAAAATGCATAATTTAAATAAGAACCGTAATGTATCTAATATAGCAAACCATACATGTGTACTCTGTTTACCATTTTAGTACACATACACAACTCACTGTATTGTATCGACGTCATAGTTCACTCAATTTAGAGAAATCATGTAATAACCCGAATTTTTTAGAAACTAAATGTCGAGTATTTTTAAAGTGTTAAACTTGTGAAATTAATTCAAGACGACAATTGGAGGTTTGCGACATTTCGAAACGAAAACGGAAACGTTCTCGTATCGTTTAATTAGAAAACGTAACGTATAGATCGACTTTTATTCCGTCGCTCGGTTGCGAAAACTTCCTTCACGAAAGTCGTAGAGCTCATCGATACGAATTCGTGGACACGTCATGCATTCGAATCGGACGTCGGACGCGAAAGTTATTAAGGTCGGAAGTTCGTTTCCGATTTTGAAAGTAGTATAAAAGGAAGGAGAGGAGATTAAAAATCAGAAAATCAGATTTTTTCTAAAAATCAGCTCGGGTATTGTTCACCCGAGCTCGGGTACTGTTCACCCGACCCAAAAACCTTCTCCGGCCGATTTCTCCACCATCCGACGTCGCCTCGTGTCGTGCCACCTATCAAACTGACGGGCTCGACGAGCTCCATCTTTTGGGCTACGCCTTGCACTCCGGCGACAACCATACACGGTGTAGAAACTGCCGGAAGTTACTGCTGTGGCGGCGCCGCCTCCTCCGGCCACCATGGCTCGAGATTCTTGGCGGGTTTTGCTTGTCTCAGTCCCAGCAACATTTCCACAAAAGGAATCGAGCCAAATCGAAGTGTAAGTACCCGAATCAAAATTTCAATTTCTAGGGTTTGTGAATAGTGCCGAATTTATGTTCTTCGTTGTTTGGACTGTTTAGGCTCGGATTTAGACCTTGGTGTCAATTAGAAAGTTGTTGGAAATGTTGTTTAGGTTGTGGTGGTGAAATTTGGTGATGATTGGTGGCAGTCGGTGAACAGTAACGCCGCATGAATAGTATCTGTGAATAGTAACTCCGCGCGAATAGTAAATGTGAATAGTGTTATGGTAAAACAGCAACTGTGAACAGCAACTCCGGCGAATAGCAACTGTGAACAGTAACTGTCATGGTAAAACAGTAAATGTGAACAGTGTTTTGCAAACCAGTAACTGTGAACAGTGTTTTGCGAACCAGTAACTGTGAACAGTGGTTTAGTAAAAACAGTGATTAGTAAACATGAACAGTGTTCCGTGAACAATGTTTTACGAACAACATTTAGCTGTGCTCAATAAGATGTGAGATTATTGTACGTGATTTTAACATGGAGATTGTTAAAATGTTGATTTGTCTTCGGACTTGATTTTTGGTACAATATGATATGAGATTATTGTACGTGATTTTAACATGGAGATTGTTAAAATGTTGATTTGTCTTCGGACTTGATTTTTGTACGTGATTTTAACATTGAGATTGTTAAAATGTTGATTTGTCTTCGGACGTGATTTGGAACAATATGATGTGAGATTATTGTACGTGTTTGGCAAGTCAGAACCTAGCCTTTGGTCGGGCGAAAGTTACGATACAGTTAGAGCTCTAGTCTGTCTTCCGTAGTACTGCATGTGAGGTAACAGGTGGTTATCTGCTCATGGGTACTCAGATTGTTTTGGATGTTGGGTAGCGGGTGGCTATCCAATATCGGCGGTGTATTACGAGAGGGGTAATAAATGTGTACCAGCGTTCTTGGTACCCGTAATATAAATGCATTTGGGTAACCAGAATGGTTACTTAATTTCTCATGAGCGTTTTATTTCATATTTCTTTGGGACGACCAGATGGGCCGTCCATTGACTCATGAGTGCATTTATATTTGTTTGATTTCTGGATTTTCGAATATATTGTTATGCGAGTTATATTTTCATTTTACTCATACGAGCTGTAAAGCTTACCGAGTTTGTGTTTACAATCCCGGTGCACAAATTAGTGGATAACTCTGCAGGTGTGGATTAGTGGGAATTGACGTACCGCTCAGTGGACTTGAAGTTATTTATCTCCAGATGGTGTGAGGATTTTGTGTGACTATCTTGTGAGTTTGTTGTGAGGATTACGCAATTCCATTGTTATAATATTGAATTATAATTTGGGTTGTAATAATCGGTTTGACTGAGTTGCATTTTGAACTCAGAGATGATCCGCTTTGGCATTTTAAATGATTTCGATTCGTTGAGATTGTTTGGTGTTTAACGATTTTGAAATTTTGAGTTTTTATACTCGAAATTTTGGGGTCGTTACAAATCATATCATTAACTTAAATGCGTCTTAACATATTGCAAGTCACTGCCAAAGGTAGACTCGTCGTATGAGATTCACTCAAATTAAATCATGCGTGTAACTTCTACAACACTAAATGAGATTTTCTCATTCGTTTCGTCAGTCACCTAATGGCATAACAACGTGCTTAGAAAACGACCCGCATAACAACAAGTGAATATTAATTACAGTTAAAAACACTGTTCACGCGCAACCCTAGACGGACGCGCGTGGAACTCACGCGTCGCCCTCGTACAGCGGCGTGCGGAGCTCACATGCCGCCTAAGGCAGCCGCGCGTGTAATGACCCGATTTTTCGGAATCGATTTATTTGAATTCTTTGAATGTAATAAAGTTTGTAAAATTAATAATCGCATTGGTTTCGCTTCGAACGTTGTCAAATCGAAAACGGAACCATCGTCGGAAATCTCAAATTGAAAAACGTTACGTTTTCGCGACGCGGGAATCGACTTTTACTCCGTCGCTCGGTTGTGAAAACTTCCTTCACGAAAGTTGTAGAACTCGTCGATACGAGTTCGTGAACATGTCACGTTTTCTATTTGGACGTCGTACATGAAAGTTATTAACAACGGAAGTTAATTTCCGATTTTGGAAGTGGGTATAAAAAGGAAATTTTTAGAAGTAGGGTTTCCATTTTCGGAAACCTGTTCTCTCTCTCTCTCTCTCTTCTCTTCTCACCCCTCAGCCCGACCCTCTCTTCCCTTCCAAAAAAGATCGTCGCCGATCTCTCACCTCCGAGCGGTGTGGCCCTCACCGCTGGCCCCTAGGCCCTCGCCAGTTCGACTCCACCCTCCTCCGTGCAAGACGCGACCCATCACGCCGTCGAGGAGCCGCATCGACGAACGAAGTTTTTTGCAACAAGCTCGCCGTCGATCTAAGCATCGCCGCCGAGTTATGGGACCATGGATCCTCTCTAATCGACGTATGGGCGGCGTATAACACGAAATCTGAGCTCAAATCGGAAGCTTTTACGTCGGAGGAGAACTTGAAATTTCCAGAACTTTCCGGCGACTTTCCGGCCAAACCCCGACAATCTGGGTTACAACAAAGGTATGGTTGTGATCTCCTTCCCTTGCTTGTGATTTCTCATGTTGGAGTTGTGATGATTTGATGGTTGTGGACGGAGGTAGTGGAGCGGCGCGTGTCGCCGTCTGTGGCGGCGCGTGAGCGCGAGTGGAGGGGCGTAGAGGCGGCAGGAGGCCGTGGAAGGAAGGGAGGGAAGGAAAGGGAGGATTTGGGCGATGGTGGGTGAGCTACGCGCCGACTCCAAAACCGGCTGTCACTATGAGCGGCGCGTGAATGCCACACGCCATCGCCAGAGGTGGCGCGTGTACCCCATTTGCGGCGACGCGTGAACAGTAATTTTGAAAACAGTAACTTTTTGTAAAATTAGTTTTACGTACGGTGAATGTAAAATTATTTGATGTACAGTAAATGTAAATTACGTACAGTTATTGTAAAATAATTTCTTAAGGGTAAATAGGTAATTATTATTTACTGAGACATTATTTACGATTGAATAGTACATGGATGTACATGAATATGTAAATAGTATGTACTCGTACAGAAATAAGTAAAGAGTATGTACTCGTACATGAATACGTAATTAATATGTATTTGTACAGTAATGCGTGAATAGTAATTATGTGAACAATAATTTCGTAAAAACTAGAAATTGTTTAACAGTAAAACATTATTACTGTTTCGGCATTTAAGGTTTTACGTAACGCTTCTAAATTCACTTCTTATCTATTTTAGGTGATCGACACAACAAGTAAAGGATTCGAGTTAGGAATCGTGGAAATTACGTTCAGGAATATAAGGTGAGTAAAATCTCACAGTGACGAATCCACCCTTGCGGAGATTCATGATTGCGCTAAATTTAAAAGAATGAACTATGATATGTATATGATATAGTGGATTGTGTATGTGTATAATTGGTAAAATAAGTACATATATATGGTTTGTTATGATATATACTGTCATGATTTCCATTTGCGAATGAGTTCATTATAGCGTTGATATTTATTTATTTGAGCATGTGAATTTGATTTGTACAATATCATGTGATGATTGTTTGTACGTGGTTTTAACTTGAGTTATGTTAAAACGTTTTTGTGGTCTGTGGACATGTCTTTGGACGTGTTGGCATGTCGGAACCTAGCCTTGGCCGGGCGACAATTACGATTGAGTTAGAGCTCTAGTCTGTCTGTCGGGGTACTAACATGAGGGGTAACAGAGGTGTACCAGCGCTTATGAGTACCCACGTTTTTGGATATTGGGTGGCGAGAGGTTGCCCAATGTCGGGCGGGGTACTAACATGAGGGGTAACAGAGGTGTACCAGCGCTCATGAGTACCCGTATTATAGATGCGTTTGGGTAAACAAATGGGTTGCCCGATTTCTCATGAGTATATATATTTTCAGTTAATATTGGACAACCAGATGGGTCGTCCAATGACTAATGAGTGCATTTATGATTGATGCTTTATCTATTTTCGTATATATTTATTTATGCGAGTTATATTGTTGTTTTACTCATACGAGCTGTAAAGCTTACTGGATTTTTGTTTACAATCCCGGGGCACCTATTCGATGATGTAAGGGATAATTCCGCAGGTGTGAATTAGCGGAGTTAACAGACACACTTAAGACTTTGAAGTTGTTTTATTTTATCTTGTGGTGAGGATTGAGAAGATTTTTACATTTCCATTTGATATAATGCATGAATTATAAATTTGGTTTGTAATAATCAATTTAACTGAGTTGTACTATGAACTCAGAAATGATCCGCTGTGACTTTAATATGATTTCGATTTATTGAGATTGTTTTAGAGTTTTTCATGACTTCGAAATTTGAGTTTCATACTCGAAATTTCGGGATCGTGACAATACGTGACCTCACTCGCAGCCATCAAAACCACCCAATTTCTACCTGCAACATTACTAGGGCCTAAAACCTATTATCTGTCGTCGCACCTCCTACCACGCGCTGTCCTAGGTGGCGGCATGCGCACCACAAGTCCACAACCACCTCCACCAGAAACTTCCACCAATCACCAAACTTCCAACAACAAAAATATAGATAACAAGGAAGAGAACATAACCATACATGTGTGAAGACTCAGATCGCCAGGAAGTGGTTGAAATGTCACCGGAAAGTTCCGGCAGATCCAAGCTTCATTCTTCATAGCTTAAACATTCGATTTGGGTTCTAAATAGTGATAAACAATCCTAGAAGGTCGAAATTAAGAGACTAAGATCTTAGAACTCACCGACGACGGAGCTCGAAACGCGACGAAATTTGCAGAAACTTCAGATCGTCGATATGGCTTCTAGGCGACGATAGGTGGCGTGCCACCTCTATAGGCTGGAGCAGCCGACTGTGCGGTTCCCACGAGACCGGCGGTGAAGGCCACGGTGGCCGAAAGTGAGACGCTACCAGAAAATAGCACTTAGACGACAACAGCAAATTTCGTTCGTCACCTAAGAAATTATAAGACGACGAAAATAAAATCGTTAGTTTAGTGAATAAATTCGTCATCTAGGTGAAACTTAGATGACAAAATCCAGTTTTGTCGTCTTAGCTGTATATTTTAAATGACGAAATATGATCTCGTCATCTAAGATGGTGAACTAGTCCGCAAACAACTATATTGTCGTCTTAGCACAGAACTTAGATGATGTAATTTGATTTTATCGTTTAAGAAATTGTAAGGTGACGAACACATCGATTTAGATGACGAAATTGTTCGTCGTCTAAGTAAAAGTTTGACTTTATAATCTGGATCTATTTCCAGATCGATGGAAATAGAGAAAAACATAAAAAACTGCTGCTATGAACAATTGTTGCCCGGAAGGATTGATAGCAGAGTCATACAATATTTTTCCACCTTTGTACAAACTCAAGGCTCTCATTCTATGCTGGTAAGCTTCTCTAGAATCAATAGTTTCGAATTTGGTTTATTTTGGGTTCTGAGATTCAAGATCTGGGGCATTTGAGATTCGCGATTTAGATTGGAATGTTCATCTTTGTAGACCGATGCTAGCTGCTAATATTTCGACTAGGGTTTACCATTTGGGGCTTTTGGGTTAGGGATTCGGGATTTTTCTAACTCGATATTGTGGTTTACGATTTGGGGGTTCTTCTTATTGGGTTATAGACTTGTTATGTAAAATTTAGCCGGAATGTTATGCTTATTGATTTTTCTAGCACTCTTATGTTTTGCTAAATGATTTATTTTCCTTCTTTTGTTTTGATTTCTCTTGGAATTGTTTTTTTGCGGTGACTTGGGTTTTGAGTATGTATTGGCAGAAGCCGAGGAGATTAAGATGACGGCTGATTAGGAAGTTGAGGTGGACTAGTTTGTTGCAAAAACTAGAGCAAATCAAATGAAGAGTGGAAGGGGAAGACAGTTGTGTATTCGGATTTGAATCACATTGTTGTGAGAATCTCGCCCAAGTATGTAGCTGATTCCATTCTCACATTGACAGTGTCTTCTCAACGTAAATTTTATTTTGTTTTGTTTTGTCCAGTCTCCAAGTATGTATCTTTTTTTCGGTGTTGTTGTTGAAGTGATGATCTTTGTTTCAAGCATAAGTACCTGTATTGGGAAATTGAAGTTTAGTGAAGTACAATTAAGTATATGTGTAAGGTTTTGGCTTAGTCTATCATTAGCTGAATATGATGGGGTGATCTTTAGTTAACATGTTTCAGAGGAGGTGCTGGAGATTGCAGTTCGTGTGTAGCTTGATTTTGGAACTTACTCCTAGCTTTATAAATTAGGTTAATTTCGACTCTCTTTGTTTTTACTACGTAGTAACTGATGAGGCTTATAGCTTTATGCTCATATCTTCACCATACTGTGTTTAATATGTAAACCAAATATTTAAATGATAAGGCCATTTTTTCTCTTTGTTCATTTTGTAGAAGATTTAACTGTTAAGATGATGATGTCAAAATTTTGAGATTGTAGAGATAATGTGATGTAGCTTTTATCTGTGAGAAAAAGTTATTTTTAACTTGTGTTCTTAGAAACACAAAAAATATGGTGAAGATGTCTAAGTCATGCATCAATAACCATCATCCTAAGCATTTTTCTGTATTTTATGAACTCATTGTTACATGGCTGATATATATATATATATATATATATATATATATATTTCTCGTTATAAAGTGGACCTTGATATTATTAGGACACAGAGAAGATTACCAAGTTCAGCTTGCAGTTGATCAGTGTCCCAGATATGTTTGGGGACGTCTGTTCCTAACTCATGCAAACTCTCCACTTGTAGTTATCTAGAAATGATTGGGTAATCAGGACTTGCAATGCATGATGGTTAGCTTAAAAACTTCTTCTGAGAATCCTCTTTTTAATTGAATTTTATGGCTAGTGTACTGATGTTGAATTGAGTGTTCATATTAGTATGTCAAAATTCGCCAATATGGACTCAAACTTTTCTAGGAGAGTTTAGCTTGTATACTATGTTTCACTGTAATTATAATAACAATGATGAACTTCCTCTTGTAGTTCTATGCAGTATTTATTCTGAAAGTGTTGGAACAATATTTGAATTATCAAATACTTTGTTTGCTTATAGATTTATTCAAATTTGTCTAAATACAATCAAATAGAGTAGTTTGTGAATTAGAAAAGACATGTCGGCAATGATTATTATCTCATTGAGGGTTAATGGAATCTTGATAAGCTTAGAGAGGTTGAAAGTATTAATGTGCCGTCAGTGAAATCTTAAGGCTTATTATCTTTTCTATAATAGATGTTGTGTATTCTCAGTACTTAATCTTGACATCAGTTATATCCTTTAGTTTAACTAAGTCAAATTCTTCTAAGCCTAGCGATCTGAAACTTTATTGTTCTTAGGTTTACTAGTTATCTGACTTGCTTATGTTTTATCATGAACTTCATCTTTTAAGCATAATTATACACTTACTTTATGAATATATATTCGTGCTCTTATATAATCACATCTAGCATTGCATTTTGTACCAATCTCATTTGTAGAAAGTAAGGAAGTAGCCTTATGCAAACAAACGATTTTTCTTTCCTTTTAATTTAAGCATTTCATAGACATTATACAAGATTTTTGTATTCTAATTCCATACTAGGTATCCATTGTCTCAAGGATGTGACTAAACCATCACATTTTTCTGCCTCACGTCGCCAATCAGCTATCATGGTTGATGAGGAGCTCGAACAAGCTAAGCAAGAAACCCAAGAAGCGAAGGAGGAATCCTGGAAGGCAAGAGAGGAATTTGTACAAGCCAATGAGAAGCTCAAGTGTGTGATGAACTTCATGTTGGAGACATTTGGATGTGAGCCACCATCGTTCCCACCCCAGCCTCCCCCAAATGAGTATGAAGATGGTGAGAATGGTTCCCTTAGCCTTGGTAGTAGAATTTCTTAATTGCATGAGCTGTGTATATGATTATCTTGAGAATGACCATCTAAACTCAATGATCTACACACACTTGCTTGTTAGATAGCTAATTGTACTCAAGGGACCATTTATATATATATGATTATCTTTCTTGAAATTGATCTTTCACATCAATATTTTATTGATCAGATTCAAATTATAATCCATTTAATACAAAATTTGTATAATTATTAAATAAATAAATAACAACAGTAAGTAGGGGTGGCAAAAATGAGCCAAACAAAACCGAACCAAGCCTTACCAACCAAACCAAGTAAGTTGGTTACCAAGTATTTCGAAAACCCAAACTTCGGTACGGTAGTACCGAACCGACTTCTCTAAGTTGGGACGGTAATGGTAATGGTTTTGGCGAAAGTTGGTATTACCGTACCAACCGAGTTTTTATTTTTAATTATTTTTTTTTAATTTATTATTGCATATATTGATCTTAACCAATGATATATCTCAAATTAGGGCTCGTCAACGGGCCGGGCTTGCGGGCTTGTATTAAAAAAAACATAATACTCTTATTTAAGGGTTTGAAAAAATAAAATAATTATTAAAAAATATTCTTAAATAAAAGTCACAAATAAATTCTAGTTTCGAAATATTGTCGATCAACACCGATAGTCTTAAAAAAAAGTCACAAATAAATTCTATTTTCGAATATTGTCGATCAACACCGATAGATGTGATTTTGTCCGTAAAAATTATGTTTGTTTTGAACATGGTTTGACCGTCTGTACCTACGGTTAACCAAAAAAGAGGCATTTTGACATAATAAAACATCATTGACCGGGGCTTTGCCAAATGGGTTTTCTTGTTGCGACCAGACACGATTAGTGACAAAAATTAGAAATTAAGTGATTTCAAATATGTAAACAGCTTTCGACATTCGTATCTTGGTAATGGGTCCTCTCTTAG
The DNA here is from genome assembly GCF_933775445.1 of Argentina anserina. Taxonomy (NCBI): domain Eukaryota; kingdom Viridiplantae; phylum Streptophyta; class Magnoliopsida; order Rosales; family Rosaceae; genus Argentina; species Argentina anserina. Next base: position 14,622,978 of record NC_065877.1, read on the forward strand.
GGCATATTAGTGGTGTTTTTGGTTTACCGAAATTCCGACGATCAAACGAGGTCTGAATCATATGAAATTTTAAAATGGTCATTAAATATATATACCGATCACATATAGTATGACCGTCATTTAAGTATTAAAATTTTGTCAACTTAGTAATAAAGTGACGGTCGTACTTTTGTCGTCTTACCAACGCGCTTAGATGACGAATGACTTAATTTCGTCATCTAAGTACTTGGATGACAGCGTCTACTTGACGGAACTTAGATGACGAAAATTTCGTCACCTAGTGACTTAAGACGACGAAAATAGGATCTTAGGTGACGAAATGTCGTTGTCGTCTAAGTCATTAATTCTTGTAGTGAGAGATCAGCAAAGGAGAAGTCGACGCAGAAAAGGATCGGGGTCGGGGTCTTGGTCGCGTGATTCTGCCTCTTTTTCAACTTTCTGATTTTCTAAATTAGGTTTTCCAAAAATGCCCTTTTATACCATTTCAGAATCGAAAACCAAACTTTCGTTGCTAACAACTTCCACATACGACATCTGATTAAGGCATGCCGTATGTCTACGGACTCGTATCGACGAGCTCTACGACTTTCGTGAAGGACGTTTTCAGAGATGAGCGACGGATTACAAGTCAATTCTTAATCCTCTGGAAATATAACGTTTTTCAACCTTTAATTTCTGAAATCATTTTCATTTCGTAATTACAACAACGAGAATGTGTAGAATGTGAATTTACTTGAATTACCAAACATAATAATTTATGAGACATTACAAGAGATTAAACTTGAAAAATTCGGTATATTACATAAACCATTTACAGCCAATTTCGGTCAAAAACCATAAATTCGTACAATATTATAGATATCGTGCCTAATAATTAGGGTATCCGATCCCTCCAGGCAAGTGTTTTGAAGGATCTGATCTCTTATTTTCCCTGTGCTTCGATGCATGACTGAATTTACATTTTAAAGTGAGATATATTTAAACACTCTAGGTAACAGTGTAGCACCACTTCGCATTATTCTCAAAACATCACTTTGCATCAGAGTAAGCTGAACCCCGGAAAGCAGAGGAATAACCTAAGGATAAACTAAGCGTAAAATCGTAAACAACCATTATATCTTCACTCAAGGACTTGTGAGAATGGGCACAGACTAATATACGTATGGAGAGTGCGTTAACGGGATGCCCAAGTGATCGAGCTTAGGTCTGGTATAGGGTCACCAACAAACCCTCTTAACTAAATACGAGAGCAGAAAAAGACCTAAGGTAGCGAACTAGACGAATATTAGAAACAGGGTAGAAGGCTCCTACTTAAGATCAACAACTTTACAATCTGCGCGCTCAAGAGAAAGACTACCCTTCGATTGGTTAGTATTAATTATCACAACTGTTCACTGTGCTGGTTGAAACATAGGACAATTTTAAGTTAAACGACTGACATACTTAATGTTCAGTAAATTGAGAATCATATATCTAGTATACATATGAGAAATTATTACATATACCCGCCACATATCATACATGGTGTACCCTCTTAATGTTATTGATTCATCTCTTATAGTATTTATTTCTGATTAGTTACTTATATGTAAATAAACTTTTGTCATTTTCACTGCGTGCATGTTATACCATGACGTAATATAATTAGCTGGGTACACCACATAGAAGTGTCACGTGGTGTGGTGGGTACATAGAATAATTACTCGTATACATATATAATCATATATATAAACTGCAACTTGAATATGCAAATCAAGATGCACTTAATTTGCTACTTGATTTTTCTTATATATAGCTAGTAAGGTGGTTAATATGACTTGCGTATGCGATATCAGTTACGTTGTCCCGTTTCCATTTTTGAGGGGTTGCAAGATTCGACTACCATACCTCTCTTTGATTATATAATATATAAAGTCTAAAACAACTACATTTGCAGAGTGTTACAAAATAAATATACAAAGTCACATTTAAATATCTCCAAATTGTGTGGCAGAAATTTATAATAGAAAATATACAATGATGATTTGATGGGGTTAGGGTGCTTCTATACTCTTGGAACGAGAACACGTACCAATCGTCTCGAGTGATCGTAATCAGTTTTATAATCAATCAACGTTGTTTTTGTATTGTACGGTTAATTGTGTATCCTACAAACCCAACTAACAAGATGTGGTGCGTAGTTGACCTACAGTACGTTTCTAATGAAAGTCAAAGAATAATGTATTACGTACCATGCTCTCCTGGGTTTGCATACATAAAATAGGTTTGTTCACAATAAAATATTTAATTAAAGTAAATATATAGGAAGCTTGCTTGGTTCATTGAATTTAATCATACATGTCGTTGTTACCTAATCACAATCATACAAAATGAATATGTGATCAAGCATATGAGAATTTAAACATTATTATAATTGCAGGTTAAATATTATTTCAAAAGTTTAATAAACTTATATATATATATATAAGAATTCCAAGATTCTACATGATGCATGAAGTATTGGTAGTATTAGTACCATGGCCTCATCTGTACTAGCTCAGTAGCTCGATCGATCGTACCTTTATGGTCAACCGAAAGATAACCGTAGCCCTTTACCATGCAACAGTGACAAATTAGTTGAAGAAAACTCTTCAAGTTCCCTACAAATGGAAATTCTAGCTAGCTACTTTCCCAGTAACTAAACAAGTATGATTGTTCGATCATATATAATCATACTGATGCATCATGCATGTACGTCAGCTGCTAGCAGTTTACTAGCAATTTTCTGTAAATATTTTGTTTTAGGGTTTAGGGTTTAGTCTTTGTTAATTAAACTTTTGAGAAAATACTCTTGCGCCATATATCATTAAGCAGATCGAAGTGCAGAACTAGACTTTATATATAGATTGACCGACCGCCGACGAGTGTTTGATCATACTACCTCAATTTCTAGATGATAAAAGATCCCAAGAAGATACTGAAGCCTTATTGTTCAGTATCGCATGCAACAGATTTTACAGCGCAATTTTGTTTCAGTTTTAAAGGAGACTAATTACTTTTCAGATATAAGAAATTATGCATCACCCGACGAGTATATAGATTTATATAGCCATATATCTTTCTACGTACTTTTATATCATAATGTGAAGAGTCACGTATTTAGATCTTATAATCATCAGATAAAAGCATGCAGTTTCTGGATTATTATCTGATATATATGATTGTATAACTTGTGTTTATGCTTTACTTTCTAGTCCATATCATTTGTCCTTGGATAAAAATAAAATAAAAAATAAAAAGTTTCGAAGGGCCATTTTCTTTTCAACGTTTAAAGGTCAGAACAACATTTTTTCAGGGTATTGAGAAAAATAAGACTCGGGCATAATATCTAGCAACCCCAATTTGGCATCGTTCAAAAACAAAAAAGCAACCCCAATTTGGCAACATCAAGGACGAAAAAGAAAAACTTCAACAGACACGTATAGTTACAGATTGAAACTGTGCTCCGCAGCTCGGTGCTCACTAACAGATAGTGAAATGGAGCTAAATTAATCAAAATTAACCTAGGTCCAATCTATTAATTTATAAATAATATATAAAGTTTTTAAAATTTAATATAACGTTGAGAAAATTATTAGTAGAGACGTGGAGTAAATGGTAGGTTAAACAAAAGGTGGTAAAATTAACTATAAATAGATTGACAATTCAAAATGCATATTACATTGTTCCAATTATATATGTGCTTTCTGTACCCAAAAAATATTATATATGTGCTTAAACAATTCCACTATGATTATCCACCTCGTAAAAATTAGCTAGTAGTAAGGAAAATATTTCACGCGTCAAAGAAATCTGTATAAACTACAGAAACTAGGGTTAGATTTCTTGGTAGATAGGTAACCATATTGATTAATCAGTTTGATTAAGTAGTTTTATTAGAATTCCACAGCAATAAAACTCTACAGGCACACGTACTTGTCACATTGTCAACTCCAGTATTTTTTGTGAGAATTTCATAATTATTAAATCATAAATTGCTAAACAATGATAGTCAACAACATATATGTCATGTCAAAATTTGGATCATCAATGTTTCTAAATGTTGGCATATATACAAGGTTACAGTGAAATAAGGGTTCATAAAAGAATTGGAGGTTTTCATGTCATTTTCAGGTTGGAAATGCCGACCCATGCCAAATGAAGGGATTTGGTGGAAACCCTAGCTACTTGAATTAATGGTCTTAAATTAATAACAATCACACAGTACAAATGGTTTACTCTACGATTCTTGGATTGCTATAATGCACCTAATCCCCAACTTTCGTTTTTTATATAACTCGTCTTTCATATATTAAATGTCTATTTCAAGATCAAGGGTACGTTGAACAACGACCGAAAACAAAATTAGAAAGATGAGAAAAGGGTAGAGTGGGGTTTCAGAAAGAAAAAAACATATAAATGTATAATTTATCAAATGTGGAGGACTAAAACCATATATATTAAACCCCAAACCTCTGTCCTGATACATATTCAAAATGTCATAGCTTGTATTTACAAGAGTGTCTTTTTTCTTAAAAGATAAAAATAAAACAGAAACGCCAACATATTGATCGAAGCAATATTACACATCAAAATTCACTTATATCAAACTATTAATGACTTTTCTTTATGTTGAATCGAGAAGTCAATTATATATAATATTTAGCAAATTGTACAAGGAGGAAAAGGCCCATAAATACCAAACACTTGTTAGCCTGTACAACAAGTGTGATTTATACCACCTTTAATTATGTCGTCCATAACAATTAAAAGTACATTCTCAATCTTAGAGTAACTTATACCACCTTTATTTTAGTAAAAATGGGATACTCATCAGCCTGTACAACAAATGTGGTTTATAGAAAAAAGTTTAATAATTGAGTATTTCAACAACCGTCATTGACTAAACATTATTCAAATATAAACAACATGGTAGGAACTACAATCCACAAAATCTAACATATTCTAGTTTTTATTTGTTAGTATTCAACAAATAGACGGTACGAGACTCTAGAACCAGTCAAAAGATGTGTTAACTGATTACTTTGATTCTACTGTTAAATTTATACAATAAAAAATAAAATGCTCTGATCTAAAGTTCAAAAAAAAAAACTGCAATATACTTCTAAGATAATGTATGGTTTATATGTATGTATACAATAGTACACAATGGGCAAGTCAATGTCTAAACTACTAAGAAAAAGGGAAGATTCATGCATTTGGTATTTGAGAACATTTTACAAGCTGCATTTGCATGCATTAATCATGGATGTTAATTACGTGATTTATGTCGATGGGCACAATCGCAATTCCGGACACATTATATGTCAGATCATCTTAACTATATTTTCCTGTATGTTATATGATCTCATTCATGAAATGATTGGACTTGTTAGATCATTGTCTTGACCACCGATATGACATTAAATTAAGTCACATAGTCATGCCTTGTTTCAGTTGTTTGTACATACAAAAATGCAATTTTATCAATGGAAGCAAGTAGATTGTAAAATGAAGCCAAACATCAACCTTGGTAGTCGTTATATATATAGCTAGTCTCATTGTCAACAAGGTTCAAATCTAGTGGATTTGTCCTTGCTCTTGTTGATGCTATCCCAAACTCATTGTATTTCATCTTTATTATCCTTAGGTTTATCTTGGAACCTTTAGGCTGTGTTTGTTTCAGGGATTTTGGAACTCTGGAGAAGAAAATCATTACTTTCCTCTGTTTGGTGTGCACATGTTTGGAAAGAACTTTCCTGACAAGAGGGAAAATGTGGAGGAAACTCGTTCCATTGAAAATCTCATGAGATTCATCTTTCTTCCGAGCAGTGATAAGTCCACACTATCCCTGTCGAAATATCATATTACCAATTTTGCCCTTGATTCTGCTCAAAAATTTAGTAACTGTGAAACTAATACTTTCGCGCCTCTATTATATTTCCAAAAACCCAGTAATCGATCAAAGGTCAGACCCGAGGCTCCAGCTCTCTAATATTGGTCATCATATGATTAGGCTCTTGTAAATATCATAATGAAGTTGCCTATCAGTTTCAAATTTCAACCCTAAGATATCAAGATTTTCATTTGCAAATTCACAAACAATTAATACATAAGATGAATTATAGGCATATCATAGAGTAATAATTTTGCCTTAGACAACTTATGTCCTTCTAATTGGGTGATTAATCCCCAGTTCCCTGTTTGATGTTTAAGTTTTTGTAGTCCAATTGTTTAATTTTTTTTTCTGTTTCTGGGTTTTGCATTGTTGCAGTCACAGTCACTGTTTGTTTTCTTGGTTCTTCTATCTCATCGCCATAAGTCATATGATATACAGTAATAGCATATGTATAATTTTCCCACATTTTTTCCCTTTGTTTCAATATATATCAAAGAGTTGGATATTTCAAAATTTTATATCAAGTGTAGAAGGAACAGCAATAATGCAATCAAGACTACTATTTGCAAAGATTGTCTAGGGGTATTATTGGAACACTAAAAGTTTTTTGCTACACTAAACAAAACCTGGGAGGTAAATAAGTGGGACATTCATGAACTTACCAAACACAAGAAAAGAAACTTGATAGGAACTTCACTTTCCCATTCCCATGGGAATACCAGGGAATTGATTTCTCTTTTGGTAACCAAACAAGGTCTTAGAACGACCAGCCAACCGGTGTGCTTTTTCTTCTTAGTGGAAGGACACTTTCAAACTACCATTCTCAATAGGCATTGATAGAAGCAAATGTTAGATTAAATGAAATACGCTGCCATCATAAAGCTGCAATGGTGTACTAGATTCTCACTTTTGCCCGAGCCCCTTGCACAACATAAATGTAGTCCAAACTCTTAAAGAACCCGAGAGTAGAGCTCACCCAAGGCCAGCCTGACCAATTTTATGCCCAGTGCGGGATAAAAACTTGTGGCCCTTGCATAAAAAATATTCTAAAAAAAATTAGCCAAAGAATTTATAATAATTCCTCCAGCAGACTTACAGAATTAAGTTTTAATGTTCCTATTGTTCAAGAATCCAATTATCCAATTTTTTTTATTCTTCAACATGATTATGATATAGTAGAAAACCCAAATTAGATTAATTGTATCATTAGTTCATCATATGCAATTAGAAATTAAACTTGTATTCATATTAAAATTTTAAAAATAACTCAATTGAAACGATATGGGGGAAACCTTATAACCCATACACTAAAATTTAATCTGTAAATTGAAAATGAGTAGAAAGAACCAAATTTGTAGATGCCAAACTTCCAAATTTACCAAGTCAGACTATAGAAAGACAAAGACAGTCAAATTCGCCGATTCGAAAAGCCTAAATTCATAAATGCTAAATTCGGATAGGGCTGAATTGAAAGAGAAAGTGAAATCGACGAGAGAGGAAGTTTGAAATTGGAAGAGGATGAAAAGATATTAGGGGATTGTGAGCAATTTATGTAGAGAAATTCAGCATGTTCTTTGATTATGAAGAAGATCAATTGGCTCTAATTCTTCTCCAAAATTAATGGCCAGCGGATATATGATTTGGGAAATTGGGAGAAGATTATGGAAGAATGAGTAAGAGGAGCTAAAGAGGTAAATTGAACAAGAATTTTTATTTCAGCTTTGTGTTTAGGGAAGAGAATGGCAGAGTGCGTATTAATTGAATTATTTCCTAAAATCAATCTTTTTTTAAAGATACTAGCAACAAAGAACACATACCGTGTGTGCAAAAATATTTACAGGAGAAAAACATGGGTCAGTGGGTGGAGTAAAAAGTGGGGAGTTGAGGAAGTTACAAGGAGAAAAACCCACGTTTGTGTGGAGGAGAAAGTGGGATGTGGGGAAGTTGTAGAGAGATTTAAGAAAAAAATAATTGAATTTATATTCATATTATTTTGTTTATTACTAATTTTTAATTTATTTATTTAAATCTATTTCAATATAATCTATAGTGTAACACATAAGTTAACACATATTTTCACATGTCTTTTGGTTGAAAAAGTGGGTTTTAGTTATAAAAATATATAGATAATCAAATATATAATTATTACATATTAAATATTTAATACCAAAATTTATGCTCTTTGGTCTTGGGCCTAGTGCGATCACACTGTTAGCATTGGGTCAGGGCCGGGCCTGAGCCCACCAGAGAAGAATTTCAGAGAATCATCTTTAAGTAGCCGATCTTATCTTATGATTATTGTAACCTCATCCATTAAGATCGCTAACAACCCCCGTTTAGAGGCGGTTATGGAGATTCCGAACCAATTTAAGGGTTATGTATCATGACTGTTTTTTTTCTCAGGTTGTAATATCCCACATCGGCCAACGGAGATGGGGTGATGCGCCTTATATGTACATGCCCACCTCTATCTAACGCGAGACCTTTTGGGGTCTCAACGGCTTCGGAGGAGAGGAGAACTCCGAAGTTAAGCATACTTGGCCCAGGATAATCCTAGGATGAGTGACCCACTGGGAACGTGCTTCTGAGTTCCCAAAAACAAAACTGTGAGGGCTATGCCCAAAGCGGACAATATCGTGTTACGGCGAAGCGGTCCGGGTCGTGACAATTGGTATCAGAGCCACTCTGCCGTGTGGTGCAAGTGTGCCGACGAGGGCGTCGGACCCCAAGGGGGGTGGATTGTAATATCCCACATCGGCCAACGGAGATGGGGTGATGCGCCTTATATGTACATGTCCACCTCTATCTAACGCGAGGCCTTTTGGGGGCTCAACGACTTCGGAAGAGAGGAGAACTCCGAAGTTAAGCATACTTGGCTCAGGATAATCCTAGGATGAGTGACCCACTGGGAAGGTGCTTCTGAGCTCCCAAAAACAAAACCGTGAGGGCTATGCCCAAAGCGGACAATATCGTGTTACGGCGGAGCGGTCCGGGTCGTGACATTAATGTAATACCCCAAAAATTCATATCAAATTTCCAATGAGTTCCCTTATATTATTAAGTTGGTCATTGTCTAATTTTATTAGACGAGTATGAAAACGAAAGGGTTCGAAATATTAATTGTTCGGAAACGTTCAATTTGACGAGTCTAAGAGTTGACTTTTGACTCATTGGGTTTCTTAGAAAACTTCTTACAAGAAAGTCATAGAGCTCGTCGATACGAATTCGTGAACACTTGACACGTCTAAATCGGAGTTCGTATGAAGAAGTTACGAATCAAAAGTTATTTGGACATTTTTGGAAAATAGTATAAATAGGGGAATTAAAGAGAAAAAGGGAGAAAAATCAGAAATTTCGGATCGGGTACTGTTTATGGGTACTGTTCATATCCGGAAACCCCAGATTTTTCTCTCTTCGAGTGGCTGACTTTGGGCCGCCGGATCTCTGTTGTCCGGCCACCATAGAGCGGCGCACCGGTCATGTTTGAAGGGTTGCTGCATCCCCTGTCGATTGGTGGTAGCGCCACCCGCCATCTCGCCGCCGTTTAGGAGCGATGAAGCCCAGAAGATCTCCCGAAAAAGCATATTTCGCCGAACTTCAACTCGTCGGATCTCCCTCCTCCGGCAACCAATCGGTACGATTCTTGTCCCATTTTGAAGGTCTCCTTCCATACTACAAATCCTCCAAAATATTTAATCCCAATCGTTGTGTACTAGGAGAATCGAAGAAAAGAAATCCTAGGTTTTTAAATTGGGGCTTTTCGGTTCTTGTTAAATTGAAGTGTTTAAGCTCAGAATTAGATTTTGTGGTGAACTAGGAAGTTGTTAGGAATGTCATTTAGATTGTGGTGGTGAAATTTGGTGGTCATTGATGGTGGCCGGTGAACAGTGGCACACATGAATAGTACTATGAACATTGTTTTATTAATAGTAAATGTGAACAGTATTTTAGTAAAACAGTAAAACATGAACAGTGTTCTGTGAACAATGTTTTATGAACAACATTTACCTGTACTGAAATCGTCACCTGATATTTTACGTATCATTTTCTAATCATTTTATCATGCTATTAGGTGACTGACGAAACGAGTGAGGCAATTACTTTCAGTGTCGTGGAAGTTGTACGCAAGAAAGAAGGTTAGTAGAATCTCACAGTGACGAATCCACCCTTGCGGAGATTCATGATTGCGCTAAATTTAAAAGAATGAACTATGATATGTATATGATATAGTGGATTGTGTATGTGTATAATTGGTAAAATAGGTACATATATATGGTTTTCTATATTATATACTGTCGTAATTTCCATTTGCGAACGAGTTCATTATAGCATTGATATTTATTTATTTGAGCATGTCAATTTGATTTGTAAAATATCATTTGATGATTGATTGTTTGTAAATGGTTTTAACTTGAGTTATGTTAAAACGTTTTTTGTTTTTTGTTTTTTGTTTTTTTGTAGTCTGTGGACCTGTCTTCGGACGTGTTGGCATGTCGGAACCTAGCCTTGGCCGGGCGAAAGTTACGATACAGTTAGAGCTCTAGTATGTCTGTCGGGGTACTAACATAAGGGGTAACAGATGTGTACCAGCGCTTATGAGTACCCATATTTTGGACATTGGGTAGCGAGAGGTTGCCCAATGTCGGGCGGCGTACTAACATGAGGGGTAACAGAGGTGTACCAGCGCTCATGAGTACCCGTATTATAAATGTATTTGGGTAAACAGAGGGGTTGCCTGATTTCTCATGAGCACTTATATTTTCAGATATTATTGGACAACCATGGGCCGTCTAATGACTCATGAGTACATTTATAATTAAATGTTTTCAGTATTTTTCTTTTGGATATTGGGTAGCGAGTGGTTGCCTAATGTCGGGCGGCGTACTAACATGAGGGGTAACAGAGGTGTACCAGCGCTCATGAGTACCCGTATTATAAATGTATTTGGGTAAACAGAGGGGTTGCTCAATTTCTCATGAGCACGCATATTTTCAAATATTATTTGACAACCAGATGGGCCGTCCAATGACTCATGAGTATTTTCAGTATTTTCCGTATTATAAATAAATGTTTTCAGTATTTTCTTCAGTGTTTATATACGAGTTGTATTATTGATTTACTCATACGACCTGAAAAGCTGACCGGGTTTGTGTTTACAATCCCAGTGCACCTATTCGATGGTGTAGGGGATAGTTCTGCAGGTGTGGATTAGCAGAATTAGAGGACTTCCACTGAAGATTGTCGAAGATTTCTTTCTGCTGTTTGTGGTGAGGATTGAGTGAATTTTACATTTTCATTGGTTGTATATTATTCGAGTTGACTGAGTCATGATGTGGACTCAGTTTCGATACACTGTTATGATAAGATAATTTCAGTATATTTGAGATTGTTTTTGAGTTTTCATGACTTCGAATTCAAATTTTTATCATTCGAAATTCGGGATTGTGACACAGGTTGACAGCGGGGAGTGTTTAGCAGCCTTGAACCTCCCCATCGCGAAGACATTTGGCGAGACCGCTATCGCACCAGTAACGAATTGAAAATTAGTGGTACAAGAATTGCAAGGATGGCAACAAAATGAGACGGACTGAGATCCTCTCCTAATGAAAATTCTCCTAATATTGCCTAATAGGTGAATCTCGACTGTTCATTGTAAAACAACGATCATATTACTTCTTCCTCTCTCCTCTCTCGGCTCCGCCACCCTATAAACCATCGTCTCTGCCTTCCTCTACAGTGACCCAACACCTTCTTGGTTTTTTTTCTCTATTTCAGTTCATTCATGAGATTTCCATTTGTTGTTCAAGATCCTGGTAGTATTCGTTAATTCTTTAAGATTCGAAACACAACTCTAAGTTAAAATTTATGCTTCAAATGAATGCTCTCCAAGAAATAAGAAACACCAAAGTCATTTGAATTTGAAAACATATGACAATGGCAAAGTGAGATCGATTTCATATCATCTTTAATTTCGTCATATTTGGATTCCACGCAAGTGACAATTAACTTGATCGTCTTCGTACAAATCCCATACTTCTTTCTTGTTCCGAGTTGAACAATAAGAGTACAAATACATAGAGGAGAGTTCGGGGTCGAAAGGTAGAGAATTTGGGATATGAAAGGAGGGATACCGAGTTTGAATGGAGAAAAAATTAGGAATGAATTGGGTCACCAGAAAGGACGCTGGTGACGGGTGTAACGACCCTAAAATTTCAAGCCTAAAAACTCAAAATTTCAAAGTCGTTAGAACACCAAAACAATCTCAATGAAATCGAAATCATTTAACGTGCACAGCGGATCATCACTGAGTTCTCAATACAACTCAGAAAACCAATTATTACAAACCAAACATATAATTCAACATTATATCAATTGGAAATGTATAATCCTCACAAGATAGTCACACCAAATCCTCACGCAAGCTGGAGATAAATAACTTCAAGTCCTCTGAGCGGTCCGTCAATTCCCGCTAATCCACACCTGCGGAGTTATCCACTACACCATCGAATTGGTGCACCGGGATTGTAAACACAAACCCGGTAAGCTTTACAGCTCGTATGAGTAAAATGAAAATATATAACTCGCATATCAATATATAAGAAAATCCACAAATCAAACAAATATAAATGCACTCATGAGTCAGTGGACGGCCCATCTGGTTGTCCCAAAGAAAAAGAAGCGCTCATGAGAAATTAAGTAACCCTTCTGGTTACCCAAATGCATTTATAATACGGGTACCAAGAACGCTGGTACACATCGGTTACCCCTCTCGTAATACACCGCCGATATTGGATAGCCACCCGCTACCCAACATCCAAAACAATCTGAGTACCCATGAGCAGATAACCACCCGTTACCTCACATGCAGTACTAAGGCAGACAGACTAGAGCTCTAACTGTATCGTAACTTTCCCCCGGCCAAAGGCTAGGTTCCGACTTGCCACACACGTACAATAATCTCACATCATATTGTACCAATCACGTCCGAAGACAAATCAACATTTTAACAATCTCAATGTTAAAAATCACGTACAATAATCTCACATCATATTGTACCAAAAATCATGTCCGAAGACAAATCAACATTTTAACAATCTCAATGTTAAAATCACGTACAATAATCTCACATCATATTGTACCAAAAATCATGTCCGAAGACAAATCAACATTTTAACAAACTAAATGTTAAAATCACGTACAATAATCTCACATCATATTGTACAAATCAAAATCACATGCTCGATATTTAAATCTCGTCATCGAAATGACATAAATCACGATAAAATCATAACAGTATATTATATAGCAAACTATATATATATGTACATATTTACCATTTATACAATATATATATATATATATATATAATCCATTATATCGTATACATGTCATATTTCATAAACACGTCCGAAGACAAAAACTCGTCCGAAGACAAAACTCGTCCGAAGACAAAACATTTTAACAAACTCATGTTAAAACCACGTACAATAATCACACCTCATATTGTACAAAAATCACATCACATGCTCAACATTTAATTCTCGTCATTCGAAATGATCAATTCTAATGAATTCATAACAGTATATAATATAGCAAACTATATATATATATATATGTACTTATTACCATTTATACGATATATACGTAATCCACTATATTGTATACGTGTCGTAATTCAATATTAAAAACTCTTGCAAAAATCTTGGAATCACCGCAAGGGTAGATTCGTAAATAAGTGAGATTTTACTCACATTCTTTCCTGCGTGCAACTTCCACGACCCTGAAAGTAATTTCCTCACTCGTTTCGTCAGTCACCTAATAGCACGATAAATGCTTAGAAAATGATACTTAAAATATCAGGTGACGAGTTCAGCACAGCTAAATGTTGTTCATAAAACATTGTTCACAGAACACTGTTCATGTTTACTAATCACTGTTCACAGTTACTGTTTTACCAAAACACTGTTCACAATTACTGTTTTACCAAAACACTGTTCACAGTTACTGTTTACCATGACACTGTTCACAGTACTGTTACAGATCACTATTCACAGTTACTGTTACATATCACTATTCATGCGGAGTTACTATTCACAGCCACTATTCATTCGGCGTTACTGTTCACCAACCGCCACCAATCATCGCCAAATTTCACCACCACAACCTAAACAACATTTCCAACAACTTCCTAGTTGACACCAAGGTCTAAATCCGAGTCTAAACAGTCCAAACAACGAAGAACACAAAATCGGCACTATTCACAAACCCTAAAAATTGAAATTTTGATTCGGGTACTTACACTTCGATTTGGCTCGATTCCTTTTGTGGGAATGTTGCTGGGACTGAGACAAGCAAAACCCCCCAAGAATCTTGAGCCATGGTGGCCGGAGGAGGCGGCGCCGCCACAGCAGTATCTTCCGGCGGTTGCTACACCGTGTGTGGTTGTCGCCGGAGTGCAAGGCATAGCCCAAAAGATGGAGCTCGTCGAGCCCGTCAGTTTGATAGGTGGCACGACACGAGGCGACGTCGGATGGTGGAGAAATCGGCCGGAGAAGGTTTTTGGGTCGGGTGAACAGTACCCGAGCTCGGGTGAACAGTACCCCCGAGCTGATTTTTGGAAAAAAAATCTGATTTTTAATCTCATTTCCTTCCTTTTATACTATTTCCAGAATCGGAAACGAACTTCCATCGTCAATAACTTTCGCGTCCGACGTCCGATTCGAACGCATGACGTGTCCACGAACGCGTATCGATGAGCTCTACGACTTTCGTGAAGGAAGTTTTCGCAACCGAGCGACGGAATAAAAGTCGATCTATACGTTGCGGTAACGTTACGTTTTCTAATTAAACGATCCGAGAACGTTTCCGTTTTCGTTTCGAAATGTCGCAAACCTCCAATTGTCGTCTTGAATTAATTTCACAAGTTGAACACTTTGAAAATACTCGACATTTAGTTTCTAAAAATTCGGGTTATTACAACGGGGGCTTCTAAGCTGCGGCATAGATTCGGGGATGGAAGTGAGAGAGGAGAGACCGGCATCCCCTAGTTTTTTTCCTTTCAATAGAGGAGAGTTTGGGTTCGAAGAGTTGGAAATGTGAGAGGGAGAGAGCATTGCTGAGAAAAGGGTAGGAGAAATTATTAACAATGGAGATCATCTTAACCATTGATTGGTAATGAAGGGTTGGTATTCACTTATTAGGCAATATTAGAAACTCTCTCATTAGGAGAGGATCCGAGTCCATGAGAGACTACTCTGTCCGACAATTGACATGGTTGATTGGATAAGGAAGGAGGAAGGGGTAGTACTTGTCGATCTTTGGTTGAAGAGAGCAACTTTTTTTTTTCTTCGTGAGAGATTATGATAAATAAGAGACTTATTGTCACTCTTAAAAAAATAAAAAAATAGTAACATACATACTGATTACAGAATCAGTATACATACTAAGATTTGTTTTTACTACATACATACTGTAAAATGTTTTATTGTTACCCTTGGCTCAATATGTAGAATGTTTTAATTTATTTTATCAAATTATATAGAATTAGTTGGCATATCAATTATGGAGTAATTATTAAATATATACCCGTCATACCACGTGGCACTACCATGTGGTGTACCCAGCCAATTATATTACGCCATGATATAATTAACATGCATGCACGCAATGAAAATGATAAAAGTTTATTTACATATAAGAACCAAATAAGAAATAATCACAGTAAAAATGTACTAATTACATTAAAAGAGTACGCATTTTGGGATATGTGATGGGTATATATAATAATTTTTCATCAGTTGATATATATGGAGCAAGTTTCGATTTTTTTATTAATGATATACGAGCCTCCTAATCCATAATCTATCTACGTCAAGTACGTATGAATGTGAACAGTAAAACTTGAAACCCAGTCAAGGCAGCTTTGTCATTTCCAGCCTAGACTGAGAGAAGAGGCTTGGTCAGCCCTCATAAGGAAGCCCAGAAGCAGTTTTTAAATTTTTTTTTTTTTAAATCGGAATCTCTCTGCAGGTCTTCTGTGGTTTTTCTGAAGAGAGAGAAATGGATATTTTCAAGAACCGCTTTAGCTGAATATTTGGTTTACAGCAGGAAACAAAGTCGTCTACTCCATAGAGAGAGAGAGAGAGAGAGAGAGAGAGAGAGAGAAAACCAAAGCTTTGTCTCTTTTTGTTTATATTGAATTCCTCTCATTTGGTCTCACTCTCCCCCCTCTTTAATTCTCAACTCAACAGCTAGCAAAGCTTCTCCTCTCCTGAGCTACACATCACCGACCCTTCTCGCTCTCTCTGTGGATTTATATGAAGGTGTGATCGAGAGCTATGGTGAACAGAAAGCGGTTTCACCACTGAAGGGGGTTTTGAAGAGGCAGAAGAAAGAGCAGGAGAGCAACACAGGTTGGAAACAAAGCTTGCTAGTTTCATGGCTTCCAGAAATCAACTCGACCCGCAACAACAGCAACCACAACAACAAGAACATCATCATCATAATCATCATCAAATACCAAACCACCACCATCAGCAGCAGCAGCAACAACAACAGCATCATCATGAAATTCAATATGGAATGATGCAGTCATCATCCTCCAACATCCCATCTGCGAATTTCATGTAATTTCATCATCATTACCTTAGCGTCTTAATTGTTTTCTTATTTGTTTATTCTATATACTAAATGATATAAGATTTTTGTGTATATATTAGAGGAAGCAACAAAGATACTGGAGCATATGATCTGGGCGAGTTAGATCAAGCTCTTTTCCTCTACCTCGATGGCCAACAAGATCATCATCATCATCACGCTTCCCATCACATTCAAGACCAACGACGTAAGCGGCTTTGTCCTTTCAGTTTTTCACAGAGAATCACAAGGCTGGCTAGGGGAATATAATTTTACCCTTTCGCTTGATCAGATCAAATCACAAGAGATTTGGTTTTGGCCGGAGGTCACAGGAAAAGCCTGTTCAACAGGACTAGTTTTTCCCATCTGCTTCCTTCTGTCGACAGTACTTTTTCTTTGACCGGATCCTATAGGATAAAATAAGTACAATCACAAGGGAGTCCTCAATTTTTCAATGAAATGGATTCCGTCTTCACTCTCTTTCAGATTTAACTATTTTCTTCTCCTACTTCTTTTTCCTTCTCAATTTCTTGTTGTTTGGAGCTTGGACTGTGACATATATTTCATGTAACAAATCAAAACCCATTATGAATTTCTTACGAATCCTACATGTACTGAATAAAGCTAGTACAATGATTCTGTATTTTTTTGGGGGGTATGGGTGTTTTGTTTTTCTCATTTTGATTCTCATACTTCTCTAGCTTGCCTTCTTCTCTCTTTTCTTTCAATGATTTGGGTCTTTCTCTCTCTCTCTCTCTCTCTCTCTCTCTCTCTCTCTCTCTCACAGTACATACAAATGCTTAAATTGAGTCTGGAATCATAGGAGTAATGCTTAACTTGTAGGAAAATTGTGTACTGCAGATCAAACTAGCTCAGGAATGAGGCCTCCAACTTTGAACATTTTCCCATCTCAGCCTATGCACGTAGAGCCATCATCAACCAAAGTATGCATAAAATTTTTACTCTAACCGTTAAATGTCATAATTTTTTTAGTACTTTTCTAATTTCTTGCTTGGTCCGTTGACATTATTATTTTAATTTTAGTTCTCCCGTAAACTAATGGGTTTGTTCTGTGGTTGGTATACACAATAGGGTGTTAGTAATGCTGGAATAGTTTCTTCTGCAACTAGTGATTCAAAGAGACCATCAGAGCCGTCCATGGAGTTGGCCAACCCACGCAAAATTGATGCTGCTGCTCCATCTGGACCTCCTGAACCTGCCAAGACTATCAAGGTAAACATCCATACTAGTGCTAGTATTTATTAATTAGTTAATTGAAATTGAGATTCTCCCTTATTCAGAACATCTTAGTGATAAATTAGCTTAATAATGTTTACGATTTTTGTGTTTACTTGAATGTTTTGGCAGCGTGAGGGTAACCGCAAGGGACCAACTACATCAAGTTCAGAGCAAGAAGGACCAAAAACACCAGACCCTAAGGTGACTAGCTAATTAATTCAAGCTCTTCACTTTTCGTTGAAACCATTTCTTCACTTCTATTTTCTTCTTTACCTATAACGATGTTATTTATACTTGTGCTGTGCTTATTATTGGGAAGACACTGAGAAGGCTTGCTCAGAATAGAGAGGCAGCCAGGAAAAGCAGGCTCAGAAAAAAGGTAAGGTCCTCCCTTAATATCGATCTTAATTATCATTTATCTTCTATTCTCCACGTACGTTAATGTCTAACTTTCTTTTGTTTTCGGTTCCAGGCATATGTTCAGCAGTTGGAGTCGAGTAGGATTAAGCTCACACAGCTGGAACAAGAGCTGCAAAGAGCTAGAACCCAGGTGATATCTATATCCATCAGTTAATCTTATAACTGGAAGGACATGTTGATCGATTTAAATTAGTTTCAGTTTCCCAAATATGTTTCTAAAACTTGGTTTTATTCTTTCTCTTTTTAGGGCATGTTCTTTGGAGGTGGTCTTGTAGGAGCAGAACAGGGAGTTCCGGTTGGTATAAACAACACTAGCTCAGGTAATAACTTTTGTTTATTTTCTGAATAGCTCTAATTTAGCTTTCTTTTCGCCATCTCTGTAAGCTTGAATCCAGACCTGATACTCATTTTTCATCTATCAAGATGCTGCTATTTTTGACATGGAGTATACTCGCTGGCTCGAGGAGCACCACCGCCTAATGTGTGAGCTCCGAGCAGCTGTGCAAGAGCATTTGCCCGAGAATGAGCTAAGGCTGTTTGTGGACAACTGTTTGGCACACTATGATGAGGTGATGAACCTCAAGAGCATGGTGGCCAAAACCGATGTGTTTCACATTGTTTCAGGCATGTGGAAGACTCCAGCTGAGAGATGCTTCATGTGGATGGGTGGATTCCGGCCCTCTGAGGTCATTAAGGTAATTCCATATATGCTTATGCTTGATTAGTTGATTAACCCTAGTTTAGCAAGCTCATCTGAGTCATCTCTCACCCAAGTCATTAATTTTTATGCAAGTCATGCAACAACAAAGTATGTGGAAATGAAATTGAGAAAAGGACATTACTAGAATTTATCGGACTCAAACAATTAGGTCACATTTACGACCTTGAGAGGATAAGGAAAATTTATTGTATTTGTCGGTTATATATAACCGTCTTCGTTTCATTAACCTGTATTGTGGGCTTCATTATATTGCTATGAGGAAATCGTTCTGCATAGCGACGACTTCTATGTTTCAAATTAATTTCAACTTTTAACGCTTTATTCTTTGAGCGTAGAAAAAAAAATATAAATAATTTTCAGTCTATTCATGGGAAAAACAAGGTTGTATGTTGATCATTTATCTAGTAACTATAGCTTGTGGTTAATGGTGTCGATCAATGCAAGTTATTATATGAACCTAATTACCGTAATATGTTTTATGTCTGGAAATGTAAAATGAAATTATATGATTCATGGCGGGTACTATAAGTACTTGTCGGTTGAAGTGGGAAAGAATATTGATCAGTTTCTGTCTCATGAATAACATAAATGACGAAAGGTATCGGGAGGGGTTTCTAGTATAAGGCCGAGTTAGGTCTCCATTTCCCCTAAAGTGCGTATGTCTCTTACTCCAAATAATTGTCTATCAATCTCTAAAGAGACTGAGAACTATAGCCAAAGAAAGAGAGTTGTTGCGGGGTGTCTAGCTTCCTCTGTTTAATTAATATCTCCTTCAATTTCTTTCTTTCTATGTTTTCTAAATTCATACAGAAAATGTCTCGTTCTATCTTCATATGTATGTTTGGTTTCTAGCAAGTGAATACGAAACACAAAATTATAGCCAACTAAGTCGGGTAATCGTTTCATCATCATAATATTTACATGCACTAATAGATCATTAACTAACAGCGCGCTATTTGTAACTAAGAGTGTCGAGCTTTTCCTAATAGATTATTGTGACCCAAATCGAGCCACTGACGGAGCAGCAACTGATGGCTATTTGTTCGTTACAACAATCCACAAGTGAAGCTGAGGACGCTCTCACACACGGGCTTGAAGCTCTGAACCAGTCACTGTCGGACACCATAGCCTCCGACTCGCTGAGCATGCCTCCTAACATGGCTAACTACATGGGTCAGATGGCTTTAGCCATGAACAAGCTCTCTACCCTCGAAGGGTTCGTCAGACAGGTACATATTCTATCGCTCGCTCGCTGTATGCAGTTGCTATCTGCACTTTCAGATCATCATTTTAGATTATGCGTAAGAGGAGTTGAGAATGATAAATAATAACATTACTACGTATTATATAATTGCATGGTGGTCCATTGTGGTATGTAATATCCTGTGGGGTGGGGGCCGATTAGGAGAGGAATAATATCTGGTCGAGTTTGGGTTGGGAAATACCTACTCCAAAACCACGAACTACTCCATGTCTCACTTTCTGACTCTCTTGATCATGAACATGAGGTTGATGGTAGGTACATGGGAATCTATTTTTTATCTGCATGACTTGGTCTCCCTCTCACGAAAGAGAGAAAGGTTGTCCCTGTGTGCACTATTTCCATGAAAGCGACTCAGCGCATTCAGTTAAGTCCCTTCCTTCTACGCTTCCTTAGGTTTCCCAATCAAACACAGCCTATGCCCATTAAGTTCAAAAGTTAGAAACAGATTTAATGCGCAGGAATTGAACATCGTATTAGATCCTTTTGTTTTACCTATTTCTAAAGTAAAAGAAAAAAAACCACCATTTATTAATTTAGTTGACAACTTATCAAGCTAGCTAATTAACAATCTATCTATGTTCAAATTAAAACTCTTGAGCATTGGTATATACCAATTCATATTGTACCTTAATAACATCCATCTATATATAATAGTATTCTGATTAATTAGAAGTTTATATAATCACCTTGTAAAAGATAATTATGAATATATCCGGCGTAAAACGAAACATTTTCATCTTCGTGATTACCGATCCATGCTTAGATAAAACATTGCAAGTAATTATGTTAATAACAGTTAATATTTTCAGGATGAATCGTCGGCTAGCTAGTTTGATACAGCTAAATGACTGAATAATCTCCCATGCATGCAATTCATTGTTGTGAATGTATATTAAAATATTTTCTATATCGTGGCTTGCATGCACTCCACTCTTTAGTACTAGGGTTCGCGCTCTATAGTGTTTTTCATTTTGCAAGCTCTATGAAGATCACAAAACAAGTTCTGAAGAGGAGGCGAGGAGCAATGGCACAGGCCCCCAATTGTTTGGGGCTTTATATATACATCTAATATATTTATTAATCTTACAAAAAGGCCTCCTTGGATAAAACATCGAGTTGTTTAGTTGGCATTTGATGGTCACTAACTTGCAACCTTCCACCACCGGTTTAAGGGTTCAATTCACATCACTGCATTTTTACTTCATTTTTTTCTTTCATTCTTTTAGGCCATATTTCATTCCTGATCTTTTTCTTTAATTTGTAGATAGTAGATACATTTATCCAACTACCCCTCATATTTTTTTTTGTATTTCCTTCATTCTTTTTTCTTGATTCATTGGATAGATACACTACTTATCCTTGATTTTTTTCATATTTTTTTCACCTATTTGTGTGAGTTTATAAAATATTTTGTTATTCTCAAAATTATCATAGTTTGTTGTTAAAGAAATGAGAAAATGATATATGATTAGACTCAAATTAATTAACAATAACAAATAAATTGTAGGTTGTAAATTTGCATTAATATTTTACAACTAATATCTATTTATGTAAGACTTTGCCAAATACTAGGGACGTGATTTCAATCTCGCACATGGCCTCCAAATATCTTGACGGCTACGAAATTCTCTGGCCAAGTGTGGAAAGATCGACCGAGCTGGGTATCCGGGGAAAACAGAAAAATCAGTAGCCCTAGTTTCCTCTCCGGCCGCCTGTGGTAGAGCAAAATCCTCTGACCTAGACACGTAGCAGATACCCATCTTGCTGGTTTCCACTGATTTACAACAATCTATATCGTAGAGAACCTAGACCCATACCTGGATATGAGGTCACGGTCGTAACAGTTTGACTCAAACGCCCCACGTAGCCCCTTGACCCATAACTCTCTTTTGACCCTCACTCTTCCAAGATAACCGTTTCCAGCCAAACCCTAGCCTCTTCGTCTGTCTTCGTGTAAACCCAAAATCCTCCGGATCTTCCTCACTGCATGCATGTCATTACTCATTACTGATAAATATTTGAATATTTTAGAAAATTAAGATTGGTAGATGGGTAATCGTGGTCTGCATATTGAAATGGCGAAGAAGTCCAAGTCATTGACAGATTATCCTAGAATTACTTGATGATAATGGCTTCATAGTGTCTGTATTTATTTTTCTTTTCCTCACCTAATATCTAGTCAATTCTTTGCATAAGGGTCAGTAACTCTACCCCACGACTCAGAATAATTACCAAGAAAATCCGATCCACATGCATTTCATTTTCCACTAGTAGATTATGATTTGGTTAACCAATTTCATTATCAGTCTCTTAGTCTATACAACAAAGTCAAACGTCTGCCTGTTGTATAAATCAGTGAAAATCTAGCTAGGGTTAGTGTCATTCTGTTTTATAAGTAACTACGATGTAAATGTAAATACTTAAACTAACGAAAACTTCTGTAATCTGTGCTGCAGGCTGATAATCTAAGGCTGCAGACGATTCACCGGCTGCAGACACTGCTGACTACCCGCCAATCGGCACGGTGTTTGCTGGCAATAGCTGAGTACTTCCATCGTCTCCGAGCTCTCAGCTCTCTCTGGATGAGCCGTCCTAGACAAGATCACCAAGGCTAAGCATCCAACGTATGCAGCTAGAGCTGAGCTAAGCAATATTCGTGATCGACATCGCAAACTAGCTGCCGTTAATTAATGTAATATTAGCGAGCTAGTAATTTAGAACCAAGAAATATGCCATCGTAATTTTATACATGTACTTGTCTTTGTCTTAATGTTTCTAGAGATCAGATGTATAGCTAGCTAGCTAGACAATTAAACTGTATATTTAAATTTCAATATCACACCTTTAGAATAAATTTGCCCTGTGTCGGTTCTCAATCTCGTTGGGTAGAGCTAGAGATCGATACGATCAACATCGCCGACTATTCTGACAAAGAAAAGACCAAGCTGATGATGAAGAAGAAAACTAGTTTAGTTTGTACCAATATTAACGACTACTGATTACTGAACATAAGAAAAACGGAAGGTCTTAAATTACTTCCTTGGTGTTGATGATCGCGTTCACTTAGAGACAATTTGACCGTTGAAAGTTGGAAGTGAAATATGCAGGCAGGTCGAATCGATGTTGGGGCATATATGAATTCACAGTGAAACTGTTTCTTTTTTCTTGCTGTTGTAGAGTTAAACCTAAGCTTTATTTTCAAGGAGTAGAAAATTCGTATTACACCCATAGCTTCACCAAGTTACCGTTAGAAAAATGCATACTCGCTAGCTTGATTCTCACGTACGCGTACATTAATACGTTTATTTGGGTTATTTAAGAACAAGGAATTGCATTTAATATAAACAATTGAAATTGTTACAACAACTGTAGGACAAAATCGAAAAACATATGCACAAATTGATAGAATTGATGCATGTCAAATATCAACATAATCGACCGCCTAACATTGAAAGGTATTCAGTTAGGGGCAGAACTAGAGAATGGGTGGAGCTGGTTTTAAGTACTGATTTTTTTTTTTGTAAACAAGAATATGAAATAACTAGAGAACATATAAAATGTTGAAACTAAAGAAAAAGATTGAGGGGAAAAAACGTGAAGAAAGAGTAAAAATAGTAGAATTATGTAGAGTAATAATAGCAAATATTAGACAATTGTGTAAGAGACAGAAGAAAAAATATAAAGAAAACATGACGGAAATGAGGGAAAGATGAAGAATGAAAGGGGGGTTAAGGGCACTGCTGGCCCTGGGGCAAGACAAAGTAGGCACCAGTTTAGGGCCTCAATTTTTGGGGTCCTCAACAAAAAATTTTGTATGCATGCATTTTTTTAAACAATTAAGAAGAAATTTCTTTTTAATTATGCAGGAGTTATACAATAGTCACTGATTATATCTCTCTTTCTTATTAAAATGTATGAGTTCTGCAATAGACACTGTATATAACTCTCTCTTTCTTAATACAATTTTTTCCTTCAATCATTTTGAGGCATAAAAACCTTCTCAATTCATGGTTGTTCTTTCTCAATCCAAGAAATAAGATGTAAGATTTTTGAAGCTCTTTATTTTGTGTTTTCTAGATTTTTTGGTTTTTTTTCTTCTCTATTTTAGTTGAGATAAGATTTTATCATCGTAATTAGTTGAAAACGTAGGACTTTTGAGTCATTTATATGCTTAGAATAAGAAATTTATTTTGTCGTTGTTTGTACGAATTTTACAATTGTCCATGTTTCAACTTTCAACAATGAAACTATGAACAATTAAGATTTTTTTTTTCGAGCATTTATTTTAGGGCATCAAATTTTTTTCGCCTTAAGACTCTATGCCCAGAGGGCCGACCCCTGCTTATGGGGGGAATTGGTTTCATACCACGAATTGCGCACTCCTCCAATCTAAATCTAGACCTGGCTCTAAGGCAACTGAACCAGCTGAACTTTGAGCCATGTAGCGCACCTGTAAATTTACAAAACATAGACTTTTGTCGTATAGGCTATAGCGCGCCCTGCCATAAATGGAAAAGGGGAAAAGCTTTCTCCCCAACATATGTAATAATTGAGTTTGACACCCATAGGGTGTGTATACTCAATGTTTTAAAACTCAGTGCCGCATAGGCGCTAGGCAGTGAGAGACCTTAGCAAATAGCGAGTAATGCTAATCGGCGCTTTCTAGGCGGATCTCGGCAGTCTCTATGCGGCCTCTTGGTGAGTTTAAGCAAACATAAGCAGGCCAACTAGGGTTTTGATTTTTTTTTCATTTATAAAGATGATAAAAGAGTCATTGAGGGATACGAAGAAGAACAATTCTTGAAAAATATATGCTTACATTCTTTGTTTGGTATTATAGTTATAATTTTATTACTCTTTTAAACTCTTCATATATTTTTAAATATATAAATACAACTATACAAGTATAAAAATAAAAAAATATAAAAAAATATAAATTCACATATAAGGCCGCCTAGCTGCTCTAAGGCAGCTCTTTGCCAAATGATCGCCTAGCGATTTTTAAGGTATCCATCCGTTGTTAAATCGTGTATGAAGGTATGTGCTTAGACCATTAAAAGCTTCTTCTTCTTCTTTTTAGAATAATATTATATATTCCAAAGGCCAAGTTACCATACTGGCCGAAGCCTACACGACCAATTATTGTTAGATCAAGCAGAAGTAAACTCCAATACAATGGATACGAACACTCTTTATTCTTACAACTACGAAATAAAACTGAAAGTTCAAAACAAAACCAATAACCAGATCGATGAAACTGAAAAAAAAACTAAAGAAAGCAATAACCTACATACAAGAGGTAGGACTCGAAACTTGATCATCAGGTCTACGACCCAAAGTATATATTTCGAACCAAGAAAACGAGTGAGACCCGACCTCATACATATAGGGATCCTCCCTTGTGTCCAAGGGATTACTCCATCACAAGTACTTGGCAGACCCGTCCTATAAAAAGGAAAAGAAAGAAGAGGCCCAAAGCCCACCTTAGAAGAGGACGGCCCATAGACCCAATTTCCTTCTCATCCCCCACAAGTACCCAATTCGCAGTTGCTTGTCAAGGAGGCTGGTGTCACCCTTTCAATCTAGTAGCCAGCTAGAATGAAGGGCCATGGCTGCCACCCCGACCTCAAAGCTCTAGCGCCGCCGCTTGACTATGCACTCCTCCTTCTGGTTCACCCTAAACAAGGTCTCAGCTAATCGTCGTGACCCGATCTGCACTGATCACCACTGCCACTCCACAAACTTTGGTCGCTTAACAAGCTAGGTCCCCCGCTACGCAACGCCTCTCGGCCGACATGGAAAGAATCCCCACCGCCACCTGCACACGAGACCCAAGCTTTGTTGACGCTGGTTTAAGGCCCTTGTCAGCCACAAACTCTCCGCATCCCCTCACCTCCTCCTTTGCTTGAACACCACGACAAGCGCTGTTGCTAGGAATCCACAAATGTCGCTCCACCAACCAGGAAGCGGCGTTGCCTACACGAAACCCTAGGTTTTCGAATAGATACTCCGAAAGGGACGGAGTGCTCCTTCCTTTCCTTTTGGTCTTGTTTTTTGTTTTGTTTTTTTACTTCATGCTCGGACCATTAAAATTTAAAACAAAGAAGGCAAGTTTAAGTCGTCATCAAATAATGGTTAACGATGTAACTTTAAACAAAGGTAAACCAAACTGATCTTAATTATATATATTTCTTTATAACGATAATAGTGGGTGACTGCGCTAGCTACTAGTCCGAGTATGGAGCAATTTAGGCAAACCTTTCCCTAATGGATTATTTTCACAAATTGGAATTTGTACGTGAGACCTCATACTATCAAGAAAACCCCTGGGACTTCTGTCTCACATACGGTCTAGTTACTCTAGTATACTTAAGCAAAGCCAACCCCTTAATACCGGAAAAAAAAAAACAGCGCCAACCAGGAATACGGTTTTCCTTTGTTTATGGGGATGAAATATGAAATAGGCCGGAGAAGAATTAAGACCCAAAAAATGTGTCTCGTGAGAGAAAAACGGGCCGCAGCCCAAACCCAATCCATCTAAACATGACCCGGACCACGTACGAAACAATATAATAAAACCCTCTCTCTAGGGTTTAAACCTCATCCCTACCCACTCTCCCTTTCTCTCTTCCTCGCCGTTTCAGAGTCTTCTCTCGCAGCCGCGCAGCAATGGCACCAAAAGCGAGGGTTCCCCAGAAGACCCGAAACCCAGATCTGATCCGCGGCTTGGGTAAGTACTCAAGGTCCAAGATGTACCACAAGCGCGGCCTTTGGGCCATCAAGGCCAAAAATGGCGGTGTCTTCCCCCGTCACGACGCCAAGCCGGCCGCCGAGGCTCCGTCGGTGAAGGCCCCTAAGTTTTATCCTGCTGAGGATGTCAAGAAGCCTCTGGTCAACAAGCATAAGCCCAAGCCGACCAAGCTCAGGTTTGCTTACTTTCTACCCTGTTTTTTTAAAGGTTAGGTGGAAAATGTGTTTTGTCTCTGTGTTTGATGTTTGTGTTTGGTTTGATGTTTGGATGTAGGGCGAGTATTACACCTGGGACTGTGTTGATTGTTCTGGCTGGAAGGTTTAAGGGGAAGAGAGTTGTTTTCCTTAAGCAGCTTCCATCTGGGCTGCTTCTTGTCACTGGTGAGCTTCCATTTTTTATTTATTTTTATAGAGGAGTGTTAGTCGAATGTTGAAACTGTTTTGTTGATCAATTTCTGTGTGTTGAGTTGTGCAATTGTTTGCAGGGTGTTGGTTGAGTAATGAGTAGTAGTTGTTTATTGGGGTAGTAGGTTGCTGTTTAGTTGAGAAAGATTGAATCGTAATATTGTATAGATAGGGTTTTTTGGGTGCGCTGTTAATCACCTCCGGTGTAGTAGTGTTATAGAACTTGAATGCATCAATCTGCAAATTTATTGCTTTCTGTTGCAGATATTTTTTACTTAAAAAAATTATGCTTCAGCATTGGGTTTTTATGGTACATATATACATTGGTGGTAGGTTGTACATTTCTTAGGTTGTCATTATAGACAGATGTTTGGAACTGGTGTAGCCTGTGATTTTCTGATTGTGAGATGTCTCCCTTTTGCTTTTTGAAATGAGTGAGTGTATTTCTAATGACTGTGACTGCAGGGCCATTCAAGATTAATGGTGTTCCATTGAGACGTGTGAATCAGTCCTATGTGATTGGCACTTCCACCAAGGTTGATATATCTGGGGTTAATGTGGAAAAGTTTGATGACAAGTACTTTGGAAAGGCCGTGGAAAAGAAGAAGAAGAAGAAAGGAGAGGGAGAGTTCTTTGAGGCAGATAAGGAGGTTAGTCTTCTCAACTCATCATAACTTCGTGATAAAGTTGATTATCTTCTTGTATTTGCATGGAAGTAAAATGTAGGTGTCATCATTTTAGTATTTTAAATTGTCTGTTTTGAGACTTTAATAGTAAAAATCTGCCCGCACAGATGTTGTGTAATTGTTAGATGTCCTTGTGCTTATTACACTTCCATTCTTGTAGTTGGTTTTTTTTATGCCAGTTTTTCGGTTTTTGATATAAGAAAGACATAATACTCACCAGATTAGAAAAATAGACGATACTCCAATCTGTTTTGCAACATCCATTTTTTGTGGAAGTTTGCTGTTGGAAACTGGGAAGTCTTAAAACAGTCTACCAAGTGTTTTTTTTTTCATTATTAATATTTCCCAAACAACTAATTGCAGGACAAGAAAGAATTCCCACAAGAAAAGAAAGATGATCAGAAGACTGTGGATGTTCCTTTGATAAAGTCCATTGAGGCTGTCCCAGACTTGAAGACATACTTATCTGCAAGATTCTCCCTTAGATCTGGCATGAAGCCTCATGAGCTTGTATTTTAGACAGTCGTCACTTTCTTACTTAGGACACTTGCTCCCGTACCCGTACTCGTTTGTTTTTTTACTATGATTGTATGCTCTGCTCACATTCAGATCTGATTTTTTGTACTGATCGGCATTGCCTTGCAAGGGATGTTATAATTTTGATTTTCTGGTCATCGCGTTGCATTGTTTGGTTGTTTTCCTTTCGTTTAATATTTTTTTTACTGCGTTATACCATTAAGCTTGTTGAGAACTATTAAATCAGACCAGGAGAATTTCAACATAATACATCTGAATACAGCTGATTATTTTTGTTCGAAATCTAATTTTTAACCGAATGCAAATCAGAAGGTAAACAATACATGAAATCCTTGGTGCTTGAACGGACAACCATGATCCTCAGAGCATGCTATCAGCTCGAGATGGCAGTCTTCTGAAGAAATTGCTGGGCGCTGAAGGTAGCTTGCTTCGGAATCTTGGGTGGCGTAGCCAGACTATGCCTGAAATCAGTGCAAGCATCTTGAAGGGTGTCACATAGAGCACCACAGCAATAATAAGGCACAGAAATACGAACAGGCTGCTTGCTCTTGGGTCTCTCCAACTGAGCACTGCCTGGAATCTCTCCCCCTGAGTTGCTATGTCTCCAACCACCGTTTGAATTCTTCCCGCTACACTTCGTAGTCTATCATATCTCATTCGCACCACGTCTTGGGCCTTCGATGTGGGGAAGGTGTCGAACTCTTCATCCATTTCATCCGGGTGAACAGCTTCTGCCCATGAAAGCTTAGTATCCATACTGGGTGGAACTCGTGGCCGGAAACGGAAATTCCATATTCCGATGAGAAACATGTACAGGAAGATCGTAGGGAGGATCAGTTCTGGGTAGCAGATCAGTAGGAAAAACAGAACATGAACTAGAACTGTAGTGATTGGATTTTTCCAGTGACGTACTTCGCCAAGCCACCTGCTCATGGAGATTAGGCCAGAGAAGAGTGAAACAATTCTGAAGAAGTTGGCTTTGCTTCTTCTCATGCTCCACATGTGGGAATCTACATCAAGCATGTACTCCACCACCTCTTTTCTTAGTGGTGGCTCAGCTCTGCCAAGTCTTACAGCTACAATGTTCATTGCCTGATACCTCAGACTATCTAACTGGTTTACAGTGAATGGATGCAGGTAATGCATTTTGGGAAGCAAGGGATGACCATAGAGGTAGATTATATTTGCTAATGAGAGACAGGTAAACCTCACTGCTAGTTGCAGCTCCCCCATCTTCTTCAATCCAGATGGGTGAAGAACAAGAAGTGGATAAGAGTTGGTGTAAATCCTATCCATTTCAAGAGTTGATAGCCTGATTCTTACCTTGCCAATTCTCGAGTCATTTTTTGCTCCGCTGCCGGAAGTTGGTTTCTCATTTCCACCCAGATGACAGTTGTCGAAAACTCCTAGTGTGATCACAGTGCAAGGGTCATAGACCTCCCATGTGTATTGCTCATTCCATTTCGGACTGGAGCTTTCGATGATTGTTCTGGTCCTCACCCATTTCTGCCCATACTTAGCTACACAGTAAGCATCAGTTGTTGATTTACCATCCTTGGTCTTCATCGGAAGAATCCCTTGAGCACTTAAGATCCCCACTTCAAGAATCCCAATTGGTTGTTTCCATAGCTGCCTAGCAGTAGGCCTCACATCACTTATGTATAAGGTCGATTCATCCAGAACATGGTAAGCACCCTCAAGACAGACTCTTAGATGGACTCTGGTTGAAAATTTGAGCTCATGCCTTTTGTCTCCCTCCAATGCACCGAAACCAAATTTTTCGAGGGTGAACCAGCGAGAATGTACTGGCCTGTGATCCAAGCGCCTTTCGAACATGGTCAGTGGCAAGCTTATTTTCCCCACTTGTTCTTCTTTTGAGCTGACTTTGTTTTCAATTGTAAGCACAAGCAGTTCTTCAAAAGGCTCTGCTGCTACGAAGAGCAAGTCTTCATTCCACATTGGATTAGGAGTTTTGGTCGGACATACCTTTGTCTTGAGTGTCTGGTTCCCAACATGAGCCTTCACAAAAGCTTGTGGTGGTTGGCTTTTGTCATGTGGTTCCACATCTTGAGCTTCAATTACATTGACTCTGAGATACCAGAGTTTTGGTGAAACGTAAACTTTGGAACGAATGCTAAAAACTCCTTCTCCATGAACTGAAGCAGCATCCGAGTGCCAAGCTTCTGGGAAAGCTTCATCAGCCTGTGTGCCCATCCAAACTGCAAGCATAACCTCTCCTCTGACCTTATAGGTATCGCTTCTGCGGTGTTCTAATCTATACCACTGAGGCGCCAAAGGACTATCCGGCGGAACTCTAGTTGGCACTTCATTCATGTCAAACACCACTTTTCCTACATAGTCATCTCTTGCTACCATGTCTTTCTCTCTGACATAAACTTCAAGTATGGAAGACTGAATCTTGTCTTTTGAGAATGCAAACACCTGCTTCCATTCGGGGTTTGTTTTTTTCTCAAAGTGCTGTGTTTTGCCCTTGTAATTTCCAAGCTTCACTTCTATGTAAGGGTCACAACTTCCTGTTACAGGGTTTGTTGGCAGATCTTTTGCTTTAACAACTCTAACATAGAGATAGAACATCTGCTCAACAAGGTCATAAGTGCTTGTAGCTCTTTCACTGCTAATCCACCCTCCTCCACCGCGCACTCCTCCATGTGGCCATCGTTCCCCAAGCTGGGGTTTCGTGTCCTTCAATTTGTAGTCCTCTTGGGGATTACTACCAGCCTGTGATTTCATTTCTGCAAGTGTGGATGGCTCTCTTGTGGAAGTAAAACTTTATATCAAGTCTTCTGTAACCTCTTTTGTTCGCTTTGCGGGAATGACACCAATTCAGTTCGAAACTTTTGAACAATGGGAAGTTGCAGCTTCAAAATCACTGCGTATTGATGCTCAAAGTATCTTTCACTGCATACTGCAGCAGCTCTTGTACCTGAAAAACAAATTTTGTATTATCACTCTATCAATAACGATTACCAACAATATGCCACAGAAGGTGGACTCTATAGCAAATATAGATCTTTTGATTCTTTCACCTTTTAACTCACAAGAGCAGCTTCAGTACTTGTAGGAGTTTTCAATAATCCT
The DNA here is from genome assembly GCF_933775445.1 of Argentina anserina. Taxonomy (NCBI): domain Eukaryota; kingdom Viridiplantae; phylum Streptophyta; class Magnoliopsida; order Rosales; family Rosaceae; genus Argentina; species Argentina anserina. The sequence continues at coordinate 14,654,651 of NC_065877.1, forward strand.
TGCTTCCTCTAATATATATGTTCCAAACTTGAGGATTCTTGTTTGGCAAGTAATTCGCAACCGTGTACAAACCTTTCTGGCTTCATGATATATAGTTATATTTTGAATATAAGGCACTTGGGGGCTTTGGGTTGAAAGAGGTTCTGGTTTCTATAGGTTCATGCACAGAGAGCTCGAGTATATATGAGTTCTGCTATTCTGTTTCCAAAAAAATCCCCAGAAGTCTAAAGCTAGATACGTTTTCGTTCTTCTTTTTAAGCCTTAACATTTTGGGAATCTATACCACCACTACCAGCTTGACGTTGTCTTTTTGGTTAGTGATATGTATTTAAAAAGGAGTTTCTTATACTTGATGGCATAAAGAATGAACAAGGTTTTGAAAGGAAGAGTGATAGTGAAGATATATTTTCTATGTGAAAGAAATGTCACTAAAGAAACAGCATAGAAAAGAAGGGGTTGAATTAGTTGTCAAAATTCAATATATTTCTAGAAAAAGAGATATATTCTCCACTTAAGAGGACAAAGATAGTCTTTTAGACTTGAAAATCATAGTGATTGAGTTGGTGCAAGTTCACTTTCCCAGATTATTTCCCAGCCTTTATTTGTCACTGTACACATATAATGAGCAGCCCAAAATTGCCCTTTAGTTCACTTTCTTTTCATTCTAGTAATTTTCTGTGAAATGCACACAGCACAGTTCTCCTCCTTCTGCAGCAGAGTTAATAGAAACCAAAGCAAAGCAAACCATATAAAGATGATTAAAGTGCTAAAGCAGCTCGGTGGTGATTTTAAGAGACGTGCAAAAGCATTACAGAAAGAAACCTCAAGGGGAGATGACCTTGCACACAAAGATGCCTTTGCCCCTTATTCTCTTCCTTTATTCCCCTTTGATAAATACAAATCCACACTTAGAATATTGCTGTTCTTCCCCTAATCAGAAATTTCAGGGATACTTCTTCATATATAGAGGCAACCCTCCAAGGAGTCACAATTGTATTTTTATTTATCAACATAAACTTCATAAAAAAACAAAGTTAAAACGAGTTCGGATCCCAGAGTAACGAATTCCTGTGGAACACGGGGTTACTTGGTGCTTAATTGTACGCAGTCATTTATGTAATTTTGATGCTTAAGTTTTATCCTCTGACTTTTGCAATATTTCAGCTTAGTTTTTTTTCTAAATAACATAATTATCATAACCAAGACCCAGAATGCTACATACATCATAAACCGTATTGCCTTACGACTTCAAGCAGTGATCTAAGATCACCAAATACAATATAATCAACGATAAGTAAGTCTCATTAAAAATGAGCACGTAATTACCCTAGCCTATTCTTTGGTGGCAGAGGGTTCAAGGACAGTGGAGGCAGCGGTGGCATTGGTACATTTGGTGTTCAAAGCTTTGGCTTAGTTCTAGATTCGGGGTGGTTCTGGCCACCTATTGTGATTTATAGAGGTACTTACCTCCTAGGGTTCTTGGGTGGTGGCTTGGAAAATTCACTCCTATGCAGAGGCATTTTGACTACGCCAGAGGTCAATTAAGGTTTGGGTGCTGGGATTCTCATCGCTACAATGGTGATCTGGCTATCTCTTCATTCAATCTCCAATCCTCACGTTTCAGATCTCTTCTCAGATCGCCGAGTGAGGTGGGTAGTGCCGACGTCGGTGGGTCTTGGCTGCCTGAGTTTGGGTCGTTTTTGGGCCTTGTGATCAGAGAGATGACGATGTCGATGATGGTGCGCACGATGCCTAGGTATGGTGGATCTGCGATATGGGTGCCCATTTCTCTAGGTGTCCTTATCATGTGGGTCTGGGCTTGGGCTTGATGTCGAGTTCTCACTTGGGCTTTGCTAGTTGTTGCGCTAGAGGGTAAGAAGGTGGCTCCTTTGCCTTTAGTGGAACTAGTCAATTTGATGGAGCGTGAGCGTGACCCCGATGATGATGAGCTAGGCGGTCTCTTTAGATCTTGTTAGGTTATCTCCTCTGAGTAGGACGCCACTAGTGGGATGATAAATAGTAGACTCATATTTGGTTATGGATTTGAATTCTTGGTTACTTTATGTATTCTCATTGATGGTTTGGTAGCACAGAGTTATATATGTTTTACTTATTTGGCTCGCATGGTTCCATTGTTTCGAAGTCTTAAAGAGTGTTTCATATTCATGTTATGTTCCTACATTAATATATGACTATCGTCGATTCTAAAAAAAAAAATGAGCACAAAAAAACCTAAAACTATCAGAGGATAAAACAAGCATTCCAAAAAACATCTGTAGCAGATATTACGCATCACCTAGAAACCTCAATTGGTGTACGACACACAATATCCATTGTAAGATGGAAGAATTAATCAGTCAGAATAGTTTAGATGAGACGCAAGAGTCTACGCGATCTCCTTGTCTTAACCGGTAGGGTCACCCTTCATTCATGCATATCCAAAAGGGTCAAGACCAGCTGTAATGGGCAAAAAAACTCCATGCCCAAACACAGACCCGAAGGCCCAGACCCAGTCCCAGACCTGACCTTGGGGATTCTTCCAGATCTGCTTCAGCCAAGCCCGACGGCCTCCTCCGACCGGCACGGTTGCCACTCTCGATCAAGGTCGAACCAACACAAAAAAAGATCATGATTCCTTAGAGAGTTTTGTCGGCACATCTAACGCCGACCCGCACCTAAGAGGAAACCTCACCTCTCCATGCCAATCAAGGTCGGATTCAAAAAATCTAGGAAGAGATTCCACAGATCGGTCGATCCACAGCCTGTAAAACGCCCTCAGCCAAGAAACAACCCGACCGGGGCCTTGGAAAAACACGATCAGAAGTCTGACGCCGTTGGCTAAGAGACCGTAGCCATCCTCCTGCCGCTGCTTGGTCTGAAAAGCATAAAGCTCTCCGCCACCAGTTGGTTTGGTCGCACCATGTCGATCCGCAAAACGTGGAGCCGCTCTCATACTTACCTCCTGTTATATATATTTCAACTTAGTTAGAAAAAAGATTTTTTCATAAACATACCCACCATCGTTTTATTGTAGAAGAGTTTATGCAGCTAAAGCGGTACTTGATGCAGTAACTGTAAAAATTTCAGTTCGTTGGTGTAACAGGAATATCGTTTCCGGGCAGGAATTCGGAGCTATCGAGAACTTTTAAATCGGTTATTCCATGTATGTTCATTGGGAAGGAAATTTTCTGGCGGATAAATTAGCTCATGCTTCTTATGCCAATCATTCTCACTCTGAATGGTTTAATTGCCTTCATCTTGTATTGTCCCCAGCATGCCATTTCGATCAGCTGGGAAGAGGAGTAGATCTAGGTTTTGTTGCTTTATTTTAGTTAAAAAAGAAGAAGAGAGAAATAACTAACAAATCAAGCCGCGACTAGGATCAAAAACACGTTTAATCTTCCATTTCCAAATGAACCAATAAATGCAAAAGAAAGGACATGGCCACTTGATATCAATTATCATCCCTCAGAGCAGTATGGCGCAATGGAGCCGAGCATTGGCCACTCTTTACATTGTTGGGCTTTGTTGGAACTAGCTAGGGTCGTTTAGGTTGCTCTAAATCTAATCAAGAGACTTGTTTTCTTGCTTCCAGTGTAGTGTATGATACGCGATTGATGCCTTAGGCCCTGATTTAATTTTGAGATAGAAAATTCTTATGCTTTATTTTTTTTTTGTTTTAGTTTTTTTTTTCATTATGTACTTTGGTTTTGAATAAGTGCGTATGTGTGCCGTTATTATCTTAGGTATGCATTTGGAGTGTTTTTGTCCCTCCATCTATTTAGTCTTTTGGCCGTGCATGACAATTGTCAATTGAAGTCATTCATTCCCCAAAAAAAAACGACATGAATCATCAGTAGCAAATTGTCTAGTTTTTCTTTGAATATTAGTCAACGGAGTTTTTTTGTGAAGCTTGGTCCAAAGAAAAGTTCTCAATTTAGGGGTTTAGGGGCGAAGTCTGGCTTCCAACACAATCACTTTCTCTTCGGGACGTCCAGAAACGGGAATGAAAACTTAACCTAACAAGAAGCCGACACCTCTGACTTTCCCAAATCTTGGGTTTAAATAAGTCACCCATCAATGAAGCATTTTCCTACGGATAAATCAACACGAATAATAAGAATTTATTCATACTCGTTTGTTAACTAAAACAAGGACTTGGGGAAGGTCCCATGCGGTGTGAGATTTAGGACCACGAGCAAGCTGGATTAAGCACATATGTGTTCCAATGCTGGTCTTGAATTGCTTTGCGCTTTGCTTTCCGAAGTCATCTTCATCAATTTGCCTGCAGGATCCAGCACATAGATAAGCCATGTAGCCCTCACCTTTGACCTATCAATAATTGTGTTATGCGGCAAACCTTGACCACCTTTCGTGATTCGTTACAGTTTTGTCACATACACAATCTACATTCCAAAGCTAACCGAATCTGATGAGTGGTAGCAATATGACAAAACATGCAAGTAATTGTTATAGTGAGAGGTCAATAATTAACCAACGTCCCTGAAGCTCGATCATCTAATATTATTGTAGTGCTTCGTATAGTTGCAACACTATCACATGATTCACATCTTGCAACTATATAACATATGACCATGGGAAAATGAATATGTATTGATAAGCGTCGTAGCCCTCACCATGCGTTATAATACATATTCACTTCCCCATGTAACACCAGAAGTTAAAAAGATGCATGGAGTGATGGAGGTCAAACAATTTCAGAACTTGAGATTTTTCGACGACTTTCAGAACTATAGTTAATCTCGAATCAATGAGAATAGATTTTGCCATTCTGCCTAGCTAGCTACTTGGCTAATAATTCTGTATTGCATGTTTGAATTGACTACCGACTTATATATGCGGCAAACCAACCAAAGCTTTCGTGAGTTTGTCACTACATACATGATACATCACCCCAAATCGCAAATTATCTTTGACTTATCGGAAACATGCCAAACCTATAAATCCAGAACTTCTTCAAATCCAATTTCACAATCCTAGCTCTCACGAGAAACCCAAAATCATGGACCTCAAGCTCTCCACTCTCCTCTGCTTTTCTGTGTTCATCTCCACCATTCTAACCCCAACCCTCTCCGAGCTCTGCAACCCTAAAGACAAAAACGTTCTCTTCGAAATCAAGACAGCCTTCAACAATCCCTACATCTTGTCCTCATGGAAATCCGACGCCGACTGCTGTACCGACTGGTACAACGTTGAGTGTGATCCCAACACCAACCGCATCAACTCCCTCACCATCTTCACCGACGACCGTCTCACCGGCCAAATCCCCGCCCAAGTCGGAGATTTGCCCTACCTTGAAACACTCGTGCTCCGCAAGCTCCCCAATCTCACCGGTCCCATTCAGCCCTCCATCGCAAAGCTCAAGCACCTCAAGATGCTCAGGCTCAGCTGGAACGGCCTCTCAGGCTCAGTCCCTGACTTCCTCAGTGAGCTCAAGAACCTCACCTTCCTCGAGCTCAACTTTAACAACTTCACAGGCTCCATCCCCAGCTCGCTTTCAAAGCTACCCAACTTGCTAGCTCTTCGTCTTGACCGCAACCAGCTCACAGGTACGGATACAATGAAAACTTCCCCATTAAAACTCCATACAGTTCCTCATTTAGTTACGTAGTAATGACATTGTTTTGTAACTTATACAGGTCCTATTCCTAGCTCATTCGGGCAATTTGTTGGAACGGTTCCAGATCTCTTCCTCTCCCACAACAAGCTCACAGGCAAAATTCCAACCTCATTTGCTAACATGAACTTTGATCAAATAGACTTGTCACGCAACATGCTCGAAGGCGACGCGTCAATGATATTCGGGTCGAACAAGACGACCCAGATCGTGGATTTGTCAAGGAACATGCTGGAATTCGATCTGTCCAAGGTGGTGTTTTCGACAAGCTTGAGCTCGGTGGACTTGAACCATAACAGGATCACAGGGAGTATCCCAGGGCAGTTGACTCAATTGGATAATTTGCAGTTGTTCAATGTGAGCTACAACAGGTTGTGTGATCGGATTCCGGTAGGCGGGAAGTTACAGAGCTTCGACACGACTTCGTATTTCCATAACCGGTGTCTGTGCGGTGCTCCACTCCCAAGTTGCTAGTAATGAACACCGGAATGGAAGATCTAAGTAGGCTGGCAATTTGAATATAGTTGGTTTTATGTGTAAAGGTGTTTGCATAAATAAATGGCTTCATTGCTTAAAGCAAATAAGCACCCGGATTAACCAACAAAACTAAATAAATGTGGATGAATCTTTTAGCCTCAACCTTCGTTAAGAAAATGACAAGATAACGTTGGTGATTCTGGACTCTACAGAGCAAACTGTTCTAATATAAATAAGACTTAAGAGCATCATTTTCTGTGTAATCATGAAATGATGAAAATGACATCCAAAGTTATTAACGCGAACTTTAACACAATTGCATGTAAGGATGACTAATAGCAGTGTCCCTAGAGCCCAAAACCATCTATGCACAATCAAATTATTAGCAGTCCAAACTTTAAAACAACATAGAAGAGAGAGTAAGGAGGAATATAGTCGCAAACTCGCAATCTGAGTATAAACATCATTTCGTACGCTACTACTGAAGCAATTTTGGAGTATCTACAATAGAAAATCTGGAAGATAAAATGAAAATTTACTGCCTGCCAGCCGGGCCATAAGAAAATCTAGCCTTACTGCAGAGGAAAGCTGGTGCAACTTACTGAGCGATATTATGGGCAACGACAGCACGGCTAAATGCCCATGCCAAAAGAAGAAGAAAAAAATATAGGATCCAAAAGAATGTTTACTGCATTTGCCTAGCTACTGCAATTAAAGAAGAAAACATGTATAATGGGTTCATCTAACCTAGTAATGACGCAATCAACAGGAGTTTCTATATCTCCAGAACTAATTAAAATAGGAAAAGTCAAAACAAAACATGGAAAATGTCAAGGTAAAGAATTACATCAAATGACCAACAGATGCTTCTATTGTGGGCCACAATGTCCGCAATAGAAGCGCTTCCCACTAGACATTGTCCTGTGAGCACAGATGCTTTATTAACTTACCCCGGAAGAGGAGTAGTCCAATGGCTAAAAGGCCTGTGGGGAAACCTCTATTGCCAATCCGAAGGTCCCAAAAACTGGCTTCGGAGGGTGTCAAAAAAAAAAAAAGCACAGATGCTTTATTAACTTACCCTTTGAGCAACCAATGCTCTATTTTCTTATCCATTAAGCACCAAGCCTGGTACTCTAGTTTCTCTTTAGTTAAGAATTACCCCTGCAATATTTAAAAATAGGAAAAACGAATGAATCTAAAAGTTCATGTATGAAACTGATAGCAATGCTGTCATCCTATGATGATTGAGAGATATTGAAAACTTACATCAGACTTCAGACTTTACTTAAAGGGGGAAAGTAGAGACAAGACAACATCGAGAATATATAGGGTAAATTTTCATGCATCAAAATCACTGAAGATCCCTTGCATGGCCCATGAGAGAAACACTGCAGGAGCACCAAATGACCTTTGTGCCATGTATTGTCTCGCTGGTCTTAGCATAGGAGACTCATCAATAGAATATGAATAAAAAATTCTCAGTATTTATTACACATGACATCCTATACTAGCAATTTTGAAGATAAGAAGTAGAACATCCCAATATAAAACACATTCATATGAATTTCAATGAGAAAAGCAATTTGAGGTGAAAAATATTCCTGTAAATTATATAACTACAGCAAAAAAAATCATGCTAGTTTTAAGGATTGGTTGAAATTTGAAATTTCCATTAAACATGACTGAGTACTAAGTACTGATTAATCATTACACTCCTAGAAAGTGCAAAACTTAGCAAGAAATGCTGACAAATATTATTGAAAGAAAGCATGAGAAACTCTGCAAATGAACAGATCAGAATTGAGAATGCGGTCATCTTTAGCTATACATATGCCTGAAACACTGCAGGAGCACCAAATGACCTTTAGTGCCACGTATTGCCTCGCTGGTCTTAGCATAGGAGACTCATCAATAGAATATGAAAAGAGATTCTCAGTGTGACATCCTAGACTAGCAATTTTGAATATCAGAAGTAGAACATCCCAATATAAAACACATTCATATGAATTTCAATGAGAAAAGCAATGTATGCAAGCAATTTAAGGTGAAAAATATTCCTGTAAAATCGTCATTTGCAGAGAAAGATTAGAAATGCATTTGTGATGTACTTTTTTTTGTGGAATTACGTCTAATCATCCCCATCGTATACCTATATGCACAACGAAAGCTATGTCGATTAGCAGGGTCTGCTACAAACATTAGTTGCATAGGAAGTGCACTGTGTATTATTTCCAGGCCAAGCTCATCAGCTCCAGAAACATTCCTGCAAATAATATTGAGAAATTGCCTCAAGAAACTATATATAATGGTTTTCCATTGAAATTCTAACACTGGGAACCAACAAAAGAGAAAACAATAGTACATTCATCTGGGTTCAAACCCAAAAGAGAAGTTACCTTGTGTATTCTGAAGAGGGGAATCTTGCTCATTTTCTTGCAACAATGTTGGAGGGAATACATGGCCATGAGTGGAGAAGGGTCTTCTTCCTGATGAAGCTTTAAGCAATTGAAATGCCACAGAGTCCTTAATTCTGATCATCTTCAATTCAAATAGAGCAGGACATAAAGCAATATCAAGGAATCCCAATGATATTAAAAGTTCAAACAGTTTCAGATGAAAATTAAAGGAACAAATCATGCATAGTGTTGCAACACAGAATCTAACTTGCGATCTATAATTCTGAATCTAAACAAGGAAAAAAAAAAAGGCAACTGAGATTAAAACATTAGAGTGGTGAAGAAATTGGCATACTTCAAAGCAAATTTATGGTGAATTTAACAGCAGCAACAAATCCAGATCTACTAAATTCTTGAACAATAAATAAACTCTTAATTCACTATTTGTTTTTTACATTATTGGCTTCAATCTCTTTAAGCAATTCTCTTGCCGTCGAAAGTTGCGGGTTGAATATCTGGAAACTGGCCGCAAGCTTGCACCTCGTAGATCAACTTTTCTGCTTCTTGGAATCTGCCAGCTTTGAAAAAGCCATCAATAAGAGTGTTATAAGTAATGGTATCTGGAATGAGTTCCATACCATCCATTTCCTTATAAAACTCATATGCCTTATCAACCTTTTTGGTCTTGCAATATCCCTTAATTGATATGTTACAATACCACACATGAACTATAGAGCCCTTGCTAACCATGAGATCAAAAATGCATCTTGCCTCGTCCATCTCCCCCCCCAAACAATAACCGGCCATAAGTGAGTTATATCTAATAGTGTTAGGCTCGACATGTCTTTGAATCATGATTTCAACCACTCTTTCCGCTTCCACAACCATCCCTTCCTTGCAGGAGGCATCAACTATGACACTGAAGGTACGACATCTGGAAAGATATTTTTACTGGGCATTTCATCAAGCAGCCGTGTAGCTTGTTTTTTATCACCTACATTGCAAAGTCCTTGAATTAAGGAGGTGTATGTGACAACATTTGGAGCAATACCCCTGCCGATCATTTCCAAAAAGAAGTTGAGTGCTTCTTCAATGAGTCTGTCCTTGCAGAGGCTGTCAATGATGGTGCTGTAGGAAAATGTGTCAGGCTGGCATCCAATATCTTCCATCTTCCGGAGTAACTGAATGGCAGCAGTGTTGTTTCCAGTCATGCAGATGCCCTTTATAAGGGTGGTGAAAGTACATTGGGCTTACAGTGACCTTCCTCCAGCATTTTTGTGAAAATTCGTGTAGCCTCAGAAAGTTGATTCTGGGACAAAGCCGTGGATGAGAGTGGAGTAGGTAATTACGTTTGGTTGAAGTGGCAATACGAGTTGATGACAATAGAAAGAGTAACGTGATTCGGAGCAATTCTATGGAGGAGCAGTTGTCTAAAGAGAGGGATGACTGTAGCATAGTGCTTCCATTTGACAAGTTGAGTCAAGACTTGATTGAAAGGGATAACGGAAGGCAGAGGACGCGGGTGAGGCATTTGATCGAACACCTTCAGGGCATCCTCGACATTATTCACATTGGGTGGATGGGTTCCTCCCGAATGAAACAGAGCCCTGGAATTGCTGAGGGGAAAACAAGAAGAAAGCATACCTCTCCCACTGCGGCTGAGCATCATCATCATCATGAAAGTTGAGATTTGTTGTGAACTTTTGTGATTTCGTACCACAGCTCTCAAGGTCTTATTTTGGCTTCTCTCCTGTTGTCTTTGTTGTTCACATGAATTGACTACAGTATGTGTGCACTCTTCTTGTGCCAACGTGGTAAACGCTGGAATATATATTTAAATTTTGGCTAAGGAGAGTGAGTAATAGGCCAAGTGCTTCTCTTTAAGATAACTAGCCGTGCATTTTTGTTAGTTTAAGTGAGATTGTGTTAAAAATAAATCGTAATAATACATATTTTTATTTTAAACAATGTTAAATTGCATAAATTGCCGTTAAAGTCATGGTACATTTTTCACAATCATAATACATTTTAGTTGTATGTAAGAGCTCATTATTCTCCAAATTAGCTAGTAATTGTAACAGCATATTCTTGTCCAAATTTGCAAAAGAAAAGGCAGCAAATACATATGTCATAAATTTATTTTATTATAATCTTCTTCTATACCTTTGTTGTCTTCCAGATATTCTTTCTTGGATTTTTTAAATCAAATGTAGCATAATTATACCACCATAAAACTGTATCAAATCTTTTTCAAGCAAATATGCCGAAACTATGTTTAAATATATATATATATATAAGGCTACATGTGAGGAACTCTGCCATCGAGAGTTGATTGGCAGGTGGCAGCTCAAGTCTAACTGAGGAAATCAAGGACTAAAATATCGAGTATCAAGGAGATATCGAAGACCCAAAAAAAAGAAATTTTCGACATAATATCGAGAAATATCAGATATTGAATAAAAAAATTCCGCACGTGTAGAAATGTTAGTTATAATAAATGGATCCTCAAAATTTTTAGGGTTGAACAATAAATTAGATTGATTGATCGAATTCTTTGACATTTAACCTATCCTATTTTGTCGAATGTCACATTGTTTACTTCAATTACCACATCATAGGTAATGTTGTTTTACTATTTTTTTTTTATCATTCCTCAAAGAATTTTCTCATGTATTTCCAACGGGACCACATGAGAATTGGAGAAACTTTCGACATTGCTTTCTAGGGAGGAAAGGGCATATGTGTAATTGTCAAACTCAAGAGTGAGAGCAAAACTGTCCCAACACTGTAGCATTATTAATAGAGATGGACAACGCTCTTATTGTTGGTAAGTTATTCTAACTACGAAATATATGTACGGTGTGCATGATGGAACATCAAAATTGCGGTACTCAATTCAACAATATACTAAAAAGTATGTGCCTAGCGTCCTAAGACTTAGTTATTAATAGATGTGTTGTTGTCTTCTAGCATTATGTAATTGCTCCAATGTATGATATATTGATTTGATGTCACCATATCGATATGAGTCAAATCTCTATATATGTTCCCCCTTATTGTTAACATTACTGGTTATGAGGTTATGTGAGTGATTTGACATAACCTTAGTTTCTTAACCGCATTCGTGGTAGTTCAATTTATGTAGCAAGAATGTCCCTGAAGGCTTTAGGGTTCAGCGTGTAGGGTCACTGAAGGCAATCCGATTCCGATCACTACAAAATTCAGGACATCAAGTAGAGTTGTTCTCCTACACCTTCCACATCCCCAAAATAGGGTTTTGGGAGTCACCAAAATAATATAAAAGCAGCAAAATTTTGGATAGCTAAATCTCCCTCGATGCCAGTATTACATGATGTATATGGACGATAGATTGAAATTCGAGTTTCTGTACTTCAGTAGGACACTTACTATAACCAAAGATTAGATTGACAACTTTCCATAAGCATAACTTGTTTTCATTAGAAACTTTCAACATATGGATAATAATCAGATTGAGTTGGACTCTTACTCAGTAGCGGAGCCACATTGGTCCTAATGGTGCGAGTGCACCAATAAGGTTTATATGGTTTTATAGCTCTCATGTAAACATTTCAGTTGGTCCGCTCTGTTTGTTCAATCCTTCAGGTCCTTATTTCGATTCTTCCAAGCTTCAAATGTGTTTTTTTTTCTTCTAATTATTTACTAGTTTTTAATATAGGGATTAGATCCTCACAGTGAATTAGTAGTTAAGAAAGTATTTTAGTTTTTGCATGTTCAAATTACAAATAATCGATCACATTGGTATATATATGTAAATGTATTATATATTTTTTTTTCGGTGCACCACTGAAATTTCTATTTATGTCACTACTCTTACTGATGTATCGATATGATACACATGCATCACTATTGGTGGAAACCCAATGATGAAGAAACATAAGTCCAACTTACTACTTTGTGCTTGCCAGGGTGGATCCAACCTAGGCTTGATTGGGCTAGAGCTTAGGTGAAATTGAAGCCCTAAAATCCCAGCTTCTATTTTAAAAAATAAAGTAAAATAGAAAGCACATAAATGCATTTCTCAATTTCTCACTTTTTTGTCCGTAATATCCCGAATTTTCGGGTTTAAGTCGTATGATTCTTATAATTATTGAACTTGGTAAATTGAGTAAAAATAGCATTTTTTACGCCTACTCGTCGATGTCAGACGACATGAAACCAATATCGGAAATTTAAATTGAAAAACGTTCGTTTTCTATGACTTGAGAGTTGACTTTTATTTTCGTCGCTCGTCTATGAAAACTTTATTCACGGAAGTCGTATAGCTTGTCGATACGAGTTCGTGACTTCTTGGGCACGCGGCGCACATTAATTAGACGTCGTATGTGAATGTTATTATCGACGAAAGTTGGTTTCCGAATTCGGAAATGTATAAAAGGAAAAAGTTGGGGAAAACCTAATTTCCCAAAATGGAAATCTTTCCCCCGCAGCCCTCTCTCCCTCCCCCGACCCTCCTTCACCAAATTCACCACCGCCGATATCCCCTCTCCGGCCACCGTGGCCTTCACTGCCGGTCCCAAGACCACCGCACGGCCGACTGCTCCAACCCCTGGATGAGACGCACCCTCCATCGTCGCCGAGAAGTCACGCCGACGATCGACGATCGACGATCGACGATTTCTGCATATCCATCGCCGATCCAAGCTTCGTCGCCGGTGAGTTTCGAGCCATAGAATCTCGATTCGATCTCTTAGCTGGGTTTAGCACGAATTTGGAGCTCAAAATCAGAGGTTTTAACGACGAAGATAAGGTTGGAGCTACCGAAGCTTTCTGGAGACTTTCTGGCCATTTTCCGACGATCTGGGTTGCAACGCAGGTATGGTTGTAATCTCCTCCTCATGCTCTTCATCCTTGATGTTGGATGTTTGTTGTTTTGGTAAATTTTGGGCGGAGATGGTGGTGATGTGCGTGCCGCCCTCTGTGGCGGCGTGTGGGAGGAGGTGAGGGCGGTAGGGGCTAGGCTTTCAACCTATAATGGTGTAAGAGGAGGAATTACAGGTTTTTAGGGGTTGCGTGAGGTCACGTGCGCCGGTTTGGGTGGTGCGTGAGCCCCATGCGCCATGAACAGTAAATCATGAACAATAATTTTTTGAACAGTAAATCATGAACAGTGACCAGTTGTACAGAATCGGCACTTGAGATTTTACGTATCGTTTTCTAAGCACCTTATCATGCTATTAGGTGACCGACGAAACGAGTGAGGGAATTGCTGTCGGTGTCGTGGAAATTTCATGCAAGAAATAAGGTGAGTAAATCTCACTATGACGAGTCTACCCTTGGCGGTGACTCATATTTATGATTTCTTAAAATATTGAACTATGACATGTATATAATATAGTGGGTTGTGTATGTATACAAAAATGGTAAATATGATACATATATATGAGTTGCTATATTATATAATGTTACGGTTTTTATTTCAAATGAGATTATACTGTGGTAACTATATTTATATCATTGTGCAAGAGTCGCTTGGTTGTAGTACAATAAACATGTGTTGATTGTTATATTGTACGTAGTTTAACATTGAGTCTTGTTAAAACGTTTTCTAGTCTTCAGACGTTGTTGGCAGTAATCGGAACCAAGCCTTAACCCGGTGTTAGTTACGATCAGTTAGAGCTCTAGTCTGTCTGCCAGTGTACTGCATGAGGGGTAACAAATGATTACTTGGGTCTCATGAGTACCCGTGTTTTTGTATGATATTTGGTAAACAGATGGGTTGCCCAATGACTCATGAGTACACATATTTTCAAATATTATTAGACAACCAGATGTGCCATTCAGTGTCTCATGAGTATACTTATCTTTAAATGTTTTCAGTTATTTTCTTTTGTATGCGGTGTATGTTATACTATTAGTTTACTCATACAAGCTGCAAAGCTTACCGGATTTGTGTTTACAATTCCGGTGCACCTATTCGATGGTGTAGGGGATAGTTCTGGAGGTGTGGATTAGGAGGTTTGGAAGGCTTACTCAGAAGATTTCCGGAGTTTATTTCTTCTACTTGTGATGAGGATTGAGAGAATTTTACATTTCCATTTGTTATAATACTTGAGTTATAAACTGGTTATGTATTAATCAAGTCGACTGAGTCGTACTATGAACTCAATTTCGATACACTGTTACTATAAAATGATTTCAATATATTTGAGATTGTTTTGGAGTTTTCATGGCTCCGATTTCGAGTTTTATCATTCGAAATTTCGGGGTTGTGACATTGTCTTTCTTCTCGTCTTCTTCTAATCTTTCTGGTATTTTTCAGTTCAAGCCCTTGGCTGTCACCACTAGCCGTCACCATTTCCCCGCACCGCCGAAACTCTCATCTACAAACTACAAGTTTAGCTCTATTGCTCTAAGCTGTTTTCAAAATTAAATTAAGTTTTCGATTATGGAATGATTCGAATATGAAATTTGATGGGTATGTTAGAGAATTGGAGGTCATAAAAACTGGGTATATGGGTTCGTTTGTTAAACTATTGATTTAGAATGGTTGGAAATTTAGAATATGAAATTTGGTGTTAGTGATGGCCGATGAGACTATGAGAGATTGAGTATTTGCCTATTTGGGTTTGTAGTTAAGATTGTAGGAAATTAGGGATGAATATTTAGGTTTAATTAATTGATAAGAATGGTTTGTTTGTTTGGGAAGTAAATCGATCAAAGTATGACTTACTAGAATTTACCACTGAAGTAGTAAAGTTTATTATCGTATGATTGCTTCTAGCTAATGTAGAAGAAAAATTATGGTTTTTTTTTTCTATAAGAGAACTCAATTCCAACTTGCATTTGTGTTTCTGCAACATATTAGATTATATATAATTACTTCAAATATTGCATACGAACACTTGTTTAGTGACTGAAATTTATGATGTATTTTTCAGAATGTCTAATGATGATCACATTAATCATGTCAAAATGCCCAAATCTAAAGAAATGGATACATGGTTTAGTAGAAAGAGTGATCCACCATCAGCATGTTCACATTCACAAGTTTCTGTAACCACTCCAATTGCTATTGAAGTAATTGAATAACCATCTTTTAAGTCTACTTTACCTAGTTCTGTGAGAGATGAGTTTGATCCACTTGGTAATGATAATGTCATTGAATGTGATCCGGCAAGCAATTGACAATGATTATGTGATTAAGGAGTTTAAAACTTTGGTTACTCTTAGAGTTAAGTTTGGTTAGTTTTTATTGATGGGTTTAAGAGTAAGGCTTGCATGTCCCAGTTGAGTTAGTTTAAGGGATGTATGTTTTTAATAAATAAAAACATTTAATACCGTAAGATGATGAAGTTAAATTAAAACATTTAATACCATAAGATGATGGAGTCAAGGAGGAGGTTAAATATATGGGGAAAAGGCGAAGGCCATTAAGCTGGAAGGACAGTGGAATAAGCACCCAGAAGTGCGTAGAAAGAATGATCTTGAGATGTTGGCTGCTTACAGAAAGTGGCGAAGAGAGAAAGAGAAAGAGAAAGAAAAAGAGGAGGAACAGGAAGTGGAGCAGAAGTAGAACGAGTTGTTGAGAAAGAAGATAGAGATAGAGCTAGGAACATGAATAGAAAGAGGACTATAATTTGCTGAGCAGAGAAACTTGCTGCTGAGAGTTTCTTACATACAGTAGTTTCTTCTCTTAAGCAGCAAGGGCAGGACCAAACCATGAGGGAAGCCGGCAGCAACCGATGAAATAATTAATAATATGAGTGAATTAGTGTCACAGATGATAAGCAGTAGAAATACAGAAAATTAAGACGACACTACTATAGGGAATTTATGGTAGAGCGTAAGCAATTTAATTGTAACCAAATGTTTTTGTCGGGTACGAGTGTTAACTTGTTTCACTCCCCTATCATAATGATTGTCTAGCTGTTAGGTAGTAAATACTTTGGATGATTCATATTATTCTTTGATGTGAATTTAAAGGCGTATACCACGATCAAGCTTATTAATAATGTTTTGTTTTAAACGGTATATTATCCAACATTTAAATTTTATTTACATAAGAAAAATTTGACAATTGTGAATAAAATGTCCCACGATACAAATTACATTTTAAATGTTTTGCTACTCTTACCTAGTTAAATTTAAATCTGTAACTAATGCTGAATAATAAAGCATACCAGAAGTCGGAGGATTAATCCTCACCAACATTACCATCTTGTTCTGCAGCACCATCTTTCAGTTCACATTCTGATATATTAGGTGTTTGAAAGGCCGCCTACCACTACACTATGTTTCGCCGCCGTGAGCTGTCAGATGCCGCCGTCAGATTTGCAACCCAAATATCATAATCTTTGACTTATCTACATGCATAATGCATTACTTTAAATATACAAACTGAATCTCACTTCTCACCCAAAACCCACAATCATGGACCTCAAGCTCTCCACCCTCTTCTGCTTCACTATATTATTCTGCACCATTCTTATCCCAACTCTCTCCGAACTCTGCCACCACCAGGACAAGAAATCCTCTTAAAAATCTAGGCAGCCTTCAACAACCCATACTAATCTCATGGAAATCCGACGTCGACTGTTGTACTACATGGAACAACGTCGAATGTGATCCCACCACCAACCGCATCATCTCCCTCACTGTCGTACCCTACAATCAGATTTCCGGCCGGATTCCTCCCCAAGTTGGCGACTTGCCGTATCTCGAAACTCTCGTGATTCGCAAGCAACCTAATGTGACCGTTATCCAACCCGCCATGCCAAGCTCAAACATCTCACGACGCTTAGACTCGGGTGGAACAACCTCACAGGCTCAGTCCCTGACTTCTTACTTCTTAGGCCAACTGAAGAACCTGACTTTGATTGAACTCAACTACAACCTCACCGGCTCCATCCCCAGCTCACTTTCTCAGCTGCCAAATTTGGCTTCTCTACATCTAGACCCTAACAAGCTCACAGGTACAACGAGGAACTCCACTACTCTCAAAACAACATTTCTTAATTCTTATGTTAGTATCTATGATTAATGCCTGGCTCGATCGCAGGTAAAATTCCGAGCTCGTTGGGACGATTCACTGGTGTTATTCCGGATATCGACCTCTCCCACAACCAGCTCACAGGCAAGATACCGACCTCTTTGGGGAACATGGACTTCAGATCCATAGACCTGTCGCGTAACATGCTCGAAGGTGATGCATCGTTCTTTTTCGGGTTGAACAAGACAACACAGAGCATAGATTTGTCCAGGAACATGTTTGAATTTAATCTGTCGAAGGCGGAGTTTTCCCAGAGTCTGATTTCACAAGACTTGAATCATAACAGGCTCACAGGGAGTATTCCGGAGGAGTTAACTGTAGTTAAGTTGCAGTTCTTCAATGTGAGCTATAACAGGTTGTGTGGTCAGATTCCGGTGGGTGGGAACTTGCAGAATTTCGACAACACCACATTTTTCATAACCAGTGCCTTTGCGGTACTCCGCTCCCAAGCTGCAAATAATGCACCCCTGCATAATCTGGCAGCTTAACGTTCAACAATAAATGTGCTTCTGGCAAATAAGCAGCCTTGGTCTTTGGCTGATAATTTTGAAATACTCATTTCTTCAAAATGCTCGAAATTGACCAAAATCATGTAGAAGTTAAGTCAATGATAACCTTCAGAAGTGTGTTGAATTTTATACAAAAGGCTGACGCTTCACACATGAATTAGAACTAAGATTCAAAGAACGTACTTCTTGCATGTATTCACTCTAATCTTCTAGTCAATCGAGACAAAAAAGTTGACATAAAAAAGGCCAGTTTGAATACTCAGATGAATGTTATACTTTAAAATATACATTATTAATTTACGAAGAACCCAGTATCTCTACCAGCAGAATTGGACACTTACAGATTAGAGTGCAAAATGAGATACACAAGTCATGAGAGAACATGGGGAAACAGATTCTGCATAAAATACCCCATTTGGGGTGTTCCAGACATCAACTATATCCACTTTATACAACAGCAGTCAGAATTAGTAGTGAAGATTTACCATTTCAGACCAAGTACAAGGTGTCTTCTTCTCATGTAATGCCAATGTCACAATGGAGACTCCTTCCATTGTAATCTGTCAAGTCCATCTTTAATGGCCTTGCGAAACTCGTCATTGTGGAGAAGAAAAGAGGAGACATGTCCACCAGTGACCCATCTTACTTCTGAACCAGGCCAAGCTTTCTTAAGCTCTAACACTGAGTGTTTTGGGATGTACCCATCATCCTGAAAAACATATTCATTTAAAGTAAACAAGCTTGTAAACATATGTGAAAGAACATCAACTAATGTAGTGGTGATATGCATTTATCCAGAAAGGATGGCTTCCAGAGAGTATAGACGAGGAATCCAATTTAGGCACCCAAAAAATCATCTCTCAATAGAATGGTAGTTCAATCATCATCGGTCAAAAATAGAAAACAAAAGCACATGCACACAAACAGATATTTAAGATCAAGCCACTGTTATCACAAAGGACAGCTATGACTGAGCAACAGTCAAATTTTACAAACTACACAAACAGCTTGTTTATCATGTCAATCTGTATTCAATATTACAACGTATGTACAAGTTTTGGAAAAACATGAACTCGAAGCCTCTTAGGTGAGCAATGCAGAGCCTTAACATTTTCCAATGATACATTTTTCCACAGGAACTAGGAACCTGGAAGGTGCATACTCATTTTTCCCTTACATCAAGATAATTTCTTTTCATTTACTACTGATAGCAATATAATTTCAAATGCTTTTATTTAAATCTATTCAAAATGAAAGCTCTTGCTAGAAGCAGCATGTATAATCTACTTATCACCCAAATGAAAGAAATATCTCAACCAAGAAATGCTAAATTTTACCTAACCATCAGCATGGGTTAACAGGAAAAGGAAGAAACTGCTCTTTGCATGATGTCTGTACCCTATAATAATCATAAGTTGATATTGAATCCCAAAAGATACTTACTGTAGCAGAGACAAATATCACAGCATTGGGGTTTTTTGGAATCGGAAAGCGTGTCACATCTGTGAGAGATAAAACATTGCGCATTCGCTCTCTGACTTCCTCAAGAGTCATTACTGCAAGATCCTTTCTCAGTGCTTCCCATGCAGTAGCGTGCTGTAATATTCCCTCACAGAATGCCACAGTAGCGGAGTGTGGAGATAGAAAAGGAAGAGTTGCAACAGGTGTAGGGTGCAGTGATCCAACCATTGCAGCATGTACCCCTCCTAGATTTCATAAACGTACCATATGGGATCAAAATAACATTTGACCAAATTTAAGGTGAAGAATTCCAATTTCAGGGTAAATCCATAAAGTCATTTGAATTCTTTTACAACTCTGAACATAAATGTCAATCTATACAGCAGAAAAAAAAATCTGTTCAAATTTTGTAAGAAAATAAAAAGAATATTATAGTAGGAACTCCAAAGTTAAAAGGAGCAGGTTGGTCTAATACTTGAAGCTAGTGTGGATGATTTAGTTGAGTCTTACCCATACTAAGTCCACAAACACCCATTTTCCCAAAGCCTTCCTCAGAGTCTAACCAATGCAAGAGACTGCGAGCTTCTTCAATGGTTGCCTTTCCTAATAAAAGCAAGTCACTAACACACAACAGCTTTGCACCACGCTGCAGCATAGGACGTCTTTTTCCATAGAAAGGGCTGCAATGACATATCTACTTCAATCAAAGGCTGTAATGACATATCTTTTTCCATAGTAACCACCAAAACCCTGATTTTAGTTAAAAGGGTTCTGAGAATGCTGAATCGAGTCATACCTCTCAAGCACCATAGTTGCAATGTTTTCCTTCAGTAATGGTCCCCCAAGTCGTAACCTTCGTTCAAATGAATGGTCCCCAGTCCCTGAAATAAAAAGTCCAATGTTCACACAAAAAGGCAAAGTAATTAATTCAGCTAAATGCTACAATCCAATATTTCTTTGTTATTAGAAAATCTCTAGTAAGTTAATTACAAAGTGACTACTTCAACAAAAAAACAGTTAATTAAAAAAGAAATGAAACACACTACAATGTCCATAGACAGTACTGTAGGAATCATCAAGAATAATAAAGTGGGTTAAGTTTTTTTTTAAAACTGGTATACTACAAATCTGCAAATAAATGTGTTTCACCAACAGGTTGATATCATGTTCCAAAATAAGAACCTAATTCAATCCCAACAGACGAAAGAAGATATTAACAATGTAAAGAGTAAAGTCCATAGCTGGTGCATGAATCATCAATCCAATATAAAAGTCAGCACAAATGTTAAACACAATTTGTATACTTCAACAAAGTGTTTCACCAAGAAGTTTATACCTTGTTCCTAAACAAGAATGAAATTCAATCCCAACAGATGAAGATAAAAATTAACACTGTCAGAAAACCAGGCCGAGCCACAGCATAAAAGGCAAATCTACCCATGTAGAATCAACCATAGGAATTCTTCTTTGGCCTGTATATTTGCTTCGGGCTTAGCCCCCACTAGTAAGAAGGTATCCCAGGTGCAGCTTAGTAGCATTCAAAGTGACCAATCTTTCAAGTACACTATACATTGAATCTTCTCTTCAAAACAAATACACATGTAGGCAGCAAAGTGCCATCTCAAATTTCTAGCAAATCATATCTAATAGTAAAATTTAAGCCTCAATCGATTTCATATTCCCTATAGACAAGAAGACGAATCAATCAATCTAAATTCCATCTCTCTTTAGTCTTAAGTTAAACATCATGATTAGCTATACTACATTGCACAATCAGCAAAAAGCTGATCCAAAATCCCAATCACAATCAAATCAAAAGGCCGAAAACCATATGAATTTCAGAATATACCTGCAAGATGAACCACACAGGCCATTTTCTGAGGGGGGACCGATTTGGGAACGAGAAAAGCAACTCTTGCACTGTGACTCTCAGGAGGCAAAGCACTCAGAAGCTGCTCATCACAAGGAGTCCTGAACACACCTTCTCGAAGACAAGCACCCTTGCTCTCCCAAACTGTCTTCCAAGTGGGCCTCACCAAAATGGGAGGCCAATTCTGTCCCGCAGCCTCTGGAAATAGCTGGTCAAACATCCTCTCCAGCATTTCAAGCTGTTTACCGCCCCACCCTCTTGAGAAGAATTGAGGAGTCATCTTGGTTCTGTGCATGAACGCACCGTAAATATGGTCCAATACATAATGGAGCGATCCCAGCTTGGCTGCCATGTGTTGAATTCAAGAACAAAGATTTGCAACAATATGAATCGAAAGAAACAAAACCCAGATGGGATTCAATATGTTAGGAAGAGAAAAGGAGGACTGTTGCAAATAATTCAATAAAAATCGAAATTTGGTGAATGTTTTGAAATAGGTGAATGTAATTGGCGAGAGAAGAATCTGAATCTTTTGAAAAGGAGAATATGAAAATAGGGTATCTTAAGGATATGGGGGCATGGTGGAGACGGGGGTCGTGAGAAAGTCGAGGGGAGAGATCCAGAATTTGATGAAACCGAAAGAAAAGGAGAGCCGACTGATAGCAGCAAAGCCTCAAAAAACCCAGACAACAAAACTGCGGGCTTGAAAAATATACCAGCTCTACAGGGACACGCTGGATTGGTCTACGTGCCACATCAGCCTTTATCCACTTTTATTATTTATTGTCTTATTATTCATATTGTTTTAGTCATAAAATGAAGTTATAATTCGTGTTGCTGAGCACTAAGGAAAATAACATAGAATCATGGTCCTGGTCGCTTGTGATAACAACCACGAAACAACTAAAGGGAAACAGAGAACATAGAAGGTCACAAGTCACAACTGAAAGCTACCCTACATGATTTTGATGGACTCCAACGGAGTACTGCTGATTTCAGTCATCTTTGAGAATTTCTTAGTGTAACTGAATGTTCACCAGCATCGAAGAACCCAGTTAAATTTGTGGGAGACGATCCAGGTAACTAGTCATGATCTTGTATTAGGTTTTCTTTGAACTGATTCAGCATTTGTGGCGATTTCTAATTGCCATTTTGTGTGGTTTGACATATCATCTATGTTGCACGGACACGCTCAAGAGGTCGCGTGTCGCGTGTCCGACACGGACACGGACACGGACACGCTTGGACACGCTCCGATACGTTAAGACACGCGAACTGCTTTTCGGACACGCTTCAGACACTCTCGGACACTCCCCGGACACGTGCATATCCTCTATGGACACGCTCCGACACCTGACCCATGAAACTATTGGCTGAATTTTCAGTTGAGTTGAAATTCAAGGTCGGATCGGATCGGTTTTGAGCCAATCCGAAACTAATGTGAACATGGAATCAGAAACCAAAATCTTTGAGAACTATGTCTAATCCAAGGAATTGGAAAGAGAATCGAATTAAAACTAAAGGAAGAGAACTGTGCTCACCAATTTGGAGTGGGAAGTTTGCCGAAGCGTCGGTGTGAACCCAAAAAAAGGAGAAGAAAGAATAAGTATATTAATTCCATAAAATTGAAATTGAAATTGAATGGGTATGAAGATAGGGAGTCGGTCTTACCAAATTGGGGTCTAAGAAGCTCGACATCGGCGGTGTAGCTCCAACCGCTCTCCACTGCTTCAAATCCGGTTTGAGGCAAAGCATGGTTGCTTGCTCAATCTAAGGTTATGGTATTGTAGAAGAGGAAGAGAGGAAGAATAAGGTGGGATTGCATGTGGTCGGGTCGCAGTGATGGTGACGATGTGACCTTGGCGGTGGAGCTCGGCGGTTCGATGAAGATGAAAGAGAGAGAGTTTTCTCTCCCTCTGTGTTGAAGTGTCGAAGAAAATGGGGAGAGGAAAGAAGAAAGTTAAAAGAATGAGAATTGGGTCTAACTATGGGCTCGGGTTTTGGGCAATTAGAGGAAGTTAGGTTTTTCCATGGTTTTAGGCTAACTCCTTTGAAGTTAGTATAAATCAATTTTCTAGAAAATATTTTTAAAAGGGAAAACATTTTGTAAACATAAGAAATAAGTGTGAAGTTAGAAAAATACATTTTAAGCGTCGAACAAGGCCTTTAAATCAAAACCCAAACTAAAAATTAATTTTTAGAAAATAATATTTAATTATATATATATTTAAAATAATATTTAATTAACGTGTCCAAAACGTGTCCGTGTCCAACAAAAATTTCATTAGGCGTGTCCGCGTATCGTATTGTGTCCAATATGGACACTCGTGTCCGTGTCCGTGCTTCATAGCATATCATACATATATCACTAGGGACGGATGAGCCCGGATTTTAAAATAGATTGGGCTAAATTTTCATTAAAAACATTTCAATGAGATTCTTTTTGTATCATTTATGGGATCACATACTAAAAAGTATATAATTGGCTTAATTCAGGTTTTGATAGTTTAGGATTGGGGTAAGCACCATGAATTGAGTTAAAATGGCTTGATTAAAGGAACTTTCCAAAATTGTTTTGCTAGAATTAAGGTACTCAAGATACAGTAAAATTTCTATAAATTAATAGCGTCGGGACTAACAAATTTTATTAATTTAGCGAGATAATAATACATTTATAAATTAATAATATATTAATTAATTAATAACTTATTAATTTATCAAGGTATAATAAATAGTTTGTTTCACTTTTTCGAACAAAAAAAAGTTTTTATGTTGTTTATACACTACATTATTTAATTTATCATGTACAATCTTATTAAATATATTATTTTTTCTGATGTATAACATTATTAAAAATATTTTATTGTCTGGTGATGATTATATTAATAAATTTTTTAAATAAAATCTTCATAAATTTAAAATTTATTATATAAATTATGAAATTATTAATTTATATATTCGACAAAGTGTATATGAATTCTCAAATTTCTATTATCTTATAAATTTAATGAATTATTAATTTAGCACGTTAGTCCCGAGAGACCGATACAAATTATTATTTTAGTAAATTTATTAATTAATCAAGTATTAATTTAACTAGATTTTACGGTATATATGATTAATTATGTATCATTGACTATGCAAATTTGATTCGGTTTAATCCTCTTGGCTTGTGAATATGTGAGGTTTTTAAGATAATTAAGCCTATTTAATGAAGGGCATGTAACAAACTCAAAAAATTTACTGGGCTGTGATTACAAGATTTAGGATAATTAAGTGGTTTAATTAGACAAAACTGAAAAAGTCATATGGGCTACAGCCCAGGGAGTGTTCAACGAAGATCCATCATCTGTGCACATCATGTTGCTTTTTGATACTGGAGTCTCGTGGTTGGTAATGTTAGGGAATGCGGAAGAATGAACTGAATAATGGAAATCGAAATAACTCACAACCACAAGCGAAAATAAAATGAAAGAGAACACCGAGATTTAACGTGGTTCGGTAAAATGCCTACGTCCACGGGTATGAACAATAAAGAACCTCAATTATACGAAGAAATGTTACACCGAGAGAAACACTACTACAAGACTCACACTTGAAGGGATACACTCTCACACACTTTATTTTGCTACACACACAAAACTTTCTACTTGGAGTTTTCTCCCTATCTCTCACTCTTGATCACACACAAGATGATCTCTCCCTTATTGTTCTTCTATGTTTATTGCACCACTTCTCATGTCTTTATATAGGCAAACATCTTTGTGCAATTCATGCATTTACATGTAACATGCATGGAAGCAAAGTCAATCTTCTTCCTTGATTCATGCTCAATGTTGACATGCTCAATGCTCAATTTTGTCAAACAAATCAACCACCTACCACCATAAGGTTGTAGATTTGTTTCTTAACTTCAACAAAAGTTGCTCTAAGTTTCAACAAAATAAACTCAATTAATTAATGGGTCACCAAAACAATAGGTGCGCTTGATTTACTCATGTAAACATCACATAGTTTTCACACCTCCATTAGAGAGGGATTGACCCTATCAGGTAAATGAAACAAACACTCTCACACTACTGGGTATGTATGTGGTTCTCGGTATATGGACCAAGGGCATTCTCACACTGCATATGAGGTATGATCACACTCTGCTTAGTCTGCTAGAATATCTGCACATATCATGTGGAATTTCTTCATAGTTTGATCATTATAACTACTTTTGTCTATGCATACACAATTGGAAGGTAGAACTTTCTTGCTTAAATAGAAGGGTATGGCTGAGAATGATATTGGTTCATTTAACTCAAGGGATTTAACCCAATTTCTCTGGCGACTCGTGCAGTTTTGGTTGTATTTTGGATTAAAGATCACATACACATCTTTAATGTCACATAAACATCTTAATGTCCTCACTGAAGATCACTTAAAGATCCTCAGGTATAAATATACATTGGTCTATGTCACATGAAAGTCGCTCTATATTTAAGAGAGAAAAAAGTTATTTGCGAAACACACTGATGAAAGTGATGATGGAGAAAGACATAGCAACTATTCCTCTCTACGTTAAGCATGTAAATCATTGTACCTCTTCCTCCCACTAAGATTTATCACTGTCCTTACCAGACTTCCCATCATACACCTTAATAATATAGCATAAATCAGTTAGATGATTCTTTACGTTTAATCAAAAGATGGAAAGGGATTGAGCCTAGCAACTGGAACACAAACCAAAGGATGAGCCCTAGGAAGTGATAATCCAAGGCCCTCTTCCATGTCAACAGTACCATTAGGTACCTTCCATTCAAAGCACTGAATCATAGCTGCAAGTGTTGTCTGCACAACCTGCAGGGCTAGTGAGGTTCCAGGACACCCTCTTCTTCCACTACCAAATGGCAACAAATGAAAATGCTGTCCTCTCACATCTAGTTGGCTTTTCCCATTACCTTCGTTGCGAGTAAACCTCTCTGGCTCAAATTCCAGAGGCTTCTCCCAGTGACTGGGGTCTCTGTTGATAGCCCACACATTAACAAACAATCTGGTTTT
This sequence comes from Argentina anserina, assembly GCF_933775445.1. NCBI lineage: Eukaryota > Viridiplantae > Streptophyta > Magnoliopsida > Rosales > Rosaceae > Argentina > Argentina anserina. The sequence continues at coordinate 14,681,079 of NC_065877.1, forward strand.
CGCTGGTATCTCATAGCCGCCAATAGAACAGGGTTCAGTCGACTCTCTCAAAATTAATGGACCTGTAGGATGAAGCCTTAGTGTCTCTTTCACTATGGCTTGCAGGTATGGAAGTTTTGCAATGTCGGATTCTTTTACAAGCCTGTTGTTCCCAATTATGGAGCCGATTTCTTGTCTTGCTTTGTACATGATATCTGGGTGGTTGATTAGCTCTGCTAGTGCCCATTCTGTTGTGATTGCAGATGTGTTGGTGCCAGCAGCAAATATGTCCTGTGGCATGGGAAATTTCATAAACATCACTTGCATTATTTGGGACCATAAATTTCATGATTGCAGATGTGTTGGTGCCAGCAGAAAATATGTCTTGTAAAGATACATTTCTGCGGTACCCTCAAAGTTTTAGTTTATAGCTGTCATTCGACAAATGCTAGATCATGGATGCGTTGAAAGCTTTACTAGAAATCTGCAGAGGTGTTGGTTATCAACTCATCATGTAAGTGAATTAGCAACAAACATATTTTACAGTAAGTAGAATTTTTTTTTTTGGTTAGATTATTAGTAAGAAGAATATGGTACCAGGATGAAGGCCTTTATGTTTTCGCTAGTCAGTCTAATCTCTGAGGTCTCATCTTCAGATATATCGAGTAAAATGTCGAGCAGATCTTTAACATCGTCATCCCTTTTACCCAGTTCCTTCTTCTTCTTTCGAGCCTCTTGGTGCTCCTTGATGATCCTCTGCATCATCGTGTCGAACTGATCACGCACTTCTTCAAGTCTTTTTCCAAATCCCTGCAAATCCAAATTCTTACAAAACCAAATGAAGTCCGATAAATTGAACTTCCCTGTAAGCTCAGCAATAGCTCTGACCAACTTTCTGACCTTGTTAGCTTCCTTTTCGCTTGCAGAACAACTCTGCCCCATAAGCATTCTTGATATGATATTGTTGGTTACACTTACAAGGTCAGCACCAACATCAACTGCCTCATTTTTCTTGGCCTTATTTAGAATCATGACTATGAAGCTAGTCATCTCCTCACGTCTCACTGGATGGAGCTGATCGAGTGTTCTTCCACCGAGAAGTTCAGACATGCAGAGTTTCTTCATGAATTTCCAGTAGGGTCCATAAGGCGCAAATGCAAAATCAGCTGAGCCATATGTGAGATAATCAACAGCTGCTATATATGGTCTGTTGGAGAAGGAAGCTTCATGAGTCTTAAGGAACTCTTTTGCCATTTCCGGGGAGGAAACAACTACACAAGGGACAGAACCAAGAAAGATATGAAATAATGGTCCGATGCGGTTTGATAGCTTGTGAAGCGCTTGGTGAGGTATTGGGGCAAGGAGGTGAAGGTGTCCAATGATTGGTAAGGCCATTGGACTAGGTGGAAGGCGGGAACTGGTCCGAAATTTGGCCAATATGGTTCGGAAAAGAATTGTAGAGACTAGCAAAACAAACAAAAGTATGACGTACCCATGGAAATCTGTCTCCATGGTTGAATGTTTGTATTGATCCTCGAAAAGCATGCAATTTTGGAGTGCTGTATAAAAATGTCAGACAACTTGTTTTTACAGAAGTTAAATTCCTCTGGTATCAAACTCTCAAAGTTTTAGTGTTTGCTTATCATATGAAAGGAATCACTTAAATAACTGAATTAGAAAGATTAACGTACTGTTTGGAGGCTGAAGAGCAGACTACGTCAGGAGCCGTCTGTCATTCCTTCTAAATAACATTGTAAATTTGCAACTAGCTATGTGTTCAACGTTGTTCCTTGTCCTAACTACATTGCTTCAATGGTTAAAAGACATAATGTTGGCTTTGAAAATTGAAGTTTCTGTTTCATGTTCCTTGTTCTACCTTCCTTGCATCATCCGTCAGATTTAGAAGCAAGCTGTCATCTTTGCTATTGTTGCTGATCAGGTCATCAAATAGACCTATACCATTTTTTGTTGGTTCATTTGAAGCTGCCAGCATTTATAAGCTAGATAATCTTCCGACATTTCTCACGATCACCAAATAGTACTGTAAATTTTCCTGGAAACCAACTTTTTTTACCATACAGTTTGCAATTCTCTGTAAAGTCATTAGTTGACGATAGTTATTTTTTCTCTGTCCAGAGTCACATTACATCTTTAGTTGTTATTTTGGAATAACATTGTGTTGACTACAAGGCCGGGCTGACCAATTTTATGCCTGGTGCGGGATAAAAACTTGTGCCCCCTACATAAAAAATATTCTAAAAAATTTAGCCAAAGAATTTATAATAATTCCTCAAGGAGACTCACAAAATTAAGTTTCAATGTTCCTATTGTTCCAGAATCCAATTATCCAAATTTGTTTGTTCTTCAACATGATTATGATATAGTAGAAAACCCTGATCAGATAACTTGTATGATCAGTTCATGCAATTAGAAATTAAACTTGTTTTCATATTAAAATTTTAAAAATAACTCAATTGAAGACGATATAGGGAAAACCTAATGACCCATACACTAAAATTTAATCTGTAAATTGAAAATGTGTAGAAAGAACCAAATTTGTAGATGCCAAATTTCCAAATTCGCCAATTCAGACTATTGAAAGACAAAGACAGTCAAATTTGCCGATTTAGAAAGCTTAAATACGGAGATACTAAATTCAGACTATACTGAATTGAAAGAGGAAGTGAAATCGACGAGAGAGGAAATTTGAAATTGGAAGAGGATGAAAAAGATATTAGGGGATTGTGAGCAATTTTATGTAGAGAAATTCAACATGTTCTTTGATTATGACGAAGATCAATTGGCCAAAATTAATGGCCAACGGATATATGATTTGGGAAATTGGGAGAAGATTATGGAAGAATGAGTAAGAAGAGCTGAGGAGGTAGATTGAACAAGAATTTTTATTTCAGCGTTGGGTTGGGTTTAGGGAAGAGAATGGCAGAATGCATATTAATTGAAGTTATTTCATAAAATCAGTCTTTTTTAAAGATACTAGCAATAAAGCACACACACCGTGTGTGCAGAAATATTTACTGGAGAAAAACGTGGGTGGGTGGAGTAAAAAGTGGGGAGTTGAGAAAGTTACAGGAAGAAAAACCCACATTTGTGTGGAGGAGAAAGTGAGATATGGGGAAATAGAGATTTAAGAAAAAACTAATTGAATTTATATTTATATTATTTTATTTATTATTAATTTATCATTTATTTATTTTAAATCTATTTCAATATAGTCTATAGTGTAAAAGTTAACTTGTATTTTCATAAGTTTTTTAGTTGACAAAGTGTGTTTTTGTTATAAGAATATTTAGATAATTAAATATATAATTATTACATAATAAATACTTAATACCAAAATTTATGCCCCTTGATCTTGGGCCTAGTGTGATCTCACTGTTAACACTGGGCCAAGGCCAGGCCTGGTTGATTAGAACACCAGATGACAAAAGACGAGTGATTGTATGAGAGTGAAACATAAGCAAATTTGCTCCCCACCCATAAAGAGTTTTTTTCACCAACAGTCTCTCAATTCTGGTGTACCTACCAATGTGATACCTCAACTCTTAATCGTACCAATGTGATACCCAGACTCTAGTATTGCTATCATTGAAGTACTTCCGTCAGTTTTTTTAAACTTTTCCGTTATCTTGGTGACGTGGCAGGTACGTGAGGCCCACAAAAGAGGGTTAAAAGACAAAATTAACCTCATCTGAGAGGAGCAATGTTTTTCCCGCCCTTTACCTTGAGAAAGACACCCAACAATTCCAATTTTGGCGCCAATTTTCACTCCATACTCCTTAATTTGTGTCTAATATCTAAACTAAAGAACTACCGCCAACCAGTCGACCACAATCTGATAAAACCTAGATCAATCTCATTTTCTATTTTTACCCTAGCACTTGTTAAACTAACAGAATAAATATATAAATTTATATGGAACATCTCATTTCCACAATCTCATAAGAATATAGAAACACATAACTTAACGAAATTCAACTACATGTACCATTAGTTCTTACAAGCAAAAATCATGGCAGATCAACATAAAAGGTGGCAACTAATGGTACTTAAACATGTATTTGAATTTCGTTAAGTTATGTGTTTTTATATTCTTATGAGATTGTGGAAATGAGATGTTCCATATAAATTTATATATTTATTCTGTTAGTTTAACAAGTGCTAGGGTAAAAATAGAAAATGAGATTGATCTAGGTTTTATCAGATTGTAGTCGACTGGTTGGCGGTAGTTCTTTAGTTTAGATAAGAGACACAAATTAAGGAGTAGAGAGGGAAAATTGGCGCCAAAATTGGAATTGTTGGGTGTCTTTCTCAAGGTAAAGGGCGGGAAAAACATTGCTCCTCTCAGATGAGGTTAATTTTGTCTTTTAACCCTTTTTGTGGGCCTCACGTACCTGCCACGTCACCAAGATAACGGAAAAGTTTAAAAAAACTAACGGAAGTACTTCAATGATAGCAATACTAGAGTCTGGGTATCACATTGGTACGATTAAGAGTTGAGGTATCACATTGGTAGGTACACCAGAGTTGAGGGACTGTTGGTGAAAAAAACTCACCCATAAAAGATCCACAAGTATGAATATGGTCTGTGTCACATGAAAGACTTCTATATATTTAAGAGAGAAAAATCATTTTGTGAAACACACTGATGAAATGAAACTGATGATGGAGAAAGATGTAGCAACATATTCCTCTCTAAATTAAGCATGTAAATCACTGTAGCTCTTCCTCCCATTAGGATGTATCATGTCCATACCAGACTTCCGATCATACAACTTACTGATCGGTATAGTATACTCAGTTGCTGATTCTTTACGTTTAATCAAAAGATGGAAAGGGATTGAGTCTAGCAACTGGAACACAAACCAAGGGATGAGCCCTAGGAAGTGTTATACCAAGGCCCTCTTCCATGTCAACAGTACCATTAGGTACCTTCCATTCAAAGCACTGAATCATAGCTGCAAGTGTTGTCTGCACAACCTGCAGGGCTAGTGAGGTTCCAGGACACCCTCTTCTTCCACTACCAAATGGCAGCAAATGAAAATTCTGTCCTCTCACATCTAGTTGGCTTTTCCCATTACCTTCTTTGCGAGTAAACCTCTCTGGCTCAAATTCCAGAGGCTTCTCCCAGTGACCGGGGTCTCTGTTGACAGCCCACACATTAACAAACAATCTGGTTTTCGCTGGTATCTCATAGCCGCCAATAGCACAGGGTTCAGTTGACTCTCTCACAATTAATGGACCTGTAGGATGAAGCCTTAGTGTCTCTTTCACTATGGCTTGCAGGTATGGAAGGTTTGCAATGTCTGATTCTTTTACAAGCCTGTTGTTCCCAATTATGGAGTCGATTTCTTGTCTTGCTTTGCTCATGATATCTGGGTGGTTGATTAGCTCTGCTAGTGCCCATTCTGTTGTGATTGCAGATGTGTCGGTACCAGCAGCAAATATGTCCTGTGATGAACATGCATGGAAAATTCAAAAAACATCAGTTGCATTATTTGTGATCATAACATCTAGTAATCATTTCCATGTAGTAAACAAATCATTTATGCTATGGTGTACTTATAAAGTGCTTGTAATCTTCTTTTTACAATAAGCATAAAATCTGCTATATACAACAGAGAAATACCATATGCATGCATATTATGAGAGGTGCCTTGTATATAACTGGATTAACTGGCACATTTAGCTAGCAAAACATTCGGTTCTCTTACCATATACATGCATATTATCAGTAAATATGTCATCTAGATATTATTAGTGTTTGCAGACCAAAAATGGTTACTGTTTCATCTTGTAAAGATACATTTCTGCGATACCCTAGCTCAAAGTTGTAGTTTATAGCTGTCATTGGACAAATGCTAGATCATGGATGAGTTGAAAGCTTTACTAGAAATCTGCAGAGGTGTTAGTTATCAACTCATCATGTAAGTGAATTAGCAACAAACATGTTTATAGTAAGAAAAATACTGTACCAGGATGAAGGCTTTTATGTTTTCGCTAGTCAGTCTAATCTCTGAGGTCTCATCTTCAGATATATCGAGTAAAATGTCGAGCAGATCCTTAACATCATCGTCCGTTTCTCCCAGTTCCTTCTTCTTCTTTCGAGCCTCATGGTGTTCCTTTATGATCCTCTCCATCATCGTGTCGAAGTGATCACGCACTTCCTTGAGTCTTTTTCCAAAGCCCTGCAAATCCAAATTCTTACAAAACCAAATGAAGTCCGATAAATTGAACTTCCCTGTAAGCTCAGCAACAGCTTTGACCAACTTCCTGACCTCGTCAGCCTCCTTTTCGCTCGCGGAACAACTCTGCCCCATAAGCATTCTTGATATGATATTGTTGGTTACACTCATAAGCTCAGCACCAATATCAACTGCCTCATTTTTCTTGGCCTTGTTTAGCATCAAAACTATGAAGCTAGTCATCTCCTCACGTCTCACTGGATGGAGCTGATCAAGTGTTCTTCCACCAAGAAGTTCAGACATGCAGAGTTTCTTCATGAATTTCCAGTAGGGTCCATAAGGCGCAAACGAAAAATCAGCTGAGCCATATGTGAGATAATCAACAGCTGCTATATATGGTCTGTTGGAGAAGGAAGCTTCATGAGTCTTAAGGAACTCTTTTGCCATTTCCGGGGAGGAAACAACTACACAAGGGACAGAACCAAGAAAGATGTGAACTAATGGTCCAAGGCGGATTGATAGCTTGTAAAGAGCTTGGTGTGGTATTGGGGCAAGGAGGTGAAGGTGTCCAATGATTGGTAAGGCCATTGGACTAGGTGGAAGGCGGGAGCTGGTCCGAAATTTGGCCAATATGGTTCGGACAAGGATTGTAGAGACTAGCCAAACAAGGAAAAGTATGATGTAGCCTTGGAAATCTGTCTCCATGGTTGAATGTTTGTATTGATCCCCAAAAAGCATGCAATTTTGTGTTGCTGTATAAAAATGTCAAACACCTTGTTTTTGCAGAAGTTCAATTCCTCAGGTATCAAACTCTACATAATCTGCAGAGGTCTTTCATTCTGTTGAGACATTTTATAAAAGGCCAGCAGCATGAAAGAGTCTCCTTTGATTAAGACAGGCTATTTGTTTGCTTTTGATATTATTGGTTTCCTGGTATCACTTAATCAACTGAATTGATGTACTGTTTGGAGGGTGAAGAGCAGACTAGGTCAGCAGCCGTCTGTCACTCCTAAATAACATTGCAAGTTTGCAACTATCTGTTATAGTATAATTTTTTTTTGTTCAACGTTATTCCTTGTCCTAACTACATTGCTTCAATGGTTAAAAGACATAATGCCGGCTTTTAAAATTTAAGTTTCTGTTTCATGTTCCTTGGACTAGCTTCCTTGCATCATCCCTCAGATTTAGAAACAAGCAATTTGTCATCTTTGCCATGGTTGCTGATCAGGTCATCAAAGAGATCTATACCATTTGTTGTTGGTTCATCTGAAGCAACCACCATTTAAAAGCTAGAGAATCTTCTGACATTGCTAACGATCACTGAATAGTACCGTAAGTCATTAATAATTCATTTTTTACTAGTTTGTTATTATTCTTTGTACCAAGACTGTACAGAAAATTATTCCGGTGGCCAACACTTAACAGGAAAGCCAACAAAGATTGCTTAGTACCACATAAACGCTCGCCATAAAAGCTAAAGAAAACATACATGGCTAGTGCAATTCCTAAAATTGACATTACCAATGAGATCTGTGAATACCACATATTTGAAGATCACTGCAACAAAGACCGAGCTATACATAGCTATGGTGGTGGAATTCCTCAAAGACTTGGAACGTAGATTTCGTCAGCGAAGTTGCTTGATCTGCCTGCATGAGGGACGTCGGAACTGTTAGAAATCCTGGCATTGTGAAACTAGCAGCAAATGTTACTGTAACAACAAGTGTGGTCATGACTCATGACCAGTAGAGTTTTGATGTTAAAGTAAATATTCAAAAGGTACCAAATACCAAATTTGGCATCAAGCTGTAAAGTTTGAGGCAATCCACTTGAGATATATAAGTCTAATTATTCTTTTTAAGTAAAATGATCCATCTACAGGTATAGGTTGTAGATCAAGTTGCTGACATAAATGAAATATTGTGAGTAAAATGGCATATTAGACGCTTTATGATTATTTATGTATTGATTTTACACGAAAATCTTGTTGACTGTGTAATCTCAGGTTCTGAACAAGATGAGCGTCAGTTACATGGAAACTATTAACCTTGGAATTTGAATATAAATTTTATTTTTCATTTTCTCGTCGATGTCAGACAAAACGGAACCGATCTCGGAAATTTAAATTGAAAAATATTACGTTTTCTTTGACTCGAGAGTCGACTTTTATTCCGTCTCTCGTCTTTGAAAACTTCCTTCACGGAAGTTGTAGAGCTCGTTGATATGAGTTCGTGGACACTCGGCGCACCTTAATCGGACGTCATATGTGAAAGTTATTATCGACGAAAGTTTGTTTCCGATTTTGGAAGGCTATAAAAAGACTTTTTTGGAAACTTTCCAAAAAAAAAAATCAGATTTTTCTCCCGAGCTCTCTCTGTCCTCTCCCTCGAGCTTCACTCTGTCGCTGATCTTCCTCACTGGCGATCTCCCTCCACCGGCCACCGTGTACGACACCGCCGGTGTCGATGGGACTGCACGGCCGAGCTGCATCGATCTGTGGTGACAGCGACCCACCCCGTGCGGAGTTTCAACCGCGCCCGACGAACCACAGCATTGCCTCCGTCGAACTCGACGTCGTCGGTGACGTTGGGGTTCAAGCTTGTGACGTCGAGTCCTCTCTCCTCCTCCTCGACAGGATTCCACCGGTGGTGAGGCTCAAATCGAGCTACAACTACTCCGATCTCCAAATCCCAATCCGGAATCTTGCGGCGGCGATTCCAGCGGTTTCCGGCCGGCGTGAGGCGAATTGAAGGTATGGTTGTGATCTCCTCCTCATGCTCTTCATCTTTGATGTTGGATGTTTGTTGTTTTGGTGAGTTTTGGGCGGAGGTGGTGAAGTGGTGCGTGCTGTCGTCTGTGGCGGCGCGTGGGAGGAGGTGAAGGTGGTATGGTCTAAGTTATCAAGCTAGGACGGCGTAGGAAGTGGAATTACGGGTTTTGGGGGCTGCGTGTGAGGTCACCCGCGCCAGTTTGGGCGGCGCATGAGCAGTAAATCTACAAACAATGATTTTGTGAACAGTGTTTCATGAACAATAAATTGTGAACAGGTTTTAACGATAATGAGTCGTCATCGGTGAATTTTACGTATCATTTTTCTAAGTAGTTATCATGTTATTAGGTGACCAACGAAATGAGTGAGGGAATTACTTTCAGTGTCGTGGAAGTTGCATGTATAAAAATAAAGTGAGTAAATTTCACTATGACGAGTCTACCCCTGACGGTGACTCATTTTTATGTTTTCTTAAAGTGATTGCACTATGACATGTATATAATATAGTGGGTTGTGTATGTGTATAAATGGTAAATACAATACATATATATGGGTTGCTATATTATATACTGTTACGTTTTTATTTCCAAATGAGTTTGTACTGTGACAACTATATTTATATTATTGAGTAAGATTCGCTTGGTTGTAGTACAATAAACATGTGTTAATTGTTATATTGTACGCGGTTTTAACATTGAGTCTTGTTAAAACGTTTTCTGGTCTTCGGACGTTGTTGGCAGTAATCGGAACCGAGCCTTGGCCGGGTGTCGTTTACGATTCAGTTAGAGCTCTAGTCTGTCTGTCGGTGTACTGCAGAGGGGTATCAGATGGGTTGCCTGGGTCTCATGAGTACCCATATTTTTGTGTGATATTGGGTAACATATGGGTTGCTCATTATCTGTCGGTGTACTACACGAGGAGTAACAGATGGGTACCTGACTCTCATGAGTACCTGTATTTTAAATGTAATTGGATAAACAGATGGGTTGCCCAATGTGTCATGAGTACCTATATTTTCAGATGTTATTGGACAACTAGATGGGTCGTCCAATGTTTTACAAGTGCATTTATTTTTAAATTTCGTTAGTATTTTCTTTTGTATGCGATGTGTGTTATACTATTGGTTTACTCATACGAGATGCAAAGCTTACCGGGTTTGTGTTTACAATCCCGGTGCACCTATTCGATGGTGTATCAGATAGTTCTGCAGGTGCGGATTAGCAGAATTGGAGGGCTTTCTCTTAAGATTGTCAAAGTTTATTTATTCTATTTGTGGTGAGGATTGAGAGGATTTTACATTTCCATTTATTATAATACTTGAATTATAAACTGGTTTTGTAATAATCAAAGTAATTGAGTTGTACTTTGAACTCAGTTTCGATACATTGACTATAAGATGATTTCAATATATTTGAGATTGTTTTAGAGTTTTTCATGGCTTCGATTTCAAGTTTTATCACTCGGAATTTCGGGGTTGTGACACATAAAGCGTAAAAGGCAAACCTTGGTGCCCAGACCGAAAAACAGAGGCGTTATATAAGTAGCTTTAAGCTTTTTAAGCCTCAAGCGAGTCTTGAGGTAAGTTTTTTAAAACATGGATTAGCAACACATCAATTTCATGAGAATAACAAAACTAAAATTCGTCCACTTTTTGCTTACAAATTCCATGTACAAAATTTTTCATTTTTAGCTGATGCCTCGAACGTATTTGTTCATCATTCTTCCTTCTTTATCATCAAATATGTGACAAGGTACGACCCGACTACTTATTCTTGTACAGATAATGCTAGTGCATTTACTAAAACAGTGACATTTTCCTCTAATCCAATCAATTAGGTTCTCGCAGCTTGGGTCTTGGGCCGGTCGGTGAGTGACCTAGGAGCTCGGTGCTAGTCTCGTGGGTTAACTAGCGGCCGAAGCACCAATGGATCTAGAGAGTGACCTAGGATCTCGGTGCTAGTCTCATGGGTTAACTAGCGGTTGGAGCACCCATGCATCTAGAGAGTGACATAGGAACTCGGTGCTAGGAATATCTATGTGAAAACAACCGAGGCGGTGTAGGGAAATTGGCTAGCTTGCGTGGGGCCCAACATTTAATGTAATGGAAAAGAGTGCGTTCCTTGAGGAAGCGAGATGTCGGCAGTTATAATGACGCCTAGGGAAGTGGGTAGAGTTATGGGTTTTACGCGCGCGTGGGGCACATTGTTTGTGTAATCGAGGGGTTTGTAGGTTAGTGGGGCACGTGGCAATGATCCAACAGTCGAGGACTGTTGGATTCCACGACCCGGATTTAACTTGGTGCCTATATATAGAAGGAGATAAATTTGGGTCTAATTTTCGCATTTGTCTAGGATAAGAGAAGAGGAGAAAGGAGAAAGAAAGAGAGGAGAAAAGAGAGAAACTTCCAACGTTGTTTAGTCGCACATGAAGAAGATTCTAGTGTTAGCAACCACCAATATCGACTTCTAGTCCGACTACAATCACCCCAGGTATGTGTCTCTTAGCTTTTCTGGGTTTTGAATTTGGGCCGAGAGATTTTTCTGGGTTGGGCTAAGGTTTGTGGCACATGGACAAGTCTACCGGAGTGTCCTGGTTCGGAGAAGGTGGGGTCTCGTCCTTACCCGTCTATGGGTCGAACACCCTAGAGCGGACTGTCAGTTTGGGGGAGAGTAGAGCGGGCGGTTTATCCCTTATGAGCAATGTGGGGTCCATAAATAACCTGCTCGATCTTTTGTTGTAAGTAATAAAAAAAGAACGGTGGAAAGGTCCATAAATGATGAGGCGGGTTCCAACGGGGCGCAAGATGAGGGTTTTTGGTTGGGGGACCAACTCATAGACCCACCTGGGCTGAGTGCCACTGAGGAGGCGGGTTCCAACGGCCATGCAGATGCTGTTTAAAATTCCGGAGGAAATTATATTGAGGCCCTTGGAAGACGGGGAGTTGGCGCACGATCCCCCCAGGGACATGCTGCGTGTCGAAACATGCGCTGGTGTGCGGGTTGTCATTTTCACTGGTTGGTGTGTCAATATACGTTGTCGTGCCTCAACATCGCCCCGAGACAAGCAACCCCAAGCATGTGGAAACAGTTGGTTGGGACCATGGTGATATTTTGGGCTCTAAGGCAGTAGAAGCCATGCTGGCGGGAGTTCCTGACGAATTGGGTGTCCAAGTATTCCGACAAGGCGGGGAGCATGGGTTGCGTGAGGTTGGCGACTCATGGCTGGAAGTACACCCTCTGGTGAATGACGAGTGCGAGTGTTCATTGTGGACGGGCCGCGGCAGAATTTGGACATGCACTTTATCGTGTCAGAGTCCTTTATGCGAATAAGTAAGTACATCTCCATGTCAACGTTGTTACTGCATCTATGCGTTGTAATGTTTTAACACTTGTTTGATCTAACAGTTTCCATTAAGACAAGTCTTACACCGCGGATGGAGAAGCGGTTGACGAGGTGTATGCTGTCATTTTCCCCGGCGGACCGGTTGACATTCTGGTTGTGCCGTCTTGGGGGTTTTTCATTCTACTACCTCAGGAGAATGTCTGGTAAGCCACCTTATGCATGGTGTTGAGTTATATTTTTATTTGTTTGAAGTTAGGTGTTAATCCTTTTGATTGCATAGGTGCCGGTGTAGGCCGCGATGCCCCAGAAGAAAAACCCTGATCCTTACGATCTTTTGAGGAGCACTACAAGGAACAGTGCAAATTCGATGTGGACCCAAAGACCCAGAAGATGTTCCCAGCTGTGCCGCAATTGGTGGATGACAATGGTTTCTACCGGATGTTGCTGCTCGTGGAGGAGTATTTGGAGCTCATGGAAGAAGTTGCCACATTATGGGGGGTGACGATGGCTAGAGAACCCCTGGAGAGTCTGGACGGTGGGGATGAGCTACTTAAAGGCCCAGAGAACATGGAGGGGCCGATTGTTGGGTCGCCGGGCGAGAGGGAAGAGGTGAGAAGGGGGGTGGGGGAGCTAGAGTCCGGGTTGGAGGAGGAAATGGAGGCGATGGAGGAGAGTCTGGTGGATCATCCGGAGGAGGAGAGTCAGGAGGAAGAGAACTGTGGGTTATCGAGGCCTGATGAAGTGGTCCAAGCAGCGACCGTGTCTGAGGTGCAGGGGCATATTATCGTGGTCCCACAATAGTTGGTGGTCCACACCCCTATCTTGGAACAGATCGGGGGTGATGGGGTCTAGCCAGTTGTGTCGACCGTGGTCCCATCCATTGCGGCCGTTATCCCAACAGAACCAAGTCGGAAGAGAAGCTGGGGCGAGGCTTTCGAGCAAGGATCTAAGAGGGCCAAAAATTCGAAGTCCTCCAGAGGGGAGATCCAGTCCAATGTCATGGCGGGACTGACCTTGGCCGTGGAGTTGGCACCCCACATACACCGAATAGTGGAGTATATGGGTCATAGATGCCAAGGGCCCACTCTTCAATACAATGAGGACCCGGCGTAGAATTTTCGAGAGGCGGAGAAGAATTTGGTTCAGGTATATGTCCTTCTCCCATTGTTTTCCTTCATTTTTGTAACATCCGCTGATTCTTGATTAACTAGTTTTATCCTCAGGCGGCGGCTTGGGTCTTTATGGAGTGGTATGTCTGGGGTGAAGGGGCGGAAAATGATAGGACCATCGAGTTGTATGTGGCGGCAAACCAACAGCTCCTTACAAAGGTGAAAGAGATGGAAAACAGCAGGCGGCTGACTCAATCTAGTTGGCTGAGGTGAATGGGGTGGTCGTGGAGCTAAGGGCTGAGCTCTAGAACAGTAAGGAATCAGTCACCACCAGCGATACAGGGGTGGCGGAGTTGGTTGGGGAGTTGTCAAAGATGGAGGAAGAGATGGCGACTATGAATGCCGATAATGGTAATTAATGGAAGTCAGTCGCCACGATGGAGCCCCGGATGAAGGCGTGGGAGGACAAGAAGAAGGCGGAGTGGAAAGAGGAGCGAGAGTGGGCGGGGATGATGTGGGAGGCCCGGGAGGATGAGTTCTTGAAGAGGGTCGAGGAGAAAACTGTTGTCATGGGGCGGGCAAGGGAGGCTTATGAGGAGGGGGTCATTGATGGGCGGAAGGAATTTTTTGACATTTGGCTAAAGCTTGGTTTCATAGATTTCAACAAGGCTCACATCTATGTAGAGGAGATCAATGTCTGAGTGGCTAAGATGGAGGAGCAACAGAAGAAGGGCCCTGAAGGAGAGAGTGTGGAGAGTAGCAATCCCTTGGCGCCAAGTCCCCGTGCCGTAGAGGTGGAGAAGGATAAGGGGTAAGGGAAGGTTGGGGAGAAGGCTTCTGACTCTAGGCATAAGTCTGGGGACAATGTGAATACCCCAGTACCAAATCTTTGGGCCATCGTTATGGGCTCTGTTCCCGTCACTGGGATGGGATATGGCCAAGAACAAAGGGTAGCACCTTCCCCACCACCACCGGGCCGGACGAGTTCTCAAGCTCTCTGGGTTACATGGCGAGCTAGTCCCTAAGGGAAACCCACCTAATCGAGAGACCGGGGTATGAGGCGAGGATGTGGTAGAGGTTGAGAGTTTGAATGGCGATACCGGGGCCATAACATGTGTTGTTTTTTTCTTTTACTTCTACTGGTCTTGTAAATTTTGTTCAACTCCGGTGTGACCAGGCAGATTTAATGAACTCTTTGCCCCTGGTGTTTGTATTGATCCGAGGCAAAATATTATTGGAAACCAAAACTTCATTTTACTAAGTCCGTAAGATAAATAGTAAAATGACAAACATGGGAGAAAAAAACTGACAACTTGCTAACAACTGATTGTGTAGCCGAGTGGTCCATTACTTAGAGAAATAATGGAGATGTTGGGAATTCTAAGGGTGTGTGAGCTCACGACCATTTGTGTCCCGGATGTAAAATGTCGTTGGTCCGGCACCACAAACGATCTCCAAGAGACCCTCCCATTTAGGTGTTAGACCAAGTGGCTAGGGAATGACTTCCTTCATTACCTAGTCACTGACGGTGAAGGGTCGGAGTCAGTCCTTCTGATTGTACTGGCGGGCAATCTGCTACTTGCTATTGACATTCCGGAGGTGGGTCTTCTTCTAGTGCTCCTCTAGTAAAGCCATGTTGAGCCGAAGGCCGGCCGTGTTTGTTTATGGGTCATAGGTTTCAACCCGCTCTGTGGGGACTTTAATTTCAACTGGGATGACCGCTTCTAGCCCGAAGGCCATGAGAAAGGGAGCTTGGTCGGTGGCTTTGATGGGTGTGGTCCGGAGCACTCATAGGACCTCATGAAGCTTTTGGGCCCATAAACCCATGTCATCATTTAGTCGCTTCTTTATATTTCGCTTGATGAACTTGTTAATGGCCTCAACCTAACCGTTGGTCTAGGAATGAGCCCGAGAAACATACAAAACTGTGGTGCCATTGTAGAGGGCAACTCTCTGAATTTGTCATTGTCAAACTATGTGCCGTTATCCGTCACAAACGCCTCGAGGATCCCAAAATGACAATAGTTGGAGTGTCACAAGAAACTTATGACTCGGTCCGTTGTGATCTTGGCCAAAGGCTCGGCCTCAATCCACTTGGTGTGGTAATCAACTGCCACTATGGCATACTTGAATTGTCCCGTAGCGGTTGACAATTCTCCAATCAAGTCTAGTCCCCACTGTGCAAAGGGGACCGGGGAGACAATGACAGAAAATGGTACCAGAGGGTTGTTGGTGTAGTTGGCATATTGATGACACTGCATGCATGTGCTGACTATGGCCTTTGAATCAGCTTCCATGGTGGGACAATAATATCTGGTCCTGAGGGCCTTAAATGCCAGGTTCCTTGCCCCGGTGTGGTTACCGCACATCCTGCTGTACAAGGAAGTCAATACTTAGCACCCCTGCTCTGGAGCTAAACACTTCAACTGGGGAAACAATTGGCCCCTCCGATATAATTGTCCATCTCAGACCATATAAAAGGCGGCCTTGTGGCGTAGGAACTTGGCCTCTGACATGTCCTCAGGAAGTTCTCCCATTCTAAGATACTTGACAAATGGATCCATCCATTATGGTGGCGGGAGTTGGTTGATGCCGAATATCTCATAATAAGGTTTGGAGATGCTAGGTTGGTCCAAGGTTTCCACATGGACACCTTGTGGAATTGTGCGTGACTCAGCGGTGGCTAGCCGGGCCAACGCATTTGCCCTTGTATTCTTAGCCCGGGTATCTGCTTGATTACAAATCAGTCAAATTTACTGAGAAGTGACCCAGCCAAATTCTGATACGAGACTAGGCGGGGGTGGTTGGACTGATAGTTCAAACCAACTTGATTGACTACCAACTGGGAATCACTGAATATCTAGACATTTGTCGCTTCCAACTTACGACACAACTGTATTATGGCGATGAGGGCCTCGTACACGGCCATATTGTTAGACAATTGGAAATTGAACCGCAGGGCATAAGGTTTACCCTTAATCCATAATGCCGGCACCACTGGATGTCTTGTTGGCTGATCCATCAATATATAGATCCCAAGTTCGTGCCGGTTCGGCAGTCTCGGGGTCGGCCCCAACCAGGGCTCCATCTGGTGGAATGAACTCTACTATAAAGTCAATGGCGGCTTAACCTTTCAGGGTTTTTCGGGACTTGAAATGAATGTCAAACTCTCCAAGTTCTATGGCAAACTTTTCCAGTCGCCCAGAGGTGTCTGGTTTCTAAAAAACTTGGCGAAGTGGATGATTAGTCAAAACATAAACAATGTGAGCCTGAAAATATTGGCGGATGCGCCAGGCCATGGTGATCAGTGTCAGGACGAGTTTATCAATTTTCGAGTATTGGGTCTTAGGGTCATTGAGATCTTTTTCACTGTATCACACTGGAAGCACACCGTTATCCTCTCGCCGGACCAAAGCGGAACTGACCACTGTTTGGGAGACCGACAAGTAAAGGTACAGAACCTCGCCAGGCACTGGAGTAAAATAAGCCGGGACCGAGGTGAGGTAAGGCTTAAGTTAGAGAAAAGCAGCATCATGCTCTGGCGCCAAGCTATGTACTATTTATGCTAGGTCCGGAGTATCTTGAAGAACGGGGCACACTTGTCCTTCAGGCGAGAGATGGACCGAGCCAAGCCCACCCTCCGGCCAATGAGGCACTGAACCTCGTTCCTGGTCTTTGGGGGCGCCATGTCTATTATCGCTTGGACCTTCTCTGGGTTGGCCTTAATGCTTCGCACATTGACCATGTAGCCCAAGAACTTACCCCCAGCCACAATCAGAACACACTTAGCGAGGTTAAGTTGCATCTCGTGGTGGAGAAGTATGGAGAAAATCTTATCCAAATTGGCGATATGCCCCAAGGCGGTTTTACTCTTGATCACCATGTTGTCCACGTAGACCTCCACGTTCTTCCCAATCTCCCGCTCAAACATTAGGGTGACGGCCCTCTGATAGGTCGCTCTGACGTTCTTCAGCCCGAAGGGCATCACCTGATAACAATATAAGCCTCTATCAGTCACAAAAGCAGTATTTTCTTGGTGATCTTGGTGCATCTTGATTTGATTGTATCCAGAATACACATCCAGGAAACTCAGCAATCCAAACTCGGTTGTCCTGGAGGCGTTAAACTTCTACCTAAATAGGTTGATACTTCTTTTGATCATAGATCTGGCGCTTTTGGCCTATTGGCCGGGAGCCCTCAATGATATTAAGCTTGTGAGAAATGAAATAAGTGGAAATACCTAGCATGTCCACATACGACCAGACAAAAATATGTTAGTGTTCCCGGAGGTATGTCACAAGCTGGTCCAGAAGATCTGGCTCCAAACCCATTTCGTTCCGGATCTTTCGATCTGAGAGTGTCTTAGAGAGGCTCACCCATTACGTGTCCTCTATCAATGCTAGCCTAGACTTCAGTGGGTGCTTATTGAGTTTCTTCTTGCCTGTCTTTGATGGTTCCCCCACCGAAAGTCCTCTCGAGGATCATCGATAGGTTCCATCGGGGCCAGGGGCATCATCTCAAGGCGGTTATACATGGCAGTAATGAGATCGAAGTGGTTTTGTAGTGTGTCCCCCTTTTCCCCGGTGACTGTCAAGATACCACACGGGGTTGGCACTTTCAAGATAAGCATAAGTCCAGTGATTACACACTGGAGTCCCCACAATACATCCTGGCTTAGGATGATGTTATAGGAGGAAGGACAATCAACAACAAGAAACCAGGTGGTGATCCTTGCCTGCTTGGACCCTGACCCGAGGGTTAATGTGAGGCGATTTGACCCGAGGGGCTGGACAATCTCCTCGAAGAAAATGACAAGCGGCTCATGGTTACTGTAAAGCTTTGCCTGGTCCCTATGGAGCTTACGATAGCAATCGATGAACATGACACTAACTGTTGTCCCGGTGTCGACCAATGCCCGGTGGCACGAATAATGGTCCACATGTATAATGATTAGTAGTGGATCGTTCTGGGAAGCCCGGGCTTCTGTCTCCCGGCTAGAGCATAGCAAACATCCGTGATGTGGCAACTGTCTACATGGTAGTCACAATATTTCCCAGTGTTTCGGATCGGCCTCTTGTCTTATTTCCTCCTCTGAGGTTGTGGCAGAAGGTCCTTGTGGCGTTCATATATCTCAACATAAAACATTGTGAGATTCGTGAAAACATTGGCGGTCCCTGTCTTGGCGCCTGCCTCCCCCCTGACTGCCCAGTATGCCCGCATCCCGAGAGTCACTCCTGTCCTTGGCGGACTACTACCCACGGTCTGGCTCCACACGTGTCGAGTTTTCTTGGGAAGAAATACCCGTGGCATTGGGGTTTCCATAGGTGCGGTACTCAGCCTGAGCCCACCGAGTTGTTGCTTCCATTAGCCATTCATAGGAAGACGGGGGGTTCTCGTTGATCTTCAAAAGGAAAGCCCCTGGGTAGATTGTTTTTCCAAAGGCTTCCTCGGCGATTCAATAATCCAAGTCATGTTACTACGCCGTGGCGGTCTGTCATCTGGATACAAAGTCTTGGAAGCTTTCATCATTCCGCTGCTGAATCTTGAACAGAGAATTGGTGGTATGATACATACTGGTTCGGACGATAAACCGGTTATAGAATTTATCGGTGAGCTGCCCAAGACAGTCCACTGAGTCCTGTGGGAGGTTCAAGAACCAACTCAAGACTTCATCTGTGAGGGTTTTCTGGAAAAGCTGACATGTTATGGCGTCCGTGTACATGGTACGGTTTAAAGCAGACTGGAAATTCTCCAGATGAGTCTACGGGTTGGAGCAACCATTGTACTTGGTGACTTTAAAGGGCTTATCCCCAATTGGTCACCGCTCTGCTTGTACTTGCTGGGTGAATGGCCCGGCGCGGCCACCATATCCCCTATGGAAGAGGTGTGGTACACTCCGGGTCTCAATCCCTTCTACCCTGGCAGTCAAGCCCTTTAAAGTGCCGCTCATTTGTAGGAGGACCTGTTTTGGAGATCTTACTCGGGTGGTGGCCCGGTCGAGGTCTCTTGATTGGAGTTCTGGGCTGTCTCGTGATTCCCTGGTTCCAACCATTCTATATATCGTGGCGGCGGCGGTCCATCCAGTCTTAGAGAGATTAAGAGTTGGGAGATATGCACCGTTGGGCGTGGCAGCCCCAGGCGTAGCGGCTCTCCGGGTATTATTGTTGTGGCCGGCATCGTGTGCTCGAGTGTGTGTACAGGTGACTCTCGAGAGTATTTCGGAAGAGCAATTGCTCCTTTCAAACTCTTCCATCTATGCCAAGATAGCATGGGTGACTCGCCGCTCCTCCCCTCTCTTTCAGCCTAGAGCTTCGCAAGATCCAGGAGTGTTATTTCCAAAGTCATCACGGGATCCAGGTGGGCTCTCCTGTTGTGGTTTCTGAATCGGAGTACAGCCGTAGCAAAACTATTTCATTCTCAGGAGGGAGAGATGGAGGATTCACATTATCATTTAGGGTGACCATTGTAAAACTGGAAGAGACGTGCTGACGAGAATCCTCGTTCTAGTACCAAATGTTATGGGTGCTGAATCCAGGGGACCCTGCCCCTCATAGCTTGTATTCTGATGTGTCAGCTCAGTCAGATCTGCACACAATAAATGTCAAGTCAAAGGGTTTGTGATACGCCGGTCTTTGACCTTCCGAAGCTTAAGTTAGTATCCGGGGCATAACTCAAGTTTAGAAGTTAAGGACTTAAGAATACGTTACTTTTTTTTGAAAGTTTTTGGCGGGTCCTTGTAAGCGCATTGAGAAAAGTGCAATTTCCTATTCCCGATATGGAAGAATGTGCCTGAACACTATGCATTTATTGTTCTGACGAGGTGCTTCAAGTGGCGTCTGTGGTGACACCTGAGCTGGAGATGGGGTGATCGAATTCGCCCACCCGGAATCTGGCCTTGCTGGGTCATTCCCCGTCGGTCCGGCGACCAGATTGAGAGGAGTTTTCACCGGAAAATGCCTCGTCAGGGAGAGTGTTAACAGTTCCTATATAAGTACTGGTCCAAGGGTTGAAGCTTCATCATTCTGTGTGCAATTCAGAAAGACAGACATACGTCAGACATATTAGATATTTACAGTTTTACGTACACTAATGGAGGTTCAGACTGCTACAGGGGGAAATTGTGAAAAGAAAAGAAACAAGAAGGCAGGAGGATGCGGAGCTAACTTGCTGATGGCATTGAAGGAGAAACTGAGAGGCTCGAAGACCGGCACCACCACTACTGTTGGGCAGAAAGGGAAGAAAGAGAAGATGTGCAATGGCTTGGGAACATCCCAAACAACAGGCATAGGGGGTACGTCAACGCCGTCAGGTAATAAGCTCTTGCGGTCCAGGTCAGGCATTGAATACGGTGTTGATCCAAGCAAAGAGGGGATGAGAAATAATATGGAAGAATTGCCTCGGACAAACTGGATTAATGGACAGACCTCAAAAAAATTTACTCAGTAGCTAAATGTCCCCCATAAGGGGGCTTACCTTAATTCTCAATGTAGTGTAGTTATTTATTTATTTTTTGTTTCAAATGGTATGCCTTTCGTTTGATGTTCTTATTATGGATTTATAAAGTTATGCTCAGAGTTTTTTAGTTAAAATAAATCTTAAGGGATGAATGTAATAACAATATATTGCAATATGTTCATCTTACACAACTAATTTGCAAAACAAGAATTAAGGGTATGTTTCCTTCAAAAAGTTGTGCGTAGCAGCTTGATATAAAAAATGGAAGTGCCTTCTGCCTTCGCTTTGTAAACTCAGCCAATTGTTTTTGGTTCCTGATTACTACTAGTAGACTAATAGTTTACTTCATATAAAAACATATGTGTATGTTCGTCGAGTAGTCAGATAATTAATTAAGGACATCAAGCATATCTAGTACTCTAAACTCTAAATCCAGGGGTGTTCAAGGTCTGTTGAGATCTAGAAATAATCGCCAGACATTCTTATGTTTACAGTACCGGGTGATGAACTACACAAAGAAAAGGTTGCTGATTGTTGTGTGACTTCTGCACAAAATGTTAGTTATTTATGTACAAGTAATTATGCCCCTTGTGTATTTTACAGTTACATGATTTGAATATGATTGAGAAGTGATAAAAATCATTCCACTCGCATTGTTAACATTCTATGAATATTGATGAAATTAATGTTTTATCTTCGGTTACAAAGGAGTCAGGAATTTAGCTTAATTGGGAGACCCATCTCCATGTTCGGTTTTATTTATTATATTAATAGTAAAAAATTTGCATCTTGAATAATAGCTAGCATGAGTCACCTAAACAAAATTCGTCGATTTTTTACATCGCTTGCTTCACCGTAGACATGCATTATTCTAACTAATTGAATATCAGAGGAAATAACTTAATTAAGCAATCATTTACACCAATTATTTGCCCCAGTACGTACGTACTAGGAATGATTAAATGTTTAATTTTCTCACAATTTACTATATACTATTTTTGAGTTGGTCGGTGCACTGTATCTAAGCATTGTTCCCAGCTCGCGCGGAAATTACGTTGCTGCCCTCGGTTTAGTGCTGATTGCGGTCTTGCCATTCCTTTCGATATAACCGCGTCTTATTCTCCGAAAGCTTTTATAGCGATCTCAGTTGCTATAGAATTCATCGGCCATCGAATTCATCGGAAACCTTTCTCAGCATCTGGTTTTTCGTCGACGATCTAGAGAGAGACGTCGAGGTCTTCTCTTTCTCAGGTATGTTCACCTCATTCTTCCCTCTCGGTTCGTTCAATTTTCGGGTTGCTCTCTCCTCTCCCCTTAACCCGGTTTTTAAAACCCCAATTTACTCCAATCGTGCCCTAAAATCAAATTCCTCTCCATATTCATCTTCTCTTTGGTTTACATATGGTTCTCTGATTTTGGGTTTCATTTGTTCAGGTGCTTTGGGTTAGTTGTTTAGATTGGTGCTCAGAAATAAGGTACAGTCTTTCATAATTTCATTTCCTCTCTTAATCAGTATTTTTTTTATTGATTGTCAAGAGTTTGTAACTACTCACTTTGATTAGGGTCCATCTGAAACCAAACAAGCAATGAAGCTTCTATCTGGTCGGAATAAAGGTAAGAATGGAGAAACAACCTTCCTCAACCCACTTTGGTTTCTTCCAGGATTTAATTTTGTCTCCATTTTGTTGGGTGGTCATAATGTTTAAAGTTTTATTCTTCATTTGTTGGTTTTGTTTGAGCTTTTGTGGGTTTGTAGCTAATCTTATGAGTAACCCCCAATAATCTTATAGCACTTTCTTAATTGAGATCTTATCTCTGAAACTCCACCATTGCCAAAGCTCGATTCTTTATCTTCATTTTGTGATTATTCTGAGGCTTTAGATTAATTGGGGTTGGGGGTTCAATACGAAGGGCATTTGGGGGTTGCTCAGATGAGTGGTTAGTGGTTTTACTTGCTCTCACTTAATTGGATAGAGGGTAAAAGATTTGAATTTTACTTTGCTTTCGATAATGTGTCAATTGGGTGATTCATAGTTTTGTTAAAACTGGATTGTTTTTGCCCCTTTCTTATAATGTTCAAGGGGAATTGGAATCAAGTGTTTTTTTTTACACTTTACTAAAATAAAAGTTGTATCTACTTTAATTTATTTTTGTAGATGATTATTGCTTCTGTTGTAAATGGATTATTCTGCTGAAAGAAGAGAGAGGGGTTTTGAAATGCTATGCGTAATGTTTGTCGGTCACTTATTCACCTATTCTCTCTTAGGAAATCTGATGGATACTAATTCTTGACATTAGCTTTTCTCAGCTATTAGAGTTTCAAGTTTACACACTTTCACTTTGGATTTTTTTTTATTCGAGGAAGTTTAAAGCAATAATTGTTTTCAGCTTTAGTTGTTTCCTTTATTTGGACTGTTGAGTTTACATGTTTTTGTTGTCCGAGATCTCTTGAATGCCTTTGAGAAGTTTTATGGTGATATATTTTCTGAACATGACATAGTGTGCTGCCATATCTTCTATCTGGAGTGTTAGCTTTACACGTTGTTGCTGTCTGGGTTCATTGAATGTCTATGGAAAGTTCTTTCGTGATAATTTATGAAGTTTAGTTAGTTTCCAGCTATTTATTCTTTTCAAGTGATGTGTTTAATGTTTGCATTTTGAATAATTTGGGTGCAAATGAGAGTGTTTCAGCCTCAAATGTTAAATTCTGTAGCTTAGTGTTTTTTTCTTCAATTTGTCATTTCGTGTGAGGGATAACCCATCTCCTATAAATTTGAGTTTAACTATAATTGGTCTCTGATAGCGGGTCCTCAATCCAGTTTCATTTTAAGAGTTATGTCTGTCGTTTATGAGTTGTATATTATGAATTGATGCCCTTCGAACTGGAAATGGGAATAATTAGATTATTTTTGTCTCACAGTTGGAGCTGTGATTGCTTATACAAATCTAATCGCACATAATCGTTTTTGTAGGATTTAGTAGTATATGAATTTCATTGTGTTAATGAGGTTGGTCTTATCTACCCTTATAGAATTTTACATAAGTGCTATCAATTTTAATGAAGTTTTTGGATTTGGTATTTTTGCATTTTCATTTTTATTTTGGGCAGTTACACAAGAGTGAAGATTTGGACCTTGGAGCAACAAGTTAATATTGGTAGGTGTCTTTGCAATGCCTTTATGTGTCTCACAAGTTTTTTTAATTAGATCTTTCATGTATTCATATGCAATTTGTTTTACTGTGAGCTCTTTAAACATATATGCATAATGGCAAAGCTTGGACTATGGACTATGTAATTGTTTGTTGTGGCATGTTTGTTCCTTGCAGCTTAAATGCGCATTTCAGCTTTAGACCTCTGTGTTAATATCTATCAAGAAAATACTTTGATTGCTTCCATTTGGCTTCTAAAATATCTATAAGTGGGAATAAGAAAACTGACTTGATAGTTGATGCATTATCTGTTTTATTGCATCAAAGTTCATTTCCGCTCTTCGGTACAAATATTACGTACATGTCGGCTTGGGTTATTCTGGGTAATTAGGTCTTATTCTTTTTTATATAAATATCTTCAAGGCCAAATACTTATCAAAATAAAAAAGATGCTATTGACTTATCAGTGCAAGTCCATTTACTTTTTTTTAGATAAACTTTTTTCTGTCTTCTGGAGAGTTTAGTCTAATAGATGATTATAGGACTATTCTGAATGCCCAAAAGAGGTGTGATAGCTTTATTAATTACTCATTGGCTCTGCTCAAGAGTGTGTCATTATCTTATTGTGACGGCCTTCAAGTTCAGGAATATATCTCTACATCAATTTGTTTCCGTTGTATTAGCTCATTTTAGTTGTCAACTTTTGTAAGATAACCAGATACAAATACAGACACAGACACATTTCAGCTTAATATATATGTTGGGCTTTTATCTACTATTTATCAATATTGTTGCAAATTATAAGTTCATTAGATAGTTAGCAAAAGCAATAAATCACGAACCCATCCCACTTTTGTGCTCACTATCCTTCAGTAAAGCGTCTGCATTATTCTCCATCAACACAATTTAACCGATAGATGTGAGGGGTTAGTCTTCAACAAAGTGGATGAGTGCGTCTATACTGCATGTTAAAGTGTCTATATTGCATGTTAATGATCTTATGGAATCCTGCCTGAAATATCATTACACACTTTTCAAAGATTGAGTGAGTTTCCATAAGGGAGCTTCTATTCATACCTCCAAAAATGGTATTTGGACCTCCTTATTTAATAAACCTCCATTTCACCTTTACAAATGCTCAAAATGCTATTTAGACCTCATTAATTTTCCAAAAATGTCCATAATTCAATTAAATTACTATCCATTAATTTCTTTCCAATTCTAATATTCAATTATTATAGACAACTCGAAAAATTCTTAATAATTACACAATCTATCTCAAATTTGTTTTCACTTTCACTCATAAATTTATAATTAATAATGTTGTTGTTTTTTCATTCATTGATTTGGAACTCACCAAATATTAAAATCAACATGAAAAATTCAAACATCAATTCAAACATCAATTGAACAATTGTGTCTCTCATATCCTAAACAAAGTTTATCAAAACTCATATAGCTTTTTAATTGATATATGAATATTGATAATATTATTTATTGTAATTTTTTAACAATAAAAAAGTAATTAAATAAGTCATCTTATTTCAATTTCCAAATGGAAGTTTTCTTGTAATAAATAAAGAATTGACGAAAAAAGAAAATTCATTTATATTTGCTACTGCAAAATAGGTTGTTTAGAATTCTTTTTTTTCCTTTTTGTTCACTCTTATATATCCTTTTGGTAATTTCATATATGTTGACAAAGTCAATACTAACTTGAGAAAAGAGGGAGGTCTAAATGCTGTTTTAGGAGGTATGAATAGAAGCTCCCTTTCCATAATCTACAAGCTATTCTTAGATAAAATTATACTTTTGATATGCTTCCACATGTCTGCTTCATAGAATAGTTCCATTAGCCACTTAATTACCAGTATTGACTTCATTATATGCATTAAATGTCATAATCAAATTTGTTCTATTTGTTTAAATGGTGAGCATTGAGAATGCTAACTCTATATCATTTAGTTTTGATGTTCCCAAACTATAAAAAGAGCTCGCAATTTTGCATGTGTTCAGGGCATACATCCAAGGAAGAAGTTACGGTGATGCAACTTATTTGATCATGACATGAAAGATAAATCTCTCCAAGAATAAAGGCTTGAGGAAGCTATTTTCAATTAATTAAAACTGCTAAACAACAACTTTGAGGTATGTGTTTAAGTGATAGAACTATACAAGAAGGCAATACAGCTAAGTCTTTGGCTGAAGATTCTGTTTCACTAGGCAATCTTTATTGTTTCTGTGTCATTGGGTTTTACCTCTTCACCTTGATTTTGTCGATGGTGACATAGAATAAAGAACAAAGTTTATTGTAATTAGTTTTCTCAGCTAATCAAAGCAAGTTTTTTTTAATCAAAAGCAAAGCAAGTTGTATATTGAGATTAGAGGAGCCATTGTTCATCTGTATGTCGACTAATTCTGAATCCTGCATATAATATTTTTTTAGTCTTTAGAAGGCATGTTGCATACAATATTGGATTAGACTTCTCTATGATAACTAATTGAGGACAAACATGAGATGAGTTAATATTAATGCATTGTATATGAGTATCGCTTATGTTATACAATATTGGTTCTTACCTTAATAATAACAAATTTATAAAGATAGTTTCAGCGTCCGTATTTTGTATTCGATTCTTTCACATCTTCTCTATCTCTTAATAGTATTGGATCATAGACATTTATATTTACCTTAATATCTAAATTATCAAAAAGTAAATTCTTCATCTCTGTAAAAGTTCCAAGGCTTCGAGTGATATGACTGTATGAGACACTAGATGGAATAAGTCCGAGTTATGAGTGGCATTATATATACTGTTGGAGAGGAAATATCCCACATCTAAGAAGTGACAAAGAAAATAAAGCTTATAAGTGGGTGGATAATAACCAATTGTACTGAGGCCTTTTGTGATTAAAACCCAACACCTGTGAGGTGGCTAAGTTGGGACAATATCGGTACAGTTGGTCTACAGGCCACGCTTGTCGCTGTTTAACATGGTATTAGAGCGGGTCCCTCTTTAGTCGCGCTTCCAATCTTTCGTGGGCCCGAATTGGGTGCCACTTTGTCATGTCATCGGAGGATTTCCGATTGCATCGCCACTAAGTGTCGTTAGTTACTGGACCTTAGTTTCTTTCATCCCAGTATGTGGGATGTTAATCTATCATGTGCAGACCTAAAAATTAGGCTGCAGGTGAGGGGGCGTGTTGGAGAGGAAAGATCCCACATCTAAGAAGTGACAAAGAAAATAAAGCTTATAAGTGTATGGATAATAACCAATTGTACCGAGTCATTTTGTGATTAAAACCCAACACCTGTGAGATGGCTAAGTTGGGACAATATCAGTACAGTTGGTCCACGTGCCACGCTTGTCGCTGTTTAACATATATCGCAGCAAAGCGCGGGTCCTCAATCTAGTTATTTACATTGTTAATTCGACAATGAAACAGTACGCGTTTAATGAAGACAAAGAACAAATTAAAATAGGCATTAGCACGTACACTTGGACGTACAGAGCAACACATCGATCATCACAAATTCAGACCGATGAAAATAGGCGAAGCCTGACCGATGGAACACAAACCAGAGGTTTAGCCCTAGGAAGTGAAATCCCAGGTCCTTCTTCCATCTCGACCCTAACATCATTCCCAGAAGCTCCATCCCCAACCTTCCAATCAAAGCACTGAATTACAGCTGCAAGTGTTACATGAACAACCTGAAGAGCTAAACTAGTTCCAGGACAGCTTCTTCTTCCACTCCCAAACGGAAGAAACTGGAAGTTCTGCCCTCTCATATCCAGTGTGCTCTTCCAAAACCTCTCTGGCATGAACTCGAGCGGCTCCTCCCAGTGCTTTGGATCCCTATTGATGGCCCAGACGTTGACAAACAGTCTGGTATTTGCCGGAATATCGTAGCCATTGACAGTGCAATGTTCAGTGCTCTCTCTCGCGATCATTGGGCCTGTCGGGTGAAGCCTCAGTGTTTCTTTTACTATGGCTTGGAGATAGGGAAGGTTAGCGATATCAGATTCTGTTACTAATCTGTTGGTTCCAACTATAGAATCAATTTCCTCCCTTGCTCTGGCCATCACGTTTGGGCGATTGATCAGCTCCGAAAGAGCCCATTCTATTGTTACTGATGATGTATCAGTCCCAGCACCAAACATATTCTGTAAGATTAGATTTCACATATTAGCTAGGTTTCTTAAATAAATTAAGCTTATAAGAAAAAGATATGATACTGTTTAAGGTGCATGCAAAAGACAACTTACCATGATGAAACCCTTTATGTTCTCCCTGGTGAATTGGATCTCTGAGCTTTGGTCTTCATATATATCAAGCAAAATATCAAGCAAATTCACTGCGTTACCACCTTTCGATGAATTATTCTTCTTCCTCCTTCTTGCTTCCTCATGCTCCTCTATAATCCTTCCCATAATCTTGTCATATCTGTCACGCACATTTTTAAGCCTTTTTGCATATCCTTGCAAGTCCAAGTTCTTGCAGAACCAAAACATATCCGAGAAATTAAACCTCCCGGCAAGTTCACACATCTCTTCCAGAACTTCCCTCACCTCGTGCGCTTCTTCATCATCGACCGAACACCTTCGATTAAAAGCCATCCGCGAGATAATGTTATTTGTTAACCGTACAAGCTCTCCGCCAACATCGACTTGTTCACCCTTATAGGCTTTTTTAAGCATGACATGTAAGAATCGCTCTATCTCTTCCTGCCTAATAGGTAGGTTTTGGTCTAGTATTCGGCCTCCAAGAAGCTCAGACATGCAAAGCTTTTTCATAAACTTCCAGTAAGGTCCATAAGGTGCCATGACAAAGTCGGCTGAGCCATACGTAAGGTAGTCTACGTTAGTCATTTTGGGCCGGTTCAAGAAGGACATTTCATGGGTTTTTAGGCACTCCCTGGCCATTTCGGGTGAAGAAACGACGACACAAGGTTTGGAACCAAAGTAGAGGTGAATTAGGGGTCCGTGTCGGATTGAGAGCTTGTGAAGAGCTTGGTGAGGGATTCGGCCAAGGAGGTGAAGATGTCCGATGATGGGAAGGGCCCGTGGACTGGGAGGCAAATGGCGGTGAGTTCGAGTTTTGCTGAAGATGGTTCGGAAAAGGATGAAAGAGACCAACCATATGAGGAGAAGAACAAGGTATTCATGGAAAATCCGCATAATGGTTAAATAGCAATGAGTGCTTACCAGAGAAGATTGAATACAATGTGTATAAGATTAATAAGAACTCGCGAAGTATACCGCAATATATGGCTATTTAGATTGTGACGATCGGATTTATATATAGACAGGTGGGGCTGAAGATCGATGTATGGCATGCATGATCTATATCTTTAAGCAAGATTTTCAAACTTACGAAGTAAGCAAATATGGGATCTTCTGTGGTAAACAATTGGGAGATTTGTGATCTCCCGACATATTTAATTATTAGAAGAAAAGTATATGAGTTTCGCAACAAACATCGTCCTCCCTCGATCATTCTTAATGAGAATCAAATTATGCATGCGTAAGCTTAGTGGTTGGAAACTTATTGTATGCTGGCGAATGTCCTGGCTTGCAAATTATACATATAATGCAATATAAAATAAAAGGTTTTATTTTGTGGTCCTTTTGGTTGATACTGATCAGTTTGAGTCCTTTTGATTAAGAATCCCTATAAGTAGAATATCAATTTCAAAATCACAATCCATCCTCTTCGTCATCCAGTCCTTCTTCAATTATTTCTTGTATGAATTCGAAACAAATAATGCCCAAGCAATATTGTATTTCGGGCTTTGGAATCAGATATATCTTTTGAGAAAATGACTTCAAATGTTATTGATAATGACTAAAAGAACAGAATTGAAATATTAAGAGAGGAGAAAGCTTTACCCTATATCATTTGGTATTGTGGCATAGTCTTCCGTTTGTATGTGTTAGTTTGTTTTTTCGACTCACAAGATACTACTTATAACGTTGATTAGAGAGAGAATTGAATAGTAGTTGATTAGCGATTGAGTACATAAGAATTTTAGTTTTTTTACCGCCATCACCTATGAGTTCCAATGCTAAGGAAAATACATGGTTAGAAATAAACACACTTTCAATCGAATTGTCAAGCAATCACACAAATACAGTAGATTACAATATTTGTTAACTACAGTATAAACATTCCTCAAGGTAAAAACCATTACGAGACTTTTCACGTAGTCTACACGATATCAAATCTACTATGATAGTAAATAAGGTTACAAATTCTACAAGTAGTTATATTCAACAAAATCACGTTACTAGCATTACAAGCCAACTTGTATCAAATATGACTAAGTTATACTACACACTTGAACTCAATCTTCTCACTAGAATGAATGATCTGAACACGCCTTCTTGCTTAAAAAAGTCTCACTGATCTCAACACTTAAGCAAATGTAAGATGCAATAAACAATCAATCAATGAATAGAGTTTTGTTAAAACAATTATGCAGACTATGACTATACAGCACTTAACAAATTCTCATGCAAAAACCCTATTAAAAATTTTTGGTTTTTCATAAAAACATCATAAAGAGATAAACATAAATATCTTTTTCTATCGTCCAAAAACCTAACTGAAAGTCTTTTGTTATCAAACATATATAGGAGTGAAGACTCCTCTTTGATTTGAGAATCCAAACCTTAATTGACATCCAATAAAGAAATATCTTTAATAAAAAGATTATCAATAAGGAAAAGATAATTCATAACACAATACCATTGAAAGCATAACCAAATGAGATAAAATTCCCTTTTCAAATCAATCAAGATAAAGTTGTATTAATCAAGATCCATCATGATTAATACAAATATTTCCTAAACAGATGACTCTCCTATTTTAACTCAATTACAATAAAAGAAAATCAATCACCATCAATAATATAAATCGCTTTGTAAAATGTGAGTTCATTTAATCTGATATTGGCAATTCATTTAAATCAATCATTATAAAAACAAATCTTTTTCAAAAGAATGAGTTTCAAAATCAGATGAGTTATGGCTGCAAAGTGATATGCAATTACTTGATATCTCTAAGATCACGTAGAAGAAACTTGCATTCCAAACTCATCGCTAGCACCCAAGAACAATGTTAACGTGGTGAATTATACTGATGTAATACGCTACACTCTTTGCCGATGCAGTACGCCGTGCTCCTTGTCCCTTTCATGTCACAAGTAGCACGAGTCGTCAAACTAGAGACCACGGTGACGTGGTCTTCAACTCTCCGATGCTGAAGTTAGGTTGATGGTAATTTATGCAGAGTAACAGTGGATGGTTTAGTGTACTTACCTTATGAGGTCAAGGGTTTGACTTTTTATTGTTGCGTTGAGGTAGATCATTTACTCATCTTCCGGTGTGGGATAAGGTCCGATTAAGGTGTTCTCTGGAGTCTTCTTTAGGATGCTCGTGAGGGCGCGTCCGTAGTTGGTTTGGGCCGCGGGGTGGCCCATCGCATAACTGGTGCGGTTGTCTCACTGCTGGTTTTGTGAGGCTGGGCTATTTATTAGTCTTAGTGTGCTGATAGTTGTGCTGATTATGGCGGGCATCAACCTATGCCAACAAGTCCCCCCAAGTTCCCAGTCTAGGGAGGCAATTTCTTGACTGGGGAGTTAATAATTAAGCATTTCGCCATAATCAATGGTGGGTCCCACGGACCCCCTTGGAGTGCGTCCGTCATGGCATAGTAAATCTTTACGCGTGGTTAAGGACCCCCACTCCCTGGTTAAGGAATGCCGAGTTGCTGATAGTGTAATGAACTGTGTTGAGTCTCTTTGGGTGTTGGTTGGTCTCAATGTCCATCGTGGCATAGTAAATCTTTGCGCGTAGGAGGTCTTTGAACGCTATATTTGAGCGTAGTGCGTCCGTCATGGCGTAGGAAATCTTTACGCGTAGGACGTCTTTGAGCGATATCTTTGAGCGTAGTACGTCCGTCATGGCGTAGTAAATCTTTACGCGTAGGACGTCTTTGAGCGATATCTTTGAGAGTAGTGCGTCTGTCATAGCGTAGTAAATCTTTACGCGTAGGACGTCTTTGAGCGCTATCTTGGAGCGTTGTGCGTCCGTCATGGCGTAGTAAATCTTTACGCGTAGGACGTCTTTGAGCGCTATCTTTGAGCGTAGTGCGTCTGTCATGGCGTAGTAAATCTTTACGTGTAGGACGTTTTTGAGCGTTATCTTTGAGCGTAGTGCGTCCGTCATGGCGTAGTAAATCTTTACGAGTAGGACGTCTTTGAGCGCTATCTTTGAGAGTAGTGCATCCGTCATGGCGTAGTAAATCTTTACGCGTAGGACTCTTTGAGCACTATCTTTAAGCGTAGTGCGTCTGTCATGGCGTAGTAAATCTTTACACATAGGATGTCTTTGAATGCTATCGTTCAGCGTAGTGCGTCCGTCATGGCGTAGTAAATCTTTACGCGTATGACTTCTTTGAGCACTATCTTTGAGCGTTGTGATGTGGGCCGAGAGAAGCGTTATTCGCACTGTGGGCAACACGTGTCGTGCATGCATTGGGTGAACCTGTTATGGACGGTTCAATTTCGAGAGATGGTGACGTTAGTGACTGAAGCAGTTATTGCGTACATTACCGAAGCGTCATCTCGGTAACTCATGCCACATGGTGAGATCTGGGATGACGCCTTTTGGGTCAACGGTTGAGATGCAACTAACTTATTTCTGTATCGACGGATGGGAGGTGTCTTTGATAGATCAACGGGTGCGGTGAAGTGTGGGGTTAATACAAGAGGGTGAAAGGAGAGAGGAACTGTCATTATCGACTGTTCCAAGCTTTTTGAATTTCGAAAGCTCTATCGATCCCTCCTTTGCTCTCTACCCTATTCTTCAAGCTTGGACGAAAGCTTACCGGGATTATTTGTGCAAATCAGTCTTTAAGGTATGTTTTGATCGGAATCTCCTATATGCGTTTTGTATTTTTGGTTGTTTGTTGGTGATTTTGTGGTTATAGGGTAAGGCAATGGTTTTGGGTTTGGGTTTTTCCGTCTAAGTTGGTAGGTTTTGGGTCTGTTTGATCTTTAGATAAGTGTTTTCCGGCTAGGTGGGGTGTTTGTGCGGGCGGTTGTTGATGAGTTTGACCGGTAACTGGGGTTGGTGTTCTTCGTGTTCTTCATGTTCTTCATGGTCTTTCTTGTGAGGTTCTTAGGCTATATCTAATTAACTCTCTAACTTATAGGTTTAGGTTGTTCGTCTTTGACTGCGGTGTTGCTTGCTGCGGCGTAATGCCTAGGATAAATATACTAACTGACAGCGATTCTGCGCCTGCAGAGGGAAGTTGATTTGTGTCATCATCCTCTGAGTCATGGACGAGTGAATTGGAGGCCAACTACTTGAACTTGGTGGGGCAAAGCAGTGGTAATGACTGGCGTTGTGAAAATCACGTCTCTGTCTTTGCGAGAGTGCTAGCGAATTGGGAGAGTAGCGAATCGTCAAGCACCATGGAGTCAAGACACGAGGAGGTTGGAGAAAGTGAGATGGGTCATGCTCCGAGCCAAGACCAAGGTGTGCGCCAGCATATTGCGAGCACTTCGGGAACTAGCACCTCGAACCCGACACTGAGTCCAGCGCATGTGAGGCGCTGGTTAGATGGCGGAGTACAAAGGTCGGAGGTGGAGGAACCGCAGGGAGCGGACGCCGCCGCAGTGCTTGGTTACGTGGAGGAGTTCAAGCTGCCCGCTACGATCGTGGCCCGGGCCATTGAGCTGGATGAGTACGGTTCAATATTACCCGAGGGATATGCATTGGTCAGTCCCTCTATATTACGGCTTGGGGTGGAATTGCCATTGAATCCGCTTCTGCAGTGCTTGGTGGCGGAGTTCGGCTTGGCCTTTGGTTAAGTCAGCTACAACATGTGGCGAGTTATTCTCGGCCTCTGCTCGCTCTTCCACCTGTTGGGATGTTGGTTACCCACTGCGACTAAGGTACTCCATTTCTTCAAGATAGACTATAACCAATGCAATGTCAACGGAGGGACTGTGCGGTTCGTAAGGTGGGACGAACGCAGTGAGTTCTAAGTCTTAGAGAATTGGCCCTCCTCGGAAGCTAACTGGTGGAAAAATAGCTTCACTGTAGAGAGCGGGTGGGAATATGGGCGTATTAGCGGGGAAGAGTATCTCCCACAGAAGCGTATCCCCTCGCGGTTTCAAGCCATTAACTATAGGTGTTAATTTCTTACCAAATATTTGCTGAGGAATAAATGTTTGCTGACTTCGCTGTTCTTTCGTTGCGCAGCGGGAAGGAGGTTGGTGTTGTTGGAGCGGGAAGTTGATCGCGTCAATCGTGTGACGTACCTTTAGAGGTGTCAAGGTGAAGATTTGGTCCACGATTTGAAGGTGTTGACAAACCCGTATCTGCTATTCGAGCAAGGACTACTCCGCAGTCATCGTGAGTGACAACGCTACGCTCTCATTTTCCGTCTATTTATTCTCTTTTATAGCGTACTGATCTGTTATTGCATATGCAGCTACGACACTCTCGGTGAACATAAACTTTGAGAAATTGGAGCGTGTCTACTATGCGAGGTTTTTGCCGCAAGAAGACCCCAACGTAACTCTGGACACCGAAGGTCTAGCTGTAACCATGCTGTAGCGTGTGATGGAAAAGAAGGTGGCGGCGTCCACTAAGACGGTGAATGCGACCGAGAGGCGGGTTGAGGATTCGGCGTAGGTCGTGGATCTGCCCGTATCATCTCGCACAAGCTTGCCAAATGAGCAGGGTTTTCCTCGTCGGAGTGATACAGAAGGTGTAGGTCGCATCGACGCCGATCCGCGGTTGGCTACTCCGGCGGAGTCCCTAGAGGCCAGGAAGCGAAAGAAGGTGCAGAAAACGGGCGCCTCGCAGCGAAAATCGAAATCCTCAACCGTGCCTGAGCACGGGGAAGACATGACGGTCAAAGAACCGCCGCCTAAAAGGCAGAAGTCTACACAGAAGGGGCCCATCACGTCCAGATGCCACGATAAGCGCAAGGGCTAACTGTTCCAATGTTGGGTATCTTATCTCCGGACCGTTCATGGCTCTGCCCGCGTAGAAGACTGGCAATTCCTTAGTTCCATCTCGGCGAACTAAGGCACTGCTAACCGCAGTTGTAGATAATGCGAGGTAATGGACATGGGTTCTCCTAGCTGCGGGGTTGACAATAATGACACCGCGGCTAGGTAGTCTTTTAACCCCTGAAAGGATTCTTGGCAGTCGGGTGTCCATTCGATGAGATTGCTCTTGGAGCGTCTTAACGGTTTGAAGAATGGTTCACATTTGTTGGTCAGCCTCGAGATGAATCAGGATAGCGCCACGAGTCTGCCTTGAAGGGCTTCCACATCCTTCTTAAGTACCGGCTGTGCCATGTCCAGAATGACTTGTACCTTTTCCGAGTTTGCCTCTATGCCACGTTGACTGACGATGTAGCCCAAGAACTTACTTGTTGTCACGCCGAAAAAACATTTTTCCGGGTTCAATCACATCTTGTATTTTTTAACCACGTTGAAGATGGTTCGGAGGTTGGCTACGTGGTCTTCGGCCTTGACACTCTTGCCCAACATGTCATCCACATATACTTCAATCTCCCAACCGATGTGTTTATCAAACATTTGTGTGACACAACGCACATACGTAGCCCCTGCGTTCTTTAACCCGAAGGGCATGACATTATAACAGTAAAGGCCTTTGTCAGTAACGAAGGTTGTAGCTTCTTGATCCGCGGGGTTCATGCGTATCTGATTGTACCCAGAGTAGGCATCCATCATGCTTAGTAACTCATGGCCTGCTGTTGCGTCGATTAATTGGTCGATTCTGGGTCGAGGGAAACTATCTTTAGGGCATGCCTTCTTTACGTTCTTGTAGTCCACACACATCTGCCATTTGCCATTGGCTTTACGGACCATGACGCAGTTTGAAATCCACTCAGGGTACTGGACTTCCCTAATGAACTTCATGCCTTTAAATTTGTCGACTTTCTGACGTATTGACATGCTTTTTTGTCGTCGAAGCTACGGCGCTTTTGTTTAACTGGGTATGTGGAAGGTTTGATGTGCAGCTCGTGCATGACGATGTCAGGCGAAATGTCGGGCATATCCTCGTATGACCATGCAAAGACTTCCATGTTGTCTCCTAAGAAGCTTGTTAAGTCCCTCTCAACTGTGGAACTAAGAGTTGTGCCGACCTTGATCTTTCGCTTCGGGTGGTGCGGGAACGGTGTGATGCTTTTCAAGGAAGATTCGGGATTTGCCGGAGTTTTGGCTTTGTAAGGCGTAGCCTTTTGTTTGTTCTTACATTTTAGTACTTCGTCGTCACGCGCGTCGACGACCTTGTCGGTCAAGTTTGTTGTAGCATGTACCGCCAAGATTTAATGTCGGTTGAGTGTGCACCTAATTACGCGTGTTTGGCAAACTTTTCGCAACAGACTATGATCCCCGGACCTGTCCTGTTCCATTTGTAGTTGGGAATTTGATGAGCATCATGTACCCAGCAATGAAGGTTCGCATTCGGTTGAGAGTAAGCCGACCGATGATCCCGTTGTAAGAACTGTAGGCGTTAACTACGATGAACTCAGCTTCGATGCAAACTGTGCATGGTGCAGTCCCAATGCATACCGTCATGTAGTCTGAGCCTAGAGGTTTGGGTTACGTCCCAAGAGAAGCTGATCAACGGTTCGTGGTCCTACACGAACTTCTTGCTACTACGCTCCATCTTCTCATAGCATCCCTTGAATAGGACGTTAAATGCGGATCTTGTATCGATCATCATCTTCTCTACGTCCCACTGTCCACCCAAGACCGCGTCGATGAGGAAGGCGTCGTCATTGGGTAAGGAAATGCTGATTTCCTCCTCTTTAGTGAAGGTGATCTGCTTCCATCCTTCCTTCTGTCTTTTGGCTTTTCCCCATGTGATAGCGTACACTTGCCTTGCGTGGTTCATGCGACTGAAGCGCTTTTTTTCACGGTTAGACATGTTTGTCATTGCGGCTCCGCCCTCAATTACGTTGATGCAGCGTAGGTTTTCTACTACGGCAATCACATTCTGATGCGCCCTTAGCTGCACTACTCGGACTCCTGTGTCGTCGTTAGCTCTTAGTGTGCGGAGATTTCTGTAATCATTAGTGTTGTGGCTTCCATTTTCATGAAACCTGCACCACTTACCTGTCACGACCCTGAAATTTCGAGTATGAAACTCGAATTCGAAGCCATGAAAACTCTAAAACAATCTCAATAAATCGAAATCATTTAAACGTCACAGTGGATCATTACTGAGTTCATGGTACACTCAGTCAAATTGATTATTACAAACCAAATTTATAATTCAAACATTATATCAAATGGAAATGTAAAAATCCTCTCAAATCCTCACCACAAGATAGAAATAAAGAACTTCAAGTCTTCAAAGTTGTCCGTCGACTCCGCTAATCCACACCTGCGGAACTATCCCATACACCATCGAATAGGTGCACTGGGATTGCAAACACAAACACGGTAAGCTTTGCAGCTCGTATGAGTAAAACAACAATATAACTTGCATATAAATGCATAAGAAAATACGTAAAGCATCAATCATAAATACACTCATGAGTCATTGGACGACCCATCTGGTTGTCCAATAATATATGAAAATATATGTGCTCATGAGAAATCGGGCAACCCCTCTATTTACCCAAATACATTTATAATACGGGTACTCATGAGCGCTGGTACACCTCCGTTAACCCCCATGTTAGTACACCGCTCGACACTGGGAAACCACTTGCTACCCAATATCCAAAATATGGGTACTCATAAGCGCTGGTACACCTCTGTTACCCCTCATGTTAGTACCCGACAGACAGACTAGAGCTCTAACTGTATCGTAACTGTCGCCCGGCTAAAGGTAGGTTCCGACATGCCAACACGTCCGAAGACAGGTCCAAAGACCACAAAAACGTTTTAACATAACTCAAGTTAAAACCACATGCAAACAATCATCGCATGATATTGTACAAATCAATCGACATGCTCAAATAAATAGATATCAACACTATAATGAACTTATCCGCAAACGGAAATTACGACAGTATATAATATAGCAAACCATATATATGTACATATTTTACTTTTACCAATTATACACATACACAATCCACTATATCATATACATATCATAGTTCATTCTTTTAAATTTAGTGTAATCATGAATCTCCGCAAGGGTAGATTCGTCACTGTGAGACTTTACTCACCTTATATTCCTGAGCGTAATTTATGTATGTGTACATACTATTTACGTATTCCTATACATCCATGTACTATTCAATCGTAAATACTGTCTCAGTAAATAATAATTATCGATTTACCCTTCCGAAATTACTTTTACAATTACTGTACGTAAATTACATTTACATTTACTGTACGTAATTTAGTTTTTTACATTTACTGTATGTAAAATAATTTTACATTTACCGTACGTAAAATAATTTTACAAAATTTACTGTTTTAAAATCACTGTTCACGCGCCGCCGCACGTGGCGGTGCGTGGGGTACACACGCCACTTCTAAAACCGGCGCGTAGTTCACCACCGCCGCCCAAAACTCCTCCATTTTCTTCCCCTCCACGGCCCAAGGCCACCTCCTGCCTCCTTCACGCTCTCTCATGCGCCGCCTAAGGCGGCGGTTCTCCTTAAACCTCCTCCTCCTCCGATTGTCCCCTAAATCGATCCAAAACATTCACAAACAACCACAATAATCACATTAAACTAATCTCACCTCGATTGAACCTTGAAACGGTCGGATTATCGTCGGAGAATCTCAAGATCCCGGCCGTGTTGACTTTTCAGAGGGAATTTGCTACAGCTCGGATTAGGTTCCAATTCTATTGTAGAAGGCGCCGGAGGATGAGGTGCAGTGGAGTGGAGCGATCGCCAGGTGCTTGCGTCGCCGGAGGAGCAGCTCGGACGGCGAAGCAATCGCAGGCCTCGGGTTGTCGTGCGAGAGCTCACGGTGGCGAGGGGAGGCATGTCGACTTCGGGGTTTGATGCGGAGGGTCGTGCGATGCTCTAGAGGCCGGCGGTGAGAGCGACGGTGGCTTGGATCGGTAGATCGCCGAAGGCGATGTTGAGAGAGAGATAGAGGGTCGGGGAGGGCTGCGGGGAGAGGAGAGAGAGATAGAGAAATGAGGGTTTCTGAAATTGGAAACCCTAATGCCAAATTTTTCATGTTTTCACCCTTTTCCAAAATCGGAAGCTAACTTTCGTCGTTAATAACATTCATGTACGAAGTCCGATCAAAACGTGTCACATGTCCACAAACTCATATCGACGAGCTCTACAACTTCCGTGAATGAAGTTTTTCAAAACGAGCGATGGAGTAAAAGTTGACTCCCACGTCACGGAAATGTAACGTTTTTCCGATTAGATTTCTGAAGACAGTTTCGTTTTCGATTTTGACGACGTAGCGAAGTGAAACAACAGCGATTTAATAAAATTACACACTTATTAAAGTATAAGAATTCAAACAATTGATTCCGAAAAATTGGGTCATTACATTACCAGTTTCCTCTTCGGTTTGAGGGCGTAGTGGCCTTGCAGGATTCTACAACGTCCCCTGATGTTTGTGAAAGAATTCTTCTAGGGTTTCTTCCCTTGGTGGTGTCTGGTCACTGCGGCGACCCATCGCGTTAACTTCTCGAGGATCTCTGTTGTCGCGACACTCGCCGCCGAGTCTCCTGTTCTTATCTCGGCCTCTGTGTCGATCGTGGTTGCGCTCGTCATGGTGGTTTGACTGATGCCACTCTCTTTTCCTTCCTTTGTTGCGGTCTTCTGTGTCAAGGAAGAGCTCGCGTTGTAAGGGGATTGTGTTTGTGTGTACGGATGACTGCGGTGCAGTACTTTTGTTTGATGGTACCAGAGTTCGCTTTTCCCCGTATGTGACATATTCTGCTTGAGCGTACCACACTGCCTCAGTCATGATGTTATCGTAGGTGGCGTCGCGCATTCCAGGGTCCACATTACTATGGCAGAGGAAGTTTTCCGACCGCAGTCCTTTCTTGAATGCGGTCAAGGCGAGTGTTTTGTTCAGGTTCCGACATTTGGATGCAGCTGTCTGCCATCGCATGACAAAGGCGCCTAACATTTCCCTACTTTCTTGCTTTACTTGAAATAGACCATCAGTTGTGTGTGCGGCTCCGGCCATAAGGATGAACCGATTGAGAAACGTCGTTGTCAACTGTGCGAAAGAATCCATGGCCGCGAACACTAGGTGGCACTGCGGATTGGCGTCCCACTGCTCTTGAGCGGGAGGTTACGCTCGTGCTTCCTTCTTCACGGTTGCGAATACGCCATGGTGATGGTGGCCTCTTCCTGGCGAGTACGGAAAGAGTCAAGCTGATGCTCAGGTTAACTTGTTCCCGTCCTTTCGTTTGTACGCTACCTTCGCGTTGCGATTCACCGTGTTAATGACAACGTTCGGTCCGCTCAAGCTGCGCTCGCATCCTTTCGAGCTCGGCTTGCAAAGCCGCAGGCTTCTCATGTTCAAGGGCTTCGCGCTACTGGCACTCGGCTAGGTCTTTGGTCATGTTTGTCATTCTTGCGGCGATCGCCAGATCAGGAGTCGTGCTAGTGTTGGCGACCGTTCCGGGTGTAGGGGTGAGGATGATAGGGTCATTGGCGGAGGGTAGGGGGTTGTTGAGGCGGGGGTCTGTTACGTCTTCTACATGACCGTCTGCCGGAATGGGGGTAGGATCGAGAGTGCTCATGTTGAAGTGCAGTTGCTTCGCTAAATGCTACATGTATTTGACGGGAACTTTTCGTCGCGTTTCCCACAGACAGCGCCAATGTTAACGTGGTGAATTATACTGATGTAATACGCTACACCCTTTGCCAATGCAGTACATCGTGCTTCTTGTCCCTTTCCTGTCGCAAGTAGCACGAGTCGTCAAAGTGGAGACCACGGTGGCGTTGTCTTCAACTCTTCGATGCTCAAGTTAGGTTGATGGTAATTTATGCAGAGTAACAGTTGATGATTTAGTGTACTTACCTTATGAGGTCAAGGGTTTGACCTTTTATTGTTACGTTGAGGTAGATCATTTACTCATCTTCCGGTATGGGACAATGTCCGATTAAGGTGTTCTCTGTAGTCTTCTTTGGGATGCGCGTGAGGGCACGTGAGTAGTTGGTTTGGGGCGCGGGGCGGCCCATCGCACAGCTGTTGCGGTTGTCTCACTGCTAGTTTTGCGAGGCTGGGCTATTAATTAGCCTTAGTGCGCTGATAGTTGTGGTGTTTATAGCGGGCATAAGCCTATGCCAACAAACAACTACCATTGTATATGAATGACAAAAAAATACGTACAAGAAACTTGTGCTTACGGTTTCTCTATTACATATCAATTCATTGATGGTATGTAGGTGTGCATATATGGAATGAGAATAAACGAACGGATAGTGTCCAAACTTTTTTTTTTGCATCACACGAACAAATGGTGTCCAAACTCCCTTGTTCATCCCCATCGAGATTTTGAGCAAAAAATGATCCCAGTTTTGTTTGCTGGCTTTTACCGATACACTCTTTATACGACGCAGCAGCTAGAGCGCACCTCTGCTTCATTTCTCGCTCCTCCCTAGTTGTTCGATCCCTGTTTGTTTAATTGCACCCAAGAATTTTCCTCAAACAGAGGAAGATGATTGCTTGGTCATACAAACATTACAAGCCATTCATTCATTCAGAATAAGGGATATACATACCAGCTTCAACTTTCTCGTTGGAGATTTTAAATAAATAAAAAATAAAATAAATATATAAAAAAAAACATGCAGACACTCAACAATTTGAAGTGCACTTTTTTTTCCTTAATTTAACTCGAGCAGACATAAATGATTTATTCTTGAGATATAATGAGACCCTTTATCGAGAATGAGCTCCTACAAACATGCAATCAAGCATCGTCGATCTCGTACTTCGTCGACAGTTTCACTCTCAAGCAACACCCAATCATTTTAGGAGTCAAGCTTAGAGCTGTGTTTCTTTAAGCATACATGATTGTAATGATGACGAATTAACATGATATCAGAATAAACGAGATTACTTGAATCCTCTGCTTAAAGTTACCAAATCCAATATGAATCCTGAGAAACTCTGTACACAGAAACCCTATTTTCTAAATAAATGACATATATTCTAGCTAAAGAACAACTTCCTATGCCATACATTATTGAAGGCTGCTTTCCAGATTATAGGCTCTTCTAAGTCAATAGTATGTTTTCATTTGCAACTATCAACCTCTTCCATAACATTATATTCAAGCTTGTATATTGATGCATTTTCCCATCTTCTTCCATTATCTTTTCTCTAGCTACGAGACAATTGTGCATTCTTCAAATCAACCGAGCCAAAATCGTTGCCCCAAAGATATGCATGAAAACAAAAGGTTAGAGTTCAATACAATTAGGAAGAGGAGAAGCAGCAGCCACCCTTTTGAACGACAGGCGGTTCTGGAGTAGGAACGATAATTGCAGTCCCTTTTAGGAACGCAGAATCCCCTCCATCTGCCTCATTCGAAACGAGGGTCTTCTTCTTCTTCATTATTCGATAAATATCCATTAAAATCATCAAAAATGCTGTTTCGACGTTGGTGGACTCAAGAGCAGAAGTCTCCATGAAGAATAGGTTCTCTCTTTGAGCAAACTCCTGAGCATCTTCAGTTGGCACTGCTCGAAGACTTCCCAAGTCACATTTGTTGCCGATGAGCATTATAACAATGTTCTTATCAGCATGCCCCCTTAATTCCTCCAACCACCTCGCCATATGATCAAATGATTGACGTTTGCTCATATCATAAACCAGCATTGCTCCAACTGCACCTCGGTAGTATGCACTTGTGACTGCTCTGTATCTGAAAAATAAGTTCAATACATCATGTTAAACGAAGAAATGGGCCCTAGAAATCAATGATATACAAGTTTTTGATCAAGTGGGATCCTCATTCCATTTGTTCCAGTTGAAATTTTCCAAGTAACCACTGATTAGCTAGCATTCTATCACCTTCAAATCAACTAATTAAAAGATCTATTTTCGCTGGCAAATTTTGAATATGGGTGATCATTGATCAGGTGAAGGAAATGTGATGAAAAATGATGCGACTGCCGACTGGCAAAGATAACAACAAGACCAGAGGTTGAAGTTGGGAATGCATATAGAGGGAACCTTTATATGCATAATACATGTATCTGAAGTCTGAACCGGGATAATATCCGTCATTCCGTCAACAATATATATACTGTAATGTGTATCATCCTTCCACTCTGAATTTTATTGAGTCGAGGTTCTCAGATCACTTTGGTAGGTTTAGCACATTCAAGCCTTATTTAATTAATTTGCAGCTATGCATTATTATTCCTAAGAAACAAATCATCTTAACTCGATCATTTGGCCAATCATATATACACACTTAAGATTCTGTATTTGAAACTCAAATTGCAGCATCACTTGTATGCTTTCAACCAATTCAAGTTGAAACACATTAGATGATTAGGTCAATTGTATCTGCTCTCTGACTCTGGTTCTATTTGAAAACACCAAATATACAACCAATTCAAACACCATCTAATGGACATACATTATGTATGCAGCAAGACAAACATATCCATCAAAGTTAGACAATTAGGTCGATCATCATCATAAAATAAAGACGCACCTTTCTTGGCCAGCAGTATCCCAAATCTGCGCCTTAACAGTC
Organism: Argentina anserina; assembly: GCF_933775445.1. Classification (NCBI taxonomy): domain Eukaryota; kingdom Viridiplantae; phylum Streptophyta; class Magnoliopsida; order Rosales; family Rosaceae; genus Argentina; species Argentina anserina. The sequence goes on from NC_065877.1 coordinate 14,724,814, forward strand.
TTTTGATCAAGAATAAGCGTCTTCGTCTGAAATTCAACTCCAATTGTGGCTTTGGATTCTAAACTAAACTCATTTCTAGCAAATCGCGCGAGAAGTTGTGTTTTACCAACGGCCGAGTCCCCGATCAACACCACTTTGAACACATAATCAATCTTTTGATTATAATCACCACCATGATTTGTCATTCTCGCCGCAATCAAATCCCGTCCAATTGCTTCTCACATCCAAAATTGGAACATGAAAGACCAAATTCATATGCAACCAACATCAAAATTGTTCGGACCAATCATGCATGTAAGCATCAAAGATTGTGTCGGATCGGAGGTAGCAGCAGGGGCATGTGGTACACAGAGGGACAAAATTGTAATTGTCGTGAGATTAGGGTTTGAGAGGAGGATGAGAGATTTGTGGAGGTAGACAGCGTTGGTTTTATCATTTTGTGGAGAAGAGAGGGAGAGAAGTGTTAGAGGCATGAAAACCATCGGCTAGTGCGGACGCGCCATAACGGTTTTCCAAGTTCACTATAAGAATTTTTTCTGTTCTCAAAGAAAATATTTCGCAATAAGAATAATATACCAAGTATACTGTACTTTCGTGGTACATAGAGGGTTCAGTATAAAACTATGAAAGGACCGAGGTGCCTCTCATATGAAGGATTCTGGTTTATTCATTTTTAGGAATTTTGTGATACTATCAATATGTCCAAGGCGGGGCCAATGGAATCATATTGCTTTATTCATAATTGAATATTCATGTAGAACTTAATTTTGGTTTAGTTTTGGTGAATTGAATGTGAATATCAAATATATGCTTTATTCATGATTTTTTATTTCAATTTATTTACTAAGTATGTGTTTATTATCCGGTTGAATGTGTGTAAGAGTGAACTCTTGCAATAATTCACCGGTTGCTTTTAACTTAGAATTCCCGTTCGAGAATCACTTGTACGGCATTTTGTTGAGTGACCTTGCACTCATGTGGTTTTGTTTTCGGTTTTGGGTAGTGATTTCATCAGGATCTCCCTATACTGTTCCTCAAGTGCAGACTAGGTTTAGATATTTGTGCACTTGGAGAATTGTAGGGAGATACTACCGAAATGTTTCCAAAACTGATAGCGAAACCCATGAAGACAAGATGCTTAACAAAAGAAGTATTCTCCTGAATGGGATATGACCCTAACCGGAGGCATAAGGTGAAGAAGAACAATAAGAAGAAGTTTATATTATGTGCATCCATTGTATTGTTTGCTAGCTTAATGCAATTTGACTATTTCAGCTATGACAGATATTCCAGACAAGAGTTAGATGCAATACCATAAAAGTGATAACAGATACCTTGAGGGGATACATCTCTTTGTGAATTGGGCCCATGATAAAAATAATGGGAATTTCTATTACTGTTGCCCATGCGTGGATTGTTGTAACCAGAAAATGGTGACATAACACTTCTTGTACACACACTTGTCTTGTAGAGGTATGATGAGTACTTATATTGTATGGGACAAACACGGTGAACTTTCAAATGTTGCCCATGAGTGAGCTCCGAAGACTATACACTCAGTTGAGGGCATCTTCTAGTGGTGGTGGTGGTGGTCCTTCTATCAACCCAACTATGGACATTCTACATGATACTTTCCGTATTACCCCGGTTATGAGGCTGATTAGTAGATGTTCCGAATACTGATACTGACCCTACATTCAATGATATTGTAGATGATTATTATGAAAAGTATGACAATTAAAAGTGGAAAGTAAAAATGTCCCCCAAATTTTGCAAATCAGAGTTGAGCGATGAACAATAATTTATCCGTCGCTTTAACCTCTTGAAGTGACGGCTATAAGGAATTTCCATCGGTTTAGGCCAATAATTGGCGCGCTATAATCACCACCAAAATTTCGCCGAAACTTTGAATGAATTACCAACTTAACCTAAACGACAACCTTTCTTTATGTTTGTCGCTTAGGTGGGGGATTTATAAGCTTAACAGAGACCCATTTTCGACTCAAGTCCTTCTCTCTCACTTTCTCTCGACGCCGAAACCCTAAGCAACATCGATCTCTCTCCACCACTACCCAAAGTACCTCAGCTCCTGAGTTTCACCACCGAACCCAAACCCTATACTCTGCTGCCTCCGCAGCCCCAACTCGATCCCCAAATCCCTTAGATGAAATCAGTGAATCCAAATTCTCATAAACCCTAATCCAATCCCCAATCTCTCTTTCAATGGCTCCGGGAGGTAAACCCAGATCAAAAAGGCTTCAAATTGCCGCCGCTCGTCGAGAAGCTATCGCCACTACACCAATAGCCGAAAGAGCTACCGCCCCGACGACTACCACTCCGGCCTCCTCAGCCGGCTCGACCTCCTCCCAGCCAATCTTGAGCCTTAGGTGCAGCAAGAAGTTACAGCCACCAGGTAAATCCTCTGTTTCACCAGCAAGAAGTTCTTTTTCTGTCTTTTGTCACTGTGTTCTAAGTGTTATATGCTTTCTGTCACTATGTTCATTAACTTGATGTCTGTGGATTTGTTGTTTGACGCAGACCAGCAACAACGTAGGTGGGGTATTATAGTCGGTCACAAGACTGACTACATAGTCAAGGCTAACGGAGACAGGATCACTCTGCATTTTTCTGATTTCCACAACGCCTTCAATAGTAAAGAGAACTGCAGCATGGTGTCGAGGGACATCGGCGCTTGTGTCAAGTCCTCTGTACCGATGATAAAGCATTCATATTTCGAACTTCAACCTCACGACCGGGCTATAATGACTAATCACCTGAGTGTAAGTGATTATTGCTCCTTTTTGTTCTATGTGTTTCTATTGTTTACTTATATCGAGTAATTAATGTTTATAAATTTATTTTGTAGACCAACTATACCATACTGGAATGTGATTTTGACATGTTGGATTAGATAGGATAGACAAGAAGACCGCACTTCGATTTAAAGATTGGAAGCACACCTGCCGGAAACACTTCTTGAAGCACGGACCTGCTGTTCCACTTGAGTTCTTGCATCGGCCGGAGAAGTGGGAGTGGTTTCTCAAACAGTGGGCAGACCCTGATTATACGGTAAGCGATTTTATTCTCTATACATTGCTCTTAAAAAGTTCAATCATTTTCAACCGTTTACTAACTATCTCTTTGTCATGTTTTGAGACTGTATGTGAGCGCAACAAGGCCAATCGCAACATTAATCCCAAACCAATCAACCACCATTCGGGGTCGTTGGGGATGAGCTTCAGGGCTGAGGAGCACTTGAAAAAGGGGCATTTGGCGACCTATGTTCAAGCTGTATTGGACGTGTACAAGAAGGAACATAATGCAAAGGGTAAACTGGTGAGCTTCTAAATATTAATTTATCCTACTTATTGTTGCTGGTTATGTTGTTGACTTGTTGGAGAATAATTTTCATCGCTTAATTATTAATCACTTCATGTTTATGGCAGGAAAAAGTGAAACAAAAGCTTGAGGAGAAAAAGAGGCAGCGAGAGGAGGCAGACCTGGGAGGTTTGGAAGTGGAAAATGTGTTCTCAATCCCAGACCAGATTGAATGCATTGAGGAGGGTTTTGGACAGAGGAAAGGCACAAAAGTAAAAGGTAATTTCCTATCTTCTATGGATTTTTGGGTTGTGTAAATGTGTGATTGGTCTGCTACTTGTTCTTGTTCTTGTTATATTGATTTATGTGATATTTAGTAAAAAAGAAAGTTAGAGGCATAGAGTAGACTAGCATTTGGTTGTCTGGAATACTAGTTTGTGTTCTTGTTTTATATTGATTTGCTACTTGCTCTTAGTTGCTCTTGTTCAAATGATTTTGTGTTTTCTGAAGGTCTGCATCTTATTTGCTTGTTTTTGTTGTTATTCTATTGTTAGGATATAAGTTATGCTTGGAAACATAAAGTTGTGTTAGGATAATGTCTAGTTGTGTAAAGTGTGTGTGCGCTTTCTGTGGCTCAAATCTTAGATCACTTAATCTTTTACAAAGCAATGTAGACCACTTTTAGGCACTAATATTTGGTTGGTGAGTCATGCAAGTATAGTAGCATTTTGGTCCCTACTTATTTTCTAATTGTTCAAACAGTTTATATATTTTTTGTAGAGATTCTAGGACTTTAAAATGTTTACGGATGTGTTCAATTTACCACTAAAGATATCTTTTTGCAATTCAACCAATTGTTATGACATAATTTAGTCTTAAATGCTTCCATCATGTGCACATGAAGTAGTGTTATAATCTTAGGCTTTTTTGTTTATGTTGGCTGGTTGAATTATGGATTGCATGCTGCAATTGTCTTTTTGTTTTGTTTATGTTTGCAGGTGCCCTAAGAAGGCCAGAGAAAAAGAGAGGTGGACCACGCCGGTCCGGAGGCAATAGTGCAGCAGCACAGGAGGAATTGGGGGCTTTAAAGGAAGAGGCGCAACATGCCAGAGAAAAAGCCGATCATGTAGTTGCAGAACTGGAGGTCTACAAGGCAGCTCACGAAGAGCGTATGACATTATTGGAGACAGCTTTGAGGGGTTCACAGGAGGGTCTGGGAGGTACTAGGTCTTATGTTCTAGGTTATTGTTTTTAAGGTGTTAAGGCATTTTTGTGTCGTTTTTGAAGCTAATGTGGGTAGAAAGGACCAAAACACTTTAGGCTATGATAATTTATGCATGTACATTTTGAACGGATTCTAGTTCTATATTCAAGCTTCACAAGCTTTGGTTTGTGTTTAAATTTTATGCTAGTTCTATATTCAAGCTTCAGAATGTGCATATGCATGTGAATTGGCTATTTGGTTTGGTTGTGTGAAATAGGCAAGTTTAAGTGAAATTTCTACTGGGTACAACTACTGATCACGTCGGAGATTGTATTTTCTCCCGTCAAAATATGATAAGCGAAGTAGGAGCATCGGTGTAGGTGAAGGTTGGTTGTTGTGGTGAATAGGTGAGAGAAATTAACGAGAAGGTTTATTAGATTTGGCGAATTGGTTTACAATTGGAGGTACTGATTCGAATCCAAATTCAAGTTAAAGAAGATGCATGTGGCTCCATGCCTCCATATCTAGGTTCACGGAATCGGGTACGGGAATGTGGAATTGAAACATTTGGAAACGCGGAAGAGTGTTTTTCAAAATTTTTAGGAAGCGGCTACATTTTGGAAACGTCGAAATAATAAAATATATATATATATATATATATATATTATATATAAAATAAATATAATAACAAATTTTTAGTTTAAGTAACTCAAAATCTGAAATAACTTAAATAACTTGGTGTTCAAAATTCGAAATAATACAAATATAATGAGAGATCTAGGTATTAACAAGAGAGAATGAGGGTCGGTGACTCGGCGGGAGGTCAAAAATATGTCGAAATAATTCATTTGACTCGACGAATGTAGGTATAGCCCTTCATTTAAAAAATAAAAAAATATTTAAAAAACTTTTTTTTTTTTGGAAACTCGCGTTTCCAAAACACATTTTTCTGGAAACACATTTCCGGGTGAAATGTGTTTCCAGCACGTTTCCGGGCGTTTACGGCGCGTTTCCGAGGGTTTCCGGACTTTTCCGTCGCGTTTCTGGAGTGGTTCCGCTTCAGAAGCGAGAAACGTGGGTAAAGGCACGTTTCCGTGCTTCCTTACTCCATATACGTTTGTTTCATGAACCCTTGTTTCATAAAGAACTCTTTCATAAATTAGTCGGCGTGTTATATATATATATAGTATTTTTCCTTTTGCAATATATCTTTCAAAAGTTATTGTTAGCACGAAAAAAAAAAAAGGTATTTTACACTAATAAACATTTGGAAATGTAGACAATTAACTCATCTATCTTCTATTCTTAAGAAATAAGGAACATATCTATTAGTAAAGGTTAGTAACGTAATTACTGGAGATCAGTAACGTAATTATTGAGGGTCAGTAATATACTTACTACGGGTCTGTAATATGTTTATACAGAGGTTTGTAACATGTTGAATGAGTTTCAGTAATGGTCGTAGATTTATTGGCCTAGCAACATGTTTACTTGGGTCAGGTAACATGTTTATTAAGTGTCAGTAATTTATTATTAAACATTACTGAGAATCAGTAATTTATTCTAACGACCAGTGCTCTGTGGACAAATTCCAGCGACCAAAGTCCGGCGATGGTGACCACAGTCCAGCAAATGTGACTGGAGTCCGGTGACGTTCCGATAAAGTGTTCTCTCATCAACTTTCTCTCTCTATAAGTGTTTAGAATGATGGGGTAAAATAGTCTTAAAATATCTAAAATCTTAGTTTTTATACTATTTAATTAGTGTGAGATACTCTTAGAGTGAAATTCTTCCCTTCAAATGGGCAATAAGGGAGTTCAATCCTTTCTATTATTAACGCGCAATATTTGTTTGTATTATCTCATTGATCTATTTTGTTTAATCTAAAAGGAAATATATATGCTAGCAAATCTAAATGTCGAGATGGGAACATGGAAAACCCTAGGAGCCATCATCAGTGGTGTTGAAGAGCACCTTTGTGGTTGCCTACATCATAGCACTTTGCTACCAAAGAATATCACCCACCTCCATTTGGTGACCTCTCAATCTTGTCATTCTCCTTGGTGTTTCAGATCATTCAATTATGGTCTCCATCGATCACCAAAATCTGATTCCTCAAACAAAGCCAGGCTTCCAATGTTTGCTAAGTCAAGTATTTGAGCGACTGCTCGTTGGGATGAACATCTCCGGCAGGGCTCGACCATGACGAGTGCAACTAAAAGATTTTTGACATGTCGATTATAGAAACAGGCGAATGGTGACTATTAGATTCAACCAACCGAGTCCAATGGTGCCAGGATAGATTGGGCGCGAAGAACAGTGAAAGATTTTGACTATGGGGAGGCTTTCGGGGATCAACCATATCGGATTTGTGAGGAGGTGGCAGAGATGCGACTTGGTTAGAACCTTTGGTGGCCTCTGCTTTCCATGGATCGACATCGTAGTGATCTTGTTCAAGATCAATCGGCGAGACTCCTCTATAAGGTTGGGGATCATGCACTGGCGGCGGCCTTGTCGTCGGTAGACGAGATACGGATGACAAGTCGGTGCTGGCTTGGATACCCTTTTTTGTTGTATGGACTTGGACCACGATATGGACCATGTCATTATTTAGGTCTTTACCAGGTTCAAAATTTGGGATGCAAGAGGTGTCTCAAGTTGTTTATCATGTTCTCAGTTTTTATTTTAGTTGGCTTTGTTGCCTTTAAGAGGGGTTGTGGTGGTCTTTTATTTGTTCAAACTCTAGGTTGTTTTATTTTGGTTGTTGCTGAATCCATGTTTGTTATGGTACATGTTTTTTTTCTTTACATGGTGTAGAAGTAGATTTAATTGTAGGTCTATCCTATGTATCACTATGGTACGTGTATCATGAAACCTTATCTACCATTCGTAATGGTAGCGGGTAGATATGTAATGGTCTCCTAACTTGAGTTTACTCTCTATAAATGAATTCTATCTTCAAAAAGAAAATATAAAATGATTAATTTAGTATTACAAAATTATTATTTGACAACATATTGTAGATTAATATTATCTAGAATCTGAATTAAAAATTTGTTTAATTCTGGTTCCATTTATGACATACTTTCATGATATATCATAGCATATAGAAATTTAAGACCCCATATCGTTGTTCTTTATAATTTAACGACATTAGTCACGTACATCACCGGACACAACATTATGAATTTGAGTTCACACATTGGCATCAACCCGATAAAACTATGTTAATTCAACCCGATTGAAGTATGTTAAATCAAATTTTCAATACGGCCGGACCAATATCGATTGTAAAATAAAAGTGATTTTTATTTGTTTAAAATATATAAAAATTATAATATTCAGTTGCGGGAGTGTGCAACTCCTACGATATTTGTGTGTGTGTGTGTGGACATAAATTATTAATATGCAGATCTTAGGGCAACATAACTGATGAGCCACACGTTAATTTACATATATCCTAATTCTATAACGCACATGCAGAAAAGGAAAACAAAATCAGGATTAAGGACCATATTTTTTGTTTTGTTCATGTCATATGAGGATCGTTATGTTAACCAAGGGTTGCTCTATATATATATTATATAGTATTGTATAGCTGACAGCATTCTATCACATGTACACTATCACTAGAGAACTCTGATAGTAGGTCGGCCGTAACAGTATTATGATGTTTGTGCTGTTCAGCATACTGTTTGATCCTGGGCCTCGGGCATGCAGTGTAAGAAGAGAGATACTTCAAATGGGACGTGGAGCACATAATCTGGAAACCAGATTGAGGAGAACGTGGTGATGGGAATAAACGGGAAATTTCCGGGGCCGACGATCAGTGGAACAGTCGGAGAGACAGTTGTGATTGAACTAACGAACAAATTGAAAACGGAGGGAGTTATGATTCACTGGCACGGAATCAGACAGTTCGGAACACCATGGGCTAACGACACTGCCTCAATTTCTCAGTGCGCAATCGACCCTGGAGAGACCTTCAATTACACGTTCAAACTGGACAAGGTAAAAACCACGCACTCTAGTACGTTAAGGTAAAAGTTAAACTACGTTTATTTCCTTTATTCATGGTTACTTTCGGCCGGTGGTGCATGCAGGTGGAACATACTTTTACCACGGGCACTATGGAATGCAAGGAAGTGCAGGATTGTACGGATCTCTGATAGTGGACGTCGCAAAGGGGGAGAAAGAGCTGTTTGAATACCTCGGCGAGTTGAACTTGCTGCTGAGCGACTGGTGGCACAAAAGCGTCCAGCAACAAGAAGCTGGCCTCTCTTCCAATCCAAGTACTTGGATCGGTGAACCAAACGTACCCTATTTGTCAGGTCACTTTTTTTTTTTTGGGTCAAGTTGTACGTGTCACTCTTATTTTGACATGTTGCTAGTTCCTAGTTGCTACCTCCATGCTTTCATTCTTTTCTCATAAACTCATTGTATTCACCACGGTATAGAAAGGTTATTTCACTACTGATGGGTCAACTTCAATTCCTGAATCAATTGTTGATTGCAGATTGCGCGTTGCATCAGTCAAGTAATCATGCATATAAAGTCGGCATTTGAAAAAAAAATCTATATTTTGTATAGTCGTTATTATCATTAATTATGAATTTATGATTAAATAAGCCATTTATATATGATATATTTATGTGTATATGGTTGAGAATAACATTATTAGCAAAATGAGTTCTCACACTGATTTTACTCAAACGAACTATAATAAATTTATGGGATATACCAAGTCACACAGTAAAATGTGTGAGATAAGTATATATGAGCTCATTAGAAATTGTATAACTAACTAAGTAGCACGGACACGGACACGATTCGATACGTAGACATGCACGGCATATAGAAATTTTTTTAGACACGGACACGTGGTGGACACGTTAATTAAATATTATTTTAATATATATATTTATTTATTAACAAAATTATTTTATAAATTTGAAAATATTTAGAATTTTAGATGTATATATATATGTCAAAGTGTGCATTAAAATGATGAAAACATAACTTGTTAGAATGGCTAAGGACTTGATAAGTACATTGGATAACCAAGGTTCGAATCTCACCACAAACATTCTTATTTTTATCACGAGTTTCTCTCCTTATACATATTAAAGTGTGCATAAATATAACAAAAACTGAATCTGTTGGAATGGTTGAGGAGTTGTTGAGTGCCTTGGATGGCCAATGTTCGATTCTCACCATAAGCACTTTCACTTTTATTATGAGTTGGTGCGTGTCCGCGTGTCCGGACCATGCGGACACGCGTGTCCGGCGCGTATTGGGCCGTGTCCGGCGTATCCGTGTGCGTGTCCGTGTCGGACACGCAATACGCCACTATAATGGCGTGTCCGTGCAACCTAGATAACTAACAATAACCACAAAAATAAGTGTGTAATAAGAATACACACAAAGTTCAGTGTGTTATAGGAATACACACAGATGTTCATGTATAGAAATTATATTATTTAATTATATTCTCACATTATTATTTGTGCGAAAATTAATTCACACAGTAATAAGTGAGTATGAATTAATATAACGGTGACTAATATTATTTGATACATATATCAGTGTGGAGGTGTACGTTTACACATATATCCGTGTTACATGAACATACAGATATCAGTACAAGAAGATAATTCTCAATTTTCAAATTCATACAGGATTACAGCCCCAGGCCCCCAGCAGAGTGCATATGATAATATCAGTACGTAATTAAAAATTGTAAATGTAGTCCACACGGATTTATGTATGAACTTAACTAATTTAAAAGGGTAATTGAGAACTAACCCTAAGCTTCATTCTCTCCCTCATGGCCCTCACTCATCTAATTTGCTTCTTCATCTAGATTCAAACTCACATAGCCTCCCCCAACTTCATATCTCCATTCTGGATCCATAGACTAGATACATACATATTTGTTCACTTTCGTTATCTTTGTTTTATAATTAAAACTCCCATTAATTTCTTTACTTTATCTGATTTCCAGATCTGGGCAAGTGATCAAGAACACCAAAATTGTTCTCGGGCAATTAAGTGCAGCAAGGAAGTTGAGTAATTGAAAGATGATAAAGCGAAGCAAACACTGGTGTCTATTGGGTAAGCGCTATCTCAGGGCATCTCTAACAAGATGACCCAAAACTCATTTTGACAAACCCTCTAAAAACAATTGACTCTCCAACCATTAAACTCATTTTAGGTTTTGGATTTCAACCCATTTGACCGCACATTTTAGGTCGGCTTCTAAGAAGGAAAATCAGTAACTATTCATAATGGAGCTCCCAATTTTGCCACTATCCAATTAACGCGCTTTTTCCCCTTTCTTCTATTTTAATCGCGCAAAAGACAATATATCGGCTTTAATTACTCTTCACGCGATGGTTAAGCCATTGAAGGTAAATTAACAGCTGGGCCCTATGTATTTGTTGTCATGGTTTATTACCGTTTGTAACCAACTGATCAATTGATCCCCAATCTTTAATTGCCTAAAATCAAAACTAAATTAATTGAAAATAATAATAATAATAATTCAGAAAAAAATTTGAAAATAAAATCATCTCGTTGATTATAAAAATAAATTGATTAAAATATAAAATGGATATGAGGTTTTGGTCACACTTGGAGATATTTTGATGGTTTAACTAAAATGAGTTTGATTATCCCAAAATTGGGGTTTGAGTATGAGTTTTGGGTCATCTTGTTGGAGATGCCCTTAGAAATTAGCTTGCTGACTTATTTCTATGTTGATCGATTTAAAGCTAGTTAAGTAGTTAGTGACATTCAAAGATCTTATTTCTCTATACATGGCTTTGCGGTTTTGAATACGTATGATATTATTGTCTAAAGAAATTCGTCAATGCTTTTTCATATCACTGAATTTGTGAAACGTGATGCGGGCGTATTTATGGAATAAAAAATTTGGATCTATCATGCAACCATTGAAGCAAGCAGAATGTATAAATCTGGAAAGATTTAGACATATTTTTGTTGAACTGTTATAGACAAAAAATTCTTGGATATAATAACTAATAACAAATAATTTTTTAATAAAAAAATAGTACTAATTTTCCGCAACGAAATATGTGTGAATTAGAAAACTCATTCACACCGAACTTATTGCATAGCTTTAATTATATATATTAAAATATTATGGCCACGTGTCAAAAACTTACACAAACTTTTAAATCCGTGTGTTATGAGTATTAGCCACACTGACATCTGTGTGAAATACCTTCAATTCTCACTGATTAAAATCAGTGTGAGAACCATTTCTGCTAGTAGTGTAATTACTTATGAGTTACAAGTACTGTATATGTCTAGCTTTTCAATACATCAATCTCTTTCACAAAACTATTTGATATTAATTGAATTATGCATCTTGTCATGTTAAACGAGTATTACCACCTATGTTGCACGGAAACGGACACTGACACGGTGACACGGAAAATCTCAAAAATTCATCATCCGATACGGCTCCGACACGACAAATAAATAATTTATTATGTATATTTTTAATACATAAAATATTTAATAAATACTACTATAGAGTTGTAAATCCATCCAAACCAAGGTCAGACTCTATATATACATACTCTTCATATATAAACCAGAGTGCACTATTCATTCATACCATTTCACAACAACTAGGATTCTTCCAACCACTCAATCCAGATTCATAATACCCCAACAACCCCATACATGCATAATTCTCTTCACCAACCCATACATACATAATCATCTTCACTAATTTCAAATAGAGGTACACTGACCCCCAATAAAAGATTCAATATCATAACCCAATTTATTTAAAATCTTACAGTAGTACCTAATAGCATGAATTAGGGAAGAGCATGAGATTAGGATAGATGGTGTGCATGGGCAGAGAGAGAGGCAGAGGCAGAGGCATGCGAGCAGAGAAAGAATAGGAGAGAAGCGGGGGAGAGAAAAAAGACGCATATCTATTTAGGTTTCAGGTTTATATATATATATATATATATATAAACCTAAATAGATATGCGTCTTTTTCAAATATATATATATAAAAATGTGACGTGGTGTGTCTAAGGATGATGTGGCGTGTCGGTAAAAGTGTCTGAAAAGTCAACAATTTGCGATACGCGATGTGGCGTGTCAGATACGCAATTTTGGCGTGTCGTGTCGTGTCGTATCACCGTATTTGCCGTGTCCGTGCAACATAGATTACCACGTACTATCACTTTCTAACTTTCATAATCGCTGGACCTGCATGTTTAATTTGTTTGTTTCGACTTTGGATCCATCGATCAAAGTTTGTTAATCAACGGGAGAGGCCAATACAATTATTCTATACCGGGAGAGCACTATAGCAATTCATGTTGACGTGATACAATATGTATATCTTGTGTGTTATGAAGAATGTTATAATTAGTTTTCTAGTTAGATACGATGTATTGTGTATATATACTCTCTCTCTCTTTTTGAGAAGTGGAATACAATTGATAAAATTGCCAATTCTCTTGGTTCTGTTTAACTTGGTACTAGAGCCGACCTCTTCATGGACTCAGTTGTGCTATTAGGTTTCCGCTGCAAGAATAATTCAATTCTTTTTTATCTTTGGTTCCTTGGCGTTATTATTGGTTTTCTGGTGCGTTGGTTCTTTTGGAGGAAGATTTGAATTACTGATCTGCTGTTGAGTTGTGGCTCCTTGGTTCAACAACTTTTGCTGGTTTCCTTGATCGAAGGTGTTAATTGTTGGTTCTTCTGAGTCAACAGACGTGGTGGTCCTTTTGCAATTGGTTTTTGATTTGTTTGTTTGTTGCTTCTTTGTAAAACAAGCAACTGCTCTCTTGTGCTAGTGCAACATACGACTTGTGACGTTGGTCCTTTGTTTGGTGGTTCCTGTGTGTCTATGGCTCCTTGGCGTGTTAATCCAAGAATTTGAAGATTAAAAAAAAAAAAAAAAGGAAAAATGGTGGACGAGACTATTACCGAAGGGAAGAAATTTCTTGGTGGAAACCCTAGCATTGGCCCCTACCAAAAACAATATCAATCATGCAGCCAAGGTTATTGGCAGAGTGGTAAGGCTAATGTTTCTTTGCCTAAACAAATTTGAGGTAAAATTGGTGTAGCTTTACATATTTCTGACTTTATTGAAAGTAGTGTTCTAAAAAACGGCCTACGCGGCCGCTAGGCGCTAGGAGGTCAGTTGCCGCCACAATTTTTGCCTCGGCGGCCATTCTTAGCGTTTTGCGAATTAAGCGGCCGCAAGGCGGTTCTAGGCGGTGCTAAGCGGTCAATAATAAAATTGACTAAAAAAACTAAAAGAGAAATATACTAGATGCTTCAAGATTGAACAAATTTAGTCTATGTTCAATTTAATGCTAAGATAATTAAGAAAAATAGAAGAATACAAGAGTTAGGAGTAGATGTATTACTTGGTGAGGAAGCTAGTAAGGCTCAAGGGTGGATTGTTGATGGTGGTGATGATGAAGAAGAAGATGAGTCGGATATTACTAGTGTGGAGGGAGAGACTTTGGGAGTGGATAATGCGCCTGCCCGGCCTAGGACTAGGAGTGTAGAAATAAGAGAACTTCATGATGAAGATTTTATTTCGGATGAGGACACAGAAGATGCGGAAGGAGATATGAACATTGAGTTTGAGTCTGATACCGAAGAAGTTATGGAAGGATTTGGAGAGGAAGAACTTGAGATTTATGTATGCGTCTGTTTTTATAATTTGTATTTTGTTCTAATATTTTTGTATAGACTTTCTATTTAAGTTATTGTGAATTTAGACTATTTTCAAAATTAATATTGAGAATCATTATATATTTTTAATCATTAAAATAATTTAAATACATGTATAAAAATATAAAAATATTTAATAATTTGAAACCGCCTATGCACCGCCTAGGAGGCAGCCTAGCCATCTAGACGCTAGGAGGTGGTTGTCCGTCTACATACTGCCTAGTGCTATTTCGAACCTTGATTGGAAGCAACACTTAGATAATTGATTCTGGAGCATCTGATCATATGACATATGATGAGTCTTTCTTTGTGTCTATGTCTTCGTCTACTATATCTTATGTTTCAAATGCAAACAATGCTTCTTTTCCAGTCTTAGGTGTTCAGTCTATTTAAGTTACATCATCTATTATATTGCATAATGTGTTTTATGTACCCTCATTGTCCCATCATCTTTTGTCTGTCTCCCAATTGAATTCAAAAAATAAGTACTCAGTGACCTTTTACCCAATGGTCATGCTTCAAAACATGTGCACCGGGATGACCAATGCAAGGGAGACCTAAGGGGGAGACTATTTCACTTGGATTGCATGTAGGTAGTACCAACACAAGCACCGAGACAACATTTAGCCTTGATAGTGAAATTTGACAGATTGAGTGAGAGTTATGAAGAAGTCCATGCCTTCACTATTTCTTAGAATCAGTGAGTCACATCTGCATTGTGAAACTTGTGCTTTGGCTAAGAGTCATATGTCTAGTTATTATCTAAGTTCTCATTCCACTACTATGCATTTTGAGTTAATTCATTCAGACTTATGGAGTCCCTCAAAAAAATCTACTCTTTCTTAAATGCGATATTTTGTATACTCGATTATCTTCGGTAGTGTCGCTTAAGTCCAAAGATGTTGTTTTTTATGCGTTTACATCATTCCACAATCTTCTTCGTAATCAATCTGATGCCCATGTTAAAATATTTCGTTCTGATGGGGGAGAGTTTGTCAATCATTCTTTTTATGAGTATTTTCAACAACATGAAATCATACACCAAACTTTGTGTCAACAAACACCTGAGCAAAATGGGGTGTTTGAACGAAAAAATCGTCATCTCTTAGAGGCTTTCTGATGATTTTAGGTAATGCTTCTGATTCGAATTTGGATAGGTACCCTGGAGGAGAAATTCAAACGACTGGATGAGGAGATTTTTTGGGAAAATCACTGACGTCGACTGTTGAAGAAGTTTTGGGCAACACTAGTTTTTGAAAGAGAAATCAGTTGGCTTAGAAGTGAGAGTTTCTCATGAAAATCCAAATGTGAACATTACTCATGGTTCTCCCTCTCTTTCACAGGTCTCACCGACTCATGCATCACTTGAGGTACATTCTAGTTCTTCTTTTGTGTCTATTAATGTGTCTTCTAAATAAAACAGTTACCTAATTGTGTAACTCGTGGTCAACCTCCAAACACTATGAACCTACATTAAGTGCTAAAGCTAGGTATCATGTTGCAAATTATGTGTCAACCGATAGGCTGTCTAAACCATACGTTGCATTTGTGAATCAATTATCTAATGTGTTTGTTCCTAGTAAAGTACATGATACAATGTGGGATGAGAAGTGGATGCAGGCAATGAAACTCGAAATGGATGCTCTTGAGAAAAAATGTATATGGGAGTTAGTACCGTGACCACAGGGAAAAAGAACAGTTGGTTGTAGATGAGTATATACCATAAAGCACAACTCAGATGGGTCGGTGGATAGGTATAAGGCAAGGCTAGTGACTAGACTTTTACACAAGTGGCCAAGATAAACACAATTCGGATACTACTTTCATTTGCTGCTAATCTTGATAGACCTTTGCAGGAGTTTAATGTTAAAAATGTGTTCTTACATGGTGATCTACATGAAAAAAATTATATGGATTTACCTCCTAGATATGGTGTCACGCTCCCAAATTCGAGACCACTATTATATGAAAATATGGATCCCAAATTAGAGGTATGACCTTAAAAACAATGAAATTTCCTCACTAAAACTGATAGAGATATATACATGCATGAATAATACTTTTATTATGAAAAAAAATCAAAGTTATTTTACAATACAGCGGATTTAGAAATACTGAAATATAGCGAAGATACATGAGTCTCGCATTTATTGTCTTGAAATAATAATTAAAGAAAAACCATCATTTTATTTAGTAGATTTATCACATTTCCCAAACATCTACTCATTACCTGAAAATAAGATTGTGTAGCATCATGAGTAACACAGACCCAGTGAGTATATAATACATTACTATGATAATTTGACTAATGAGAAATTCAAATATGAACAACCAAGTAAAATGTACTAAGAACCAGGTGTATTTGGTCAAATGAATTCTTACTTATGCATATAGATATACATATCAGCATCAATATATTCAATCAATTGTGTTAATTTTCAAGAAAACTGGTAATTAATCACAAAGTCACATGTTAGGGTTCACGTTTACCCAAAACACGGATAAGCCTCAGCATACCGAGGCCAACACCAAAGTATGTATACTCAAGGTCAATTCTCCTATGAGTATAATAGTGCACTATCTATAGGGACTAGGGCCCAAGGCTAACTTACAAAGCATAAAAAAATTTTATCAGCAATTCACTTAAGCACGGGGTAGTACTATCACTCGGCTTCACACCTCCAACTCAATAACGTCAATAGAATATCACAAAGTTTAGTAATTAAGACAATATTTAAACACTAAAAATATAATCTTACACTAAGATATAAATACTTATCAATAACTCAATGTATGCATGAAATAAACAAGTTAATAAACTTGAAAGTAAATGTGCAAATAAAGTAAATGTACTTTAGATAATATTAGTTAGTAGTCAAATGATTAGTAGTCATTTCTCCCATAATAAGGAAAGTTGTTGTCCAAAGCAGCAATTGTCGTTCAAAGAATAGTATCAAAGTCCGTCAACTTTTCATATCGATAACTAATCAATAAACGTCCAAAGTAGGCAAGTGATGAGTCTAAATTCAAGGATTTTTCGTACGAAATCCAATAGGATAAGTCTTACAGTCCAGTTCAAAGTCATTGAGTCTAAAAAGTTCAAACACAGTAGCAGTGTAGAAACCAATTATCAATGTATCATCTTAGATGTCTACATATTCTACTTGTAACAAACTTTTATCATTTTATTTGACACATTCCAGATTAAAAGTAGATGTCTTATACTTTAATTTGATATAAAGTTTGTGGAAAATAATTAAGAAATGAGTGAGATATGAGTTTTTAAAGTCGTGAGTGTTACAAGAGATTTTCAGTGAGTTTATTAACTCTTAACTTTGATTAGTCATAACTTCTCTGTTTCTAAACATTTTTGAGTGATTCAAAAGCCTAAATTGAAGAATTTTTCATGAGAAATTTAATGCTATTGTTATCTTGGACAAACTCAGATGGTATAAAATACAAAAATATAGCTCTTACCAAAACATGGTCTTTTCTATTTTATCCTTAACTATGTACTTTGATAAATCTAAAGAGGCAAAAGATTATAAGAATGTAAGATGTACTTACCTTGAAGTTTCAAGAGTGAAATGAAGGTTTTGATGTGGATCCAAAGTTGGATTATTTTAGTAAAGAATAAACTTTTTTAAGAGAGAAAGAGTGAATGCTAGAATTTTAGCTTGAGAAACATTTGATGGTTGAGTTTTCTATCAACTAATGAAACTCTAGACTTATATGATATCTGATTTTGAAGTGTGAAGAAAACTTGAGGTAGCTCACAACTATAAATATGCCAAGAAGGAACACAAAAGTTCAATTCTCACTTACCATTTTCAATAATTAATATTGAGTAATGGTCTAGCTAGTTAGTGTGGTTGTTGGCCAAGAAAACAAATAGTGTGATGGGGTAAAACATAAAAATAAATCAGCTAGGTTCAAAACATATTGGCATAAGGAATATATATATATATATATATATATGTGTGTGTGTGTGTGTGTGTGTGTGTTGATATAACAAACATATTTATATGTGTTATTCTAAAAAGTAAAGGAATTTAGTATATTCTTTACATAGGGTTTTCAATATATTTCAACTATCTAACACTAATATTATGCATAAAAGATAATACTATTAGTATTAGACTTAAACTCGATTACAAAGTATCGAGTATACGCAAGAATATAAGCTAATGTATTCAAATCGTGGTTTAATACTTACAAAAAGAAATTTTCTATCTTTGAAAGTATGTACCTTAGCATTATTGGTTCTAAAGAGAAATATTAAAAGAAAAATTGAATTAATTCTAAGTTAATATAACCTTAGAGTACTAAATAGTAAATACTAAATTTCGGGGTATTACATATGGTACTTCCATTGGAGAGCAAGTGGTGTGCAAGTTGAAAAAATCCCTCTATGGTTTAAAGCAATCTCCCAGAGCTTGGTCTGGCCGATTCACTAAGTTCATGAAGAAGATAGGGTATCAATAGAGCCATTTAGATCACACCATGTTTCTCAAACATCGGTGTGGTAAAGTGACAGCTTTGATTATTTATGTTGATGGTATGGTTGTGACAGGTAATGACCTTGAGGAGATTCAATGATTACAAGGACACGTATCTTTAGAAATTGAGATGAAAGATTTGGCTAGTTTGAAAAATTTCTTGGGAATTGAAGTTGCTCGTTGGAAGGATTGTCTTGTGCTGAGCCAAAGAAAATATGTTTTAGACTTATTGGCAGAAACATGTCGTGATTGTAAACCTGTTGATACTCCTATTAAGCAGAATCATCGGTTATCAAAGTATTTGGATCAAGTACCCACAAACAAATCAGGATATCAGAAGTTAGTTCCGATTGATTTACTTATCTCATACTAGACCTGAATTAGCCTATGCAATTAGTGTGATGATACAGTTCATGCATAATCCTAATGAGGCTCATATGGATGCAGTATTTCGTATCTTGAAGTATTTAAAGTATACTCCAGGGAAGGAATTGACCGGAGTGCAATTTTACAGCAAGGTAACAGTGCGCCCCCTATATCTTACAAGTTCATCCCAATATGACCTACAGGCTCAGAATCGCCAGCACTACTGCATGTTCCATATAATTTCACACTCTGTTTTTTGTTTTTACATTAATCTGCATTTAAATGATAGCCACCATCTTGGAGTAAATTCGACATACCCTGATAGTCTGTACCCTGAACTGATACATGCATGAAATACATACATAGCAAACATAATTTATCAATCTGTCTAAACTCTTAACAATAACAATTTCCTTGCAGAATCACAATATGACGGTAGTGGAAGCGGATGGAAATTACGTGCAACCATTTGTAATTGATGACCTCGACATCTACTCCGGCGAAAGCTACTCAGTGCTGATAACCACAAATCAAGATCCATCCAATAACTACTGGGTTTCAGTTGGAGTAAGAGGAAGAGAACCCGATACTCCTCAAGGCCTCACCCTCCTCAATTACCACCGTAATCCTCCCTCCAACCTCCCCATTTCTCCTCCTCCGGTCACTCCTCTCTGGAACAACTACACCACAACAAGTCTTTCACCAACAATATTCTTGCCATTAAAGGATCTCCTAATCCCCCAAACAGTACCGCCCACCGTCGGATCACCCTCCTCAACACCCAAAACAACATAACCGGTAGATACACGCCAAGTGGGCAATCAACAATGTCTCCCTAACCCTACCACTTACTCCTTGGGCTCCATCAAGTACGACTTGAAGAACGCTTTCAGACTCGGGGACCCACTGAAGAACTTGAACGACACCGGCTATGACATCATAAAGCCGCTGGTCGATCTGCACACGATCACCGGTTACAGGGTTTATACTCGGAGGTTCTTCAGTTCACTTAGTGGACCTTCACCCACTATTAATATAACACAGCATGAGAGCGTGCAATGAACTCTTATTACCATTTCAATAATATGTAATTTTTATAAAACTCTTTCACCAATGAACTCTTATTATTCACTCAAGTATTATTATGAGATACTAGGGGTGGGCGCGAGTCGAAAATTGATCACTACTAGAATTAATGACTTAGACGACAACGACATTTCGTCACCTAAGATCATATTTTCGTCGTTTAAAGCCATTAGACGACGAAATTTTCGTCATCTAAGTTCCGTCAACTAACGGTTGTGACCCAAGTACTTAAACGACGAAATTTAATCTTTCGTCACCTAAGTATAGTGTAAGACGATGAAATGACTCTTGTCGCCTGATAAATAAGGTGACAAATGTTGATACTTAAGTGACAAATCATATTCGTCACCTTTTTCGTTAGTTGACAAAACTCTTATAATATTTTTCGGAATATAATTCTTATAATGACAAATTTTATATTATTATTTGGATTTATGCTGCATTTTCGATTTTTATTTAATAAATTTAATTATGATGGATAATTAGATTATTCAGTACATTAATAATTCTATATATATATATTAAATTCCTCAATTAATTTTTTTTTCTAGGATTGACCTCTCTTTTTCTCCCTGTTCTCTCCCTCATATCCATGTGCAACCATTGGGATCTAGCTGGAATCTTGCTGACATCTGGGTATGTATGGTGGTGACAGAGGGATTTCAGGGATTTGAAGGGATTTCAGAAATATTGCTACTATTTATGGTTGTTGGATCCAATGCAGGTGGAATTGCTATATATTAGGGCCAGAATGGGAATGAAGGCACATTGGCGGAAACATGTGCTTCTGGAAACTACAAATTCGTGAACATAGCTTTCCTCTCATCATTCGGTAATGGCCAAACCCCTACCATAAACCTTGTTGGTCACTGTGACCCCTCAACTGACGAATGCACCAAGTTGAGCCCCGACATCAAGTCTTGCCAGGCCAAAGGCATTAAGGTCATACTCTCCATAGGAGGAGCTGCAGGGAGCTACTCTTTGGCTTCATCTGACGATGCGCACCAAGTTGGGAGGATAGTCCTCTTCAAGGCCTTTGGGAGATGCAGTTTTGGATGGTATTGACTTTGACATTGAAGGAGGGGATGAGACCAAGGCTTTCATGGTGGTGATAGATGTTGGGGCTTTAGGGATCTAAAAGATAAGAGTGAAAAAGAAGGAAAGCCGAGGAAGAGATTTATGAGTAAGAGATTAAGATATTTGATTTTCAGGAAGCAAGAAGAAGGGAAAGGAGAAGAGATGATGGATATAATCTTCATCGACATATATAAAGGAAAGAGGAAAGTGATGTGTGATCAATTTGGACCGTTGGATCCAGAAGAATCTGATGGTATACATGTTGATCCACACCATGTCTTCTAATTGGAATATGTGCTGCAATTTTAAATTGGATCCCCACGGCACTATGAGTTTAATTTCTTTCCATTTATTTTTTAGATTTCCATTTATTAATCACTTGCCTTTTATGTATATATTTTTGTAATTACCTTAATTACTTTTAACATCTCATAAGGCTATATATTTCTTAATGGAATTAACGTACATATAATTCTTTTAGAAAAATCATAATTCTTTGTAATGGAAAGAAATAATTGGGCATACTATATTAGTAAATATACTATACATATACAGTATAATTACTACAATATTTTCAAACTTTCTTACCTTACGAAAATATACTCTAAATTGAAACTTAATAGAATAAAACAAATTTTACCTTATATATCAATATGATTAGTATTAAATTGTTTACTATAAATGATCTCAAGTGTCTTTCAACATCTATAAATTTAAAGAATACGTACTCAATTACTACCCTAATTATATTGCAACAAATATACATGGCACTTTTCAACATATATTTCCATACTAATTGATGTGTAATTAAGGTTTTCTGCTAACACGTGCTAACTCGAAGCAACATCTAATTTATTTCTAAATACGTCTATAGTAATTCAATGAATCTACGAACCATCTTATTTTAATGACATAAAACTAAACTTCTCAATTTAAAATAGTGTTAGTATTAATTATTATTATTATGCTAAATTGAATTTTGTCATAATTCCTTACAATATTGACAAATATATGTATGTGCATGCATATTTTTTATGATGTTGTTAATATGCTAAATTGGTCTTTAATTTAATGAAATGAAACCGAACTGACTTTTTTTTTTCAAAATTAATATGGGTTTTATTAGACTTTAATTGTTTTTGAACTTCAATGAAATGTAATAATAAGTTCGTCATCTAAGAAATCCAAGTCGTCACCTAACTAGCACTAAGACGACGAAGTATAAGTTTGTCATCTAAGTGTAGTGTTTAGATGACAACAAATTAATTCGTCGACTTAGTTACCAGATTAGATGATGATACCAGTTTTCGTCGTCTAACTTCTACTAAGGTGACAATTTGTTATACTTAAGTGGCGAAACTAATTTCGTCGGCTTACCTTTTCTTAAGTGACGAAGATTTTTTACCGTTGTCACCTAAGTCACTTTTTCTGGTAGTGGATGAATTTTCTATCGTAGCCATATCTCAATGTAGTGATCATATCCTAGTTTATTCAAATTTCATATTTGCGATATAGTTGGTTTACAAATATGTACACTTAAAAATAACATATTAAACCATTTAAACAAGTCATACCACATTAGTAGGCATGTTGTTATTCAAATGACTAAAATTCATAATTGGTGACTTTGATCATTGGGTGTGAATCACGATGGTGAAATATGACTAGGGTAACAAATTAATATAAAAAATTATCATTGTTGAGTCTCAATCAATACATTTTACCATAAACACAATTGATCTATATAGGAGATCCACACCACATATACAATCAAGTTTATAATCCCAGGGTATTAAATAGATTACGCTACCAGTGAGTATGCTAGTATTTTTTGGGTTTTTTCGGAGATTCAAACAACGTAGTAAGATTTTTATCCACTCGTGTAAAAGTTATAGTCACACAAAATAATTTATATGACATTGTTCTTAATGAGTATTATCCAAAGAAGTAGTTTAAAAGTAAATTTACATATGGACCGTTGATTAAATTCATCACAAGATCTCAACCGTCATTTGGGTGACATCAGGTTGAGAAGGAGGATTAACCACCATCGGATGTAGTTTTGTTTTGATAGAATGATAAAGGAAGAAGAGATAGGTGGGGACCATGTGCAGATTTTTGAAACAAGAATACCATAGTTGCATAGGGAGCGCGTGGTGGTTACTTTAGTTCAATAACACGCGAACAAAACTCAGTTGGTCAGTTGACCTAAATTTGTGGTTGTGGTGCTATCACGTTAGTAAAATTTATTGACTGTGAACCTTCACCCATTGAAGGGAAGAATTTTCTGTTTACACTCTGAAATTCAACTCCATGGTGGACGTGATTCTTTAGAATGCGAATACAATGACCACGAATGTGAGCGAGATACACCCGTGGCATCTTCACGGCCATGACTTTTGGGTGTTGGGTTATGAGATGGCAAGTCTGATCCTCAAAGAGACGTAAGCAAGTTCAACATGGTGAACCCTCCGCTGCGCAACCCGGTGGCGATATTTCCATACGGGTGGATAACTCTTTAGTTTGTGGCGGACAACCCAACAGTGTGGCTACCAGTACCACATACCCACTACTCTTTATTATTATTATTTTATATAACCACCTGAAGAACTAGTCATCAGGTTATTATCTTGACATGTGACCTTTTTTCTTATATTTTTTAATAAATTTTACAACACATTTGTCTTCAAATTAATAAAAAGAGTCACAAACATGTAAATATAGTAGTGGCCTTATAATTACAACTTATATAACATTTTATTACAATTGTTTTTTTTATCAATTGTCCTCTTTCCGTAATAACGTTGTAAAAAATGTAATAATTTAGAACACCACCCAATTACAAGCTGAGCACTTTATTACTTGAATGGTGACACATGAACCCTTTTTTTGTAAATATAAAACTTTTACCGTCTTTAGAACACATTTGTCTTCAAATTTGGAAAAGGAGTCACAACCATGTAACATGGTCATAACCTTGTAATTATAAGCTATACAACATTTATTACACAAATTTTATCAATTGTCCTCGTATTCATAACGACGTTGTGAAAAATGTAATAATTTAGAATACCACCTAATTACACAACTGAGTACACTATTACATGCATGAGAACACATGAACTCTTTTGTGTCAATATGACATTTTATTACATTCACAACACATTCGTCTTCAAATTTATAAAATGAGTCATAAACATGTAAATATGGTTGTGGCCTTATAATTACAATTTGTATGACATTTATAACAAAACAAAAAATCTATCAATTGTCTTCGTATTCATAATAACGTTGTGAAAATATAATAATTTAGAATATTACCCAATTACACAACCGAGAGCTTAATTTATTACGTGAATGAAGACACGTGCATATAGAGCACAAAATAATGAAAATTCACACACTACAACAACGTATTCATTGTAACATATAAATTGGTTCAGAAACATGTAAATATGATTTTATGTGGTAAGTACCCGAATACAATTAAATTTTCACATCTACAAGGTAAGATAATTTCTTTATATAAGTTATTATTTTATTTAATTAAAATATTACCTAAATAGACATAAGTTTTAATTAGTTTAGAAAAGTATTAATAATTAGTTAATTATTAATAAAGTCTTTTATGTTTCTTTTCATTTTTAGGATAAAATCTCATAATTAATTGATGTGTTCGTATTATCCTATATTTATATGCATCATATCCTTAGTTTATTTGTTTAGTTCTCTAATTTATGATTGATATATGTTATTTTAGTGTGTTTGTAGATTTGTGTAAAAGAGAGAATAAAAAAAGCTAAAATGAGCAAACAAATATTAAATGGTGCTTATAAACTTCATTGTCAGAATCTTCTTGTGCAGAACGTCCAACTTTGCCGAGGTACTGTGAGATTTTCAGATCGAATCAGACCATGAGTCTTATACCATTGGAAAGATACGGATGTCTATTTTCTGTAGGATTTTACAGATCTTGATTTCGATAATATGAGAGGAAGTTATGATAGTTTGAGTAACGAGAGGTCAGAGCTGAAATCTGCTCGGGTTCACTAGTATTCATGGAGAACTCAAGTTTCATGGCACAAATGCATCAATTTTAATACATCACAGTCAATGATTCAGATGACGATGCAAAGAGTACATGGATTCCTACTATTGCAAAAGATATTTCAATGTTTTCTCATTCTATATCAAGTTAGGAGTCTTGAAATCAAGTCTTACAAGGAAACTGAAGTAAAAGATGAGCAATAATCTTCCCTATATAAAGGAGCACGAATTTCATATGAGAGGATGTCTCCGGAGTACAATATAAACGCCTAAGGAGCAGAGATCATCCATTCATCTTCCTCATTCCATTTTTTTATGTTTTTGTTATGTTTTCTTTAGTTGTAGTTTGTTAAACTTTTTTCTAGGATTAGGATGATGTCATATCATGATTGTTTAAGTAGTTTGATATTTTATTGATGGATTTGTAGTTTTTTTATGATGAATGCTTAGTCACTATTTGAATTGATACTTTATGTTTAAGTTCTTTGATTGATAACCTTAGGGCTATGCATATAGTAATTCGAAGATAAATTTGAAGTAAAAATTCAATATAATTTATGAAGCTTCTTGTGATTAAGTGTGGTGAATTACATTGCTACTCGAGAGAGAATGATGGTTTGCTTGATTTCCTTGTTTTCTAGAACGAAATGAGTCATGCATGTTAAATTTATACCTGAGAATGATAGATTGCATAGCTAAGATATATGACATTTACCCAAGAGAGAAAGCATCATACACTTAAGGAAAACTATAGTCTAGAGTACCTGAGAATGACATAGATACGAGAATTTTCATCTAAAGAGTCAAAAGAATTCATTAGTTACATTGACACATAAATATGATTGTTAGTGGTTGATTTTGATACCCTAAGTTCTATTTTGTTTGTTTCTTTTATAATTTGTTATTTAAAAACCTAAAATCTATGTTCTTAGATTAGATTAATTAAGTTAAGATTAAATCGATTCTCAATCCCTAATTTGGACGAACTCATACTTGCACATTATACTAACGACGATTTGTGCACTTGCGAATTTTAATTAAACTTTCACAACATTAATCACTTTTTGTTACATTGTGACTGAGTAAACAAGTCATGAGATTTTCTTGAATATTTATAACCATTAAATTTATTACCGATCTAATGGCTATAAAAATTATAAAACCCACAATATAAGATACCCACCGGTACCCTAGAATTTTCCATTTCACTGTCACAATGAGTCGCATTTACTTATGGGAATGGAAACATTGACATTCCTCATCAAGCTCTAGCTTGTGGTCTCATAAAAGATGAGTTTGTGGCCACCACTACCAAACAGATTAATTAAGGGGTTTCGATAATTAACAGCATTTTTTTAAGGATAATTAAGGACATTTAAGGATTTAAAATGATTTAAAAAAATTCCCTAGTAGTTATGTAACGTTACTTAAGTAGTGACGTGGTAGTTATATTAATAACTGCCTTTATAACTATATTGATATTGAGTAACTGTCTCAGTAATTATATTGGTAACTGTGTTCTTATTTATTTAACCAGCTAGATGGCCAGTTACATGGTTGGAGTGCGCTATTGTTGCGGTGCAACAAGATGTTGTAGATAGTTACTTAATTAGTTACTTGGTAGTTATTGAAGTAGTTATGTAATTAGTTATTTGAGTATTGACTCGTCAGTTTAGTTATTTGAGTAGTTACTAAAGTAGTTACATGATTAGTTATTTGAGTATTGACATAACCAGTTTGAGTAGTTACATAGTATTTATGTGAGTGGTTACATATCCAGTTACATAGAAAGTAGTGTAACCATTACGTAACTGTTTTATAACTGTGTGGATATTGGTTTTTTGTAGGTGCAATGTTGGGAGATACAACATAGTAGCGGAAACATCAACATCATTTTCAAGGAAACCATTTTTCAGTGATTTTCATGGAGCAAACTGCACTTGAAAAACTTAGATTTTAACAATTAACCAACATTTACATGTATATTTTGTATATTTTTTAGGTTTTGCACCGCTTCATTTTGCTACACTTTATGTACAATTGAAGAACTCACAATTTACTACATTTCATTCAACATACCAAAAAATGTGATAGGTAGTGTTTGGTCAAAATGACTCTTAAGGTGTTAGGTTCTGACGCAGATGGTGGAGGAATCATGATTCTTAAAGGGTATCTTAGAGCTAGGCAGGTGAATGAGGCGTGGAATTTTTTTTCTTTTTCAAATGAAGAAGAGGAAGTGTGAAATTGACTCTTAAGGTGTTAGGTTCCGACGCAGATGGTGGAGGAATCGTGATTCTTAAAGGGTATCTTAGAGCTAGGCAGGTGAATGAGGCGTGTAATTTTTTTTTGGAAGTGTGAAATTGATGTTAGAGAGAGAGAGAGAGAGAGAGAGAGAGAGAGAGAGAGAGAGAGAGAGAGAGAGAGAGAGAGAGAGAGAGAGAGAGAGAGAGAGAGAGAGAGAGAGAGAGAGAGAGAGAGAGATGGGTCTAAAACAAAGTTTAGCGAGAGAGGGTATAATGGTAATGAAAAAAAACTCATTTCTTAAAAAAGAAAGAACAATTTTATCATGAATATTTTCTAATATGACATTTTTTATCAAGTGATAAACAATGGTCTTTTTTTAACATTTTGATACTGAAATAACCATTTTCAATAATTTCTTCACTAATTAATTAGTTAGCACTTAATTAGTGTGTGTATATATATATATAAATGCAATTGATGAGGATAGTCATGATTCATCCAATAGCTACTCAGTGCATGCATAATTACAGCTAATTAGTTTCGTTTACATTTCTTGAATTAATTTGCAATATGCAATTGAATAGTTTGGAGGTTGGACACCCTTCGTGTAAAGGTCTTATATTTGAATGAGAAAAGTTTAAGCTACGGAAATTATTATTAAAGTTTCAATTTGAAAACTGTTCACATAGCTTTACGAAGTGTATTATGTGTTTCAGCGGTGTGCAGACACCAGCAACACGTGACTTTTAAGAAAATCATCGTTTAGTCTCTGTCTGCTCCATGCATTATGTCCAAAAACGAGGAGGTAAAAAAAAAAAACTTACCACCACCATTCAATGGACAAGTGGGATCCCCAATTCCCTCAGATTTGTGATAAGAGCGTTGTTATATGCCTGCATTTTAATCGTCGGCAATTGTTTGTTTAAAGTTTGCTTTAGAATGGGATCCTAATCTCGGAAACAAATTGGAAGTCATTGAAATCTTCAAGTTTGATTTTATTAGGCGATTAAGCAAGTCGATGAGGATTTCAATAGCACCGTTTCATTGCACCTGTTTGAAGGTAACGATTACGAAACCACAATCATGGGTTGTGTTTTAACAACTCAACACAACACCCCAACCCATCAAAATTGGACGCACTTGTTACCTCGTGGTTTAATAGAAGAAGAATCATAAGAAGCCATGAGGACACTTGAGAGATCAAGTTTTAAAACAAACCCAATCAACCTAAAATCCCAATTCTCCCTACCACAACCCCAATCAACCTAAACACAATTCCAATTCACCGATTCACATAGCACCCAATTCCCCTGGCCACAGTGAATAATGACCTCAACTTGTCTCCTCACAAACCTTATCTCTCACATGTTCGTGACATCTCCCTCTCCCTCATTAAAACCTAATCAGACCCAGTCTTTTTCCCTTTTCCGATTTCTACCAATGTCTAGAACCCTAATTTTTTTAGGTTTGTCGAACAACCAAGAGAGAGAGCGCACTCAAGTTCAAATTAAAAAAGTATCTCATTTGAGGGTGAAAACGTAGAGATTTTGATTCTTTTTAACTTATAGGTTTTTTTTTTGTCAAGAAACGTTGATTGTTAAAAACAACTACTAATGAAATTATTTTTTTAATGACGGGTGATTCAAAATATTTATTTATATAAATGAAAAGCTAAAATTGTATCAGGAAAATATTGACTGCACTCCGTGGGGCATATCAGTTGGTACTTTATCACTGTTTAACTCGTGTTCTTCGGTGAGAAGTGAGAACCAATGAAATTGTTCACATTCTCTACAGTGTGTTTGCTGATAAAGTAGGAAGATATACAGATCATAATCATCATATATATGCTATCTTCGACACGTGTGATGCTTCACAATCACCAGCTTCAGTCAATCCTATGATAACAATTTCTTCTTGCGCGCAAAATTTGGTCTTGAGGGCTTGAGGCTATGGGGCTTGAGGCTATGTGCCATCATGAGCATTTACAAGATGTCATCGGTTTTCCTTGTCGTTGTATGTTTGAACTGGTAAAAATTTAGAGTACTGGATTTGGTAGTAAGTCATATAATGAGTAACTCATATTAGTTACTCGATCGGTCTCTTCGGTCTAATGATAAAAATGATCCTAGCTGGTAGATTTGGTATTTTAGGAAGGCGGTGAATGTAAATGACTAAATGCTGTGAATTACTTGGAATTTCAAGGCCCTCAAAGTATAGGACCAATAACACAGAGAAGGAAAGATAACACAGCTGGTATGCTTTTGTCATCATTTCGATGACAGTATAATAGATCAGGACATATTTTCAAGAAATGCTGCTAGTACAATCATAGAAATAACTACGGACGTGAAATAGTTAAGGCTCCAATAGGAGGCAATGGTCTCCTCATGTACTCAATGGTCTAAATAGCGATTATCGGCATCGTATCGGTTTTGTAAAATAAAGATATAACGGGATATATCGGATTTATCGTTTTTACTAATTTTTAATTAAATTTAATATATTTATAAACATATACATCAAAATATACCAAATAAACTTGAGAAATTAAAATTTATAGAAGTAAATGTACTAAATAAACTTCATCAAAATGTTTTTGATTGTTTTGACAATTAAAATACATAAATAGTATTAATTAATAAAAATAGAGGTGATCATTCATCATAAACTCTCTCGTCATTGAATGTTATCGACGAAACTTTCATTTTCTTTAAAAAAAATTCAAAATGACGTGGTTTTAAA
Organism: Argentina anserina; assembly: GCF_933775445.1. Classification (NCBI taxonomy): domain Eukaryota; kingdom Viridiplantae; phylum Streptophyta; class Magnoliopsida; order Rosales; family Rosaceae; genus Argentina; species Argentina anserina. The sequence continues at coordinate 14,755,141 of NC_065877.1, forward strand.
AAAAATTAAAAAAAAGCACCGATATATCGGGTCAAACTCGGTTTGACCCGATATATCGCCATTTGACTTGATTTTTCGAGTTAACCGATATAATAGACCGATAAGTAACTTATCGTATCGTTTTCTTAATATCAGGGATATATCGGGGATATATAGAGGATATATCGGGGATATATAGAGGATATATCAAGATATTTAGAACATTGCATGTACTTCATTCTTCTGTCAAGAATTTCTGGGCCTATTGATATACCGCTTCTCTTAATTCAACATTGTATCGTATATTGCTTAATACGATCATTAAACCTCTCTCATTACGTAGTTGATAATGATTTGATGAGAGTTAATCATGTGATATTGTCTTTTAAAATCTGTCGTTTGTTTGTAGAACCTACAAATAATGTATAAATTTTAAGACTTTGCAATACTCCAACAAAAATCACCGATTTCTCGCAAGAATTTGCCACATCATAAAGAGTTGAGTTTTGACGTACAGTGCCAATCACACGGGATATCTAATGCTTTAGAATTGACATATAGCAATTTCTTTTCTGTACCCCTCGTTGTTTCGCCTTGATCACTATTATAGTGGCAAAGATCGTACAGAAGAGACTTAATCCTAATTCTACTCCTAAACAGTCCTAATCATAGGCCCAATTTGAGTTATTTCACAAGACTCACGAGTCACAACCCCATCCAGTAACCATGAATGGTCCAATATAATCTAGCCAGGGCCATTGTTCATAAAGAACCCTAGCTTTTTCTCGGTGAGGATAAACAAAGAACCTTACATGCAAAGAAAAAGAAGGAAAGAGCCATACTTTTCTCTACAAAAAAAAAAGACAAACAAGCTAAGTCACAATCACACATACAAATATTTATGTATTACTAACTAGGGGAAGACATGCAGACTCGAAAACTGGAAAAAGAAAACACATCTAAATTCAAATTGGATCTGAAAAAAAAAAATAGAAAAAAAAAACCGAACTGATTATATTTGGGTTGGATTTTGGGTTCAGTCCATTATAAATCGAACGAAACCGAAACAACCCAAATAATCCGAAGACAATAGTCAATGTCATTGTTTTGGTATATTTTTACTTTTGGAGAAATTTTAATTGCACTCCACTAAATACTTAATACACACCCACTACTCAATACACCACTTATTTTAAATCTCATTCTAATTTTGTACTAAATACACAACCCAAAGTGCCTAACATATCCTTAACTCAAGGTATCTTATAATTTTATATGATTTTAAAAAAAATCATATAATTAGTATGTACTAAGATCCACTTAATTTATAGCGGTCCATAAATATTGATTATTAAGAATTTCTTACATATACTTGTTCTTCGAATTCTCGAACATAAAAAACGGTAAATGCATTATTCTTCTTGTTTGATAAACTTTTACATATTCTTCATTTTCATTGTCGATTTTATTTTTTAAAGAAGAGAAATTGCATTGAAATGAGAAAGATCCTAATGTCTTAACATATATTACCTTGGTTTGACATTCTAACTTGGAAATTCTGATTTTTTTTAAGAAATAAATAAATGAATGAATTGATAATCAAAATTTTCCATTTAATTTTCTATCAGATAAATATAATTTATTTCCTTACAAAAACTTACTTAATTCCTCATATTATTAGTTTCTGGAATTTTTTAAGATTGTAATATATATTCTTAGTTAGGGGTATATTTTGGTGATTTCTCATACCTATGAAATTTGATTTGAAACCTGAAAAAATACAGATGTGTATTAAGTAATTAGGGGTGTATATTTAAAACTTCTCATGTTTATTAATACAAAAAAAAACAGAAGAAAACTAAATCCAGCGTAAACCTAATTAACCTAATCAATCTTGCGACGTCTCTTAGAAAAGAAAAAAACTTACGACCTTCTCTCACTTTCTAAACTCTCACTCCTTAGTTTAGCGCTCTACTACAAATTCACTTCAATCTGCAATACCAGTCCACATAGCTCCTCCCTCACTCCTCGCTTCTCTCTTCTCCCTTCTCCCTCGACCTCTATCTCATGTCGCCTCTCTTTGTATCCTGACTCTAGAATTGAATTCTTTGATCAATGATTTTGATAATGTTTCATATCCTATAAGTTCCTCTTTGATTTTAACGCAGTAGTGTTTTTTGTACTTGAGGTAAATATGGATTATGGAGATGTTACAATCAATTAGGCTTTGGACTTTTTATGTTTGATATTGATGTTAAATTTTGTACTTTGAAATTAATGTCTAATATTACGCATTTTACATATAGATAAAACTGGAAAAAAAATTAACTGAACTGAACTGTACAAGTTTGGTTGTAGGTCATAGTCTCTAAAATGAGAAAACTGAACTGAACCGAATTTAAAAATTGGGTTGAGTTACGGGTTTTGCTCAAAATCGAACCGCATTGACCCGTGTCCACTAATGTTACTAACTACTTATTATTGAACACTCTTCTGAAATGAAGATAATGCTCGAATGTAAAGAAAGTGTGAAGTCACATAAGTAGTTCAAACTATAAATGAGGTAGGCATCCTTCAATAATTTAAACATAGTCAACTTCATCAGTTTGTTACCAAAAGTACACGCCCTTCCTTCAACACAATCATTTCATACCCAACTCTTTTCCTTTTTCTTGATAAGCTAGAGAGATTTTGGCAGAGAACCAAATATGCAGCAGAACACTGCAACAAATTTTGTAAAATCTTAATAGGATTAATATTAGAGAACATATCCTGTACATTCTGTCTTTTATTTCATATTCTGTGTAATAGGAAACCTAGCTTGTTAACTTACACTCAAGACCTGGTCCCCTGAAAAGTTGTGGTGCAAACTTTACCAGCCTTCAACATCACATTCCACCAAAAAGTACGGCAATTTTAGAGCCATTACTAGATCACTGCTTGGACTTGCTTTTGATTTAGCTCCTTAACTAGTTTCTACTTACTAATCATGGTGTAACCAAAACATATGGTTTCCATCCACTGCTCCATCAATTTCCTGGTCTCCTGTACTTTTCCTCAGCTCCTGTACAGAGAAGCAAGTCAAACTATCTGATTTTGAACCGCCTTCTGCATACTCAAACACTTGCACTTGGCTCGAACATCGCTCAGACTCTGCAAAAGAATACACATTTTAGGCGGAAAATCATGATTGCCCTAAATGTAATTTTTATTGATTCAACTAGCTTGTTTAATTAATACCTTGAACTGTTTCTGAAGTTCTTTAATATAATCAACAGCCAAGTCTAACATGTCTGCCGTATTTGTTTGCTGAAATGAACCAAAACGAGAATGTTAGGGTCCAAATAGTATAAATTGGATGACAAATGGTTCTGTATAATTCTACCTTGTCCATGTTTGGTACAAGCTCTTGTAATTTCCTCATCCGTTCACTAATCCGTGTTCGTCTCACCTGTAATTAAATATCTCCTCATGGTCATTTTTCCATAAATATCAAAGTACGAATACCATGTTAAGTAAATGGTTAATAAATTCTTCAAGGATGATATGTACTTCAAACTAAATATAGCTGGCTATAAAAAAATATTTACTCTTTCAGCAATGCTTCGAGGATGAGTGGCACAACCTCGCTTTGCTCTAACTTTGCAAGGTACAGAATCTTGGAGTTGGAGGAATTTTTCCATGGCAACTTCTGCTGAATTTTTTGGTAAACTCAAGTGGTGGGATAACATATGAATCCGGTTGCCAAGATCACCGTTCTGATAATGAAAAGAAAATGAATCGAATAAGAGAAAATGAAACAGAAAACTCAGGAAAGTCGACAAGATAGAATGCAAATTAGTACCTGAGAAGCAGAGAATAACTTCTGGTCATTATCTTGGTCTCTACTCATGCCACCCAAGTTCTCGGAAAAATTCGATGGATCGTTCCAAGCTCCGAATGAGAATCCTATACATTAAAATAAAAGTATCAGCATTTCCATATCCTACCATTTGCACGATAATGAAGGGCGTCTTGATGAGAAGTTAATTTGATGGATTTGGTTATTGAATCTAAAAACGTACTCCACAATAGTACCACTCATTTCCCCACTTTAACAGTAATGAAGCTTCCTAATATTAAGCTATAAGCTAGTTTATGACTTCTATACTTAACATGAACACTTGAGTAATCGCTTCACGAAATCGTAATATTATTGCAATCCTGTCCTCGACTCTTTTACCAAAGATTACCCAAAATTTGTACAAGAAAAGATCAACTTGCCATCGCAATCAAATATTTCAACGTACATATAAACAAATTGAAACACGCATACTAACAAAAATCATACACATAATTTTACAAAAGCTGAGCCAGATGAAACCAATTACACCTATTAGAGGCTTGATATTACACTCTTGAATTTTCATTTATTTAGTCTTTTTCAATTCCATCATTGTCCAGGAACACACGGAATTGAAAACCATAACATCCCATCAACTCCCCTTTTAAACTTTTGGATCAAATCTTTACACAAGGCGGCCGCAGAAACTAATGTTCAGAAACATCCTCATTTGATTGCACACAACTCAAACAAATGTTACTGATCAAATACTTGTACAATCGAATCTACCTCGTAAACAATCCAGGAACACAATGACATGTACGAGAATATATAAAAGTTGTATAGTCTTACGAAAGAAGAGAAGATTTAGTACCATTTTGAACAAAGTGGTTGGAGAAAAGCCCAGCAGGAGAACTACTCTGCCGAACAAGACTAGAAGTAACACTCTTGACTTGCGGGTTATGATCCACTGCGGCCGAACCCACCAACCCATAAGACCCATTACCACTCCCAAACGAGTTCTGTCTCGGATAATGCGGCGGAAGACCAGCATACCCCTGCTGCTGTGATCTCATACGACTCGCCGTGGCAGCCACCTCCGTGACCGTAGATTTGTCCTCGAACTCCTGGAAACTCGACGGCCACGATTCCGAGTCGTTGCCATGACTGTAACTTACGAATCTTGAGAACAATCTCTCCGAGTCTGAAGTACCCTCAGTTGAACTCCCCTTATTGACCCCCAAATCCGCTGCGTGGTTCTCGGCGAAGACTGAGCTGGGAGCAGAGCGGAATCGGAGCAACCCGGAGTTGGGTTGGTGCTCCAGATTGAGATGGGTGTTTGGATCCATTAACAGCCAACTCTGTTTGCCACGATTTGAGAAACAGGGGCACTATTATAGATACATAAACAAGTAAACAACCCCTGATGAGCTCACACGTAGCGCTTATTATTCTGGGAATTTCGGACGCACTTTTTCTTCTTTCACTTTCCCACCAGCTTTGTTTTCAAGCAGAGAAGTTGGATAAGATCTTGTACGAGAAGCAACCTTAGTTACCTGAGCTTGACCTAAGCATGAGCTTACTGAGAGGGGAAACAAACCTTGGCAGGAAGATAATGTCAGGGGAGTAAATATGGAGAACCTTGAGGTCTGTGAAGTGAGGAAATGAGGATACAGAGGGTGATTGGGAAGCAGAGAGGGGGAAGAAGAGAAAGGGAGAGGTCGACTGGAGGGAGCAGAAGAAGATTTGGCTTTTGAGAAGCACCGAAAGCAAGGAAGATCTTGAGAGCTGAACAGGAAGAGAAAGAGGGAAGCAATATTTATCTTGTTCCTGTTGTTCGTCTTTGCTTTGGTGAATTTGTAAATAAAGAGCCAATGAGGAAAAAAGTACACTAGATATCAAATCTGGTCTCAGTCGCCGCACCTAACGTTGCCCCATTTCCTTCTTTTGCTAAGTTCCCCTTTTAGTCCTTTTTCACGACAAGATTTATAGAGAAAACTCGGAAAAAAAGAAGAGAGAAATGTCATCTTCATTTTTTTTTGTTATAAAAATAGTGGCCAGAGACCAGCGGCTGCATAGTTCAGAGCAATTTTGGTTAGAATTGCATTGTTGTAAAAAATGATTTTCACAAGCTGTTTGTGAGGATTCAAACAAAAAATCTCATTTTACTACGAGCTATGCATTTTTCGTAAATGTTTTTATTTATTATGTTATTTTTATTTTTATTCAGCAATCATTTTTTCTTCTTCTCTTTGTATTTACTTTATTACTCGTATTTGATGTTCACAACTTCTACCAAGATTAAGATTAAAATTTATTTAAAAAAATAAAATTACAAGTGAAAATAAAATCGAATTCTACAACCGACTCTAAAGTAGAAATATACTCATCAATCACAAGATGCATCACTTAGTTGTTAATGACAAATCGGATTTGGTATGCTCAAGGCCGATTTCGGCCAACTACTTTGTTGATTAGCACAATTGTCAAGTGTTACAATACATAACCCATTTAAATATCAAAACTAGAAATTTGAATATCGCCTACAAACACAAACCTAAACGAGTTGAGAGATGGGAAGGACCAAGAATTTTGGTCATGAAAAGATTTTTCATGATTTTTTGTATAATAAAAACAGTTCGGCTAATGACTTGAATAAGGCATTATTATTCTACAAGTGTAAATTAATTTCGTCCGCAAAAAACTGAGAAAAGTGTACATAGTAGTTTAAATTTTTTAGGGTAGTGAGGGGAGTGGATAAGGCATTATCCTAAAACGACAGTGAATGGGAATGACAACGTCATGTTGTCAGCAGCCCCGAGAGCACCAGATTCACAAATACACGCATATAAAAACGGCATCCGATTCGATCCTCTTCTCTCCGTCGTTTGCAGTCTCCGCTTTTGCCTCAAATCGCAGGCGCCGTCTTTCACAAAAACCTCTGTTTTGGTTTGTTATATGCATCTCCTTCCTTCACTTGTTTTCTAGTCACATACATGAACAAACTACGTACATAACTACTCATATTGTCATATCTCTTCATGAATATCTCTCACATTTTTATGTCGACCAAGAACGTAAACCATTACAACTTACAAGATATCATACAATGGGCGAAGTTCTCTTAAGAGCACTTATAGAATACGACAAAATCAGAACATGCATAAGTTCTAACGCAAGTTCGTTTCGTTCCTATATTATTGTTTTGGTGATGACGCAAGTCGATCTTCGGACGTGTAGTGTTCGGACCAACATAAATGCAAGCAAGAATATTATGTCATTATATTCGGGTTACGATTGATTTTGCTAAGACTGTCATTGTACATAGAGATATGATAAGATACTCTGTGGAATCGATGGAATCCAATACGTTAGAAAACTGACAACCTAGAATCATCTACACGCCACATAATTAAGTTTATTCTCCCCAATGCATGGAATCAAAATATAATATGCCCATAACTTGTTAAATCATGTTTTCAATATTTGTACGTTGTCTAACTATTGAATTGTTTGTTTGCCAAAAAAAAAACTAATTGAATTGGTCCACAAGACTCAGATTCAATTAACATATATATATTTCATGAGAGTGTATTCGGTGCTTCAGCGGTGTGTAGATACTAACAACACGTGCCTCACGTGGTGAGGCTCTCTGTTAGACTTCGTTGGTTTCCGTCTAAAAAATAAGGAAAAAACAACCATCAAATTTAGATCGAGCTTGAATAATTTTGATTTCAGATCTAGTCTTTGGTCGCCACTGCAAACCACCGGCTCCAATTTTTAACAAGTCACTGCTCGACCCGCCATGCCACCGGAAAGCCATCACGTACAAAAATCCTTGAACATATCTAAATTTGGAATAGCTCGTCACAATCATCTCTGTTAAATAGCGACAATCATGACCCATGAACCAACTGTACCGATACTGTCACAACTTAGCTACCTCACAGGTGTTGGGTTTTAATCACAAAATGCTTCGGTACAACTGTGTATTATCCACACACTTATAATCTCTATTTTATTTGTCACTTCTTAGATGTGGGATCTCTCCTCTCCAACACGCCCCCTCACGTGAAACCTAATTTTTAAGTATGCACGTGACCTAAGAAGCACGGACACGGACACAGACACAAGTCCATATTAGACACGATTCGATACGTGGACACGACAAATGAAAATTTTTTCGAACACAGACACATTAATTAAATATTATTTTTAATATATATACCTAATTAGAAAAAAAATAGTTTACATGCTATATATAATATCTTAAATTAGAACACCAAATTTCAAATAGAAGTTTAATAGAAAGTTACATATTATCCCAAAATAACAACTACTCTGAATCTTTCCTAAGGTTGTCTACATCCCTTTCGGAACCAACCTTCACCATTCACCATTTAGCAAATCCAGTAATTGTTTAGCATGATCTGCAGCATTTCAAGAGTGTAAATATGTAAACAATGTTGTGTATACTCATTCACACACATAGCTTCGAATGTGTCAGTTATATGAATGTAATTCTGAATGATCGAAGAACAATCAACAACTTCGAGCACTCAAAACTTGGTGAACAAGAACTTGAATGAGTGAAGTACTGCAATTCTGCAAAAGATAAGAAAAAAACATAAATTCAAAGAAAAAAGTCTCATAAGCATTTCATCAAACAAGTGGTGGGCAACATTTTAGGATTTTTATGCAATCATCGCATTCATATATGTTGAGGAACTAGTCACTATCATTCAAAGTCACAGTAGGGAACACAATTGCTTGATCCTAAAACTCAAAGAACTCAAACTCCAAATTTATCAAGTCCCTGTAGCATTGGTACTTAAACAGTTAAACACCAGTTCAACCCTGTAATCTCATATGAACTAATTTCTACAACCTAGAACTAGAGTTCAATTAAACTCATGCCACAACCCAATTCAATTAAACCCAAAACGTCAATTCTCCTAACAATTAAGTTCACAAATTTATAACAGTTCTAAGCTCTGTCAAAGAAGAAGAAGAAGAAGAAGACAAGTAGATTCTGATGCCAAATCTCCAACCCGGGTTGCTTTTTTGCTTGAGAGAGAGATTTGTGAACTCTGGTAGACTACGCACAACCGAAGAGAAGATCAGAGAAAGATGTCGGTCTCTTGGAGAGAGACAGATCTCCACCGATTCTACAGAAGTAATTGACGAAACTAACCCCTCGTGTCTAAACTAATTGCATGTCTTGAAAGGACACTCGCGTGTCTAATTTGTATGTAAACTAAATATGCGTATCCTAGCGTATTTGCGCGTGTCTGTGTCTGTATCCGTGTCGGACACGCGATACGATATTTAAGGGACGTGTCCGTGTAACTTAGCATGTGACAGATTAACATCTCACATACTGAGACGAAATAAACCAAGGTCCAGTAACCAATGACACTTGGTGACCATCCAATCAGAAACCCTCAGATGACATGATAATGACACCAATCTTGGGCTCATGACAAATTGACAGCTAACTCGGGTCCACGACAGATTGAAGGCGCGATTGGAGATGGACTCGCTATGATATCATGTTAAACAACAATAAGCGTGGCATATGGACTAACTGTACCGATATTGTCTCAACTTAGCTACCTCATAGGTGTTGGGTTTTAATCACAAAATACCTCGGTACAATTGAGTATTATTCACCCACTTATAGTCTCTATGTTATTTGTTACTTCTTAGACGTGTGATCTCTCATCTCCAACAATCTATGCCACTACACCACCAGTCAAATGAACAACCCATTGATTACACCTCCGACCGTCGTTGGACGCCGCTGCAACCATTGAGGATCTGACCCGATCGAAATCGATTCCATGATCTCACAAAACTTGATGCAGCGTTGCCTATCTTGATAGCAATTGAACACAACCATCTCCTATTGTTTCCTCCGAGCCCTCAGCAACACCTAGTCACCTACCAAATTTTTAGATCCGGCCACATCCCTGCAAGCAAGGGCGGCACGGCCAAATTCCAATACTGTGGAGAAAAGACCCGTGAGGGTGAAAACTAGTGTATTCCTTTTTATGTTCGTCAACAATTGGTTGACTGTTAATTAAGGGTACTGATGGCTAAAAAAAAGAATCTAATGGCTATGAATTAATGTTATAAGCTAAGGGCTGAGATTACCTAGATATGGGTAAAATATTCAACGGTGGCTGCATACACCGTGGTGCATACCTTCCGTTTCCATATTTCATTAAGAAATGAAGTGTGTATTTCGATGGTTAACGTTTCAAACTTTGTGAGGAATATAGATAACGATTAAAACAGAATTTTCAAGCAACCTTCATTTACCAAGTAATACATATTCCAATCTATTGCTGTCCTTTCGTAACAGTTCGGTTTTTCGTAGTGTTGGGACTTTGGGTGGTGTTGGAAGTTGGCCATGAATGCAGAGAAATCGTTTTTGTTTTCTTTATAGATAGTTAGAAAGTTCGTATCTTAATTAAGTTTAGCAAATGCTACAATAGTTATTTGCTGACCGAAAAAGACACTAAAACCTATCTAGCATGCTCTTAATTATCACATGAAATTTGTGTTAGGAGAGAGTGAAGATTTCACATCTGGCTGTTGTGCTCTTATTATCATTGCAAAAATTATGGATAAGTGATGATGATGATCCATACAGATACGAAATTAATTGAAGCATTCGCTGTCTAAGATTGTCCGAATTATATTATAATGTGTAGCCGGTAATTTGAGAGCCATCTGAGACAAATTATTTGATTTTTTTTTGTATTTAAAAATCAAATCAATTGGAAGACCCTAGAATTAAAGCCTTGTTTGACGGAATAACTATTGGTGCTTCTGCTTAATCAAAGCATGGTCAAAACATAGGGGTGGGCATAAACCGAATTAAACAAGCAAAACCGACCGAATCGAACCGAAAATATGGTTCGGATAATCGAACCGAAGAGATGTAGTTTAAAAATGAAAAAAAACGAACCGAAACCGGTTAAACGGTTTGAAAATGGTTTACGTGATCAAACTAACCGATTTAAAACCGAACTGACCGAATTTAATTTAATGATTTAAAAAATAATAAATAATGAGTATTAGTACAAAAAAATAACAAAACATAACATATAAGGTTATCTAGTGCAGTTGGTAGAGCGCATGGTTGTTATATTATAGGTCATGAGTTTGAATCTCAACATTGACATTTTGATGTTTTATTGAAAATCTATCAAAATGAGAAAAATATAATCTTTACATAGTTATTAATGAGACGTGCGTGTGATGTACTGATTTGTGACATCATTTTTTGGTAGGAATTTGAGTCTCACCTCTTGAAAATTTTAAAAAAATTACGTATGAGGTGTAAACCGAAACCGAACCGAACCGAATTTCAATTAAACCAATTATTTCGGTTCAGATTAATTTAATTCAATAAATAATTTAAATTTCTAAAAAATCGATTAAAATGATTCGATTTCGATTTAAACTAAAAACCGAACCGAACCTATATATGTCTAATTCTAGTCAAACAAGCTTATCAACTTTTTTATTAGGATATTCAGTGGTCCCCTTCCTTCACTCGTGGGTACCTCCTCTCCTAATCATAAAGTAAACCAATGGGAAACGTCTATTGTAACCTGTCTCTCTCAATCCAAGGCCACTGAATCTGAATTGGTAAACAGGGACACGTGACCCAACATTTGGTTTCCCCCTCTTTAATTAACTTGTAGAAAAAGCAGAGCCACATAGAACTGGAAAACAATTTTTTTAAGGACTTTTAAAATAAGCGGACTTTTACACAATTGCGGTAAGAATGGTGGGGACTGAAAACAGCTGAGCCATTTCGAAAGCCCAGTTTGATTCTGTGTTTGCTTGGCGATTTTCTATATTGGGAAATCCATAAGATTCGAGTCGTATAATAATTATAGATTCAAGTCATATCTCTAGTTTTGGCAAACTGCTGGATGCAATCTCGTGTTTCTGGTGTCGAGACATTCTGTGTTCCTCACAGGCAATTTATTAGGTAAATTCAGTTAAGAGAAGGACGAACAGAGCATAAATTTTGGAAGCAAAGTCTGAAATAAGTAGTTTATTGGTAATCGACATTCGACGAGAAAATAAAAAAAAAGTACGAGAATAATAATAACGTAACCGATCTTAAATGATTACTTTATAATTGATAATATGATTTTTATACAAGTATTACATACTCATGAAAATAGATATTCATAACAATATGCTTTATGGAATGACCGTAAAATGACTAAAATCTATTCCAGTAGGCAACAACCAATAGAAAACATAATCAGACTACTACACATGAGTAATTATTTTGTGTACCCGGAAACCCACGTGGCACTGTCATGAAATGTACTCAACCAATTATATTACTTCATGGTGTGGTAAACATGCATGCGGTGAAAAACGTAAAAATTTATTTAAATATAAGTAATTAATCAGAAATAAACACAATAAAAATAAATTAATAATATTAAAATGATACATCACATGGAATATATACCCAGTATATATAATTAATTTATGGAATCAACTGACAATATATAATTAGTTCATATATTTGTCATCTAACAATATCCTCACAACTAATAGATTCAAAAGCGGGCATGAGGTGGCCAAGTAGTGCAGCCGCATTAGGCATCTGATAATCTGATATCAGGTGGAGATGATAGCAGGGCCGGTCCTGACTTTTTTGATGCACAGGGCGAAATTTTTTTAGTGCCTATTCTTCCAAATTGTTGGGTGATTATTAACAAAATTATTATATCGTCAACAAAGAAGATCTAAATAAGAAATTTTTATATTAAATATCTAAAACTTATAAGAATTTTTAAATATAGACCTCATATTTCTTAATATACACCTACTGCTTAATACACTATCTATGTAATAATATTTAAAGTTAATCTCTCACTAAATACACATCTCAAAGTACCTAAAATGCCCTTAATTCATAAAATTAATTATAACTATTATTTATTAATATTTATTTATTTTTTTACTAGATTTTGCTGGAAAATTTTGCCCATATCAGACCATTCAATTTAGAATCAAACTCTAATATATTCAGCTTGGAATCAAATATCAATCACAAGTGAGAATTTGAATAAAAATTCCAAAATCTACCTATATATGTATAATATTTGTACATAGTATATATGAACTTATTTAATATGGTTTCAAAATGAACATGCAATAGTAGTTTAGTATGGCTTGTTGAGAAGAGATATAACATCTGAGGTAGCGAGGTATACAACAAAGACCTAGAGAAGAATGACATGAATACGTGCATATATAAGATTTTTATTCTCTCTTGTTTTTCTCTTCAAATGTTTTTCCTAATAATAAATATCTATGTTGGTCATTTAACTTACCCTTAATATCTATTTGAAATATAAAATAATCAAGGTGTGTATTTAAATTTTCTCAAGAATTATTTTAGGGTTGAATAAATTTTTATGAAGTGTTAGAATTCGTGCGAGCATTTAAAAAAAGAGAAAAAAACACACACATTGCAGTTAGATACTTGCAATTTATTTTAGTATTCATCTTTAAAATATACGATGATGATTAAGAGTGAGAATTGAATGAAAAAATAAATTTACGTACGTTACTCATTTTCTAAATAAATTTACGTACGTTTGGGAGAGTATAAATTATGCGAGAAATAATTGGTAATGAAGAAGGGTGGTGTGCGGCCGATCGTGTGATAGGGAGAGATGATGATATTGCAAATTTGCAATTGAGAGTTTGAGACCAGCTAGAGTTTTATTATAGTCATACTACTATGTGTGATGTGTCAAAGGATTATTGGTAATGGGTTAATTTTTGAATTGCAATGTAATAGGAGCACCACCTATATTTACCACCCTTATCAGAAATTGTGTGCTCTTCCTCTTCATGGTGCCTCGTGCCCAGTGGCAAGGCCGAGCCTGGATGATAGTGGAGAGCTCGATTTGTTATCCACCGCCCAAATTCATCTCATCTTTTCAGTTCGATGTTGTGGGTACCTAACCTCTGCAACTCCAATCGGGTGTGACTTGGGCCAAGAGCCCTCTTCGGGCCAGGGTCTGGGACTCTTGAGTCTTGTTTTATTTTTTCTGCATTTTTTTGTTTTGTTTAATTTTTGTTGAGGTCGTTGGCTTGTTGTCTCTCCTCTTTGAGCGACGGTTTTGGTAAGGTTTGGGGTGTTAGTCATGTCGTTGAGTGAGCCACAGAGTAACACAACAATAGATGGATGAAGGCTGCGTTCAAATAATTTAGCTACTACCCTTGAAAATCCAGGATGCAAAGGTCGGGTGCACTAAATTCAAAAGTAATTTTGTTTTTACGCTCAAATTATACATATGTGATATGCATTCGATTATTTGACGTTAAGTTGTGGTAGCTACAGAATACAGTAGACTAGAAGGATGTTGTTCATTAGATGGAAAGCTCCTCTTGAAGGGTGGTTGAAAGTGTACTTTGATGGTTCTTAATTACTATAGAAGGGTTGGAATGGTATTGAAGCTTTGAGTACGTTGTTGATCAGGGATTAAGTAGGGTTGTTCTTAGGTGCAGAAGGGAGATATATATTGCTAATGTTCATTCAGCAGAACATGCGGAGTTGGCAGCATACAAGGCGGCAGTTAATTATATTCTTGTTAATTCTCTACATCCATGCCAGTTATTCTAGAAACTGATTGTCTAATTATGACTTCTATATGAAGCAGCAAATTGAGCATGGTAGGAGGCAGTCAGGCAGAACACTTCAGTTCCGGAACGACTATGTGATGGTATTAATGAGGAGTTGGAACTTCTGCCCAATTTTTGTTTGGTTCATACTAGGAGGGAGCTAGGCAAATAAAGCAGCTCACAAAATAGCAGCCTGTGCTTCAGCTCATGAGCACAATTTAAGATGCAGATAACTTCGAACCCTAAATTTTTCTTGATCGTTGATAAATTCTAACCTTGTGCAATTAGAATAAGAAGGAACTATAGATAGAGTGGCAGAATCGGACCCATTTTACAACCTGAGCTGCATTACTCTAAATTTATTCTGCCACACCTGTGAGGCTGTGATATGTCTCATTAGACATTACTGTTAATCTGCTATGAACACTGTATGAAGTAAAAAAAAAAAAAAGGTCTGACTTGCTAGTGTAGACATGCATCTCATAATCAAATCCCGAAGGAAGCTCTAAATTATAGAATGGAGGATCACATGGGAATGGGAGTGTTTTTCTTCTTTGTTGATCCCCTTTTCTTCAGTTTTTCCCAGTAAAATTCGAAGACAGGGAAGGTTTTGTTGATATGTGTCTGCAAAAACTTTAATGCACCAAGTTCTAATAACTTATAGTTTGTATCTGCAAAAACCAGTTATCAGTGCACCATGTTATTTCTGTCCTCAACTTTACTCAACATTCATATCTCAGGAGATGGATCTATTCTAAGGAAGTGTGACATTACTCAACTTCTACATGCTTACTCTCTTTTAGTGAGGACATTAATCAAAGACGAGGTCGAACTCCTATAACTACCAAGCTGTTGATCCCAATATAATATTTACAATTCAGCATTACCAATTTACCATTAGTAAGGTAAGGTTACAATCTCAAGTGTAGCAGCAACTGCAACCTCATAATGGGATACAAACTTCTCAAAGAGAGTTCATAAATCCTAATAACACTGGATGGAACATGCCTTGAAGAAGAGAAATAACTGCCAAAAATGAAGACAGAAGACTAATCCCATCAGAGTGCTATTGTCCTAAGAAATAAGAATGCATCTGAATCCCCGTTAACTCATTGAACCGATCCACTTAAGTACAATGACGCAATCAAAATATTTTACATCCAACCCATAAAGGTAATGGATTTCCTTATAACCACAGTTCAGCAACCATAGAGATTAAAGAGACAATGAATTAGCACCCTTCCAAGACCATTTTCAGCACCATAACCAATTCCAGATGGAGCAGTCAGTTCGGGAAACTTTCTTCTTTTCTATTAAAGCTGAAACTTTATGCGATCAAGACTGTCAGAAACTGTTTTCATCCTAGGACGCAGTTCCGGATCGAGTTCAGTGCAATTAAGGGCTATATGAAAGGCTTCAACAACTTGCTTCTTCGCATAAACTTCTTGCAGAAGTGCAGGGTCTATAATCTGGGACAAGGGGTGTTCTTCTCTGAACGTCCTCCTGACCAGACTCTCTAGTCCCTTACCACCAATTTCTGGTCCCTCATCTGGTAGCTTACCAGTCAAGATCTCCATGAGCACAATCCCAAAAGAGTATACATCACATTTCTGAGTAAACTTGCTGCCAGATATTTGAGCCTCGGGTGCCAAGTAAATGGTTGAGTGAGTTGAAACAGTAAAACAAGAGGCTGCATTGGTTAGGCTTGAGCTCTGTTTCCTGGAAGCTGATGAAGTAAATTTTGAGGACCCCAAGATTAGACGTGCCAATCCGAAACCAGAGACATAAGGCTGAAGGTCCTCATTGAGAAGGATTTTTGTTGATTTAATGTTGCCATGAACATATTTTCTGGGGCTATATTCGTGTATGTATGACAAGCCCCTTGCGGTGCCCTGAGCGATTTTTAACCTAGCTGCCCAAGGTAAAGGTGCCGAAGAACTGGCTGGTTCCCCTGGCATCAAATTACATGACCAAACAAATCTCAGAATACATATAAATTTTTGTTTTTGTAAATTTCAAGAATATATAAACACTGCATTGCCAACAAATCCCAGAAATTACAAAGCTAAATCTTTGTCAATCAAATGCAATATCATGCAACAATGAAACTGAGAGCATACATCAGCAGACTACTGAGATTCTAACACACTTCATTCAGAATTGGAATGACAATTCGCAATAAGCAATTGTCATGCAGTAGATCTCTTATGCTAACATGACAAACATTGCTCAGGCTTTTCCAGCGGCCCAGCTTACTTATGATTTCTGAGTGAAACCATAATGGAGTCCAAAATAAATTCAAATTTGACCACACACAGAATAAATGAATAAATGCCATTTCCAGGAGAATAACTGGCTGGGATAACATGCATTCTAACAAGGGGATGAAAACAAAGCAAAAGACACCAAATGTACCAGAATGAAGCTCTAACTGAACCAGCGGAGACAACACACTGCAGAATTTTCAGTGCAGAAACAAAAACAGACAACTATAGAAAGAAAACAAGTTTATCATATACAGCACCAAGCGGTACATAATCACATAATCATCCAAAACAATAGTTATAGTAGTAAGAAAATCAGAAGGTTACAAACCTTAGAAATAAGTTTTTACCTCTCTCTATGGATATTTATGCATGGTACAATACTACAATTCATTGATTTCAATGTCATACGGCCCAACCAATTTAATGTGCGGGTATCTTCTTAAATGACAAGAACAAAGAGATAAATGGATTCTGTGTGCATGTGAATGCAGTCATTTCATGTCGTATGGTTAAGAAATGTCAACTCAAAGTCTATGTAGCATACATGGAATTGATTACTTCCTTGTGGTACCTATTAGCTTTAAGTAACTTGGGATCCAAATATCATTTTCATGGTTATGTGATTGTCTACAGTACTAGGTTTGTAAAACTATGTTACCCATCCTTACTATTCGTTACACTAGCAATGTGACGTAGAATGCATCTGTCCAACTGTCAAGTATATGCCACTATTTCAACGAAAAACACAGTGAAGGCGTATATGACATTGTATTGATTCTAATCTTCTTCTTTTTCACCTAGGCTAAATGCGGACAGTATCAGTACAATAGTGTTTACATTTTCATTGTCACACTGTAAAACAGTAATATGTTTGGTAAATGTAAAATTTGATACAGTGGAGTGAAAAAGAGTTACCGTGTAGAGCAGTGTACAAGCTCCCATTGCGAATGAAGTCAGAAATCAAGAGCTTCTCGTCATCCGCATAGTAATAAGCTCTCAACCTCACGATATTAGGGTGCACCACCCTCCCAATAGCCTCCACCTCACTCTCAAACTCCTTGAACCGCCACGTGGCGTCACCCTCGCTCAGCCGCCTGACCGCCACAACCGACGGTGCCACACCCAATCCCTTCCCGACATTCCCGGCGACAACCCTGTAAACAATGCCACTCCTATTCTTCCCCATCACGTAAGCCGACGCCCTCAGCAAGTCCTCCAACTCCAGCCCGAACCCCTCGTCCATCGCTACGAATTTACCCTTCTGCCCCTCCTCATCCCCCGCCACCTCCTTGATCACTTTCTCTCTCCCCATTTTGCCCTCCCTCGCTGTCGTCCTCTTTTTCCGGAGCAGCCAAACTGACACTGACACAGCTCCGATCACCAGCGAAACCCCCGAGATTATCGGCACCGTCACCAACCCACCTCTGTGCTTGGCCTTCCCTTCAGCCCCATTCATCAAATCCGGGTTCGGGTCGATCGGCTTCTGGACCTCGTCGGGTCGGGTTGTCAGGTTCTGGGCTTCCGGGCAGGGAACCTCCAACGGGAACCCACAAAGGCTCGGGTTGCCGGAGAAAGCAGTTGGGCCCTGGTTCACCAGCGAGCCCACCTGAGGCAACTTTCCGGTGAGATTATTATGCCTCAGGTCCAAGCTCACCATTACCGGAATATTTCCATAGGACGCCGGAACCTCGCCGGAGAAGGAATTATACGAGAGGTTCAAGGTTCCTGCGAGGCTGTCGAGCTTGGTGAGAGACTCCGGGAGGGAGCCGTTGAGGAGGTTGGAGGAGAGGTCGAGGTGGCGGAGATTTTGAAGGTAGCGGATTTGGGCCGGAACTGGGCCGGAAAGGGAGTTTTGGGAGAGGTCAAGGGCAATGAGGGCGGTGGCGTTGAAGAGGTGGGCCGGAATGGGCTTGGAGAAGTTGTTGTTGGCGAGGTTGAGTCGTTTGAGTGAGTCGAGGCGGCCGAGTTCGGAGGGGAGGTAGCCGTTGAAGCCCTTTTGGGTGAGGAAAAGCTCCGTGACGCGGTCGCGGGTGCAAACGACGCCGTGCCAGTGGCACGGGGACGAGTCGGACTCGGACCACGAGTCGAGGGCGCGACTTGGGTCGGTGTCGATTGCGGCTTTGAGGGCGAGGAGGGAGAGCCCGTCTGAGTTGAGACCCAAGACGACGGCAGGAAATACAAAATGGAAAATGAGTTGCAGTGAGTTGAGCATTTTGTAATGTTGGGGTTTTGGTACAGTAGAAGCTACTGGATCATTTGGGTTCTGATCTTACAGAACAGAGTTGCACAGTGAAGAAGAAGAAGAAGAAGAAGAAGAAGATGGGAGTTTGAGTTTGAATTTGTGGAGGAAGTCGAGGAGAGATGTGTAACGTGATGATGGAGTTTGAATTCTACTGAGCAGTTAGGTGTGTAATGTAGAGAGCCCCAAATCCCCATAATGTTCAGTGTTTTTATATTAAACCCCTTGATCTCTGGGTTTTTGAAAATAAACAAGTTTAAATTGGATCAGAGTTCAAGTGATGACAATCTATGATCCTTCTGTGTAAATAAAACCAAACCTGATGAAAGCTTGTTAATTCAAAACAAAACAAGCACAAGCTGAATTTGAGGGTTAGTTGAATTTTTATAAGGTTAAATGAAACAAAATAGAGGAAGAAGAAGAGTGTTGAATTTAAGATTGGTGGCATATTATGCACCATATTTGACACCAAGTAAATTACAAAGTATTAGGTGGGGTCTGTGTCTTGTAGTAAAACCCTTATCAATTACCATAACCCTTTTACATTATTTTCAAAACCATAGCATGAAGATGATCTTCCCATTTCCTCCACCCAAACCCAAATTCAAATACTTAAAGATCACAAACTTGTTGCAAATAATGTGACCCGAGAAAGGATGTTAGTGTTGATGAAGAGTGTGGAAATGCAAGGACACATTTGGTGGGTTGGAAAAGGTTAATGCAACAAAAAGTGAGGAAGTAGGGATTGATCTGTAATTTACTGGTGGTGTCAGAATATCATTAGGAATGTGACACATGCAGTCATGCTTGTGAATGAAGGAGTCACTTTTGCAGTCTCCACTGAGTAACAACGGGGAGTCAAAATTGATAGAGGAGGGCAAAATTTTAACAAGAATACATCCTAGTGACCCGAAAATTATTCCGCGTGGAGGGTCACAGCGTGTAAAAATACACGTGTTTGTTATTTGTTGCTTCAGTTAAAACTAGTAGAAACTTAAAGAACATGGTTTAGAGCATCCGCACTCATAAATTACATTTGCTCAAGTAAATAGTAGGGTCAGAAGTAAATTTTGCTTCAAGCAAATCGATTTCATATTTTGCTCAAGCAAATCGATTTTTTCACACACACATTTACAATTTGCTTGAGCAATTCAATTTTGTCTTGTTGTGAAATAATTATTTTTTTTACCAGATATATTTATAACCAATAATAATGTGTCACGTGTCATTATCGACTCGATATTATTCAAAATTTCCGATAAGATTTTCGACTAATAGATAATTGACAGGTGTCACTGCCACGTGTCATTGTCACTAAAATAATTGGAGCAAATTTCCGATAAGATTTTCGACTAGTAGAAAATTGACACGTGTCACTGTCAGCAAAATAATTGGACCAAATTTCTGATAAGATTTTCGACCAATTTGCTATAAAAACGTCTAATATCACTCATTATAACTCATCCTTCAATCTAAACATTTAGCAACATTTCCTTGTTCATCACTCTGATGAATCCTTTCAGCTTCCACAATTTTTTCAGGCGGAGACAACGTCAACAAGAAGAGGATGACGATATGGAACAATCATTCGTGAATCAGGTGGTCATGGCGGAAGCACAACACGATGATGAATCAACACGACCAAGCGGTTCACGTCGCGGTAAAAAACCGAATAAGCCACGTCAAAAGCTATCTAGGGGACACAATCTCATGGAAGATTACTTCATCGAACGTCCAATTTTCGACGCTCAAGACTTTCGTCGGAGGTACAGGATGAGCAGAGACCGATTCAACATTATCATGACGGACCTCTGCAACCACGACATGTCTTGGCATCAAAGAGAAGACGCCACTGGTTTGCTAGGGCTACTTCCCCAACAAAAGATGACCGGGGCTCTACGAATGCTAGCGTACGGGTCAGCCGCAGATTAGTGTACTGAAATTACAAGGATGGGGGAATCGACTACCCTGAAATGTATGAAGGAGTTTTGCAGCCAAGTTGTTCATCTCTATGGTCCAAGATACCTCCGCAGTCCAACACCGGCAGACCTCACGCGACTACTAGCTAAAGCAGAACGCCGAGGTTTTCCAGGTATGATTGGAAGCATCGACTGCATGCATTGGGAGTGGAAGAACTGCCCAACCGCCTATCAAGGGGCATACTCGGGCCGAAAGGGTCGCCCAACGGTTATCCTAGAGGCAATGGCCTCGTATGATATATGGATATGGCACAGTTTTTTTGGCTGTCCTGGAGCTAAAAATGACATTAATGTGCTCTACCTATCGAATGTGTTCTCAGAGATCCTTGCCGGAAGAGGCCCAACTGTCGTCTACGAAGTCCACGGACAGAGGTACACCACAGCTTATTATCTAGCTGACGGAATATATCCAAGGTACTCTACATTTGTCAAAACAATTTCCAATCCCCAGACGCCGCAAGATAAGCTCTTCGCAAAGAAACAAGAGGCATATCGGAAAGATGTGGAGAGTGCATTTGGCATCTTGCAATCTCGATGGGTAATTATACGTCATAGTTGTACATTGCACCACAAATCGGTAATGACTACCATCATGTTAGCTTGCATTATATTGCATAACATGATTGTTGAGGAAGAGTATGTGGATGATGAGGATGATGATGAGGAAGAAGAAGAAGACTTGCAAAACCCATCGAGGGCTTTTCGGGTTTATGATGGGCCGGTGAATGCACAAGGGAATCGAGTTCTTTTTGAGCCAATCAGTAGAGATGGAGCTAATATACAACGGTTTCACGACCGTGTTGCCGATCTCGAATCCGCTTACATCCATCGAGAGCTCCAAAAAGACTTGGTGAAACACATTTGGAGAGTGGAAACCGGTGAAATACTTTAAATATGTTTTATTGTGTGTTTTCATGATGTTTGTGTTTAATTATTAAGCTTGTGTTTAATTTCAGTATGTGTTTTAATTTAATGTGTATTTCAATTTCAACTTAATAAATAAATTGCATTTTATTTCTCGAAAAATTTAAATTACATAAAATGACGAGCCAAGCCCAGATTTATTCTTAGTACAATACTATAACTATTATGGAAAAAGCACGCGATTTGGGTGATAAAAATCCGAATATGTTTCATCGGTAGGTTGATCTTGACTAGCTTCTCCTTCATTAAGGATTGCTAGTTTCCTCTTGGTAAAATACATTTTCGAGATTGGGGTCATAGCCTCCAAATCCATTGTCATGATCCTTGTGTCATTCTCTTGTTTCTTCAATCGTAACTCTTCTTCCGCCCTTGCTTCTTTTCGCTTTTGAATGTCTATGTACTCCGCATAATAATTAAGCTCACTTTCATTATGGGCTAGCCTCTTGGTATGCCATGATGCTTGGTCACTTGCAATGGTATGCAAAACCTCCACCCGTTGCTCAATAGGAGTCTTACCCTGTTTCTTTTGGCGCCTAGCTTCCTTTGCCGCCTTGGTTCCCATTGGTCTAGGTGGACTCAATGGAGCTGCCGTGTTGCTTTGAGGTGTCTCATTCAATTGGTCGTCATCCAAATTGATGGTTAGATATGATTCAGTTGCGGAAGGAGTACCGTGGTAACTACTTGCATATGGAGATGGAGTAGTAGGTAGCACCGCAACGAAAGATGGATGATCTTTAACCACTTCCCAACATTCAAAGTGTGTAAACTTTTTCTTCTTGGCATTATAGTAACATGATTGAGCTTGTCGATTCTGATGTAAAAAACTTATATTAGGTATTTATTTAATTACATAATTTAAATAAATTAGATAAAACAAATAATGTAACAAATTAGATATATTAAAACAAATAATGTAAACAATGCTACATATTTAAACAAATTAAATAAAACAAATAATGTAAACAAAATTAGATATATTAAAATAATTAAATATGTAAATAATGCTACATATTTAAACAAATTAGATATAAATTACATAATTTAATTCATATAATCAAATAAAAATTATAATATATGATAACACAATGTACTTACTTCGTCCATTAGCGAAGTGCCGCTAGCTATACGTTGTCGTGATGCCGCCAAACATTCGCCCCATTTTTGCAAGAGTAGCTTGAACTTGTTGTAGTGAGAAGCGAGCGCGATTCGAGTCCTTGGCTCCTTCGGAGGTTTCTCACCTGGTGCTAGCACCCAATTTTGCATATAATCGTCATGAATTGTCTCCCACAGTTTGTCCCTCTTTTGTTTGTTACCGTCATATTCATCAATGCTATGACGGACAAAATAAATGCACATTTGTAAATCTTCGGAAGGAAGCCAATGGGTGCCCATTGTTTTGGAAAAAAATGCTAAACGAAAAGAGAGAGGAGATGGAGGAAGATGTGAAATTTGTTGTGCACAAATTGGTGTGAGTTCATAACAAATTGAAGTAGTATTTATAGGCAATTTTTTGGGAGAATTTTGAAATTTTGGGGATTTTTTTACAATTTTTGGGTTTATTTCCGTTATGATCAAATAGAAGCCGTTGCCAATTAATTCTGGCCATTGGATCGAAATTTCTGATTCAAAATGAAAGGCCCAGATCAATTGGACCGTTGGCCAATCAGCTTGACACGTGGCAGCAATTCATTGGCTCGCTGTTTTTTTTAGCGCGTGCCTAACATAAAAAAAATTCGCCCGTGCCTGACGTCACCCACGGGCGGTGGGCTCCGCCAGGCGATCGAGCAAACGCCGGAGCAAAATTTGCTCGAGCGATCGGACGAGCACCACGGCTGGGTTGACTGGGCGAGCAGCTCGCCTCCTCCTGCTCGCCGGTGCGAGCCTCCCCTTCTCCTGCTCGAGCTCCTCCGGCTGGTCCCTCCTCCTGCTCGAGCACGCCGGCATATTTGCTCGCCGGTGCGGATGCTCTTAGCGTGGGATAGGCTTTGCTCCTCCCTTTGTGACCCGTCGACCGCACCTCAAACCGCCGTCCTCCACCGTCGTCACCTCCTTTCAAGTCTCCTCAGTGCCCCCGACGCGTCTCAGCTCCAGTTTCTTCCAACTGGCGACCGTGGACGAAGGATTCGCCGTGAGCGGTGTCAAGCTTTGGAGTGTCATCCAGGAGCGGATCCTTTCACAAGGTTAGGGATGCTCAAGCATTCCCAAGTCAATTAAAAAGAAAAAAAACTTGTATTAATTTTTTTTAATTGGAGCTAGCATCCCCTACTCTCTCCCACACTCAATCCCTTCACAAACACCTACACATACACTCTCCCACACTCAATCCCCTCACCAACACCTACACATACACTCACACACATCTAATCTCCTCCAACACCAATCTCTCTAATCTCACACGGACCATCAATTTTTTTCTTTTCTTCGTCTTTTTTTTCTCTCTTTTTTCTTCCTTTTTTTTTCCATCAAATTAAATCTCTAATCCTAAAAATTAAAGGTTAATTCTTAAATTAGAGTGATAGATCGCACATGGTATTAGGCTCACTGCACCATTCCACCAAGAAGTTATGTGTGCCCTCCACTCTAGCGAGCATGAGATGTCATGATATTGAGGATTTTCCCATTTGGGATTTCTGTTTTTCTGCGTTTACTTTTCATCCATCCTCGGTTACATACTTGGAGGTATTTTGATGCAGATAATGTAAAATAATCAGTTCAAAAGTGTAAATCACAGAATATTTTGTGTACATTTGCCGAATCTCATCTTTTGTGTACATTGTCAAAAAAAAAATATTTTGTGCCTTCGGCCGATTTTCAAACCCTCTCTTTATTACAATTATAGATCAAGCATCCCCTAAACACCCGTTCAAGATCCACCACTGGTGCCATCGGCGTTTCCAGCCACCGATTCGATCGAATTTGGCATGGAAATCATTCATCTCGTCGTCTTCATCATCCTGGTGATTTAGTTTGATTGATTTCTTGACTAATTCGATTTTGGATTTTTCTGGGTTTTCTGTTTCTTCATTGTTCTTCGAGGATTGGAGGCTACTCTGGCAAATTTGGGCTTCAATAGGCTTCGTGTGCAGCTGGTGAAGTACTAGAAATTTTTCTAGGTTCATTTGATCACCCGACTCGAATTCTGCTGCTTTGAATTCGTTGAAGGAAGCTTCTGTCATTTGGGAAATTTGAAGGTTGATTTCCTAGTAATGGTTGCTTGCTGGTAAACATAGAATTGCGAATTGAGAACTCCTTGGTTGTTTAGAGTCTATGGAGTTTTCTGTAAATGAAAAATTGGTAGAATTTGCCTATTGCTGTGAAGTGGTTTCAGTTCTTAATTGAACTGTGAGAAGTGAGTTTGGTTATTAATTACATCCGGTTGTTTGGATTTGGATTGTAGAGGTAGAACCAAGTTATGATTAAAGTTGTAAATTGATTTTGGAATCTATATACGCCCACCTGTGAAATTGGTTACGGATGAATTAGTATTGAACTGTAAGTATAATTGTGGAGAAGTAAATTGAGCTATCTAGTTAAAGAGTTGCATTATAGTGGCTTCAGTTTTGGTTTGTTGGTCTCAAAACATGGATATGTGATCGGTTAGTACATGGGTACTGAATTGTTAATTGAGTAGTCATCAGTTGTTAAAGATTATTCAATGAAATGTTAAGGATAAAGTGTACAAAGGAAGCAAGTCACCGAGTGGCTTAGTGATATGTATATATTGAGCTCTTATTCGATTAGGGATTTCTGATCAGGTGAAGTTTCTTATATTTGGGTTTTCTTCCTCTTAGTTTTTAGCTCCTCTTAATTTATACATTCTCATTCTTTCAGGTCGCCGAGAAGCTCAACATAGCTCTCTCAAGTAGGCCTTGCAGGAGGCGGTGATATTGCTGGTGAAGGTCCCTCAATTCTTTACTGATTAGTTACTTTGTTCGCTTTCGAGCTTCGACTTAGTTTTGGTGTGTAATGTTGTTTGGTAATGTTGATTGCAGCTAGAAAGGTCAAAGCTTATAACTAGCTGATGCAGGAGCAGAAGAGGATAGGAAACAGAGGGTAGAATAGAAGGGAACTAGATAGAAGATAGAGGGAAAACAAATAAGATAGAGGATTTAGGAGAGAATATCTCTTAAGAACAAAGACCAGAAAAATAATAGGGAGAGGGGAGAACAAGAGAAGAACATAACTCAGAGGCTAAAGAATTAATATTCTCAATATTCAAATCTAGCATTTAACTAATACAAAGCTCATACTTATAAGAACTATAACTAGTGCTAAATCAGATAGGAAAATAACTCATAATACTACTAAATAACCTATTTAATCAATGTAAACATTAAATCTTGGAACATAAAATATTCGTAGAAGCATTCTAGATACTACTTTCTAATTCTGCATCATTCTCCACCGCCGAAAGGACTCGACACCAACAAGTAAAACAACTGCTAAAGAGGGGAGGGACGGCTGGTCTTGCAGGGTGTAAAGTAATTGTAGTGCCTCCAGGATCAAAAACATAAGTATTCTTCTTTTAGAATGTGTAATATTACGATCATAAAGTCACGGTCTTCGCAAAATAATATGAGCAACATCCATAGGAAGAACATCACAACAAAGGTCTTCAGATAAGATCCCAACTTCAGAGGAGCACGACACCGCTCGGTCACATGTAATTTTGTCTTGTCAACCCAAGCAACACGAGAAGGATGAGGGTGAGGTTTAGGTTGTTGAGCCTATGGAGATTGTTGGTAATCTTGATCTTCTTAGTAAGCACACGGATGCCCTTACCATGGTTGTGATGAAATCTCAAGAGCAATACACCGACTTCCTCCACACCTTTTGTGATAAGATTCAGGACCAAATTAAATCTTCTATGTCTACATGGTTTAATACGACATACACATTGCAAGAAAAACTGTTTCTTCCTACGTTGTCAGGACTGAATGGCTCTTCCTAAAAAACGGAAGATCAACAACCTGATGATTGTTCTTTCTTTGAGAAACCTATGTCAACTCAGCTAGGTTATTGTCCCCAACGTACTTTGACCATTGCTCCTGTTGAATTTGAGAATTGTCATGAGGTCACAAAAGATGAGGTTGTTGAGCCTATGGAGTTTATTGATGATATTGATCTTGAAGTTTGTTACATTGCTAGTGCCTTCAAAAAATTCAAACCAACACCTAAATCTCGCCCTCATCCTTTTCGTGTTGTTTGGGTTGACAAGACAAAA
Organism: Argentina anserina; assembly: GCF_933775445.1. Classification (NCBI taxonomy): domain Eukaryota; kingdom Viridiplantae; phylum Streptophyta; class Magnoliopsida; order Rosales; family Rosaceae; genus Argentina; species Argentina anserina. The sequence continues at coordinate 14,782,256 of NC_065877.1, forward strand.
TTACATGTGACCAAGCAGTGTCTGAAGTTAGGATCTTATTCTGAAGACCTTTGTTGTGATGTCCTTTCTATGGATGTTGCTCATATTTTTTTAGGATGACCGTGGCTTTTTGATTGTAATATCACGCATTCTGAAAGAGGAAATACTTATGTTTTTGATCCTGGAGGCACTACAATTACTTTACATCCTGCAAGACCAGCCGTCCTCCCCTCCGTAGCAGCTGTTTTACTCACCGGTGTCGAGTCCTTTCGGTGGTGGAGAATGATACAGAATCAGCAAGTATTATCTATAATGCTTATAGGAATGTTTTATGTTCTAGGATTTAATATTCACTTTGATTAAATAGGTTATTTTAGTAGTATTATGAGTTATTTTCCTATCTAATTTATCACTAGTTATAGTTCTTTTAAGTATGAGCTTTGTATTGAGTTAAATGGTAGATTGAAACATTGAGATTATTAGTTCCTTAAACCTCCAGTTCTCTATCCTCTTCTATCTATTCTCTCTCGGTTCTCTGATCTTAATACATAACAGAGGATTAAGATCAGAGAACAGAGAGAGAATAGCGAGAAGAAGATAGAGAACCAGAGGTTTAAGGAAGTAATAATCTCAATATTTCAATCTACCGTTTAACTCAATATAAAGCTCTTATTTATAAGAATTATAACTAGTGCTAAATCAGATAGGAAAATTACTACTAAATAATCTATTTAATCAAAGTGAACATTAAATCCTAAAACATAAAACATTCCTAGAAGCATTCTAGATAATATTTGCTGATTCTACATCACTAGCTTTAGAATTTTGTAGCTGGTTTGATTTTTTAGCTTATAATGTTTTTGATTTGTGGCATAGTTGTATTTCAATTTGTTAGACAGAGGGTAGATAGTGTAGCATTTTGTTTTGGGTATATAAAGTTGTTCTAGTGGTATCAGTATAATGGGGAGGCTTAAGTTGCTGCTAGACTGACTGTATGAGTTTGCAAAAGGGAAATTTGTTTTGTTGTCCAACTTTAGAGACAATGATTGCCTCTAATAAGAATTCGTTTGTGTCACCTTCTTATAGACATGCGTTATGATTACTATATTTAGTCATCTAAGGAACTGGTTCTCTTTAAAGTTTTGTTATAAATCAATTATTTGATGTGAAGATGTCATTGTGGGTCATTTGCATAACATAATATATATTGGCCCCAATTTTTCAGGCAAGAGACGACAATGGAGGGCTTTCCTATTGTATGGTCCTTGGAAGAAAATTTGTTTGTTTATGAGTGATTTTAAGTTTTATATACTTGGTTATAGAGAGATTTGTCATTTTAGCTTTACATGATCTTAATAATCAGAATTATTTAAACCTATATTCTTGATCCATGTTACTAATAATCTGATATAATTCATTTAATTGAGATACATGCATATGTGTCAGTACTCAGTACATAGTTTTTTAATAGAGTTCTGTTATGTTTGTCTGTTAGGGCTCCCAAGGTGGAAATTGGAACTAGGTCTACAAAGTCCAGTATGGATGAATGACTTCAAGTATGTACATGTAGTTGATATTGAATGCTCACACTTTGAAAATTTCTCATACTTGTCTCTTCATTTTCATTAGATCTTGTATTTAATATGCTGTAATAGAAACGGTTTATTGATTTAAATAGAAAATACATTTGTTTTACAATCACTATATTTTGGTCTTCTAGCAAAAAAATTTCAATTTTCCCTTTTTATAGGTTTGAGTCCTGCAAAAATACAGATTACTGTTGATTCATGCTTATGCTCAAGACAAGTAGTGGCGCTATGTTGCAATTTCTTTGTATCAACTTTTGATGTTGAAGTGGATAGGGCTTTTCTTAATTTAATGTTGGTTTTGGATGATGGGAAATCTTCCCTTGTATCATTTTTGAATGCTTCTTCTAATACTATGAATTGAATTACATTTTTTTAAGGGATGAATTGAATTACTTATTAATGAGATTCAATGTCAATTTCTATACAAATGATTAGTGTTCATTAGGTAAAAAATATAGCATCACAATTAATAATACTATGAATTAAATTACTTATTAATGAGATTCAATGTCAATTTCTATACAAATAATCAGTGTTCATTAGGTAAAAAAATGTAGCATCACAATTAATGTGCAAATCTAGACAATGAAAAAAGATCACACAACATAATTCATAGTGCAACTCTGAAAAATTACATTGGCAGATAAATTATTCTCACTCTCTTTTCTTAAAATTATTATTAGTAACAATTATATATGATCAACAACTTATATTAACTTTTTAGACATGTTTTCTACATATAGTCCTTTTTTAATACTTAGTTACAATGTTATACAAATACTACATTAGTGGACACTTTGTTGATCATGAACTAAAGTTCAACGTATGGAAAATCGACACCACTAGATGTGATCAGCACATATAGTGACGCACATGGTAAAAATTTCATTTGATTTCGGGATTGTTTGACCGTCCGTAAATGGAATCAACCGAAAAAATGTCGATTTACCAAATGGAAACCCTTTGACTAGATCCTTCCGGAATGTTTTTTTGAATTCGACCGCACACACTTAGTCGCGAGTATTATGTAGTTGGAGAATGTAAAAGTTGCTCGGTCATCGGCTCCTAGTGATGGCTCCACCTATAAGGCATATTAATAGTTTTTTCAGTTGACCCAAGTTACGGACTGTCAAACGAGCTCGAAATGGGGTAAATTTTTTACCACGCGCATAATTATATGTACCGATGACATCGGGTAATGTTGATTGAGCACGAGACGTTTCCGTCATAATGTTACGAGTGTAACTCAAGTGTAGTATAAATATTATACTATATTAGTGGTCACTTAGGTGATCCACAACCTAAGTAATGAATATGGCCGATCGGCACCGGGCGATGTGATTTTTATATTTATCAAGGTACCCTGTCAAAATTTCGTCAATTTTAGACCTCGTTTTACTATTAATTTCACGAGTCAACATAAAAACGCGTGTTTTTACTAAACGAAAATCCTTTGACCAGAGCCTTCATATATTCCTCTTTTGGATTCAACCACACATCCTCGTCCGGGTAATATTACATGGTTTTGAACATGTAAGCCCCTTTCGGCCATCGGCCCCTGGTGATAGGTCTACCCACATGGCAAATTATTAGTGTTTTAAGTTGTCCGGACAAACCAACGGTAAAACAAGCCCGAAATTGGATAATTTTTTACCATATTTAATTATATGTAACGATCACATCGCGTGGTGTTGATTGAGCAGGTGACATTTTCTTCATATAGTCGTTTCATAATGTTACAAGTGTAACTCAAATGTAGTATAAAATTTATACTATATTAGTGGCCACTTCGGTGATCCACAACCTAAGTAATGAATATGGTCAATTAGTACCGACCGATGTGATTTGTATATTTATCACGGTATGATGTCAACATTTCGTCAATTTTAGACCTCGTTTGACCGTTAATTTCACGAGTCAACATAAAAAACACGTGTTTTTATTAAACATAAACCTTTTGACTGGAGCCTTCCAAAATTCATTTTTTGGATTCAACCTCACATCCCCGTTCGGTAATATTATGTGGTCGTGAACATTGAAGCCCCATTCTGGCATCGTCTCCCGGTAATAGGTCTACCCATAGGGCTATTAGTGGTGTTTCGGTTTAGCCGAAATTTCGACAGTCAAACGAGGTCCGAATTAGATGAAATGTTTATAGGGTCACTAAATATATATCCCGATCACATCAGCTGGTGTCGATCGATCTCGAGAAGTTTCATTCATATAGTCGTTTCATAATGTGATAGTTTTATTCTAAACATAATATAAAGGTTATGATATATTAGTGGACACTTCAGTGATCAATAACTTCAGTTTGAAATATGGTTGATCGACATCTTGAAGGAATAAGCAAGAGGGGGATATAGTGTTGGTGGTTCTCAAGTGTCTAATGAGGCAAATCAAGGGACTTCTTCAACTTCTAGGGAGGGTTTAACAGAGTTTGATAAGATGTTGAAGGAGAAAGAAGAAAGAATAAGAGCAAAGAGAACCGAAATCATTAACAATAATGTTGATAGGTATCTTGGAGATGCTATGGAGAGTGATCATAAGAAATTCCATTTGTTGGATTGGTTGAACATAAATGGAGTTCACAAGTACCCTATATTGACACACATTGTTAGGGATGTGTTAGCTATTCCTGTGTTTACTATATCTTCAGAGTTTTGCTTTAGCACTTGTGAGAGAGTGATTGATACATATCGTGATTTATCGAATTCTAAAATGGTGGAGGCATTGATATGTGTTCAAAATTGGATTAGGAATGACAATGTTGCCATAAGTCATGAGCTCACGATTGAGGAAGTTGAAATATGTCATGAAGTTGTTGAAGGTAATATTATTTATGAAGTTTTAAAGTTTATGTATATATAAAGTATATATTTCATATTTTAGTTTTTCTAATGTTTGATGTTTCTCTTATTAATGTTGTGTGTAGAATTACGAAAGGAGTCATGTTCAAATGCGGCGGGGAATGTTTGGAACAAAATGTTGCCACCAAACACCACTTCAAGGGCTTGAGGTTGGGGAATGAGGGTTTGTGGCAAGGAGGGTTATACTTTATGATGTTGTAAACATAATTATTAGTGTGGCTATCCACATAACAGATTAGGACATTTTCACTAGTGAGTAATGTAACACCAATGATGTTTGTGAGTGCCATACAAGCTTCTTAGCTTGTAAGTACCAAGCAAGTTTAATTGTGTGTGATCACCAAGTTACTTGTGAGTGATCACCAAGTAACTACAAGAGGTCACCAAGTCTTGTATATATCACTATATAAAGAGACTAATGAAGAATGAAATAACACACCACGTTTCCCTCATCTATTCTCTCGTCATGTTCTTTACTCTCTATTTAGCAAGCTCTCCCATAATACTCATATCTCTCTCAATCAAGTAAGTAAGTTTCTTCCTTTATTTTATAACATATGAGAAATTTTATGTCTATTATGTGAACTTAATTTAATTTGGACTATGAATTTATGTGTTTTATGATGTATGAAACTAAGAATTGTGTTATTTAATTTAGATTTCACTTTGGTATTTGTATGAAATTATGAAGTTTGTATTATTAGAAGTTAGAAGTAATCTTCTTTGGATAAATAGAAGTATAACCTGACTAATACCCAATGTTTACCATATGCGATTCTACTAAATTTCAATTTACTTCTTTTTTTTTTACAGGGAAAAATACCGAAAAAATAAACCGAACTGATTGGTTTAATTTTGTCTGTCAAAAACCGTGAATCGAACTATGGTTTAGTTTCAGTTTAGTTTCCAATTTAGGCCCAAAACCGAACTGAACATGCCAAATTCCACCCCTAGGGAATGAGAGAGAGAGAGGAACGGAATACTAATTGGGGAAGAGGTATGAAAACGTTAAAAATATGAGTTTTTTTCACCAATAGTCCCTAAATTCTGGTGTACCTACCAATGTGATACCTCAACTCTTAATCATACCAATGTGATACCCAGACTCTAGTATTGCTATCATTGAAGTACTTCCGTCAGTTTTTTTCAACTTCTCCGTCATCTTGGTGACGTGGCAAGTACGTGAGACCCACAAAGAGGGTTAAAAGACAAAATTAACCCCATCTGAGAGGAGCAATGTTTTTCCCGCCCTTTATCTTGAGAAAAACACCCAACAATTCCAATTTTGGCATCAATTTTCCCTCCATACTCCTTAATTTGTGTCTCTTATCTAAACTAAAGAACTACCGCCAACCAGTTGACCACAATCTGATAAAACCTAGATCAATCTCATTTTCTATTTTTACCCTAGCACTTGTTAAACTAACAGAATAAATATAGAAATTTATATGGAACATCTCATTTCCACAATCTCATTAGAATATAGAAACACATAACTTAACGAAATTCAACTACATGTTTAAGTACCATTAGTTCTTACAAGCAAAAATCATGGCAGATCAACATAAAAGGTGGCAACTAATGGTACTTAAACATGTATTTGAATTTCGTTAAGTTATGTGTTTCTATATTCTTATGAGATTGTGGAAATGAGATGTTCCATATAAATTTCTATATTTATTCTGTCAGTTTAACAAGTGCTAGGGTAAAAATAGAAAATGAGATTGATCTAAGTTTTATCAGATTGTGGTCGACTGGTTGGCGGTAGTTCTTTAGTTTAGATAAGAGACACAAATTAAGGAGTAGGGAGGGAAAATTGGCGCCAAAATTGGAATTGTTAGATGTCTTTCTCAAGGTAAAGGGCGGGAAAAACATTGCTCCTCTCAGATGGGGTTAATTTTGTCTTTTAACCCTCTTTGTGAGCCTCACGTACTTGCCACGTCACCAAAATGACGGAGAAATTGAAAAAAACTGACGGAAGTACTTCAATGATAGCAATACTAGAGTCTGAGTATCACATTGGTACGATTAAGAGTTGAGGTATTACATTAGTAGGTACACCAGAGTTGAGGAACTGTTAGTGAAAAAAACTCTAAAAATATAGATAGTTCACAGCAATACTAGCTTTGAATTCTTTAGCAGATGCAACTATCTGAAAAGATGAGAAGAATGAAAAAGATGGACCAACTTGAAGTAATAACAGAATTTGAAGGTCATGCACACAGCTCAACTGGAAACAATGTACAGTTACAACATAATATTTGGCCAAAAAAGAGTACAACTTTGCAAGGCTACTGTGTTGGTTATTGGATGCTTTCTAATTGAATGGGTAATTTCCGGACTTTGATTGATACATATGTTAAAGCCTAGATTTACCACTTCTCACTCCTGGAATATGCAAAGCATCATAATGGCCAAAACCATGATAGAGGACTCTAATTGGATTTTCCTTCCCATATTCTTGCCCATACTCAGCAATTGTGATTAAGCCACCAGCATTTTCATCATGCATGTATACTGTGATCGGCATTCTGCAGCCACCATGAAATTCATACTTCAACAACATAAATCCGTGAAATAATAAAAGCTTAATGCAGCAGCACTATTAGAAAGCACAAAATAGATGAGGACATACCGAAGAACATGTGAAGCCATTAGCAATTCAGGCTCACCTCCCCATACATGTGGCTCTCTTATTTGGGAGACGTATGTGTCAAAATCACCTTCAACAAACCTATCTTGGAATTCAATGAGATAAATATACATCAGTGATTCAGTGGGCACATCTATATCTCATTTTGTAACTGTAATACATGTTCATCCGCAAAAATAAAAAGTTAGGTCCCTGGGTTTTGACGGATTATCGAATGATTTGGTTATACCAGCTATCAGGTCTCACAATAATAAGTCAACACCCGGACAAAGGCAGAACTAATTTGGATGTTTCTGTTGACTAAGATTTTAATAACCTCATGTCGACCTGTCATTATCTTTGGGTCTTTAAGTCTAAACAGTTGTTTGCATTACACTTTCATCATTCATATTAGATGCCAATGCCAAAATTAGGAAGCAAGGGGAAGGAATAAATGAAAAAGAGGAGCATCATGTCATATTCCATCATCCAAAGAAGTTATATCTTGGCCATTATTTAGCGAATCTAAGCTCAAATCAAAACCCCTGCTCACAACAATTTCCTCGATCAAAGTCCTGAAACTATGCTTTTGCCAATCACATATTGCAGTCTATATTCTTATTCGAAAAATTGGGACAGACTCCTTACAGAGAGACATTCTACCATCAAAAGGGACAAAAGGCTGTCATTATGGATGATACTCGCAATCAGTAAACTTACCACTCTGTCTCTTCTCTCCTTTTGATAAATTCATCAGCAACCTAGAGATATGACAGAACATATAAGTGCTCAATTAACTAAAAAACTATAGCGAGAGTAATGAATGACACTAAATATCCTTATCGACCATCCTAATCTCGTGGGTGAATGCTCTACGAAAGTAAATTATTATCAAATTTCGTTTCTTTAACTAACTTGGTACATATGCACAGTGAATACCAATTAGAGCAAGGTGTTCAGATTCAGGATATAGGAAATTAAAGAAAATTTAACCAAATGGTTGAGCTCTAAGAAGATTCTGCAATTACGATTTCTCTCTTTTAAAAACAAGGATATGAAGTTTGAACTTAGTGTTGTAGTTGTACCAATGATGGAAAACAGAAACACACTCCCCCTCTAGTCATTTGCTAACTCATTATTGTAAAAATGACTCAAAATAGAAACTTACTCTTGCTCTCAAGTCATCTGCTAATTCCTTCTGAAGGCTTTGACTAGGAGCTTGTTTTCCTGCCCGTAAACAAGCACCATGAGCAACAGAGCGGAACAAGCACCTTCCATCTCCAGGTATTCCTGTGTAGAATGGAGAAGTGAGCTATACAGAAGTCAACTAGTAGCTTCAAATACATAGCTACTAAAATAACAGCTCCAAAATATGAGAAAAAAAACAGTATGATGATGGAAGGACATGCTGCTCACCAATAATGGAGTAATCAGTATGAACTTTTTTCCCATGTGAATATGACAAATCATCGTCGTCTTCCTCATCAACATTCTTATAAGCTGCTTCAGCGTATAATGGCTCAGAAGAATTACAAATCAGCAACCCAAACATTAAACCAGCCGAAGCACATCCATGTGGCCACGACACTGGACCCACATTACACTTGATTTTGGGAAACATTCCTTGTCTTGGAGTCGAAATTCTCATTTTCATACCCTGATATGCCAATGAAATATCTAGGCATTGCTTTTGAGTTCCTCTAGCATTAACCGTTAAGGACCTTGAGTTGCCCACATCCATGGAGAAGCAAGACCTGAAACAGCTTCCATGGGGCATTTGGCCAATTCCGAATGGACGACTCTTTAAGAGGGAAAAGCTGCTGAGTTTATTTACCGATCTCCCTGGTCGGTAACAACATGAACTGGATGTTCCTCGAGACACTACACTGCAGATCTTACTGCCCATCTGCATTTGGATATAGCCACTCATGCAGACAACATTCTTTGAAGCCTGGTTGATGTGAGCACAAACGATCGTATTCACGTAGCCTGAGGCTTAGAAGAATGGAACTAGTTAATGCAACACACCACACACCAATATATGACAATTGCACATTAGCAACAAAATATGTTGAAATGAAAACCTAACCATGTACAGTTCTATTTTATCAATTTAAACTGCAATTTAAGGTGTTTCAATCTAATCACAATCCAGCAACATCATCAATAGACGAAAAAGTAAGTAAAATAAAAAGGAGGTGACAAAACTAAAACAAGATATTACATCATATTACCTTGATAATCAAGATTTACCTTCATTCCATTTCACATTAATAGAGGTCCTCCCTACCAGTTGAATATGAGTTATAAAAAGAACCAGCAATGAAAATGAAAATAAGATGAAACAAAAAGCTACCATCAATCTGAGAGACAATTTTTAACCAGCCTCACAAAAACAAACCACGCTTTCTTAAAGTTTATTCCCCTACCAGAAGCACTTTTACCATTTAAATACAAACATTACTCCTGTAAATTATTCTCCCACTATGGGTTAGAAGTTCTTAACTTCTTTTTAACCCTGTTTCTGAACCTCTTAATCCAAGGTGACTTTCCACGTAGCGAAGAAAATTGTCCCTAAAACAAGGCCTCACCTTTATTGTAGCTGGTATAATGAGCAATTAAACACATAACCCAATTTTATAATTATTTATATCCCAATGCAGCATGTAGAGCAAAAACAAGAGAAGGAACTTGAGAACCCCATATCCACAGATTTTGATCTTTTATCCAAAACAAGGAGCAAGCGAAGCAGACCTTGGTTCCACCAATCATACGTATTCAATTCTAGAAAAACCAATAACAATTATTCTCAGCTATAAAATATAAGAAAAATACCATGAAAATCTGACAATGCAAATATACAATCCTCACAAGGAAGCATTAAGAAACTGAACATTTCCAATTCACAGTCAACAAGCATATGTGCTTACCAAAATCATTTACCAAGCCCATTACCCAACAAAAACACAGTGCAAAATGGAATGCAATACCTGCGGAATTCAACTACCAACAAAGAAAAAGATACTGAATAGAAATACCAAAACGATTTATACAAAATTGAAATGAGAATTGTGGAAGCAGAAGGAAAGCGGTAGACGTAAAGAATCAAAAGTAGGTTTCGGGTGTGGTGGAATAAGATACCAACCAAACAAAGAAAGGAGAGAGTACCCAATTGGGAAGCAATGGATAGATGATGAACTCAGGAATGGGTTTTGCTTCTTCGTCTCTCTCTTTCTTCTTCTAAGCTCTTCTAGTACGTACACTCCTTTTATATATATATATATATATATATATATATATATATATATATATATATATTCGATGAGAACTCCTTTTTAGGGGTGTTAATTGAAAACCGAAAACCGAAAAAAAACCGAAAACCGAAAAAAAACTGAAGAAAAAAAAAACCGCACCAAACCGCAAAAAAACTGCACCAAACCGAAAGATTTGGTGTGGTTTTAGTTTGGGACGTTTGGAAACCGAAACCGAACCGAAAAACCGAATATATATATATATTATAAAAAAATTATATTATTTATAGATATTTTTAATATACATAATTAAATATGTTATCGATCGAGACCCAAACTTTATCAAAATTCGGTGAATTTTTTACCATATATGTATTTATATATGCTGATCACATCCGACGGTCGAAATTTCATAATTTGAATTTTAGATATTGGAACCACAACATGTCTACTAATGTGGTATAACTTGTTTAGTGGTCTTTTTGCAAATGTATGCAGTTGTGAAGCAACTATATCTTATAAATAGAATTTTGCAAATTTGTCCGCATGATGCGTTACGTATAGTGAAATATGGTTATAGTAAAAAAATCACATATTTTCGATAACGTTTGTGTCCCGATCGAGGCGGTCAACCCTTTTTACGTTATTATCCCCTATGGGTAGCCTTATCCCTGGAACGTAAAATTTTTGAAAATTTTACACGAGCTGCTACATTACATATATGTGAGAGTGTGCGCATGAAAAAATCCACCAAAACTAGTCAAGAAGGAGGGGGTAAGAACAAATTCACTTAATTAGATGAAATTAAGTTAATGTTGACCACATCGATCGAGACCCAAACTTTATCAAAATTCGGTGAATTTTTTACCATATCTGTATTTATATATGCTGATCACATCCGACGGTCGAAATTTCATAATTTGAATTTTAGATATTGGAACCACAACATGTCTACTAATGTGGTATAACTTGTTTAGTGGTCTTATTGCAAATGTATGCAGTTGTGAAGCAACTATATCTTATAAAAAAGAATTTTACAAATTTGTCCGCATGATGCGTTACGTATAGTGAAATATGGTTATGGTAAAAAAATCACATATTTTCGATAACGTTTGTGTCCCGATCGAGGCGGTCAACCCTTTTTACGCTTATTATCACCTATGGGTAGCCTTATCCATGGAACGTAAAATTTTTGAAAATTTTACACTAGCTGCTACATCACATATATGTGAGAGTGTGTGCATGAAAAAATCCACCAAAACTAGTCAAGAAGGAGGGGGTAAGAACAAATTCACTTAATTAGATGAAATTAAGTTAATGTTGACCACATCGATCGAGACCCAAACTTTATCAAAATTCGGTGAATTTTTTACCATATATGTATTTATATATGCTGATCACATCCGACGGTCGAAATTTCATAATTTGAATTTTAGATATTGGAACCACAACATGTCTACTAATGTGGTATAACTTGTTTAGTGGTCTTATTGCAAATGTATGCAGTTGTGAAGCAACTATATCTTATAAATAGAATTTTGCAAATTTGTCCGCATGATGCGTTACGTATAGTGAAATATGGTTATGGTAAAAAAATCACATCTTTTCGATAACGTTTGTGTCCCGATCGAGGCGGTTAACCATTTTTACGCTTATTATCACCTATGGGTAGCCTTATCCATGGAACGTAAAATTTTTGAAAATTTTACACTAGCTGCTACATCACATATATGTGAGAGTGTGTGCATGAAAAAATCCACCAAAACTAGTCAAGAAGGAGGGGGTAAGAACAAATTCACTTAATTAGATGAAATTAAGTTAATGTTGACCACATCGATCGAGACCCAAATATTATCAACATTAGATGAATTTTTTACCATATCCTTATTTAAATATGCTGATCACATCTGACGGTCAAAATTTAATATTTTGAATTTTAGATATTGGAACGACAACATGCCTACTAATGTGGTATAACTTGTTTAGTGGCTTTTTGCAATTGTATGCATTTGTGAAGCAACTATATCTTGTAAATAGAATTTTGCAAATCTGTCCGCATGTTCTTTTTATTTCGTTAAGAATTAAGTAGATAGACAAGGAAAGAAACTCCGATTTTCTTTACAAAAAAACCGAAAAAAAAACCGATATAAACCAGAGAAAAACCAAACCGAACACAATTGGTTTTTTTTTTAAAAAGTGAAAAACCAAACCGAACCGAACCGAATAAATAGAACGGTTTGGTGTTCGGTATCACCTATAAACCGAACCATTCAAACCGATTAACACCCCTACTCCTTTTATATATCGGTAACCTCGCTATTGGTAATTATTGGTAGTAAATTATAGTTACAGCGGGAAAATACTAAAAATAAGAGAAAAAAGGAAAGGCAAAAAGGAAGGGTGTAACTATAAACTGTATGTAAAGTGAAGAAGAGAGAGCCCTCCCAACCAAATAGTACCACCAGCAGCAGTAGTAGACTCCGATTCCGCAGATGGCTTGGGATTTGATCTACTGGCTGATCTGCTTCTTCATCGACATTGCTCTCTTCGCCTCAAGCCTTTATCAGGTACTCCAGACTCTCTCACTATTTCGCCTTCGTTTTCTTCACAAATCTCATCCCAGGGTTTTGGAATTCTCCTGTCCAATTTAGTAGATTTGCCTACATACTTGCTCGGTAATTAGGTTCAGCTAGAAACGCAGACCTAGTTGACTCGAAAGGACTGCCTCGAATCACTAGCTTTTCACGTATGCATAGTCAGCTGAAAAATCAGTGGGAGGGGAAAATTTTGATTTCCAAGGAGAGTATACAGTTGTGGGAGCATAATATGAGCTCTCTGCTGTCAAATGTATTGTTATCGTGTTTGTTTTCGTTTTTTGCAGCTTCGATTTTGGTGGCATTGTAGACTGATTATTGCTGCTGACTGTTCTCTTAATGTTTGTTGTGTAGTATGTGATGCTAACGGATTTGGAGGCTGACTATATCAATCCGTTTGAGCTATCGACTCGTATCAATCAGTTGGTTCTTCCGGAGTTCATTGCGCATGGAGTGTTCTGTGCTCTGTTTCTGCTGGCACAGCGTTGGTTCATGTTCCTCTTCACGGTCCCCCTTACTTACTATATCGTGATGCTGTAAGTATCAGTAACTATCTGAATATGTAACAAGTGTACAGTTATATATAAACATGAGTAATCAAATGAATTGAAACAACTGGATAAGAAATCATTACCTAATACTAACATCATATAACCCAATCAAGTGTTTGGGAAATCGTAGAACAAGAAAACCTGCATTTGTCTTGCTTACGACAATAAAACCTGTCAAAGATGCTCGTCTGTAATGAATAGAGTGAAAATTGATTAATGCAATAATTTGAATGTGATTTAAAAAACTTCTGTATGGTGATTTGCCGTAGCACCATCTCTGAATATACCTCTGAACTGCATGCAGTTTTTCATTACAAACATTTTTCGACATTATTTACAATAGATGGTGTTATTATTATTCTGCAGTGCTTTTAGTATTTTAAGGAAAATGGATAGAACAATGGATGGTGGCAGAAGATCACTTTAAGGCTGTTACTTTTAGTGTTTGCTTGTTTCACAGTACTGGCTCAAACTAGCTGGTACGTCCTCAGTGAAGGAGTGAAGATTGTATTTGGTATTGGTGGGATAAAAATAAATGACATTAAGTAAGGTGATTCCTTCAATTGAGGCTCTCTTGATGGTGTTAGGCTGTACTTCTTGAAATCTCAGTACAGGCTAACACTAAAAAAGCTTTGAATTGAGATTAACAATTTTTCAAGCTTTTATATCTGAAGTTTTTGAGGAATATCTGGGTTAATTTTGTTCCAAAATATGAGTTTCTAATTCCAGGGGGGGGGGGGGGGGGGTTCCTTCTGACCATCCTCTAGTTCGTCTATCACTCCAACCCACAGCAACACAGATGAGAGTACCAGAAACTTTTAAATTTTAAGATTTTAATCTTGACTTCTATCACATTAGAATATTTTGTAATGATTGCCAAAGCATCTGATATTGGTTACCCACTGGGTTGTGTGGTTCTTTGTTTCTCTTATTTTGCCTAATCCTTTCTCATCTGAGCTAGTCCCACTGCCTCAAATGCAGATCAAACTCGCCTTGTTGAAGCCTATGAAAGGGAGGGCAGGACAATTGTTATTAAACGTTAAAAAAAAGGCCTGTTTAATTTCTTCATGCACTTTGATTCTTCATAATATTAGAAAACAGATGGTTGAGCTGAATGCGAGTGACTCTCTTTTCTCTTATTCTTTTTCCGTGTAAAACGATCAACTGTATCCTTCATTCTTCCCTCCCTAATTCTCAAATCCAATATCTGAAACCTTTGACTGGACCAGTTTACAACCCATAAAAAAAGAAGGTGATGACAGGCACTGCACCTTTGTCTTTCACTACTCACTAGCAGAGCTTTTATTTATTTATATGCACATACCACAGTAATTTCAGAACATGTCTTCTTTAAAATGGTATTTGCAGTGACACAACTAGGGGGTTGTTTACAGTCGGTGCATCTTGAGATGATTATGACATTTGGTCTACTATTCTTGGTAGAATAGGACGTGCAACACAAAGGAATGACAATAACTGATCGTCACTCAATAGGCATACTCTACTGACAAGTCTGCCTCTATATATCTTGGTGTATTGGTGGAAGGTGAAGTTGCATTAACCCTTACAAAGTCCTAACCTTCCACTTTCTATTATCCAGGTTTATAAAGCAAAAGCATCTTATTGATGTCACAGAAGTATTCAGGGTTCTTAACACGGAGAAGAAGTGCCGGCTTGTCAAGCTCGGTGTCTACTTTTGTCTCCTCGCTATAATTATTATCAGGTTCTTTCTTTACTGTGTATATAGATAGAATTTTTCAGTCGTTTATAGTAGTATACATATTACATTTTGCTTTATTAATTGGTTTGTTAATTCTAATTACCTGTGTCTTGCTGTTTGGTTATAGAATTCTCATTTCTGCAATATTTGTGCCGTGGTCCGGATCTGAAGAATTAGACATTTGCGCCTCTTCTCTAGATTTCTAAAACTGACACTATATAATCTAGTCTGGACATACATATAAGGCTCCAGTAGAACCTCTTAAGTAATGAAGATGTTGCCGGTTATTTGTCTACTAGGGACAAAACATACCTGGTTCTTGGTAGTGTAACTTTTAGTGACAACTGATTTCACTTTTGTGTTGTGAAAACCATCTTACTTTCTTAATTTAGTTTCTCATATATCTTCTTTGTCATGGTATTAACAACATTTAGAAATTGCTTTTTACAGTCCTGACTATTGATGACCCTGTAATCAGTGTCTTCTCTTCTTCTTGATTGTACTAAGTATTTATAATTCAGCACTTGGTCATTTCAGTCTGGGCCAATACGATGCTGAATTGTGACCTATATTCTCACAAAAACAGACATACTAATAGTGAAATCTAATTAAACATGATTAGATTCTTGTTATATATGCAATTACCAGTGAACAGAATCAGTCCTTTCTTAATCCTTAGAAGAAGCATTTATATCCCTTCTATAAGCGTCTCACTCTAAACTAATAAGTTTGTGGATATGACTTTCTAGGTTATATGAAAAATGCTACTATTTTAGTGAATCTAAACTTATTCTCTTTAGATTTACAATTATTAATCAACAATTTTGGTCTTTTCTTAAAGAGGTGGTCTATAAAGAGTTTGAGTCCAATATATTGCAAACCTGAATATGTCTGATAAAGGAGAGTTTGCACATATTGAAGTACAGATTAATGTTGTAATAGAAAACGAAGCTTAATGGCAACATGAAGCCCACCATTCATATTTTCTTTCAAATTTTATTCACCTGGTGAAAATTTTACATGCTGTTGGTTAGCTTTGGAGGAACTTGTCACATCAGTAACAAAATGGAAGATCACCCAGCCTCTGTACTCTTGAAAGAGAGAGGGTTTTTTTTTTGTTCATTTCCAAAAGGTCATTTCATAGTAATGTTCCATTGAGGAATGTTTTCCCATAAAAAAAAAAAAAGCTATGCTGCTTTGTTTGAGCTATGGACACAAAAAATGCACAAACTGGTCACTCTCTGATTTTCGCTATTCAAAGCTATCAATGAAATTGGGAAACAGGAATAGAATGTGATTCTCATTGTATAGAAGAGTGATTTTGATAATATTAAATGAAAGATAGCATATTGCTAATCTATAGTGTGTAGTGCAATAATGCATAGTGTGCAAAAGTGTGATTGTTTGATCTAGTTTCATAGATAAAGCAGATTGCTGTACTCTAGTGCCAGGTAATGCAAAGGTGTGCCGTAAAATAATGGCTTTACCTGTGCATGCTGCAAATGCAGCTGTGCCTGGGTCTATTACAAAGATGAAAGTTAAGTATGAATTACCTGTCCATAAGGTGATTTTCCTCTATTTTTCATACATTTATTGATATGAGACTGACTTGTCCGTGACTGGCATTATAATTACAACACTAGATACTGATTTCCTGATTAAACCTATAATCTCCGTGTACCTATCTAATTTTTGTTTATGTACTTTTTTTTAAGTCTACATATCTGTCTCTTTTCATGTACTGAATGAGATCGGGGTTGTTAGCTTATCGTGTTCTAGTCGTCTACTATGTGAATTAAACCTTTGGAGTGTAATTGTTGTTTACTAGTATCCTCATTATTGGGGTAATTTTGGATTCTGAAATTGTTCGTCATGTATGTGAGCTTCTTAAACTTTGTTTTGTTTACATTGGAGGGTACCTCTGATCTATCCTAGTCATAACCCAATTCTCAACTCCCACGACTTGAACCAATATATCAAGTGTAAAAATAAATGATACACTCGTGCCTCCAATTTTACTCATTTTTAAAATAAATTCTTATACAATTTTACTAATCAGTCAAGTTTCTTGTTTTTGTTGAGGCAGTATTGATGGTCGCTAGTTACTTTTACAATTTTGACATCCCTCCATCACTAAATATATGCTTACTACGAATCCTAATTTGCAGGCTTACAATATCTGCTTTCAATTCTTTGACTGATGAAGAACATGCTGTGGATTATTTTTGAGTACCCTCTGCTCGACAGTTGAATAGCCACTCATGTAAGTTTGTATTCCATGTGTTTTATTTGTACTGTTGAAAATATGATTTCTAGCGCAATGAATAGATAATTTACACCTCAGAAGGTAGAATGAACTTCGGTAACTTTTACATAGCGGGAAACCATGTCTTTGTTGTTTTGATATCTCAAGTATTCCAATTCACTAATAGGAACTGGTAATGTGGCTTGTAAATTGGATCTTTTTGTATAGTTGACTTTTCTTGAAGATCTTAAATTGTGGTAATCTTTTAGATACACCATTGATTATTCGGTGGCTTAAATGGTGGATCTATACAATGGCAATTGGTGATGAGAAAAGCATGATAGATCTTTCATTGTCGTCCTTTGCATCATAACCCCGGCCTGATATTATACTGCCCAAAACATTTCTGCATCTCAAACTGACTCATAATTTCCTACTTCAATTGGATGTTTGAACTGATAGCTTTGGGCTCGGCTGAATATTTGACTTTAATTTATCATAATGCATCCATCTTCCTCATTTGCATTTAAAGATATCATTTTCATTCTGGAGAAAACTTATGCTTGTTGGTCAGGTCTAAGACATAGTAGCCAGCTAGCTGTAAGCTAGGGCTTGAGTATGAGACGTGTACCATGAACTATGGTAGATCCTCCCTTAGAGCCTGTGGAACAATTCCAACCCCGAAGTTAATGATCTGGGCTCTAGCTGCTAGCCCGAAACGTATGTGTGTTCGTAGCTGTAGTGGGGGTCTGGAGAGTTTTCTAGATATTTCATATCTAGGGCTTCATATGGAGCTGAGATCTGAGTGACAAAAGGCATCAAAATGGGGTCCATTCTTTCTCATTCAAGTGCCTTCTACTTGGAAGCTTGCCTGTCCAGACACTAGGCAGCTTGATAACAGCTTGCGTTTCTTTGCATCTCTGATTATGATATTAGATTAGGCCCACCAAAAAACATCAAGCCCATTGGGTCCACTTCTCAGTGGGTCCTATGCTGATGGGAAATCTTTAACCACAGATGTGCATGACCCACTATCCCCATTGGTCCGTGACTTTTAGCATGTCTGGTCATTCTCGGGCCCTGGACTTGACCAGTGTTGTCTCCCTGTTCTGGGATTAGGCCCGATATCAATAAACCTCTTCAAGGGGGTCTTAATCTGGATAGGTCACCATCAAGTGGGCTTGTATGCCGCATATCATCTGAGTGATCTGACCGTGCGATGTACCATCCTTCTGTGAGATAATTTACCTCGAGGACTGTTTGGTTGAACCTACTTCTGCTGTCTTTTGCTGTTTGGGAACATAATTTTGACAAGGTTCCTCTTTTTTTTTTTGTGGTTTCTCTACATGCTCCGCTCCCATGTTAAGAAGGTATGGGCTTCTTCTCTGACTTCTACGATAAGATGACCTCAGTTTAGGTTCACAAGCTACTCTTGGAAGATTTGTTAGTTCATTGTTCTTTTAGTTAAGATAATCCAAATGTTTGGTATTTCATTTTTCCTTGCAAAGTTTCTATGTACTGTAGTTCATTCTAGATTGTTGCCAACAACACTGCCAGTGGAGTTAATATCTGCTTAATAGATGAAAAGAAAACAGAAAAAGAAAAGAAAGCCGGTCATGATTATGTATTTGATTCCCTGAAGTAACAATTTATTGTTTGGCAATATAACCATGTAGCAACTGCAAACTCTTGGGAATGGTCCAAGTGATGAGATTGGGTGGAAAGGACAGTTTAGGATTAGGAGGGTCGAAGTTTAAATTTCTCCCATTGTTAAGTAACAGGAGTTGGGAAAATAAAGGATTATGGGAAATTGCAAATGATATAGAGGTCACTTTGCATTGAGTTATTGCCACTACAGGCGAAGGTTGCATAATAAGTTCAAATACTCGTTCTGGTTGTATATACATATATTCGTATTTATAGAGTTCACTTTGCATCAAGTTTCTGCCACTGCAGGCAATGGTTTTTTTTTTTTCCCGCAAAGTTTAAATACTCAATCTGGATGTATACATTATTATAGCATTTGTATATATCTGGTATTTATGTATTTCTGACTAAAATAATCTATTCATAGAAGTCATTCTATCCACTGTAGCTAAGGTATATTATCCAAATATTAATAATCACATCGTGGTTGTTGCTGCTATCACCTTCAGTATGGCCTTTAGATCATTATGTTGCAATTGCATTGGTGCATCAGGCTGGGAACGGCTGTCTGTGTCGAAGGATTCTGCAAATATTTTGAGATGTTGTTTGACATATTAATTTGTATCAACTTCAGCAATATACAATTCTCATATACTGTCTAGTTGCTACCAAAATTATGATTCACCTTATTCTGTGGTCTGCTTGTAATGGGGACATTTTCACTAGTGAAAATGCCATTGCCATTTGGATTGGTTTATGACTTGAGAGTTATTTCCTTGAACAACTTGGGGTTGGAAAATGACCTCTCAGGCTGTCCCATTAGAATTAGATACTTCTACTGTTGGGTTCTTGTGGTAGGGTAGTGGTGGCTAGCGCTGTTTTATAAATTTATGTTTGAAGTTTAAGATAATTTGATAATGTTATGTAGTTAGATTGTTGTTTCTTATGGCTTCCATCGTTCTTTTATATTTGAATTCCATTTTCAGAATGACTGTCTTAGTAAATGTGCAATGTTCTTTTATATATTTATTTTTGTTTGTTTTCTGTTTGAGAGAAGAGTTTACATCACAAGTGGACATAGTGTCTTACTCCGAGTGACAGTGCAATTCGTCTTATCTATATTGTAGATTGTATTCTGCTAATCTAAATCAGAAAATGACGCAAAAATACTGAAATAGAGTAATATTTAAAATGGGTATAGGGGCCAGCTTCACGTGGACTGCACGCAGATGAAGCCCCAGTGAGGTGGACATTCCCTTGCCTATGGTATGGTATGAATCCTGGATTTTCTTTTAGATTTTGTTTGTGGTCAAAACCTAACGTTTTCGGAAATTAGCGCCAGTGAGGTGAAGCTACTGTTTTTTAAGCTGTAGGTTTGGGTCTCTGAGCTGGTCTACTAAAGAACAATGGTTCAAATATTCAAGATAACAAAATTAAGACTCCTGGCTGCGCATTCTAACAGACCGCAGGATATGAACAACTATTAAACAGTTTACTTCCGTCATTTTCAGTCGCATGTTTGAATCGCAAAGCAAATTTCGTTACAGATGCAGTTGCAGCTATTACGCATCTAGTCGATTGATGACTTGCAATATTGGGATTTTCTTTAATAGCAACTTCTCATCTCAATCATGTTTCAGTTGTTTCGTGTTACGTTAATTGTTATATGCAACATTATATAAGATCTCTCGGTTTCTTTTTCCATCGCATAACTTGCAAAATAAATATACAACCAATGTATAAGCTTCGGTCCAGCCGTCCAGAGTCCTTTGGACCACTAGGACATCAATCATGTCTGATTGACTGATTCCATACGTACTCAAAATAGCTGAAGACCTATGCTCATCAAGCCATTTCGGCCAGAACTATGATGAAAGGAGCAAAGACAACCGTAGAAGCCCGTTAAAAGAGTCTGACATCAAGGTCGGAATCATGACTTTATTTCACTGTTGACGGTGATCAGCTAGCCTTGAACATACACAACGCACTACACCAACTATGGGCCACATTCAAAACAGAAAGGACTGACAATTTCCCTTGGTTTATGTTATTTGCTCCTCATGACTAGGGTTGTATGTATTTGCACCCAAAATCCCTATTAACACATCTTTAATTATTTTAGTTTGATTTTGTCTACAAATTACCCAATGTATTCCAGTTGAATAGTGCAAAAAAATAAAACAACCAAGTTTAAGTAGTTTGGTAACAACAATATCACCCTAAATTTAGTGGACGTAATATCTTACTACGGTTATACTCGTAGCCACATCTCTACGTTATGATCCTCGACTTCACCGAAGATTCAACCAAACGAAAATCCGACCAATGATAGAGTAACCTAAAGACCTTCTTAACATAAGAGCTTGTGGTACATGTTATCATCTATTTGGGTAACCGGAGCGCCGAGAAAGTATCATGTCCACACTCCACACCCTAAAACGAATTAAAGTGAGAGCAGCCTAGAGAAATTAGAAAGCTTGTCAGTCTATATGATCTCCAAAAGCTACTAATAAACACCATTGTTAATACTTGCATCAGAACACCTTCCATTATAACGCAACATCATTGCTAGTTATTTTCATTCAAGTCATGATTATATATGGGGTTGCCTATTTAAGGGAGCAAAATAGGAACCTTTTAGATGGCACATTCTCCACCATTGACCTACAAGAGCCTTTGGAAGGGTCATAGGTTAGCCCGGGGTGCACAGAGGCAGGACAATCTGCATTATTGCAAGTAAATGGCGTATGGGGTGGTCTGGAAATTTCTGACAATTGGTTTGCATAATTTTCCAATTTACTTATATTTCTTTCTCCAATTGTTCTTGTTTTAGTTTTTTTTGAACTGAAAATTCATTCAATAAGGCAAACATAAGTCAAAAAGATCATCACATATTCATCTGATATCACCTATTTCATGATAGATAGAGCTTTCTGGTACATGTACCATAGAGATACATATGATAGACCAACTATCTAAATATTTCTGCACGATGCAAGAAAAATAATACCTACACCATGACAAACATGGTTTCGATAACAAAGCAAAGTAACCAAAACAAAAGCAAACTAAAATACATACAAGAAAAAAAAATAGACGTTAAGACGAGTGACATATGGTTAGGATAAAACGTAACTTACTGTCAGGACAAGCCCGACTGCACGCCCAAAGAGCAGGAACTGAAGACCAAATGTAACCCAACCAGCTCAGAAACTAGTCCTCTATCCCAAAGAAGAGATTGCTACCGATGCAAGGACCACGACATCACCGCCGCAAAATCACCTGAAGAGCCACCAGCAAAACATGTACATTAGTTGAAAAACCACAAAGAGTGTGCCACCGATGCGCATAGACCACCAACGCCTCCAAAACCAACTTTGCTGATGGGATTTCACAGACCTAGCATAAACAACAACCTCAATATCCAAGAGCATCATACCAGAATTGAACCAACCAGGTACAGTCAATCTCAAAAAATCCACCAAGAGCCAAGGCAAGAAATCTCTTCTAGAAGCAACACAACAGAGGTAGAGATAGAGCCTCTATCAGCGTTGGTTGCTGCCGGACAGAAATATGGAGATATGAAAGTGGCTAGCTTGCTATTGAAGAAATCACAAACAAGACTCATGCTCATTGTTCTTGTTTTAGTTCGGCAAAGACTTTGCCTTAAAAATGAGGTATCTTGCTCTCACCTAAACATATTTACAATGCCTTTGTATAGAGAACAAAAATTACATTGTATGCCCTCATCAAGACCTCAAGAGTAAAAGTAAGGGAATTGAAATTTGCACTCGTCATTTTACAAACCACTCACCTTTTGTTGGTAACTTAAATTTTGTCTTTAGTACAAGTATTTTGTCTTATAATTAAAAATTTAATAAGAAAGAAAGTGAGACTTACGTGGTTTGCAAAATTGATTTGATGAACTTGTTACCGTTTTTATGGTTAATATACAAAATTCTTCAAAAGCTTTGGTTACTGATTAGGGCATAGAGAACTCACACTTGAAAAACATAATATTGATCATTTGTAGGAATCAACATGAAAATGATCCACCCCGCTGGTTACATTAAAACTTAGGCCCAGTTTGTTTAAAGGGAATATGAGAAAATAAAATAGAATTTAATTCCTTTTCAGACGAATATGGAAATAGAAAACGTTTTGTTAATTCTATATAGGTGTTTGGTATATGTCAGAAATTAAATTAATAAATTAATTTTTCATTCTTATTGCAGTGTTTGGTGACTCATAAGAATGAAATATATATTGTAATTTTCAATTACACCCTTTTATGGTTTACTATCTAAACTTGATGAACACAAAGAATTTGCGTAAGAGATTTACAAAACATTAATCTCACTTGGTTCTAAATATGAAGTCTAACTTTCAAAAGTTACAAAATAGAATAAGAAACAAATATAAATGGATCATTTTTATTTTTTAGAGGGATAATTTTGTGGTGAAATTTATTTTGAAATACCACCCCTAACTAAATAATTCAATTCAGGCTTTATGGTGAAATTTATTTTCTATTGGATCTTATTTTTTGTTTCCATTTCGGTCTCAATTTATAATCAAACAACACCTCATAATGGAAAATAAAATTATTTTTCATTTCATACCATGATTTTTTGCATTCCAAACGGAGACTTAGGGCCCTGCTTCCATGAAGGACTCCCTTTTATTTTTGCCTACCTTTTTCGGGGTTCTTCGCCGCACTATATGCCTTACCACCAGCCTTGACTTGTCATGTTGGAGGGTAGTTGGTGCCCCTCCCCTCTTGGGCTTGATAATCATCTTTAGAGCCGCGGACTCCCGAAACCCTTTTACCTAGGGCTGGCATGGTATGAGAATTTACCACGATTATCGCAAAACAAATCGAGCCAATTAAATTGGTAACCGACATAGTCGGTTACCGACTTTTGCTGTTGGTTACCGTACCAATTATAGACTTGGCGGTACGGTACGATAATATATTTTCATTACCACGGTAATTACCGTACCGACGGTTAATTTCCTCTCACCTCTCTGTCTCTCAAGTCTCATTTTTGTGTTTTCTTGTTTGTTAATGGCAGAAGAACTCAAGAACTAGTGAACTATAAGGGATGGTTGGATGACTATGCATCTAGGCAGACTAGCAACACTGCAGCCTTGCAGTAGTCCAACAGCTTGTTCTCAATTATGTTTGTGATTTGTTAATGTGTTATTGAACAATTTGAAGTTTTGAACTGTGTTTGTGACTTTGTGGTTGTAATGTTGTATGATTCACTTGTATGAACTTTGTTAAGTTGGTTTTATAATTCTTTATTGATTATTTCATAGCAGGAAAACTCTAAAAGATTTGAGTCAGGTCTTATTTTTCATGAAAAAAAACTGGCCCAATTTAATGTTGGTAAATGCCCAACCGTACCGTACCAACATGTCGGTATACCGACTTTGGTAGTTAGTAATGGTAATAAAATTTTATTTACCGATTATAGTTGGTTAGTAATTGATAATGGTAAAAAAAATGTCGGTAACCGTATGCCAGCCCTACTTTTACCTAAAAGTTTCCATATCTGTAATCACAACAGACTTCTTCCCTTGTTGCCACAAGGGTTCGAGAGTTGGGGAAGCCAAAGATGAAGAGGAAGAGGAAGAGGAAGAGGCGCAAAAAACCATAGTCGGAGGTAGCGTGATTGGAAACTAGATCACCGAATAATACTCATCAAGCCGAGGATAATTTTGGCCAACATGGTCATAAAAGAGTTGACTTCTTTTTTAGAAGAAAAGTATATCAACAAATGATTGTCTTGAAATTCAATACTAGCTTATAACTTCTTCCAACAGTAGAGTGTTCGGAAAAATAAAAATAAAAATAAATTGGCTTTTGAAAATTAGGCGTGATTTATATCTATTGTGAGTAATTATTATGTGTATCCACCACACCACGTGACACTGTCATGTGGTGTATCCAGCTAGTCATATTACATCATGGTATAATTAACATACACGCAGTAAAAATGACAAAAATTTATTTACATATAAGAACCAATCAGAAACAATCACAGTAAAAGATGGACCAATAACATTAAAAATGTACGCCACGTGGGATATGTGGCGGGTATATATAATAATTTCTCTACCTATTGTATAAAAGTGGTAATACATTGGATTGGACAATAATACTCAGCGACATTACTTTTTTTTTAACATAGATGGATAAAGTCATTTATGAAACAATGTACCATATAAACACGAATTAGATTAACAATATAAACATGTCATAATGCAACCATATCTGCCAAACTAAATCAAACTAAACGTATTTCCTTTGATATCCAACCTCTGGAATCTAATTACCGAACCAACCCCACAACCCTCCTATTAGTAACAAGATAGTGCACTCCGCACAATCTCACCACTTATTGTCTGTGCAATTCAAGGTAGAACCATGATTTCATAATAAGTTGGGGTAGAAAAAATATTTACAATTATTTGTAGGTTATATATAAAAATTTGAGGTACGCCTTTGGTGCAATCAGGTGCGGCAGTCTATATAAAAGAGAGGGTGAGGAGGGTACAATAAAACAAGAGGAATCAAAAAGAAATATTATTGGAAACTATAAATGCTAAAGAAAATGACGGGTCATAATCTTCTAGTGTTACTAAACACTGTCGGGCCTTTGGTTTAGTGGCCGGTCCCCGCCCTCCCTATAGGACCCGATGTAACAGTTTACGGCCCACGGTTCTTCTTCCCCCACCCAACCAAAATTCAAAAGCTTCCACCCACCCAGTAACTCCGTGGTCCCCACCACCTTCTCTTTTTCATCCTCCTCCTTTTTAATTACCGACCTGAGTGCCAGTAAGAAAAAGAGGAAGTAGCAGACGAAGAAGCAAACGTTGCTTTCCCTACACTTCATCACATCCCTCTATCTCTTGTTACACCATAGACATTATTTGACCGCCATAGCCGAACCCCATTGAAGATTTGAAGCTATTCCAAACCCTCTATCTATTTCTCTCTCTATATATCAACCTCACTTGCCCATTTCGCCCACATTTCCTTCTCTCTGCTAGTCCAATTCAAGCTGTGGAGGTATTTTTGTTATCTGTTATTCGAGTGGAATTTACTAATTTAGCTCCGGAATTGAGCTCTGTTTTGGGTTTCAAGTGTTGGTTTCGTGGTAGTGTGATGGACCCAATTGCCGGAACCGTGCCCGGACTCGACGCGCTCCATTTCTGCGAGGAAATCCAGCGGCTCATGACGGTGCCGCCGCCGCAGCAGGAGAACGCCAGCTCCTTCACGGCTCTTCTGGACCTCCCGCCGACTCAGGCCATGGAGCTCCTCCACCTCTCGCAGGAGCCCGAGGCTAATCTAGCGGCGGTACGTCCGGCGGCTGTCTCCGGTGAGCCGTCGTGCGTGCTTCCTTTCAATTCCAGCCTCATGTTTCCCAGCGACGCCGAGCTAATCGAACGCGCCGCCAAGTTCTCGATCTTCGGCGGCGGCGGCGAGCAGTCGCCGGTGGCGGCGAATCCCGGAGTCGATTTGGAGAGGGTGAAGAGCGAGCCGGCCGAGACCGATTCGAACCCTAACTCGTCGCTGGAGACCAAGACGAACAACCTAAGGCCGTCGGCGAAGAGAAAAGAGAGAGAAAAGAAGGTAAAATTAGGGTTGCTAGGTTTTGCTCCTTTCTCAATTTCGCTGAATTATCAAACCTCAAAACTCAAATCAAACTCAAATTTCAGGGCAAGGTGTCAGTGAAGAAGACCAAAATCGAAGTCAAAGAAGACGCCGATAAGGTTCCCTATGTTCACGTCCGAGCTCGCCGTGGCCAAGCCACCGATAGCCATAGCTTAGCCGAAAGAGTAATCATCTCCTCAATCTTAATTAAGCCCTTAATTAGCCTTCACTAGTGATTATTTTTAGTATTAACACTAATTTCGTATTTATATTATAGGCGAGGAGAGAGAAAATTAATGCGAGAATGAAGCTGCTACAGGAGCTGGTCCCAGGATGCAATAAGGTTTGATTAAAATCTTAATCTCCGGATTAATTGCTTAATTGAGATTTTGTGTTGGATTATAAAAATGAAAGTGAATCCGTCTCTATTGTCTCAGATAATCTGGGTGATCTTAATGTGCTTCTAATCATTGTTAACCAAAGTCTTGCTTTTTGTACCAAGAAAAGTGCTATTTGGCTTGTGGTTTGTAGTCCTAGTGGCATTTTCGTAATTTCGATGTACTTTTTTTTGTTTGGGGAGGCCAATTGATAATTGATAGAAAGGACAGCCGGACAGGTGGTGGGGTGAGAGGGTACTACTGGGTTTGGTGAGATGTCCTTTTGAAGGTCAAGTTTGTTACCTGGAATTTCCTATCATCCCAAAAAAAAATTGTTTTGCTTTTTTTTTTCTCAGCAAGAAAAAAAAAAGTTTCAGAAAATTTGTACTTCCCCCCCCCCCTAAATGACAATTGTATTTCCAAATTAGTCTAAAACTGTGTTTTGTTTTCAAGAGAGGATATAAACCCCTTTTACTACCTTTGAACATTGTCATATGGAGCATTGATAGCTGGAGTGAGAGAGTTGAAGTCCTTGGGGAGACCCACATAGTGGGCAGGTTGCATTAGATTTTTTTTGGGTCCCATATACTGCTTCAATAGCTAATCTCTATTCTAAGGGTGCATGGTACCATCTTCTGCAGCAAGTTTGGTATCCATCCTTAGTTGGATGATGGAAAGAGGAAGACAAAAGAAAGCCTCCTTTAACAAACTGCCATGACCTAACTGTGTAGGACGTGATGTGAGATTCATTAGAGTTCACATAGGTTAGCTAAAGCAAAAATCTATTGCATTTCATATTTCGTGACTGCTGATGACAAGTATTCGAGCCTTTATTGGAACTTTGGAATGCTTTTGTACAGTGGCTATATGTTGGCTGGAACAAGATTTGCAGTATAATTCGGCAGATGACCTTTTACTTGAACCACTAGTCTTGTTTTTGTGAAAAAACCAGAGGGTAAGTAGGTGTAAGGGTGAGAACATTCATCAATGAATACCAAATGGCATTTGATCCAGTGAGCTGTACCTTAGGGACCTGACTGGATCAAAGGATTTATGCTGATCCATTGAGCTATACTGATACAGCTTGTTTCTTTGATGCCACTAAAGTTTAAATGAAAAACTTTTTGACAATGAAAGGGGTCTACCAGGTTAAGCGCACTCTTTATTTGTCAACATTCTTTACCAAATACCTCACATTATTGAATGTGTGCATTTGCTGGTTTATTCTTCCAACTCCATAGTCAGTCACTAATACATCTCTGATTTGCAGATTTCAGGTACGGCCTTAGTTCTGGATGAAATTATCAATCATGTGCAGTCCCTACAACGTCAAGTTGAGGTCAGACCTGCTGCACAACTCATACATATCAAGTAATAGTTTTAACGCTGCAATGATACAGCTTGAACTTGAAAGAAAAATGGTTAAAGAATCCTTCATTGTTTTTTTTTTCTTCTGGATGAGTCTTGCAATAGTTGATGGGATCTTGTGCGTCCAAAAAGACCTACCGGAGACTAATATCGGGATGATGGTCTAAAATCCCTTGCTGAATCTTATCACCGTTTTAAAATACACAAAAGACTCTGCTTTTCTCCCCATATGCATATAGACTTGAAGCTGTCCATGTATACTATCATTTTGGTCTCAATTTTGTTTGCATTTGTTGGTTTCTCTATTTTAGCTACACAGCAACTGAAATGGCGAAATCATCCAGGAAAATGATTATAATAGATGATTAACGTGTATAGATTTGTCACTGATAATTTGAACAGTCTTGTACTGCCATGATCTCATTATTTTACGTGTTTCATTTATTCCAGTTCTTATCGATGAGACTTGCGACAGTCGACCCAAGAATCGACAGCAACCTTGATCATTTATTGGCCCCTGAAGTAAGTGTTACATAGCTGCTTCAAATATATGCTGTTGTAAAAACTACTAAGCTATTTTCGTAGTTGATTAAGTTGTTGGCTCTGAGTTATGATGCATGGCTGTCAGCTCAGGGTTTAACATTTTGAAAAAGGTTTAATTTTAGCATAGTTGTTTTACGTAGTACGTCAAATGTTGGGTCACCTTAATTATATGCATGCTTTTGTTTGTCAAAGTTTTAAATGATCTTTTGCATAATTTATAGATTGCTATGCAATTAAATGCACTATTCAATCATTATCAACATGTCGGGTCAATGTTGAATATTAAACCGACTATTCTGTATGCCCTTAAGCTACCTTTATAGTTTGAGCTGGTCTTTAGATATTGATGGATTACTATTATTTTAGTTATATAACAGACATCCAGTCTATGCTTATCCATGCTGGGGAGTAATGACACTGAATCCTAACTATTTACTGTGACTCCTGGACCCTATGTTTTGCATCTGTTTGGAGTGATATTTTGGTAATTGAGAGGCTAAATTAGTTCAACGAGCAAGTTCAATACTTGAATTAGTAGTAAAATAGTATATATCATTTTTTGTTACTCATGTATTTGTATCACCTCCACAACTTTTCAGAGTCTATCCCTAATGCAAAGTAACTTCTCCAATATGGCTCCACCCCTTATGTGGCCTGAATTTCCCATCAGTGGGAACAGACAACAGTATCAACAGCAATGGCATTTTGATGCACTTCATCAGCCAGGTTGGGGGAGGGAAGAAGATAATCATACTTTCAATACTCCAGAGGCATTGCTCATCAGTTGCAATTCTTCGGCAAATTCAGGTACAATTGCATATATATATATATATATATATATTATTCTTACAACAGTTGCTAGCATACCAGCTGTGCAAATATTTGTCATGGGCATGGCAACATGCTTCCATGTCTCACCCTGAGGCACACTAGTTAATAGGTGCCACAGTTTCAACTAGTGTGCCATCTGAATTGGATTTACATTAGGTGCAACTTATTTAAACTTGAAAAGCAATATGAATTAATCCGATTAGCTTCTAACTCGATCCACTTCTTAAGAGGAAAATAGGAGATTGACTTTTTGTTATTGCGGCACAGCATCTCTGCACACAGGTCATGTGAAGACGGAGCTGTGAAGACAGTAATCAAGATGTACCGTTAGAAGTGTACATATGAAGTATAGTATTAGCAGTTAGCTGGAAGTAGAGGAGATTGTTCAACATTCGTGGTGGATTTCTGTGTTCTCTATTTTGTCAAGGGCAGTTAAAATCCTGGTTATCCTCACCTATAGAGGTGATAGATTTGGTATGGTGTTATTATAAGATAGAACAATAGTATCATATTATATATATTATACTAACTTTGAGGGTCACTCAAATCTGATACTTATTTTTTGAACTGGTTGATTTGATTCCTGTTGTAAAATCATTGAAAGAACCATTTGGTCTACTATGATTTAACCTCGATCTATTCACTTTCCACCACCATGTTTCTCACGCACTTGTCAATTGTCATTATAAGATGTATCAAGACCTAGATTGCTAGAATGAAGTATGGTTTGATTGGTGGTGACTAGTTTGAAACCAATGTCATCACGCTCTACATATAAACAAAAGTACTAAAGAAGACGAGCATAAGAAGAAAAACTATTTACTATGCGTGGAGGAAACACTAGGACCTAGCCGCGCCGTTCTCCCTATAGGGTTTCATTGAAACCCTACCACTATAAAACAGCAATTCTCGTGCTATTCTATACTATCCTAGCCTCTGGTACCCTCGTTCCTCTGGTACCCTCGTTCTCTCGTTCACCATCTTGTCCCTAGAAGAAGTCACCGCAAGCTTTGCTAACTCGCTGGCTTTAGCAAGCGGAGATGTCATCGATGTCTCACGCTTGGATCCCTCTGATGATAGTCCACCAGACACCAATCTTTTCCTCTTAGCCAAAACCCTCTTAACCAGGTGGTCACGTGCCTCTACTACAGCTTCCCAAAATTGGTCTCCAAGAAGGTATATTCCAATTTACAGGTTTGGATGCACCTCCTATGTCATCTGTTGCTCGGAACTTGTTTGCTCCAAAGACTACTCCTCATAAGTCGACAATCCGCACGCGAGAGGTGCATAACACGCCCTTTGATACTCTTGCTATGCTTCCTTTTGATCCCGCTGACCCTCCCATCAACACCTTTAGATGACGGAATTTATTATTGCATTTCATTGATGTTCAAGGACAATTAAAGACTAATTAAACACATACTAATTTAAAAAAAAGTCAGTTAAGTTATATTTCATTAAAGATCAATTTAACATATTAAAAAAATCTTACAAACATGCATATACTTTAATATGGGTAATTACTTTTTTTTTAAAAAAGTTAAGAGTAGGTGATATATGATTGACATTAGTGAATTTAATTTCATTTATGGATTTAATTAAAGAATAAATAGCTAAGACTAATTATAATTGATATTGGTGAATTTGATTTCATTCTTTAATTCAGAAAAGAAAAATTAGACGTTTCTTTGATTTAACATATATTAACAGAAAACCCTAAATATGCATCAATAAATATGGAAATTTACATCAATAACTACTATATATATATATATATATGCTGTTGTAGGGAAAATGGAATGAATATACTCATCTCATTGATAATCCCCTTTATGTAGGAGTCAAGCTTACAATAGAAATAAATGGTAATTACAATGACAATTAAGGCTACATAATGGTGATTGATCCGTTACATCCGTTGACCATAAACGTCATTAACTCATTCTTTTATTTGCATTAATGAAGGCACACTAATGATGTTTTTCCTTTAACACCCCCCCTTGTGCCGAGTTTTAAAAATATAATGGTGCATAAGATGTTGCCTCATTAAAAACTTTGCCAAGTAACAAAACCCAATGAGAGAAAATAAAACCTTGGTCGAAGGGGAAAGAGCACAACGCACCTATGACATTTGAGATAAAATATATATGTGCTAGACTCCCCCTGATGTCTGCACCTCCCCCTGATCTTTACATTAATCATGAGAGCTTTGATTATTTTTGTATATTTTATTATGTGTTTTATTTGGTACGTATTTCTTACGCCAAAAATGCAACGACGTGGATAGTATTCATTCTCATCATGTCGTTTTCTATTTTCTTTATAGGGACTATAAACCTAAACCTTTAGGTATTGTTGTTGCGTGGATGCTAAGCTATACAACGAATGAGAGGTCGAGTCAAGTATATTGTGTTAAGTGCAATAATGCGTGTTTGCACTTGTATATGGAATCTCATTTCCCAACACTTATTCGTCATTTTTCAATTAGACGAAAAAGAATCTATCTTTAAAGACTCCGACTGATCATAGGAGCTATGGAAGTCTCACTTTTAACCTTTAGAGTGCTTAAAAGCCGATTGATGGTTTAATCATCAATATTACAGTCCTCAAGATCCATTTTGAGTGATCTTTTTCATTCTCGACTTAGGATTTGTAATGACGACATCTTTTTAGTTCATCAAAAGACTCTGCAAATCCATATTGAATACGCAATGACATAACACATCTGATCCCTATTGATAATCAAGTATTTTACTTCGTGAACGTTTCAAATTTTTTTGTAATGCTACGTGATCTAGAACAATTTCTTGGGTGGATAAAGTCTGTTCTATGACTTTCATGTATATCTATTAATTTCGATCCCCATAGAGATACCTTATTTCACCATTCATAAGCTGCATTTGTTAGTTTTTCGGAAACTACCAAACTGATAAGGTAGTGGAGTGCAATGACTTCCATTACGAGGATATCTCTTTATGGTCCATTACAAAAGGATATTTCTCGTAGTCGATTCCAGTGCGTTTGTGAGAGACATTACACCATAAGGTGAGTCTATATTCTTAATTCTCATACGCATCCTAACAAAGATATATGATAGGGGTTTACACTTGCGGTGTTGGCTTCACCTACCCAAATACCTATCTCTTTGTTAGTGAACTTTAGTTCATGCTGGATCGCTTCTTTCCATTGGGCCAAAATTACTACGTTATTATTTCTCAACGAAGTATGGTTCGATATAAAGACTCAATATCCTACATCCTTATGTGGTTTGTACTTGGTAGAGATCTCTATATATTCAAGGATTTGTTCTAACATCTGAGGCGTCCCCCAGTGATAACTAAAATTCAGGAATTCTCGTAAGGCGGATTTGAGATTATGGATCAATGGATCCAATTGTGCCAAACTCATTTTCTTCCTTTAATCGAGTATATATCGAACATAAGGTGGTCTTCCCCTCTTCCTTGGAGAGCCACGGCCTATGACACCATTTATGCCACTTTATGGTGCCAACATGCCACCATCTATGGTGGAAACGCAATGCCCAATTCATTTTGGGTGGCGTCATGTCCTCTTCTTAGGACATTGAACCTTGCAAGCCTAATTGCAGCTAATATCTGTGATCTCATCACTTTGTGCAATAGTGGAGATCAAGATGAGACACAGTGGGGACAAACCACGACAATTCATGTCGTTCCACTTGAACATTCTTTGTTCTTATCTCCCCCTAACGATGGGAAGTATGTCTCATCAAAGTGATATTCCACATATCTAGCAGAAAAAGAGATCACTTGTCAAAGTTGCAATATAGCGGACTATCTGGATGCTCGTCTCTAGTGAGAACATTTATTCACATTAGTTGGCTTCACCATTATGTGATGTGGCGTTGCAATTTGACACGTAGGTTAATCTAGTTGAGCTCAAGGATTCTAGATCCGTGTCAATCCTGGCGTGCTCAAGTATTTGATTCTTCGATATTATCGATTGTAATTCCTTTTACAATGATTAAGGTGATAGCCAAAAACTAGTGAGTAATAAGTTGTTTATGCAAAAATTACACTACCATAAACGGAAAGATTGGTGTGCATTACAATTTACCAATATTAAGACTAGTATTTTAGTCATTTTCCGTGAGACCAAGTGGGTTTGTAACTAGCATAAATAACATTAGTTTTAATAGTGAATGGTGTGATGACACGTGACCAGCGTGTCGACACATCAACCAACACCATAAATTATTTAAAGTGTCCGCAAGTTGATTGAATTAATCTACATAATTTTCGTTGGATTCAATCCTTGAACACATTGAGAATACATGTCCTTTGCATAGGATGATCTCAATCCAAATTTCTTTAAGAAATTGATAAGATTTGAATGATTAGCTTTGCATAGGATGATCTCAATCCAAATTTCTGTAATTTCAGAGTGAAGCTTCCCTCTGGATAGAGACTATATATATATATATATATATATATATATATATATATAGGGTATTGATAGTTATTGTTCCATTGATGTTTGAGGACAATTAAAACTAATTATGATAAATTTTGACAGTAAACATTGAAATTTAAGACTAAGGAAACATTGGTGTATTGATAAGGTTCAAAATTAAGACTAACATATAAATTTTAATAAATTTAGAAGATTAATATTTGTTTTTTTTTAATTAAGATTCAATATGCTGATTTAAAAAAAAAACATATGCATGAACATCTCCGTATGGACATATATAGATTTAGGCATAAATGCCGATTTGCACCCTGAATTTGGTTGAAATTGTCAATTTGCACCCCGAACTTGCATTTGAGTCAATTTACCTCCTAAACTTGGTAAAAATTGCCGATTTACACCCTGAACTTGTATTTGAGTCAATTTACCTTCTAAACTTGGTAAAAATTGCCGATTTGCACCTCATCCGTTAAATTTAACTGTTTCTATCTAATTTTGCGTCACATGTCATGCACATGAGGGGTAATATTGTCATTTTCTATTTATATTTTTCTTATAAACAAATAAAAATATTCTTTAAAATGAGGATTATTTTGTTAATCAAATTATTTATTTACATCTTTTTTCTATCTACTTAACCCTACTTTGAATTATATATTCAATATACCCACCCATTCAAATATAGTGTGTTGTGTATAAATATATTTTTATATGTACACATTGTTGGAGGATGAACAAAACGAGAATAATAACGACGTAATAGAACATAACGTAACTGTTTATTGATTGATAATAAAGCCTATATATAGGCATTACATAACCACAATCCCGTAGGATTCGGAGTCCTAATCTATTACAGAGATGCGAATCTATCTCTAACAGGAAACCTAATAAGGCTAAGACACACATAATGGTAGAATATTAATTCTCTCAGAACACACATTTATTTTTAATTTTCAATGTATTTATTTATTTATATTTTTTCTAATATATTTTAACATACGGTATCACATAAAATAATAAATATATAAATCAATAACATGTTTCGAAAAAACAAACATTTTAGCAAGTGTTCCTCTTAAGTAATTTTATTAATTTATTTCATTATTCAATATGAATAAATATATAATAAAAATATTACCCCTTATGTGCATGACATGTGACGCAAAATTGGATAGAAACAGTTAAATTTAACGGTTAGGGTGCAAATTGGTAATTTTTACCAAGTTTAGGAGGTAAATTGACTCAAATGCAAGTTCGGGGTGCAAATTGACAATTTCAACCAAATTTAGAGTGCAAATCGGCATTTATGCCATAGATTTATATGGTAGGAAATTTTGAAAATAGTCGTACATTGTAGTTGGATATATAGGGATATTGTTTTTTGGAAAAAGGGTATATGATGTATAGGGATGTCCAATCTCTATATTGATAAGGTCTAGATCGATTGCAATGGCTGTCCAATTAAAAGAAAGGGTGCGGATCAAGATTATAAGCCGTTGGATAGGCCTAGATCTAACGATCCCTATCCATCACACACAGCCAAATCACAATAATTCAAATCTCTCATTCCTTCATAAAATCGGCGGATCTCAGATCCATTCTCTCTTTTCTCTTTCTTTACCAATCAGTTCTCCCTTGCAATGCTCAAATTCTATATCCGTCCTCCTTCATTATAATTGACAGAAATCATATCTCTCTCACACAAATATCTTCTCTTCTTCCTTCCTCCATTATAATTGACAGAAACACATATCTCTTCTCTTCTTCCTCTTTCTTTCCCAATCTTTTCACCATTCAGATCCCAAAACCCACTATTTTGAATCAAGAGCTTCCGGCACCGCACTCGTCGTATTCGTTGAATAAGCCTAATACCTAGGTAAGGAATCAAAGAGTTTCGATATAACTTGGGGTCTCGGCTAGGCTTTTGGTGGCTTGAAAATTGATTGGGGTTTGGTCTGACTTTAGAATGGAGGTTTTGCTCGATTTGGGATCTAGGTTATCGTCGAGCTTGGACGGTCGGTGGTGTGAGCTCCGCTGTGTAAGTGGCGGTGGCGGTGGCGGTAGTGGTGGTTTCAATGGTGGCAAGTTGATGTAGTGGTGAGTTGTGACGGCTTAGGTGGCGGTAGATTAAGGACAATTAAGACTAATGAAACTTAATTAATGTACCAAATAATCTGATTAATCGCATATTAATATTTACTAATTAATATAAAAAATACAGTATAATAGAAAATATAAAAAATAAAATTCATATAAGAATTACATTTAGAAATGAAAAAATTTCGATAACTAAGGTGATGTTCCGGGAGAATTACTATTCTACCATTATGTGTGTCTTAGCCTAATAGGTTTCCTGTTAGGAGATAGATTAGCATCTCCGTAATAGATTAGGACTCTGAATCCTATGTGATTGTGGTTTTGTAATGCCTATATATAGGCCCCCATATCATTTAATAATACACAATTATTTCATCCTGAAACACGTTATCATGCACTTTGCCCTAAAACCCTGAACTTTTAGAGCCATAGAATTTTTTTTTCTATTTCCTCCACCGTCGGCCGCCGTCATTTCCGGCCTTCGGCATCTCCTCGTCGGCGCAGCCCCGCACCACAGCCCCTGCACGCAGCCCCCGCACCACTGCATGCAGCCCCTGCGACCCCCCTGCTGCCCCTGCACGCAGCCCTCGCACGCGACCCCTGCACCCCACATCCTGCTCTGCTGCCCTGCAGCCCCTACGACCCCCCTGCTGCCCCTGCACGCAGCCTCCGCAGCCCCGTAGGGTCCCATATGCAGTCGCTCAGCAAAAACATCTTTTTTCCCCGCAAGACCCCGCATCAAAGGATTCAAAATTTCTCCTCACGCATATCTACGCAAGAAACGCGAACTTCACAAGAAAACTCTTCGCTCAAGAGAAGCTACTCCCGTCTTCTCAACCCTTTTGGGCCTATGGCCTGCCGAGCACAATAGCCCTTTGGGCTTCATACTGTATTTTCTTTTCCTTTTCCCTATTTCATTATTTAAATGTTCATTGGCACGTTTTTATTTATAACGATATTTCACGTGCTCGTATAGGTAAAATCATTGCCCGTCGTACTATGGTGATGACATTCATGCCGAGATTGACCATATTTTTGTCATCTACATACGATTTCGATCGTATCCTCCCAAGATTTTTATGTCGTCGGACGAAGATCGAAAATGAATTCATCAAGCAACTTCATGCACGGCGATCGATTTGCAGAACAATTTAATTCTATGCGGTTTATTTGGTAGACCAACAAGTATGTTTTTCTTAAAGTTGCTGCTTTTGAACATATATATATATATATATATAAATTATTAGGCGCTATTAGCCTTCTTCATGTTTCTTTTCCGGCATTCTTATAACGCCGATGAGACCAAAGAGGGATATGATTCCCCTTTTAGTCGACATTTTCGTGTGACGGTCCTAGGGGAGTCACGTTATTATTTAAAAGGGAAGATATCGATTTCGTGTGGTCGCCTGAGTGCACCGCTGTTTTGGGTGCGATCATGAGTATCGCCGATATGCATCGATTATTTTGTGACCATATACATCACAACCCTTCTAATTCTGGTTACATAC
The DNA here is from genome assembly GCF_933775445.1 of Argentina anserina. Lineage (NCBI taxonomy): Eukaryota > Viridiplantae > Streptophyta > Magnoliopsida > Rosales > Rosaceae > Argentina > Argentina anserina. Next base: position 14,820,173 of record NC_065877.1, read on the forward strand.
TTGATTAGTTTCGATTATTCGAAACCTATACAACCCTCGTTTTCTCATGGATACGTCGCCATCACGACTGTTATTTGAATGTTTGAGTTTTCTTAAACTCATGACTATAAACGATAATCTCAAGGTCTACGTACTCATTTATTTGAGTTGAAATTCATTACCCTGAAGCAACACTATTTGTTGACAAAAGATCCCAAAAATAACACATTCTGTGAGACACACTTAAAGTTATTCAATAAACGTCAATGACGTTGTATTACCAGAGTTGACCTTGAAGCATGCTCCACATCCGAGAAACACATGTCATTTTTGGCACTGGTATCTATTTCTTGAGGGAATTTCGGAGATGGAAACGTAACATTCTTCCATTCTCAAGTAAGTACATTTTTTAGCCTCAGGCTAAGGCTCCGCCCGATTCGATATGCAAGATTTTGTTGCTACGGATTTTTGATTAGTCAATCTATTTTGACTATGTTTTCTGCTTACTATTTTTCAAGTATGACGTTGGCATTGCCATGTTTCTTGCTCGACTTTAGCTTAAGTCGTCTATTGAAATTGGAAGCTTGTTTGCGTTGTATTAAATATTGGCATATTCAATAAAATTTCTCGTATTTCTTGTTTACAAGATGATCTCGTGAAACTTTTATTTGCCTTGACTTAACATGAATGGTCAACGTTTGCAACTCACGTGGTTTTTAAATTGGCCGCTTTTGGGTTACATGGGACCCCAATAGCACTACATTGTTTGGACCTTAAAATTTGGAAAACGTACCTCGGAATGTCAAAATTAACGTTGTTTTTCCCTTTCGACCATTTTACGGTGTTTCCAGCACCGCCACCCGGTTTCTGCCGGCGTTCCATGTCGGATCTGAAGTTCCGGCCTCCATACCGGCCAGTTCCGGAAATCGGTGCCGCCAGTTTCCGGTGAGTTTTCTGACGATTTTTCCGTCGTTTTTCGTCATTTTTCCGGCATATTTCCAATAGTTTTTACTGCTACGTTTCGTAGTCCAAATTTCACTCTGTTTTGAGTTATTTTGACATGGTTTTCCGGTTAATTTTCTGGTTTTCTCCAAGTCGTTTCATAGCTCAAACGATTTTATTATTATTGGTGACCACCCGTACCAAATGGATGGTTTTCCACCATAATTGTTAGGTATTCAACTGCTCCAATACCATGTTTTTCCAACTTTTAAGTTGAAGAATGTAGTCCTATTGCCACGTGATACACTCGATGGGATTGCACATTTGTTTCAATACCCCCTCTTATAATATCCTACGGCGTATTGTCTAGAGAAGTTCATCGCATTGTTGACTCTCTTAATTTTATTTTGAGCATGTCCCGCCATGAAATCGAGTGTCTTGCTAATTGCGTAACCACCCACATTGTCCTACGGCGCAAGTAATTGTTTTACGGATCTGGTGCGGAGATTGTGTTCTATATCTTCGTGTCTTGCTAAGTTTTTAAAGGCCATACATGCCAATGATGGATTTTCATCTTGATATTTGTGTTAAGAATGAAGTGGAATAAATCTGTCAGATTTCATTGACAATAGTTTTTTCAAGCTTAGACAGTAGCTTTGTTAGCCTGTGGACATAACTTTGCTTGCCTGCAGCAGTAGTTTTATGTAACTCAAGATTCTTTAAGTCATGGGTTCGGTTTTGCTGACATGATAAGTTTTGGTCATTTTAAACCAGATATGATGATTCGAGTTCTTTGAAATTCACATGATCATCTATTTTTCATGATCACGAAGTGATTGGAGGATCACCTCACCCATGCTCCACACGGTGAGGCCGAGCCTGCCCCTCTCGGCGGCTCCATGGCATTCAGGCCGTCGGTGGCGGCATCGCCTCCTTCATTGGAGCTTGTGATGCCTCCCGTGTTTTCTAATACCTCCATGGCAATCTCTGATGCCTATCGCTCATTTTGCAAAGCTTGTTATCTTGCTAGATTTCAAGGAAGTCCTTATTTGCTAAGGTTCTAACCGATAACATTCCATTCTTACAAAGTATTTAAGGTGACATTAGTGGACTATATCCTACCGAATGCGGACATTTTTCGGTATTTTTATGGTATAGGTTAAGAGCATCGACGCGTTGGTCACACGTCGCTTTGCTTTCCACAATGAACGCTACATTTGCTAAGTTTTTAGCTATGATCATCATACTAAGGGCTCACCACCCTTCCCATCCTCTCAAATCTATTTGATTGGATACCGTTGGAGAGTTCACCTCCACGACTTTGATGATTTCATTTTGCATATCTACCGGGATCGTCGTTGAATATATTATTCCTCATGTTCATTCATTGCACGATCCAGCAGAGCTCGGACTTGGTTATGGGTACTAACCTGCCGATTTTTGCATGAGGATATGTAATGATGTTGCATGCAGTGACACTTATTCGTTTCAGACCCACAACTTGCCAAGCGTGTAGTGCGTACAAGATGGTCACTAGATACGGTCCCAACGTTCTTTTCACTAACACCTATTTGGTTAAAAGTTTTTATGTGCCTCTATTGTAGTTATCTCAATGGGTCTACTTGAAACGATTAATTATTCTGGTTAGTTATGATTTATGAATCACCAACACTTGTCCGCTATTTCCAATCTACAACCGTAGATCTCTATCCTGCGATATTAGCAGACGGTCACTTCGATGAGACATACTTCTCGTCGTTAGGGGGAGATATGGAATGCTCCCATTCCGGTTTTAACGCCAGAAATTGACGTGGTGTGGCACTATGTCTCATTAAGATCCAGCACTACTCAAAGTGAGTAAATGTGCAACACATTATCAACCTCTAGAAAGTTAAAGATTCGATGCTCAATGACTTTACCGATATTGCGAAAGTGACGAGATCGCACATAAATGCTGTAATGTGCCGATAAGGTTGGAACTCTCATAATATGAAAGAATTTCATATGACCTGGTCCTAGCACCATTGGCACCATCCCTGACAGTGGGAAGGAAGCCGGCGATAGCACCATCGTACGATGTGTTGTCGGTGCCTGTGGTATTGCACCACAAAACAAGGGCGGCAAACGCAAAGATGGACTAGTAATGGTCATAGCTTCGGTCTTGGCTCCTACCTAGATGAGGGGAAGACCATTATTCTCTAGAATCAAAACCAAAAAGAAGCGAAGTGCGTAGGCACAAGTATTTCGCCCATCATCAAGAGATATTCTCTAAACATGTGTAATAGCTAAGTTTCTGTGGGACGCTACATACTCCTTTTGTTGATGTTAGAGAAGAATAGAAATCTCACGAATTGATCGTATACAGTGCGTGCGCGTGTTTAATGGATTGATTCTCCCATAATTGATGATGTATTCGCTTATGCTCTTATTCTGTTGTAAAGCATCAACGATGTGCGTGTTTAACTAGACTTGTTATGTTGGTCGTTGTTCGTAAGTGTAATGAGAAAGATGAAGTCATGCGATATTTGCAGAACTTATGGCACAAAGATTGTCTCATTATCCTAGTATTGACTACGATTAGTTATATTATCTGGTTATGGACATAATTGCTTTCCGCTACTTGATCAGTAGTAGTGTCCATGAAAACTGATTTGCAGCATATGATAGTGGTCATTGCATATCTGTAAAGGGATCTTGACGCAAATATGAGAGTGCCTGAGGGACTTTAAACACCTCCAGACCACGGAGAGCTTATGTAATCAGATTGCGATGTTCGAGAGAACATAGTACAATCGATTGCAAGAACTCATACCCATATGTGTTCATATGAAAGCTAATTCTTGATTCTCTATTTCGTCTAAGTATAGATGATGAAGAGATTTAATGAGTTATAGATTCATATATGTCAGTGCTATTGGGACACTATTGCTTTCATTATGACGTGATTAACTCTGCGCATATGCATTGTCATTGGACTTGCATTGCTTCCTTGACATGGGTTTAGTTATACACTTAGTGAACCAACACAAATCCTATCCACACCAACACCGCCAACAGCTCCAGCAATATCAACGTACGCCTTGGTGTTGCAGTCGACACTGGTAGCGAAAAGGATGCGTACGGTTCTGTCTCGGACCAAAATTAGTCCTTCATTTGTCTACTCCCCCATTCTTTTGTGAAATACACATTGAATGTGACAAATCAAAATCTGTCCAGTTTCTTATGTTAACTTCAACGAGACCTACAAGACAGCTCGCTCAATGAAATATGGTGACATCGGTACCATTGGAAAGGAATATGTGTCTAGTTTCCAGGGACACCAACCATTTGTTCATAGCTATCATATTGAGTGAGTTATGGCCGTTTTAGCAAAATAGGACAGTTCTGTCAGGAAATTTGCAAGTCAGTCAACTTCGAAAGAGCACTGTGAAAATCTCAGATAGGATTAGGTCGTGAACTTTATGTCATTGGAAAGCCACAGGTGTCTAGGTTTCAGAACATTTTACGGTTTGCTGATACCTATTTTGACGAAGAAGTTATGGCCGTTTAAGTGAGTGAAGGTCATTCTATCCGATAATTTGATTTTCATTGCAAACTCTTGTTTTGAGTTGTTATGCAAATCTTGTTTCCTAAGATCTAAATTTGGCTAAGTAAAGCATGCATGATCTAAGGATGTGTGGCTAGATTAATGATTAATCATTGGCCCAAGACTACGTTTGAGAAACATGTAATGAACGTTGTATACGTTGTTCTTTCTACTCCATGATTATGACACTAATCAGGGGGAGTTGTTTCGTAGACTTCAGGGGGCGTCTACCTCACATGATGCTATCAAATGTAGACGGTGCGTTGTGCTCTTTTTCCCTTCGATCAAGCTTTTGTTTTTACCCAAGTGGTTTTTATTTTGCTTGATAAGGTTTTTACCGAGGCAACGATGTGTGCACCATGCAACCTAGGCATGCAACACAAGGGGGAGGGTTCCGGGAGAATTACTATTCTACCGTTATGTGAGTCTTAGCCTAATAGGTTTCCTGTTAGGAGATATATTAGCATCTCCGTAATAGATTAGGACTCCGAATCTTACGGGATTGTGGTTTTGTAATGCCTATATATAGGCCCATATATCATTCAATAATACACAATTATTTCATCCTGAAACAGGTGACAAATTATACTAGTTGTTTAACTATTTACATTTGTCGACTTACGTTGTATTTAGGTGGTGAAAAACAAAATTCCGTTGTCTAAGTACTTGGGTGACAACGCTAAGTTGGCGGAACTTAGATGACGAAAATTTCGTCACCTAATAACTTAAGACGACGATAATGTAGTCATAGGTGATGAAATATTGTTGTCATCTAAGTCATTATTTCTGGTAGTAACATATCAAAAATCAAAAGCATTGATTCATCCGATCCTCTGTTAGATTTCAATTATATAAAAGAATAAAAAGAAAAGGAAGTTATATATTGATGTGTACATCTCAGATTTTGACTATATGAGAGCCATGAATTTTAGGTAGTGGTAGAACGTCTCTATAGAACCCTAGGAACGATGATAAACAAATTAGAAAAGAGAGTGGTTCATTAAAGGTATCATATTCTAAGAGTGAGCTAATTTGGTTAGATGTGAAAAATAAACAAAAACACGGTTGGAAATCATTTTAGTGCACAAATTATGGTTATTTCTCATTTATTTGATAAAAAATATTGATTTTTTAGCTTTTATATTTTTGACACTTTTGCGCGTGCAAATTTTCATCAATACTTCAAACGAGCTAAACCAGCATCTAACACATTCACTTGTTGAAATACAAATGAGTTGACGTTTGATTGAAAAATTATCGAAAAAGTTAGTTTTTTTTAAACATTGGCGCGAAGTCTTGTATTGAAAGGAAATGTATGAAACAACATGAACACATTCTGTTACATGATTCATTTATACAAATGGGAGACACGATGCTATGTACAGGAAATTCCAATAAATGTTGTGAGCCAATATGTAGAACTTCTGACATAGACGATACTTGTCAAGGTTTCTAAAGACGCTAATTCGGGGTTTTCAAAACTTAAGGGTTTTTTCAATTTGGGGCTCTTGCAGGAACAAGATGATGTTTGGGTGAAGCGAGAAATTCTGGTGAGTCTTCCAGAAGTGATGCTCTGATTTAAAAAGTGATTATGAATACCACAGACTATTCAACAATGATGACGACGAAATAGAGTAAAAAACTATATCAAACAAAAATGAAGAGTGTGCTAGTGCCAACTCAAATGCATCAAGGTCTCATGAAAAGTGTGCTCCACCAAGTCATCAATCTTGTCCTCCACTTCAATAGAGTAAACTTTTTGCAACCTCATAGGCTTCTTTAATTCATCAAAGATCTTGAACTCAATTGTGGTTTCATACACGGACATGGTGAGCAAACCCAATTTCACATCAATCTTTGTCCCCGCTGTGGCCATAAAAGCTCTATCAAAGATAATAGGGAGATCATCTTGGTAAACATCCTCCATGTCAAGAATAACGAAATCAGCCGGTTTGACCAACTCGTCAACTTGCACTAACACATTTTCCATAACTCCTCTTGGATACCTCACACTTCTATCGGCTAGTTGGAGAGAAACTTGTATAGGTTTGATGTCGCTCAACTCAAGATCTTTGTAGACACCATAGGGCATCAAATTTATGCTAGCACCCAAATCCATGAGTGCCTTCTCAAATGGTCTCTCACCAATCTTGCAAGGAATAGTAAACGAACCCGGATCTTTGAGCTTGAGCGGTAACCTCTTTTGACGTACGGCACTAATTCTCTCATTCAAACAAACCTTGTCATCATTCTTCAATGTACTCTTATACCGCTTGTGAGTGCACAAGTCCTAAAGAAATTTAGCATAAGTAGGAATGGTCTTGATTGCATCAACAAGAGGAATATTGACCTCCACCTTCTTAAACACATCAAAACACTCCATGGACTTAATCTATTTCTTACTCAAAGCCTTTTCTTGGTATACCGCTTGTGGAAAGGGAAGTGGCGCTTCTTCTTGCATTTCTTCCACACTAGACTTGACCCACTTGCTCTCATATTGTCACTCTTGGTCTTGGACTTGCCTTGGCTCTTCAAATACTCAGCACTATATCCCAAGATCACTCCATCATGTCTCAAAGTATCTTCCATGCCCTTGTTCTTCTTTTGAAACCCGGAAGGCACTCTTGACACTTTAGGATTCAATAAAGGTTCTGTTGGTGCATCCACATCGTCATCGTTATCATTAGGAGCAACCTTGCTGTCATATATATTTCCCCTTCTCAAAGTTGTTATGGCCTTGGCTTGGTTGATTCGTGGATTCTTCTCGGTCATGGAAGACAATTCTCCTTGCATTATTTCTCTCATCTCATTAGCCAATTTCCCCATTTGCGCTTCAATCTTATGCAATCCTTGAGTAGTGGAGGCCACATCATTTCTAACACTTTGAATAAGCTCATTTTGATTTACCAAAACCTTGGCAAGCGTATCTTCAATGCTTGATTTAGGAGCATCCATTTGAGGAGGAGGCGGCAGTTGAGTATTAGGAGATTGAAAAAGAGACCTTGCTTGATAAGGCGCCTTAGGATAACCTCTTAAACTCTTGATGCACATCCAAGCTTGATACCTTTACTTCATACATGCCACCGGTTTTCGGTTGAGTTGCTTCCCTTAGAGATAAATGTGAAGAAGAATGCTTGCGACCTTGCGGGTTATTATCCCACAATTGAGACCTCTGATAGAATGTTGGTTAGAACGTATATAAAATACCCTGAAAAACATCATCGTTAGTATAGAATAAGCAGGGATCGTTCAGTCCGGGGAATCAAAAGGGCCTCAACACTTATCATGTTATTGGGGGATTTGATTTGGATTCTAAAACTACAACGTAAAATAAATCTTAAATTACTTATATACAATTGATCAACCATTCATCACATAACCAAAACACAAATTCTACTCAAGAAACATGTATGAAACGCATAGAACAACATATAGGCAGCAAGTATTTTCGATTATTTCTAAGTTCATTTCAATTCCAATTCTAATTAGAGTCCGAAGCGGTTCATCTAATCGTTAAGACTTCTTAGTTATTTAGAATCAACGAAGCGTTCAATCCTAAACATATGCTACAAAGAGTTCAACATAACGAAGCGTACTAGTTAAACAACAAAGTAGCACATAAGCACAATAAGTCGAATTGGAAACATGTAAGCAAGCATGGCGTCACTCATCTTGATTAGACATGCAAATTCCTAGAACTATTACAACCCTAAACAAGTATCAATAATTGAAACACGAAGCGCATATTCAATCAAAGAACACTTTGGTGAATTAAATCGCAACCTTAGGAGAACCATGGCCTTGGCTTCCTCAAGCATTGATTTAAATGCACAAGTTCATGGAATAAATTGAAAGAAAACCTAAATTAATTTCGAAAATACTACTGCCCTAAGCTATTACACACGACATACATACATATTTCATGAGTTCATACAATAAAAACATAAAACCAAAGAAGTCTGAATTTATATTCTTCATATATAAAACCGAAAATAACATCCAATAATTCATTCATAGAATTCAAAAATTGCAGAAAATAAAAAGAAATATTACAAGCCATGGATGAATCACACATTAGAAACCTTGAAGGATGAAGCAATGATTAATTCAAATTGGAAGAGGAGGAAGATGAGCACAGTTTTGTGGTGATGGATGAAGGTTTTTGGCTTGAATTTCCTGGATGTATTTGGGCAGAAATTCGGCTAGCTTTGTGAGAAAATTGAGATGATGAATTGTGAGGGAGGACGTGTCTTTTATAGAGGAAGGGCTGCTAAGGTTTTGATGGGCTGATCCAAATATACACGGCTAGGATCTTTTCTCTTTAATTGGATCGAATGGCTGCCCTTTTTTTCCTTGTAGAACAAGCTCTTATCTCCTTGTTTCTCTAGGGTTACACGGCATGGGCTGGGCTCCTTCTCCTTGGCTGAATTGATAAGCACAGCATTGGACTCCTTTTTCTTCTTGGATATGGGTTGAACACGTGAGTAGCTTCACCTTCAAGCTCCTTGCCGTCCTCTATTTGTTTCCTCATTGGATATGGACTTCAGCCGTGCTATCTCTTCATATCCCATACGGCAAAGAACTCCTTCAATTTCTCAATTTGTTGCCGTGTATTATCCTTTGATTTATCTCTTCAATCCTGAAAATAAAAACCGAAATTAATAAGAAGAGATAATCTATTTCGAAACTTTTGTCTTAATCTAGACATTTGTTGTCTTAAAAAGACACATATAATAGATGAGCTCAACTAGATTAGGAAAGTTTCTAATTTGCAAAAAGGAAACTTACTAAAATAAGTAAGTTACTAGAACAAGAAAGTTCATTTAGGAAAGTTTCGTAATAAGAGTTTGAGTTCAAGTAGGACTTTCCCAAATGATACGTTTCCTAGTCTAACAAGGATTCCTAATACAAACATGACTCTCAAAATATCGCAAATGCGACCAAAACGTAGAAAGATGAAGACTCCTAATCCAACTAAGTTTCCTATTCCTATAAGGATTCCTACTCAAACTAGGACTCTAGACCAAATCTTCGTTTTTAACTCGTTTAAGCACAAATACACATCCATAACCGTCCAAGACTCCTATTGTGACTCAATGACTCGATATTACAACAATAAGGGTTAAGAAAAGTACAAATGGAGGTAAAACATATTAAGAATGTAGCACAAAGTGCTCCTATCAACTACTCCACACTTGGCTTTTGCTAGTCCCTTAGCAAAATAAAACAAAACTATACGAAACACTATTGCCCCTAAATGATTGCCTCATAATCTCAAAACACATAGCTTTCAAGTTAAGCATTTGAGTGTAAGCACATAAATTCCAAGTTTCATAAACATGCTTCATAGTATGAATAAGTAAGGAATGAGATAATATGCACATAACATGTTTAGTCAATTTAATCCTCCTCACAAGACATACTCTCTTCTTTTCACTCAGATTCATGGTTATAATTTACACACAAATATATGCAAGAGAAAAGATAATAAAGCATCAAATAGCTTGCATATTTCAACAAATGAAAGCACTTTGTGAATAACAAAAGGAAAACCTCATTTAACAACTAAGTGCACAAATGAACCAAAATCATATGCTCAACTCTTGTGATCATCTCCACAAACCAAGTTTTGCTCATTTTAAGAATCATTAGGATCATTAGATAAGGGTGAATGTTTAGGCTTAGCTAAAGGCATGGAATATCAAGGAATCACAAAGGTAATCCTATAGACTTAGCAGAGTAAACATCATCCTTATGACACCGCACACCATCAAGGGCCAAATATAACAAGTTGGGCCCAAACATCTTTTTAACCACAAAGTGAACATGGACAAAGGTCAAATAAACATTTGTAGACCTTCAATTTCAACTCAACTCCAAATCACAAATGGAGGACAACATCTTTTCCTCTTTTTTTCTTGTATTGCCGAATTTATCATTTTTTTTCTTTTCTTTCTTCTTCAATCATTTTTTCGGCATTTGCTTAAAAGCTTGTTCATATTTTTTTTTCTTCTCATGTCTTCCACCCCACACTTATTTCATGCATCATCACAACATCATCTCAAAAATAGTTCTGCCAAGTCTATAGGATAAGGTAGAAGTAACTATACTAAGCATGAAGATAACATAGGTGATGAAGAAAAGGCTCAATGTAGGCTCAAATGGGGTTCAACTAAAGGTGTCCCAAACATGGGACATATAGGGATACATGGTTGTTTGGTTAAAAGTGGTGGTAATCCTAGAAATGATCCATGAATCACTTTTAAAATCAGAGCATTTTATGACTTAAAAGTTTCAACAATCACAAAAGATGAGTTCTAGTAAATTCTAGAGTCCATTAAAAGCTATGGCACATAGTCATTTAATATGCAAAGAATAATGAGGTTCATATGACAACCACGAAAGTTCATATTATCACTCAAGAAAAAAACATATATAGGCTCAAAAACTCATAGGTTGTTATGGACTTAAACTAACTAAACATGTATGCCATATTATATTCAATCAAAATCTCACATGTTCATACCAAATCTACATTATCAATGAAACTTACAATTCAATTCTTATGAAATGCAAAACCATCATCTATGCATTTTAGAGATATAATCATCCTAGACTTTAGGGTATCCTAAGACTCAAAACAACACATTTTTTTCGATTTTTAAATAGTTTTTTTTTTATTTTTTCCTTCTTTTTTTCGTTTATATCATGAATCAAAGCAAAAATCAGCAAACAATGATCATGCAACCCTACCCCACACTTAGAAAATTACATTGTCTTCAATGTAAGCTCAATAATCAGAATGTAATTCATAAGTATAGACTAAGATCACACATTAACACATATACAATCAACCATAAGAGTGAAGGGATTAGAAAATGCAAACTCCCGTAGACGACTTCTCCACATGTACGGTTGAAATGGGTTGCCTCCCATGGAGCACTTAATGTTTAAAGTCCTTTAGCCTAGACTCTTAACTTCTTTTCAAGTTGTAGGCGACGCCACTTGCAGTTATACACCTCCAAATTCGTGCCTCTTTGCTATGACTATCAAAACTCAATGCATGTTCTTCCACTCTTAAACTGTATCACATCAAGAGAAAGAACGTTAGAAGAGTGAAGATGAGAACTCAAAGAATAAGTTAGTATAGTGTTAATGATTAAGCTAAAGTTAGTATGAGTTAAATTAATTGCAAATCATGAATCAAAAGTTAGAGTGTGGTGGAACTCTGCTTCTTGCAACACTTGTCGTCCTTCCCAAGTCATTGAGAGCTTCAATCAACTATTAACAATAGAATTCTCCAACTCTTTCTTAGAATCCACAATTGACAACTATGCTATATAAAGACACAAAATGTTAATGATCAATTATATATAAAACGAAATAAAAGACACGTTAGTAATTGTATAAATGAAATACAAGTATAAACGTTAAGGACAATTTTTGTTTTACAAAAAATATGTATGAATATCCTAAAATCGAATTATTTTTATTCACAACATCCTAATATTTAAGGTACGTGGAGCAGAGGAGCTAACTGTGCAATAGATTGAAAAATCCCAAGTAGGGTCTTGCTTTATCCGATATACCTTAAAAATTAGGGTATCATTTTTTTTGAAGTTATATATACTTATTTATACAAAGTTATTTTCTAAGTTATAAAGCAAGGTGGACGTCCGGCCTAAGTATATCGTCTAGACACAAACCTATTCCTTTGTTTCATAAGGCTGGATAGCTAGATTCAGAGATAGTTACAAGGTAGGAATCATTTGTTGGTAACCACGGAGAGAAATCTCTCTATCGACTCCATCACTGAGATGTATGTCAGTCTATGGGCCTCTGAGATCCAATTTTCTAAACCTTGAACCAGGGTAATGAAAATAGCATGTCTCTTACTCAGCTCAGAATAAATTTGTGTGTTAGACTGCTCGCAAAGTGTTAATAAAAGCCGTCCTCAACCCCAAGTGGCCTTAGCAAGGTACAAATGGAGGGTTAAAGTTAATATTAATAAAATGGATTTTACCTATTTTGTTTACTTTATAACATACAATAAACTAAACATAAATAAATATTTAGCTTCCTTCAAAATTTCACTAAGTGTAACAAGTATCCTATATGCAAAAACTACTACAAAACTGTAACAAATAACAACTACTTAACAAACACAAACTCCATCACAAATCCAATTTACGATTTCACTTTCTTTCTTTTTTCGAGTTACTATTCACATAGCACTATTCATGATTACTGTTCACATAAACATTTTTAAAAATATATAATTACAGAATTCACAATATAACACAAAATTAACACTTTAAAGAATTAAGAATTTATCAATTCCCCGGCAACGGCGCCAAAATGATAGAACGTTGGTTAGAACGTCTATAAAATACCCTGAAAAACATCATCGTTAGTATAGAATAAGCAGGGATCGTTCAGTCCGGGGAATCAAAAGGGCCTCAACACTTATCATGTTATTGGAGGATTTGATTTGGATTCTAAAACTGCAACATCTCCTTGTTTCTCTAGGGTTACATGACATGGGCTGGGCTTCTTCTCCTTGGCTGAATTGATAAGCACGGCATTGGACTCCTTTTTCTTCTTGGATATGGGCTGAACACGTGAGTAGCTTCACCTTCAAGCTCCTTGCCGTCCTCTATTCTTTTCCTCATTGGATATGGACTTCAGCCGTGCTATCTCTTCCTATCCCATACGGCAAAGAACTCCTTCAATTTCTCAATTTGTTGCCGTGTATTATCCTTTGATTTATCTCTTCAATCCTAAAAATAAAAACCGAAATTAATAAGAAAAGATAACGATTTCGAAACTTATGTCTTAATCTAGACATTTGTTGTCTTAAAAAGACACATGTAATAGATGAGCTCAACTAGATTAAGAAAGTTTCTAATTTGCAAAAAGGAAACTTACTAGAATAAATAAGTTACTAGAACAACAAAGTTCATTTAGGAAAGTTTCGTAATAAGAGTTTGAATTCAAGTAGGACTTTCCCAAATGGTACGTTTCCTAGTCTAACAAGGATTCCTAATGCAAACATGACTCTCAAAATATCGCAAATGCGACCAAAACGTAGAAAGATGAAGACTCCTAATCCAACTAGGTTTCCTAGTCCTATAAGGAGTCCTACTCAAACTAGGACTCTAGACCAAATCTTCGTTTTTAACCCGTTTAAGTACAAATACACATCCATAACCGTCCAAGACTCCTATTTTGACTCAATGACTCGATATTACAACAATAAGGGTTAAGAAAAGTACAAATGGAGGTAAAAACATATTAGGAACGTAGCACAAAGTGCTCCTATCAACCGCTTCGCAAACTTCTCCAATACTCGATGGGCTTCATCCGCCACTAAGTCCATGAAATCACCATTGTTTGCATTATCAACATTCCTTCGAGTCTCCGATGTCAAGCCTTGATAAAATAGGCTCATAAGCATATCTTGAGATTTGTCATGATTAGGGTAACCAAGCTCAAGATCCTTAAACCTCTCCCACGTCTCATGAAAGAGATCATCTTGCTCCTCCTTAAAGGTCATCAACTCAGTTCTTCTTGCATTAGCCTTTTGAGGAGGGAAGTACTTTATAATAAACTTTTTTTGCATATCTTCCCATGAACCAATGCTATTGGAGGGGAGCTTGTTCAACCACATCTTTGCATTTTCCTTCAAGGAGCTTGGAAACAGCCGGAGCTTGAGAGCCTCTTCCGTCATGCCATTGAGTTTGATATTTACGGATGCATCCTCAAACTCACTTAAATGGTGATAAAGATAATTGTTCGGCAACCCATAGAATGTTGGCAAGGTTTGAAGAAAACTAGACTTGATCTCAAAAAATGATGCACATGGAGGAAGTACTATGCATCTTGAGTGTGTAGAAAGTGTAGGCAAGACACAATACCTAGACATCATAATCCTACTAAGGTGCGCCTATTTGGAAGAGCGATAAACAAATACGTTACAAAAAAAATCCAAATCTGATTCACTTAGTAAAATGGAAGAGGGATTTCATCCTTGGGTGTTGTTTAGCACTCAACTTTTCGATGAAGAGTGATTAAACTCAACGGTACAAGGATAAAGCCCCTGATCTAATTTACTTTAAAATTTACAAGTTCCAATCAACCTCTAATTCTAAAGAAAGTGAGTACGTTATACTTAAATTTATAAATTTTAACCAACTAGAATGTGAGCTTGCACAAGTAATAAGTAAATAATAATTAGGCAAAATTACTTTTCCATTTTAAACATGCATGCAATTTATTTTCTTCTTACCACAACTACTATTCAACTTATCAAAAGTACTTGTGTCAACTTCAAAAATAAAGTAGATATTTACAAAAATTAAACATAAACAAAAAGTAAACTAGAAAAACAAAAGGGTTCTCTAGTCCCACAACAACCTAATAGGATTAAGTTTTACCTCAAATCCCCGGCAACGACGCCAAAAACTTGTTGGTTGAATCACTTAAATATGATTATGTGTATTTATGTGTGAAACTACATATTCCCGAAGTATAGGAGGTCAAGTTTTAGTAAGGGAAAGTGTAGAGTATCGTACCCAAGGGATTGATTGAAACTCAACTCTAACTAGATTTCCGCAAGAAAAACTAGAAAAACATACATTCTAACTTTTTATAAGTTCACAACCTTAACCCTTTGGAAGCTAAGAGTCATGGAGATGGTATTAACAAGTGGTAGTGAATCGACTTGGTTGATTTTAGAATTAAGCTAAGCAACTAATTCTTGCACAAAAATAACAAAGAAAGGTAAATGTAGAGATAAAATTAAAAGAGGAGTAGAGACTTATGCATTGCACCTAGCCTTACTCATGCACAAATGTAACTCAAGATTAATGCATAAACATGTTTGGCAAACTTCCCCTTTGTACTTTGGTGAAGCTACTAAGAAACTAACTAATCATGTAATTTAACAAAGTCTTTTGAAGCCAAATTAAATCATACAACCTTAGTCCAAATTATATTACCTTATAATACAAGTGGGCTATGTACCACAAGCATAACACCCCCTTAGAATAATTACACTCATGACACAAGCATTAAGTTCAAGGTAAGAAATTCAAGCAACTTAATATTTCCCGTAAGAAACACTAAGCCACCACCTAAAGGCTACTCATTCTCATGGATTTAAGAAGTTGTCAAGTTCAAGTTCCGATTCATTAATTACCTAAACATGTTTCTAGGTGACAAAACTAGCAACACATTTAGTAAGCATTTTAAGTGTAGAAGCCCATAGATTCAATATGTATCAACATCAATTAAAAGTAAAATGAATTCATTACCACATGAGTTTGGCTAGGGCTAGCCTAGCCTCAAATCCAACTACTCACAACCCATTAAATACAACAAACCCTTGAAAATGAAATACATCAAAAAAGAAGTAGACTAAAGAGAGAAGAGATTACCAAGGGTTTGGTACAAATGATACCAAACCGTACCTATAAATGTTCACTAGCCACAAAGATGTAATAAGAAAGAAAGTGCTTCTAAGTATGGTATTAATAGGTTCTAACAAAGGAAGAACTTCATGAACACCATACTTTATCCATACAATCTAGGAACAAAGAACAAAGGATGAAGAGAGTGAAGTGAGTATGACTTTGATAAAACCCTCACACTATCACAACTCTTTACTCCAACCCAAATCTATGAAACAAGTTTGTGATTGATCGAAGGTGTAAATGATCTTTAGTTTTTGGTGAAAACCCAAGACACTTTACACTTCTCTTTGCACAACTTGATATATATGACTTAGGCCTAAGAAAACTATGTTAAAACTATGGAAAAGATGAAGTTTTGATGGAGTTTTAATGTGGTGAAGGAGATTTCACGAATTTGGGAAGAATCAGGGTATTTAAAGGCTTTAAGGTCACATATGAATGGTGGAAATGTAAGGGGATGAATGGCTAGATATGTTGGACAAATATGGAAGCACAAATTGTGGACCTTGTTCTTGAAATGGTCATATTCATTTGTCTTCTTTTATTTTAAATTTAAATCCCCAATTCATGGAGCACAACTTGTGGATCTTGTTCTTGAATTGTCCCCTTCATTTGTCTTCTCCTATTTTAAATTTAAATTGTAAATTAAAATCCACAATTCATGATTCACCAAAATGCTTCATTGACTTATTGACTTTAGTCACCACCATTTCCGGAAACCACCTTCTCATCGCCGGAGTTTAACCGGCATTTTCCGGCGTTGACTTTTGTTTTCTTGTGAAATCTCCACATTTGCTCATTTTGGTTTGAAACAGTCACCCGAATCAAGAATGTGCGCCAAATCCACTCATTTTGACGTGTTTTCGATCATTTGCACATTTTCCTAGCATTAGTAGGAAACATAATAAGAATTAAATAAATATACAAAAAGTAAAGCAAAAAAATAATAATAAGGAAAAAATTACTAGGTTAATATTAACCTAACAACTGCACATTAAAATTTATATCGTTTCAATTCAATCTTTTCCCTTTTTATCACACCCCCAAAAGTTTATTCCTTAAAATTTTGAAAACGACAATTACAATAAATATTGATATATACTCAATGACATTTATTTGAAAGAAATAATTATCAATAACCTAATTACATTATAGATTTTATTCTCGATTAATTAACGCAATTTGTCATACGTACCGCCAATACAGTACTCTTGTAATGCATTTGATTTATTAAATTGCATAAGAACATGTTTAGCAATACTAGCCATATTTAGTTAAATTTCAATAAAAATAGCTTAAACGTTGTTTTGACTAGTCAATTTGGGAATATGTCTACATTAGTTCTCTCTATTTTACCTTTATTTGAATTCAAAGTAATCATTACATGCCTAAAAAATATTTTAAATTTATTTATAAAATATATATAATTCCCTCCATAGAATGTGTTAAATTTAAATATTATAACGTTGAGCTATCTCACTAGACAAATTTGTCAAGTGAGATAGCTCAAAGTTATAATATGGAGTATGATGCTACTACTAATTTTCGTAAAAAAACTAAACATACTCTCTAAAATAACTTTTAAGTTATACTGTAATAGAGATTATGCTAAAGATGTTCTAAGAAAGTAAAAGGATAACAAACATAAACCACTTTCTCCTACAAACTGTCTCATTCAAAACTAAATATTGTATAGAGATACACGTTCTTATATCAGTTAAGCTAAAAATGGGTTGGTGTTTTTATTTTTATCTTTCATGAGAGCTCGTCATTCCCCATGCACCTTGGTGCGTGCAGGAATGCTAGTATGCATTAAAATCAAAACGATTTGATATGCTTTCCTTATATTTTTGATAAAATAAATTTTTGATGATACATTGATTTTTTAGGTTTTATATTTTGCACGCTTTTGCACTTGTGCTTAGGAATTTTCATTTATACTTCAAATTAGCTAAGCCAACATCTGAAAATTGATTTTTAGCAATGTGTCGGCCTTAGGAAGCTCCTTCTAAGAGATTTCCTTCAAGTTGACCTACAAGGAGGCCAATTTTGTCGCTGATGCTATTGCAGCAGTCATTCCCTCTCTACCTCGGCTACTTGGAATAATTGTGTCCCAGCTCAAGCTAATCTTGCCGTAGTGTCTTATTTGTTAGTTTTTTTTTGGTAAGCGTAGAGAGGAAGAACATCTTCATATGAAAATTTATTGAAATGAAAATGATACAAAAAGGAACAAAGAATAACAAACACAATTATCCATCAACCAACTAAGAAACAGCTACCGAAAACGAAAATTAAGAAATCTTAATCGATTTCTATTACAGTGACTCACAAAAAAATCTGGAACTAAATCCCACCAAGTAAAATTATCTGAATAAGCACCGAAATTAGGAAGAGCATCAGCAGTTTGATTGCCCTCACGAAAAATATGGCTTGATTTAAAATGCATTTGGGAGATTCGATGTAAGCAATTGGACCATTCCACACGAAGACTCCAAGGAACTAGATGAGGAAACTGTAGATAAAAAAAAATAAGAGAAGAGTCCACCTCTAACCATATAAAAAATGAACCAAAAAAACAACATTTAATATACATATTCCTACATGTTGATAAATCGAAGGTTGTTTACTGAGGTTTCACCTCAGTTTCTCCAAAATTTTTTATAAATTGTTTGGTGCAGGAATGTTTATGATAATTTTGAGCAAATGCATGATGTGAAAATGAATTCAGTGAGGACTGTAGTTGAGCATGATGTGGCAAAGGATAGTGAGGATGGCCTTTCAACATGTAGAATTCAGTGTAGTGCTTGTTTCTGCTGGTGGAATTTTTTTAGTTTGGTAAGATTTCCTAAGCACTAGATTTATGGTTAATCTGCATATGTATAGTATAGATGTGATGTTTTGGCTGTGGAACCTTCTACAGGTACGGATGGGCAGGGACAGGATTCTTGGAGGTTGTCAAGGCTCAATTAACCACCCTTCATACTTTCCGTGAGAGGATCACTCTGAATCTACACCGAGTGAAAGCACATGACATGGACATATGGTAAGTTGCCTGCAATAAATTATAATGAATATCTTTTGAAAGAGGACACCCTTTCTGGTTGATATTTTTTGTCTATGGTAAGTTATGACAGTTTGGTCTACAGTAAGATATCCATAACATACACTACGTCTGATCTGTGTTTTAAGATAAATGTGTTGATTTTCCTGAATATAGAAAGTGCTGGGGTCTGAGGAATGTCAATTTATGACAAAATTCCAACTTCTCTCTCATTTCATCACCTCAAAGTCCCAATATTTTGCTTGTGGTTTTTGCAATTCACTTCATGGTTTGATTTTTTTCAATGTAATTAGGATTATGAAACCTGTGGCTCTACACCACAAAAGGCGGAACTAGAAGTTCCAACTTACAACTGAGGAATTGAGTCACTCTGAAGCAATCAATGGAAGCGCCTGTTGAGGAATTTCGGGATAACAATTCGTTTGAATCATTTGGTGTGAAGGAACTGCAAGCGTGTATCATACCACACTCACCACTTACACAACTAAACTAATGCTGGTGTGCTGTGATACTAAAACCTTTTATTGCCTCAATACAATGATGAAGTAGAATGTCGTGCCCTTGGCTTAGCCTTTGTGCACTCACTATGGTCTTGAGACTTAACAGTGTAGGTTTTAGTCATCGCTGTTTCATTTAGCACATAGAGGATGATTTACACATTCCTGTCACACATTTGAGTCATTTGACAGCTCTTGTTACTCAATGTTATAGTCCATGACAGTCTGAAACATATGAATGAGTTGAACTCCCAGACCCCCATTATGATCACATTTTGAGGAAACTAGGCATTCATTGTTTTAGACCATGGCATCATGCCTTGATTTCTAATATTCCCAAATTGTCCGTACATAATTTCCATAAAACATTAAAACCATTTTGAAGACTAATAGAGCTTCTGACTCATAAATCGCAAATTTCCCCATCCATCCTAGTGTCCTGCCACTTATAAAAAATGAGAGAGCATGTGGTTTCATGGAGCCTAATTTGAGTAATATAATCCAAACTTAAAGAAGCGAAAGGGTTAGTGGCGTTTGGTAACGTTTTTCATAAAATGTGTGTTAAAATATTTCTCAAAACATAGAAAATAAGAATTAGACATATTCAACTTTTACAAAGGAAAAGTGAATCACGAGGTGTGATGTAATAGTTTCTAACCGCGGAAACTCTTTGACCAGGGTTTAAACGTGGCATTGGTCAGGGGTTCGATCATTGGCGGAGACATTACACACCTCTTTGTTTTTAACTGGGCCACAATGAGCCTGAGTTTGGGCATTGAGGACATTATTGTGGCCAGAGCACCCGGTTTCTGGACTACCGGGTTAGAACCATTTCACATGGGTCCCGTCATGGATTAGTCACATGCATGAGAAATTATCTTCGCCCGTGTGGATACCCTGATGCCACACTTCCGTATGCAACGGTGTACCATCGGAGAGCATTGGGGGGTTTTTCTCCGCTGAGTTTGCCTTTGGACTCCACATAGGAAATGTCTTGGAATTGAAAAAAAAAAAACAAAAAAAAAGTGAAAACATCAATTTGACGTTTTTCACTTTTTCATTTTCTCATTTTCATTTTTTTAATTTATTTTTAAAAACTGTTTTCGAAAACATTACCGAACAAGTTTGAGAGTGTGAATTTTCCATTGGAACAGTTGTATATTCAACATCAAACAAACTTACAAAGCATCCAAGCATCTTGTATGATCAAAATTTGCAACTACATGTTCTAGAATGTCGAAGTCTTTATCACCATGTTGAAACTTATAAGGAACATCCTCTAATAGTGCCCCTTCATTACAAATTTTGCCCAAAATTAGGCTCCATGGACCTAATTACGAGAAATTATATAATAATCCGTCATATATCTCACGTGGCATACCCCCTTAATATTGTTGGTATATTTTTTACTGTAATTGTTTCTGATTGGTTCTGATTGGTTCTTATATGTAAATAAACTTTTATCATTTTCACTACGTGCATGTTAATTATATCATGACGTAGTATGATTGTTGGGCACACCACGTGTCAGTGACACGTGGTGTGGCGGGTACACATAATAATTACTTACTAACTACATGCTCAATGCTCTCTAATTTTTAAGACACTATAAGAGAAAAAGGAAGAAGAAAAAGAAAAAGAAAAAAAAAGATAAGAGAGAATGAATTAAGAGGAGCCCTTTCTATTGAGGACCTCTTTGATGAGGACATAATGAGGACTTTTAATTTGCACCATCAGATTACAAGAAAGGTTGTTATTGTAAAGACCAAAGTAGTTGGGCACACTGAATCATCTCACAGCACTCCTCTCCATCTCTCCCGTTCGAACCTTCACCACCACCCTGGTTATTTTCTTCAATCTCCTTTACCTATTCTCATAATTTCCCCTTCTGTGCATGCACCCATCTTCATCAACCCTCTTATCTTTATCCAATTTTTCTCTCTTTTCCTTTTTCTCAAAAGAATTTGTGAACTTAATCTCAGTTCTTCCGTCAGTTTTGGGCTTGTGTTTATCAGTTTACAGATAGATTTGCCATCGTATATTAGTGTTGCTATTTCAGATCTTACATACTTAAATGAAAAAAAATTGATTCATTTTGAAAGAGTAGATGAAACCAATCATCATTATAAACTAAAATGGAATCAGATTATAAATTCCTTTGCCGTTTTGTTGCCGCTGAGATTCTTGCCATTGTGGTTGCTTTTTTATGTTGAGTCAATTGATATGTGATTGGTCGGTTAACCTGTTCGTGAATTTGAGATGCAACCGGAAGGGAGCGGCTGCTAAGAAGAGTAGAGAGATGGAAATGAGGAGTGTTGGATGATTCAGTGTGCCCAACTCTCTTTTGGTCTTTACAATAACAACCGTTCTTTTAATCTGATGGTGCAAATTAAAAGTCCTCATTTAGTCCTCAACAAAGAGGTCCTTAATCCTGAATTAAGAAAAGAAAAAGCCTACGTCACATGCACGCCTATATATCAGAACATTGTAGCCATAGAGAGAGAGAGAGAGAGAGAGAGAGCCTGATTCAATTTTGAATTTCAAATTAACGTTTCTCTCTCTTTAGAAAGAGCTATAGCCGTTGCGGTGCGGCCAACCACCGCCTCCCTGAGATTGTAGAGGTAAAAATCATCAAGCTCTCTCTCCTTTGTTTTCTCTTTTGTTCAATTTTACTTTCGATTATGTAATCGTCAATTGAATCTCACAAGGATCTAGGGTTTTGATATCGTTCTTTGTTTCATTCAATTTCAGACGCGTCGGGAAAACGCGAATTGTTCGAACAATTTGTTCTTTTGTTTCAATCCTCTGCCTTTGAAAGAGTTGAATCTGGTCCCTTCTTGAGGTTTGCCACCTCCTTATTATCGATCTATGATATGATGCAATCTGGATTAGAAAAACCAGATGATGAAAATTGTGATGTTGATTCGGCATATCCCAATTATCGTAATTTGTGGGTCATATATGAAATTGCAATCAAATTATTGGTGCTCCCTCATTTGTTGGGGTTGAGGAACCATTTTTTGATTGTGATTCTGGTGGGAAATCGAGCATTTAAGAGGGATATGCTGTTTCATTACCATCACAGTTTTCTTATCTGGTGATGCTGGCATGATTTGTGTAGCCTTGATATTGGTATTGATCGGATATGTTGCCCCTGAGTCCCTGACCCGAGATTAATAAACACGTAACAATTGTGTCCAATTGGTAGCCTTGATGTTTTTGGAAATGTTGGGCCTGGGTCTCTGACCAGAGAATCAAAACAAGGTTACCATTGTGTCCAATTAGTATTTTGGATATATTGTGCCTCAGTCCCTGACCCAAGAATCAAAACAAGGTTACCATCGTCTCCAATTGGTAGCCTCGATGTTTTCAGATATATTGTGCCTCAGTCCCTGACCCGAGAATCAAAACAAGGTTACCACCGTCTCCAATTGGTAGCCTCGATGTTTTCAGATATATTGTGCCTCAGTCCCTGACCCGAGAATCAAAACAAGGTTACCATTGTGTCCAATTGGTAGCCTAGATATTTTCGGATATGGTGTGCCTCAGTCCCTGACCCGAGAATCAAAACAAGGTTACCATTGTGTCCAATTGGTAGCCTAGATATTTTCGGATATGTTGTGCCTTAGTCCCTGACCCGAGAATCAAAACAAGGTTACCATCGTCTCCAATTGGTAGCCTCGATGTTTTCAGATATATTGTGCCTCAGTCCCTGACCCGAGAATCAAAACAAGGTTACCATTGTCTCCAATTGGTAGCCTCGATGTTTTCAGATATATTGTGCCTCAGTCCCTGACCCGAGAATCAAAACAAGGTTACCATTGTGTCCAATTGGTAGCCTAGATATTTTCGGATATGGTGTGCCTTAGTCCCTGACCCGAGAATCAAATAACAGAACATGAACACAATTTTGGTAGCCTTGTCCCTTGAGAATTTGCCGTTGCAGAGATATAAAGTTTTGAAGCAGTGAGCTTGAAATGAGTAGGTGGAAATTCTTATGATATTGTTGCCTTATGAGTTTGTGTCCCGGATGATTGATGCATTATAATCATGTTTAGCAAGTTTTAAATGCAGTTGGTAATTTGGTGTTAATACCTATAGTGAATTCCAAACTGCTAAATTTGTTGCCATACAAGTTCTGTCCTGTGAGATTGTTGCTTTATAGTTCATTATCTGCAAGTTAAAAGCGCAGTTGGTATTTGGTGTTGAGCCATTTAAGCAATCCCAAACTGCTGAATTGTTGCCTTATAAGTTTGTGTTCTGTGATATTATGCCTAATTATTCAAATTTGTGTTCTTTGAGATTATTGCCTTATAAAGTTATAATACATGATTCTATGAGATTGTTGCCGTTTAAGTTTATGGTCTGCATGTTATTTTTTAACATCAGTTAATAATTTGGCATTAAACCACTCAAATCATTTCAACATCTGCTGAGACTGTTGCCTTGGTCCAATTCATGTTCTGCGAGTATGAAACTACCTTTGGTATTTAACCCTCGAAGTTGAACCATACTACTGGAAGTCTGCCCCTGAGGTTTGCCACCTCCTTATTATCCATCCGTGATATGAGATCACATCTGGATTAGATATTTGATGATGATGAAATTTTGTGATGTTGATTATGCATATTCCAATGATAAAAACTTTTGGTGATATGAGAGACATCCAAGAAGTTACAATCAAAATATCGGTGCTCCCTCATTTGTTGGGGTTGAGGAAATATTTTTTGTTGTGATTGTGGGAAATCGGACAATTTTGAGGGATGTGTTTTTTCATAACTATCACAAATTGCATACTTGGTGATTCTGACATGAATTGTAGCCATGGTACCAATATTTCCAATATGTTGTTCCTGAGTCTGTTACTAGATAATCAAATGGTGCAGGCACATCAGAGAACTTATTGTAAAAACGTAACATTTGTGTCCAATTGGTAGCCATGTCCCTTGAGAATGATGTTACAGTAGTGACCTGCCTCATGTTCTTGAGATTGTTGCCTTAAGTTCAAGTTCTGCATGCTTAAACTTCAGTTGGTAGTAACTTCTGCTATACTTTTGGTTAAAAATGAGATTTTTACCTCAGTGGGGAATACCACTGAGGTCGTTGCCTTATGGTTCATGTTCTTGAAATTGTTGCCTCATAGGTTCATGTTCAATGAGATTGTTGCCCTAAGTTTAAGGTCTGCAACCTTAAACTTCAGTTGGTAATAAATTCTGGTTATACTTCTGGTTAAACTGAGATTGTTACCTCAGTCGGGAATAACACTGAGGTCGTTGCCTTATGGTTCATGTTCTTGAGATTGTTGCCTCATGTTCTGTGAGATTGTTGCCTTAAGTTCAAGGTCTGCAAGTTTAAACTTCAGTTGGTAATAACTTCTGGTTATACATTTATTGCTTTTGTGATAAGGGCTCAATCTATAACATGAAAATGGGCAGGTTGATCCCCATGACATTGTTTTTAAATACTGGTTGCTTTTGGATAATTTTGTTTGTGTTAATATGCATCGAAATGCATTGCTATTGATGATGCTCACCAATTGTTGGATGATATGCCTAAAAGAGACCATGGAACATGGACATTGATGATGGTCACCATGACATTTTAATAAGATTGTTGCCACTCAAGTGATTGGGTCCATTAATAGTTTTTTTCTTTCATAGCAGTGACTTGAATCGAGTTGGCTCGGACATCACTGAGCTGGTTGCCTTATAAGTTTATGTTCTGTGAGATTGTTGCCTTAGTTCATGTTACGTGAGTTTGTTGCCTTGCACGTACACGCTGTGCAAGTTTAAATTGCATTTGGTAATTTGACAGAACAATCCAAACTGCTGGATTTTTGCCATGTAAGTTCATGTTATGCAGATGGTAGCTAACCACTCCATAATACTTAGATTGCTGCCTTATAGATTCATGTTGAGATAAAAGGCATGATAGTTTGAAAAACTTGAATTACCTTACCTTCATTATGCTCAATTACCAAGCCTTCCTTCTCTGATACCATGGTTTGCCTAGATTCCATAAGTTTTCTTTAGCACCTGGCCACTTAACTGTTGAATATAGTCAATATACCATAGGACTCATCTACGGTCTGAACCATTTATGTCATACTGAAGAATTTGAGTCACAAATTAGAGTTGGCTGGTTATGTTCCTGACACAAGCTTGTGTTACATGATTTTGGTATGGAAGCTGGAGTAGATACTTCCATTTGTATTGCCTCTGGTGATAGAATTCCTATCACAATTAAAGATAATGTCTGGTGATTGCTACACATTTAGCAAGTTTGTATCAGCTATTACACAATCGGAGATCATTGTCCGTGATGCAAACTGCTTTGAACACTGCAGAGAATGGACCTGTTCATGTTGACAATATGGGAATATTAATCTTGCTTTTCCAAGTCCATAAGAGAAGGTTATGTTTCTTTTCTTTTCTGAGGCCATTTGGAACTTTATATAGCTGATGTCGGTAATAGGTGACATCTTATGTTATTATATTGGGTGATTTAGTTCAAATTTGTGCTCCTTGTTATTCAATGGAACTCAATTTGATTGAATTTCGGAAACTAAATCAAGACCTCAAACATTGATGATATGATCATGTATCCAGGTGACATACCTCATATTCAGGTCCCTTGTAATTTAAACTAGTTGGAATAACTTATTGCGCCAACATACTCAGGTTCTAATATACATCATCAAGACTATCAATATATATATGATCACATCAATTGTTGAGATCTTGATTTAGTTTCAGCTCTTCCTTCCGGTTTAATGTACATTTTGCCTCCCTTTTACTTTCAGTCTTGTTTTTTACACCATTTAGACTCCTTAGTCCCTTGTTTCTTCAAAATTGGTTATGTAGCATTACTTTCACTCTCCTGCGCAGGATGATGTGAATTGTTATGGGGTATATCGTATACTGCCAAAAAACTACACAGTAAAATTAAGGCTGATATGTACTGGTTATCTGAAACCTTGCCTTCACAGTTAGACAGTTGATAGTGTCTGCATATCAGAGGCACCTATGTGAACCTTTATGATGTTCAATACTTAGGACGTGGGGCCTGATTCAAACTTTTATGCTGAACTGTTGTATGTCCTTTGATTTGGAGAAGAACAAGATCCTTACATGAATTGAGTAGCTGGGTTTGGTAGGATCTTGTTAGTCACATAATATATAATTCCATCTCTGTGTGTCTTACCCAGAGTCATCTTCCAGGTCCATTCTGGCATTCTTATTGATGGTGAAGTTTTTTAGTCTCTGTTCTCTTATTATAAGAGATTGAGAATACCGGCTTCCTATTCTATAGGGGCAACGCTTACAATTCTATAAGCTACTTTCTGCTCATTTATATACTATCACTGCACTAATTTCTGGTATGGAAATTGCATCTCTAATATGCTCTTATGCTCACTGTCCCACTGATGCTTATAGGACTTGGCTGATAACCTAGTAAACCAACCTCCCAATGCCAAAACAATGAAACATGGACTAAGATCCTTATGTTTCAGATACCAAAGCACATAGAACAGCAACTTCAACTTAGCCAAAATTCAGTTCTATCTGTCCCAATGATTTTGAATTTCACTGTTGATCCCCATTTGGTAAATCTGTACGTACCAGATACCAGGGTTTTTGTTCGGCTCAGCTTTGTGTCTGCAAACCCAAAGTTGCAAATTATTACCCAATTCATTGGACTATCTTGCATGGCTTCTCTAGATGCATTCACAAACGCATGAATCCACATTATGGTTTTCAACTTGAGTATGAAGAAAAGTGCAGGCTTAGGAGCAATGTGAATTTTATTTATTTTTATTGAAAGATGCTTACAAAGCAAGAAATCAAATGCTTCAGGTTGCATATATGGTTGCATATTTATTTTACATTATTCATCTTACTGAGATTACTATGCAACCATATATGGATAGTGCCAGACCTATAAGCCTATTGGTCAGCCATTCAAATTCCTAAGCCCTCTAAGCATGTTAGGCCTATAAGCCTTTTGGTCTCCCATCCCTGCTAGAGATCAGTCATCATTTAGTTTCCTAGCTTTGCCTTTTGTTTCTTTTTATGATTCTATCCTTAATAAGATGATGGACCGCGATGAAGTAGTGCTTCAGTGTTCCACTTACTGGTGTCCTATCCCTTTCAGAAGAGGAACATTCATGTTTGTTTAATTGGTTGAATATCCGGTTGATATATAATTGGTAACTTACGTTTTCTATCTGATTTTCAAGATCAGTCATGATTGAAAAGAAAAAAAAATAGTTTGCAACTTTGCATGTATTATGATTTATAATATTTTTTCAAGATGGACTTAATGCGAGATGTTTGGTTGGAGTAGGCAGGGATTACAATGTCAAGGAGAATGGGGTTTAGTAATAGATTGTTGATATTCTCCTTTGACTTCCCATCCCAAAATGTCTTATCTCGATCCATCATGATTAGGTAAAGCTTAAGAACGAGTGCAGTGCGTATTTGATTTATATCTCTTCAAAATTCTTCGTTCTTCAAGAATGAAACCATGAGATTTGGTCTTCTAGTTAATTTGATTTTCCCAACGCTGTCTTCTATGCTTCTCTGTTGTTCCTCAACTTTTACTACGTACTAATTAATCAGTTGTGATTGATACCGTCTTTCTGGATTTAGGGATATTAAAGAGTCCTGAGTCCTGCTGACAGATTCTGATATCCGTCTTGCAGAAGTATGTTTCCTATTTGTTTTCATAAGTTTGTGTCATTTACCATCATATGCTATAACGTACCTCTTAAGCCTAAACCCTGATGAAAGATTTTACGTCGGACCCCTATGCACATGGAAAGGCTACTTCAGATTAGCCAAAAATATGGGTAGTAACTTCTATATGCATGTCCTAGGGGTGGACAAACTGACCTGAAAACCGAAAAAACCGGACTCGAACCCAAACCGAATCCGAATCAAACCGAACCGAAAATAAAAAAATCGAACCGAACCGATTCTATTTGGGTTGGGTTTTGGGTTCAGTCCCTTAGAAACCGAACCGACCCGAACAACCCGAAGTCAATGGTCAACGTTACAAAACGACATCATTTTGTCATATTTATAATTTTACATTATTATTATTTTTTTAATAAAAAAATAGTGTGGTCGGCCTCACAGCCGCACATAATTTCTAACCTAATTGACCTAATGTATAAGAGGCGCATTATTTAGCCGTCTTGCTTCCTTCATAATGCGATAGTTTTATTTTAAACCTAATATAAATGTTATGATACATTAGTTGACACTTAGGAAATCGACAACTCTAATTCGAAATATGATCGATCGACACCATCAGATATGATTTGTATATATATTTAGGGACCCCGTAAAAAGTTCGTCCGTTTTAGACATGGTTTGACCGTTCGTACCTACGGTTAACTAAAAAAGAGGCGTTTTCACATATTGAAACCCTATTGACGGGGGCTTTGCCAAATATATTTCTTTAGTGCGACCGCGCATGATAGGTAACAAAAACTAGGTGATTTCAGATATACAAACGGCTTTCGGCGTTCGCATATTTGTAATAGGTCCTCCCTTATGGCATAATAGTGGTGTTTTCGATTTACCAAAAATTCTGACGGTTAAATGAGGTCCGAATTGGATGAAATTTTTATAGGGTCACTAAATATATATACCGATCACATCGGCTGGTGTCGATCGATCCCTAGAAGTTTCCTTTATATAGTCGCTTCATAATGCGATAGTTTTATTTTAAACCTAATATAAAGGTTATGATACACTAGTTGACACTTATGTGATCGTCAACTCTAATTCGAAATATGGTCGATCGACACCAGCAGATGTGATTGGTATATATATTTAGGGACCCCGTAAAAATTTCGTCCATTTTGGACATGGTTTGACCGTTCGTACCTACGGTTAACTAAAAAGAGGCGTTTTCACATATTGAAACCCCATTGACCGGGGCTTTGCCAAATATATTTCTTTAGTGCGACCGCGCATGATAAGTAACAAAAATTAGGTGATTTCAGATATGCAAACGGCTTTCGGCGTTCGTATATTTGTAATAGGTCCTCCCTTATGGCATAATAGTGATGTTTTCGATTTACTAAAAATTTCGACGGTTAAATGAGGTCCGAATTGGATGAAATTTTTATAGGGTCACTAAATATATATAACGATCACATCGGCTGGTGTCGATCGATCCCTAGAAGTTTCCTTCATATAGTCGCTTCATAATGCGATAGTTTTATTTTAAACTTAATATAAAGGTTATGATACATTAGTTGACACTTAGGTGATCGTCAACTCTAATTCGAAATATGGTCGATCGACACCAGCAGATGTGATTGGTATATATATTTAGGGACCCCGTAAAAATTTCGTCCATTTTGGATATGATTTGACCGTTCGTACCTACGGTCAACCAAAAAAGAGGCGTTTTCACATAATAAAACCTCATTGAACGGGGCTTTGTCAAATAGATTTCTTCAGTGCGACCGCGCATGATAAGTAACAAAATTAGATGATTTCAGTTATGCAAACGGCTTTCGGAGTTCGCATATTTGTAATAGGTCCTCCCTTATGGCATAATAGTGATGTTTTTGATTTACCAAAAATTCCGACGGTTAAATGAGGTCCGAATTGGATGAAATTTTTATAGGGTCACTAAATATATATAACGATCACATTGGCTGGTGTCGATCGATCCCTAGAAGTTTCCTTCATATAGTCGCTTCATAATGCGATAGTTTTATTTTAAACCTAATATAAAAGTTATGATACATTAGTTGACACTTAGGTGATCGTCAACTCTAATTCGAAATATGGTTGATCAACACCAGCAGATGTGATTGGTATATATATTTAGGGACCCCGTAAAAATTTCGTCCATTTTGGATATGGTTTGACCGTTCGTACCTACGGTCAACCAAAAAAGAGACGTTTTCACATAATAAAATATCATTGACCGGGGCTTTGCCAAATAGATTTCTTCAGTGCGACCGCGCAAGATAGGTAACAAAAATTAGGTGACTTCAGATATGCAAACGGCTTTCGGCGTTCGCATCTTTGTAATGGATTCTCCTTTAGGACAAATTAGTGGTGTTTTCAGTTTACCGGAAATTCTGACGGTCAAACTAGGTCCGAATAGGATGAAATTTTTTCATGGTCACTAAATATATATACTGATCACATCGGATGGTGTTGATCGATCCCTAAAAGTTTCCTTCATATAGTCGCTTCATAATGCGATAGTTTTATTATAAATCTAATATAAAGGTATGATACATTAGTGGACACTTCAGCAATCGATAACTCCAGTTCGAAATATGGTCGATCGACACCAGCAGATGTGATCAGTATATATATTTAGGGAACCCGTAAAAATTTCGTCCGATTTGGATATTGATTGATCGTCCATACTTATGGTAAAAAAATGCGTTTTGACATATTAAAATCATCATTGACCGAGGCTTTGCCAAATGGATTTTTTTGGTGCGACCGCACACAATCGGTGACAAAAATTAGGTGATTTCATATATGCAAACGACTTTTAGTGTTCGCATATTGGTAATGAGTATTTCCTTATGACATATTAGTGTTGTTTTCGGGTAAAAACCCATCGGGCTTGCGGGCCTCGGCGAGCTTTTCAGATCCACGGGCTAAATGATGAGGCATAAGTCAATAAGGTATGAAATAATCATTAGACTATTAGTTTTTCATCTTTATGTTAAATTTTGTACTTTTAAAATTAATATATAATATTACGTATTTTACATACGGGTAAAACCGAAAAAAAACCGAACCGAACCGAACTGTACGGGTTAGGTTGGATTGTGGGTCACAGTCTCTAAAATAGAAAAACCGAACCGAATCGAACCGAATTTAAAATTTGAGTTGGGTTATGGATTTTGTCCAAAACCGAACCGAATGGACCCGTGTCCACCCCTAGCATGTCCTGATGACTCTGCACTTCTCTGTTTGAATCCCAAATTGTAAACCTGCACCGGAAACCTGAGCTTTCGTTCAGCTCAGAATTGTAAACCTGTTCCACCCAATTTACTACTCACAAACCACACACACATGCATCCACATTATAGTTGTCAACTTGAATGCCAAAAATGCATAGCCACCAGCAAGAAACCAAACGTCTCATTTGTAATCTTCCTTCGGTTTGGTAAAAAATTTAATTGGATTTTCCATAATTTATAGGAATATAATCCCTTAATCAATCTATATACTGTAGAAAGCTAGCATCAAAATAACACAAGGTACATACAAATTAAATTAGGAAGACATCATCTTCAACGTATTGATCAACTTTCTTGGGACACCTCGATGTGTTTGGCGATATTAATAATGCAACTCACAGATTGAATACTGTATAGTTTGCCCAGAATGATAGTCATGATTTTTGTAAATTTATAGATAAGATTAAATATCAGTTTCTATGTGTCTTTATAGCTGGATATCAATTTCTGTTAGGTATAAAATTTACACTTTTCTTGATAGTGCTTCTGATCGAAAATGCACATGCAATGGTTCTGTTAGTATCACAATAGTTGGTGTTCTGGGTTGCTTTGGCTGAATAGCTAGCACGCGTCTTCAGAGCACTTCATAGTGTTTCTACACGAAGCACTTTAAAATGTATATGCATATATAGGATGCACTTGAACTTTCCCTGCAAGCACTACTTAGCAGAAGTGCTTTTTATAGAAACAGTCCGTCCAACATGCCTTCGAATCAACAGAAGGCATGGTGATTTAGATAGGCAGTCGTTTTGGACCTCTCTATACCTCACCTTCTGGGGCTGTGCATGAGAGAGAGAGAGAGAGAGAGAGAGAGAGAGAGAGAATTGGTCACTATAATACTATCCAAACACAATTTCAATTTATTGTATACGAGTATAAATTTATTTACATTTTTTTTAAAACCAGTTGGAGCAAATATGCTTCAATTTTGTTTTGAATAGATATTGATACTGTATTGCTAATCAACAGCCAAAATGTGAGTAGTTTCTAGCATCCTAATAGAGAAATTGGCGAGTGAACAACCAGTCCCCAACTAAGATATGCAGCTCATTACAACCGATCGGCAAGCCTACACAAACTATAAAGATTTAATTATGGAATTGTACCTAAAATGCGATAAATTTGATTGTGCTTAAATTTGGAAATTGTACCTATTAGAGTTGGAAGCGAAGATGCTTTTTATTCGAGGTCTCAGGAGGATTCAACTACGAAACTTCACTTCACGGTTTTGTTTTGGTTAACTCACTTCACGGTTAATTAGGAAGTCCTATCCAAATCTAATCCTTATTGACATCTTCGAACCCTTTGTAAATCTAATTAAACTTCTTCCGCTTCCGCTGCCCTATATATAACCATATGCAAACCCAACGGAACCTCGCGGTTTTCTATCTTTTCTAAACTCTCCATTCTAATTCTATCGTGCCCTTCTGCTTGTTTACTAGTTCTCATTCGTTGTTTTCTCATGGATACCGCTAAATGGTTCCTTCTACTCGCTTGTTGCTGTGTATTTCTGCTACAAAACATCAATGGAGTGGAAGCCTCGCACGAGGTGTACCCAGAGTTTCAGTCTCTTAGTGCTTTGGAGGTCAATCAAGTGCACAGAACGGGGTTTCACTTTCAACCTCCCAGAAACTGGATAAACGGTATTTGATTCTGTTTGATTTTCTCAATTACTGTCAGTAAACCGTTACTACTGTTGTTTCGTTTTGCATAAATAGATCACGATGTTTTTCTCAACGCTCCGAGATTGAAGTAGTTTTTGGCTCTCTGCTTTTGGTCCATACATGCGTTCCGTTTTTCCTTGTAATCTGTTCATGTTTGGCTTAAAAAGAACATCTTTGCGAAGGGTCTGAACTCTATTATTATACTGTAAAAAAGTTTTACGATGAACAGAAAAACCATGAGCATTATGTTTTAAGCTTTTTAGTATTAACATATTATTGTAAATTCAAAACGTGCAAGTACGATCCAACGTTGCTTCAAGTTGTGACAAATTGTATCCGCAAAACCTCAAATGGCTTTCCACCACTGCCATCAAGCCCCGAGAGCCAGTTGGTCTCAGCACACGTGTCGTGCCTGAGGATCGCCATGCCGGTCGACCAGCTGCCGAAGATCGACGAGCAGCTCCGTGCAGTCACAGCGCATGGTGGACAAATACTTTGCGATGAGGGCCAGCAGTGATTTTCAAGTCATGGATGAGAAAGAACTGGACTTGTTCATGGTTAGACTCAAAAACTTCAAACTGTTTCCATTTTGGCAGTACTTAAAGACACCCCTACAGAAAGCATGATAAGCATTGCTGTAATTGGTAAGTGTTCAAAAACATAGAAGTTGGAAGCATTGATGTAATCACAGGTATTGCAGAAGCATGTCGTAGAGGACTGTACAATTTCCTAAACTTACATGGATACCGAACGCTCATGCATTTAACTAAATGTACAAAAGTGATCCAACTATATGAAAGAAATCTGAGCCAACCATATATCAGAGTTAACGATGTGGTTTATATCAATCAATCAATGCATATATTATAGCCACAGTTTATGAAATATCTACTCTAAAGCCTAATATTAGTTGATGGGATGAAAATAAAATATCATCTCATGAATGAAAACTAAATGATTGAAGCTTGAATGTAGAAGAAGGACAAAAAACATAATTAAGCCCTCCATAATTTCGTGGCATGATTAATACAAAATAAATTGACAAAGTACTGACATGAATGAATACTTAACTAGCAGAGAAGAGTTTGAAAGGATTGGTTCCTACCAATTTCAGACTCCACAAAAGTTTCTCAGATGAGAGTTCTAAGGATCTACATAAATCAAAACACCAAACATACCAAGCAAGCCCAATATTCAAGACAAAATTTATCAATTGACATTTGGACGAGTTCAACCAAGATCTGAGACACAGAAGAAATCTATGATTGATACAAGCCACAATCAAATGATCTCATATTATCAATGCCCTGACCATAAACATCAAAATTCAAACTCCCGAGCAATTTCAGCTTTAGAGCCAAACACCCACTAATAATTAAACTCAGATTAATAGAAGTAACATTAGAGTCAGAAAACAAACTTGTTCCCAATTTCAGTTACTACTCTAAAGCTGATCGTTTAGCATATTGTAATTCTTTACCATACTTTGGAGCATGTTAAGATTGAATGATAAAGATAAATTCTGTTCTATACAAAGCAAACGAAGAACAACAATGTGGATAATGATGTTGATGACACCCCCAGATATATATGAACATTGGTGTTGGATAGCGCATGTTTCCTAATTTAATTTCACCTTACGTAATAGGTGCCCGTGGGATGCTTGGGTTAATTAGTTAATAAAAGGTGTACTGGAATAAATAGCAGGAAAATTGCTGATATTGGTCAATTCATCCAAACACAGGCTTCATGTGATTTTTGAAAAGTTTTGGTGTATGTTCAACGATGAGATCTGCTTCCTTATCATGTTCTAATACAGAAATATAAACCCTCATACGTTCACTCATTACTGTGAATTAAATATGCTTTACCTTTTTTAGTCAACTGACTTTTTATTGTTCCACTTTCTCCCTTCCATGGCTGTTCACAAACAAATGAACCACAGATCCAAATGGTGAGTTTTCTTCAGCATGAAGTTTACCAATTTTTCACTTGTAGTAACCAACATTAATTTAACTACACACTTCTTTTCTATCTTTAACAAGACCTATGTATTATGGGGGTTTCTACCACTTATTCTACCAGTACAATCCAAAAGGTGATGTATGGGGCAACATTGTTTGGGCTCATTCAGTCTCTAAGGATCTAATTAACTGGCAGGCTATTGAACCCGCCATTGAACCGTCCAAGCCCTTTGACATTAATGGGTGCTGGTCTAGCTCCGCCACTCTTCTTCCGGGGAACAAGCCCATTATCCTCTATACCGGTCTTGATGCGGAAAACCGCCAGATCCAAAACTACGCCGTGCCCGCAAACCTGTCGGACTCATATCTACGTGAATGGGTTAAGCCTGACAACAACCCGCTAGTGGTTCCGGATAAAACCATGAACTCTTCGCAGTTCCCCGGCACCCGACAACTGCTTGTGGAGCAATGGGCATTGGAAGATGGTGGTGGGTGGCATTAGAAAAAAGAGAGGGATGGCCCATTTGTATAGGAGTAAAGACTTTGTTTATTGTGTCAAGACCCAGCACCCGCTTCACTCGGCCCCAAAAACGGGTATGTGGGAATGCCCAGATTTTTACCCGGTTTCATTGAAGGGCAAAGTAGGGTTGGACACATCAAAAAATGGTGGGGATGTGAAGCATGTTTTGAAGGTGAGTCTTGATCTGACTAGGTATGACTACTACACTGTTGGACAATACTTTCCTAAACAAGACAGGTATGTTCCTGATAAAGAATTGGTGGATGGTTGGGAAGGATTGAGATATGATTATGGCAATTTCTATGCTTCCAAAACTTTCTTTGATCCTGCAAAGAATAGGAGAATTTTGTGGGGCTGGGCTAATGAGTCTGATGCACGTGAGGATGATATTGAGAAGGGATGGGCTGGACTTCAGGTGACTATCCTCATTCCTCTATCAAAGTACTCTTTTAATGATTAGATTTCTAAGTTCAGCTCAAATAAAGTTGAGAACAAAGAACTACTTCTAGTTCATCTCACTTTTGTGGGAGAAGAGAGTGTAAATTATCTGTTGATTTGTAAAATGTACTACAAATCATGTACGTGCTCTAGTATTCCAATTATTTAGTTTGGTCTTAATCCTATATGCAGACAATCCCAAGGACAGTGTGGCTGAGTCCCGATGGGAAACAATTGTTACAATGGCCGGTTGAAGAATTGGATGATCTAAGGGGACAAAAGGTTCAGATGAAGAATCAAGATCTTAAAATGGGAGATCATGTTGAAGTTAAAGGAATAGCGGCTGCTCAGGTTTGATCCCTTATCTAGTATGTTAGTATAAAACTTTTTCAGAAGATTATTTCTCATTCATATATGTCAATGAATCAACAGGCCGATGTTGAAGTTGTATTCTCTTTCAATAGCTTGGACAAAGCGGAGAAGTTTGATCCTAAATGGTCGAACCTTAATGCTCAAGCAATCTGTGGGCGAATGGGTTCAAAGGTTGGAGATGGCATTGGCCCATTTGGGTTATTGACTTTAGCTTCAGAAAACCTAGAGGAATTCACTCCCGTCTTCTTTAGGGTTTTCCAAACTGAAGACAACAAGCATAAGGTTCTCCTGTGCTCTGATACAAGAAGGTTAGTCTTTGCCTTCAGTACTAAAGTTATATATGTATGGACAGGCAGTGATTAGCTTCATTACTGACGGATCGCCGTCCAAAGTTTTAGCACTGTTCAATTTATACTTCTTTGGATGGAACAGTTCCTCTTTACAGGATAATCTGTACAGGCCATCGTTTGCTGGTTTCGTAGATGTAGACTTATCGGAGAAGAAGCTCTCTCTCAGGAGTTTGGTAAATAATGATTTTGGATAAGTTCCTTTATAAACGCCTTACGCGCGGTATTAGTTGAATAATAACTAACAAATTTCTTCCCTTTTTCCTTGTCCTTGTTTAAATGCAGATCGATCATTCTGTTGTTGAGAGTTTTGGAGGTGGAGGAAAAACATGCATCACATCTAGGGTTTACCCCACTCTAGCTGTTGACGATAAAGCTCACTTGTATGTGTTCAACAATGGGACTGAAGCTGTCACTATTGAGAGTCTCGATGCTTGGACTATGAATGCTCCTAAGTTGATGAACCAATAGACCAATTCGATCAGGTCTAACAACTAGTTAAGGCTGTTGGAAATCTGTAACCAAATTCTCAGTAATTAGCTAGTCTGAGCTTAATTTTTAGGTGTCCGTGTAATAAGGATCTATGAGTCTGACGACATTGATCTTAGGGTTCAGTTTCGATCAGTTGATAGTTGTGGCCATTATAGTAGTTTTGAAAACAATGAAATAATTTATTTTTGAAGACCACAGTTCATTTTAATTTTTAATTTATTTTTGTTAAGACAATACTGTCTATTGTAACTTGTGAGGTAAACTTACGACTTTTTTTTTTGAAAGAAAATTTAGAATATTATTAAAATGAAACAAAATACAACCATGGATGACTCGGTGGTGAGAAAACTCCCTCACACGCTGTAGACGCATGAAATTTAATGAAGTAAATTATCTTCGTTAAATGATTAAATCGACCAAGAGCACGACAAAATTACACACGTGGCCCAAAAGTCAACAAAGTCGGTGCAGATCTGAATAAAATTTGTGTCAGCACATAAACGGATGATCGTAACGGAAGATACGTGATTCCGACTTAAATCAGAAAAAATAAGAAAATTGAATGTCATTAACGATTCGAAATGGTAATCGGACATTTGATTAAATTAATAAATTCCTTAACGACTATAATTAAATCAACTATTTTCTGTTTAATTTAGTTATGAGAATAACTAATTTTGAATTAATCAGAAAATACATATTGATTTAATTATACAATTAAAGAAATTTATTATTTTAGTGTCATTAAAATATTCCACACAATAGAAACCTTGACACTATAAATACACCCCTTCATCAAATCCAAATCAAACTCAAATTCTCAAGATCAAGTGCACGTCACCCTTGAGCCAAGTCATACGGATTTAGAATCATAGGAGTTCACAAAGATTGTAACCCCACGCTTGATATTCAATAAATCACATTTTTTTGTACACGTGTCTGCATTCTTATTGGTTTTCAGATTATCGTTCTACAAATTGGCACGCCCAGTGGGACATTTTTGGCCTCTCATCTCCTTCTCCGAAGAAATCTTCAAATCCGTTTGTGCGATGGCTTCCAAGAATAACCAAGTCATTCCAACGAAGAAATCCAAGTCCACAACCGCGAGGTTAAGCAGAGAGGCCGAGCTGATCAAGAAGTCCAAGCAAACATCCTCCAAATCAAAGAGTGAACCGATTGCCCTTGTCACCCGGAGCGTGGCTAGAGCTTAACCCACGACGTTCATGGCACTTGCTAGTAAGTCTCGTCAACCAGTCATCACCTTGGAGAGCTTGGGAGCAATAGAGGATGCCTTTCAAAGCGGGAAGAAGCAAGTGTCAAAGGAGAAGGAGCCAAGTGAGCAATCTCTTCTACCCGTTCATGGTGATGGCCCTATCCTAGAAGACGTTTTCTCTGATGACGAATCAAGCACGACATCATACCATGGAAGTCCCAAAGAAGATGGCGATAAGTTTCATCATATGCCGCATGAATCCTCTTCTGAAAATGCGCAGGTCTTGGTGACGGGGGCATCCACAGTCGAGGAGAAACTCTCCAATCTGTTGGAGATGGTTGAAAATCTCACCCGAATGGTTGAAGAAAAGGATGTGCAAATCGCTGAGCTCTATAGAAAGTTGGAAGATCAAAATGATGAGAACTCCACCAAGGGGTCGCCTGGCAGGAGCAAAGTAAATGAAAAGGAAGAAATGTCCAAGAACGATGGCGACTCGCTTGGTTCCTTATCACTCCAGCAATTACAAGACATCATCACCAACTCAATTCAGGCTCAATATGGAGGTCTTTCTCGTGACTCAATCACTTACTCCAAACCTTACACGAAGAGGATCGACAGCTTAAGGATGCCGCGGGGGTATCAGCCACCAAATTTCCAACAATTTGAAGGTAAAGGAAACCCAAAGCAACATGTTGCCCACTTCGTGGAGACTTGCAGTAACGCCGGGACAGAAGGCGATCACCTTGTCAAGCAGCTCATTCGCTCGTTGAAGGTAAATGCCTTTGAGTGGTATACAAACTTAGAGCCGGAGTATGTTGACAGTTGGGACCAAATGGAGCGCGAGTTCCTTAATCGATTCTATAGTACAAGGCGGACGGTGAGCATGATGGAGCTAACTAACACGAAGCAACTGAAGGATGAACATGCGATCGGCTACATCAATAGATGGCGCTCACTTAGCCTTGATTGCAATGATCGACTGTCAGAGGTGTCAGCCATTGAAATGTGCATCTAAGGCATGCACTTTGATTTGTTATACATCTTGCAAGGAATCAAGCCTCGTTCTTTAGAAGAGTTGGCTACTCGAGCCCACGATATGGAGCTAAGCTTGGCAAGTCATAAGGGAAAGAATGAAACCCTGGTCGACCAACGAAAAGACAAAGCATTCGGAAGCAGATTTGACAAGGTTGTGAAGAAGCCTTCCAAATAATCAATGGTCATCAATACTACACCGGTTAAGATCTCTACGCTGGATAAGAAAGAGTTTAATAAGGTGGAACCTCCTCGAACCTACGATAGGAGTAAACGCACGTTAAAGGAGATGGAGCAAAAGACGTACCCGTTCCCAGACTCTGATGTGGCGGGCATGTTAGAGGATCTGCTCGAAAACAAGAGAATAGAGCTTCCGGAGTGCAAACGTCCAGAAGAAATGCATCGAGTCAATGATCCGAAGTATTGCAAATATCATCGTCTCGTTAGTCACCCTATAGAGAAGTGCTTTGTTCTCAAGGATTTGATAATGAACCTCGCCAAGCAAGGGAAGATTGAGCTGGACGTTGACGACATTGCTGAAGTCAATTGCACTACCGTAACATTTGGGTCGTTCGAGCCAGTTCCACTCCCTTTTCACCCGATGAAAGCACCGCTTTGTTTCACAAAGGAGGCGCACGAACATAAGAAGACCAAATAAGTTAAAGAATGTCCTGCTTCCACACCTATCCTTCAAGTTGCCTCTAATGCCGATGATGAAGGATGTAGATTGGTCACCCGGAGAAGAACTCGCAAAGGTATGATGTCAAATTCACCAATTACCCGACCAAGTCAGAAGAAATCACCTCCACGACGAGAAGAGAATGGACGATGATGTTTTGAGATGAAACAACCGAATGTCACTTCAATGGCCACAAGTTGTGAAGTTAGCTCCGAAGGAGACGAAAAGTTTGAAGCAAGAGAAATAGGTGCAAGTCAAGTGTTAAAGAAAAATGAGGTGTTGAAACAATTGGAGAGTCTACCTTTCCAACTTAGCCCCTCTGACTTGATGCAATTCCCAAAATCAATGAGATGCGCACTTGTGGAAATGCTCATCGACGTAGGAAAACAGTCCACAAGCATGAACGAATGTGGCGCGTGTGATGCATATTGTGATAACATTCACTTCACATACGATGATCTTCAATTGGGCTCTAAGCCACAGAATCGGCCTCTTTTTGTGACAGGATACATGCGAGAACGGAAGTTGAATCGCATGCTCATAGACGGAGGGTCAGTAGTAAATATCATGCCCAAGTCAACCATGTCTCAACTCGGCATCAACGTTGATGAGTTGTCAAGGAATCGTCTCATGATCCAAGGTTTCAACCAAGGAGGATAAAGAGCGATAGGGATGATCAGACTAGACATGGACATTGGAGAGCTAAAATCAAACACCTTGTTCCATGTCATTGATGCGAAGACCTCGTACAACTTGTTGTTGGGACAACTATGGGTACATGAAAACGGCATCGTGCCATCCACTTTACATCAATGCTTCAAGTTCTATCGCGGAGGTGTGAAAACCGTGGTAGGAGATACCAAACCTTTCACGGAAGCTGAATCATACTTTGCGGATTCTAAATTCTACACAGATGAGGAGTCAATGAAAGAAGTCCTTCCGGTCGGAGTACCCTCTATGGGGAAAGCCGCTAAAGTTAGGGAGAACGATGCCAAGTCAAAAGACATTGAGCTTCATGGTGAAGCGTCGCAAAAAGTCTCATCTGAAATGGCGACATCGTTTGCGGAAAGAAAAGCCAACCATGCCTTTCCGGTCCTTCGCTATGTTCCGAAGTCTAGACGAATGGAGGAGGAATCTCCATTTGCGGGGACAAAGTCACAAGAGTGCCCACGAAAATTAGAAGAGGATGATGTGAAATTGTTGAAGGAGGAGTCAACATTGCCATTAATAAAGGTGAGCAACCAAAATCCCACAAAACAGCCATTAAAGGGATTTGTCAAACCAATTCAAGGTAAGACGGAACATGGATCGCTGCCCAAAAAAAGAACAAGTGAATGGTTCGATCCTAACGCATACAAGCTGTTAGAAAAGGCCGGATACGACTTTGGTTCATCAAGCAAAAAGGACGACTAGACTGCAGCAAGGATGGCACATGAGCTCGATGAGTCACAAAAGAAGTTAAGAGAGCAAGGGGCAATAGTTGATTCTTCTAAAATTGGTCTCGGTTTCACTTCAAGCAAGCCAATCAGAATTTCAGGAAGGAGGAGGGCGAAGCGAGCAATGTGCAATATATCAGTGTCGAGGTAGTTGAAGAGAAGAGTCAAGAGGTTCAGTCAACCCCTCGCATTTCGTCGTTCGATCGCATTCGTCCAAATTCCCGAAGAGCAACATCCGAAAGTATTGAAGGATCAATCACAAGGGTGTCGGTTTTTAATCGTGTGAACATGATAGCAAGTAGAGATTCAGTCTTCAATCGCATCGGTAGTACAACCACTCAGACTTCTGTATTCAAAAGGATGTCAAGTTCAGACAAAGATC
This sequence comes from Argentina anserina, assembly GCF_933775445.1. Classification (NCBI taxonomy): domain Eukaryota; kingdom Viridiplantae; phylum Streptophyta; class Magnoliopsida; order Rosales; family Rosaceae; genus Argentina; species Argentina anserina. Next base: position 14,862,267 of record NC_065877.1, read on the forward strand.
AGAAAAAGTCAAACCTCATTCCGCGAAAGCCTGCGTTGGAAATGATCCAAGCACCTAAGGAACGATAGATATGCAAGAGGAAAATGACTTGTGGTCAAGCGGAGAGCAAGGAAGTCCGAAGTCTTATCCCGTCACGCATGAAGAGGCATTCTGTGTTGGAAGTAGATTCAACGGATCAACTCAAAGTGAAGCAACATACCATCATATTCACTGGCCAAAAAGGAGATAGCAACCTCGATAATGACGGTGATGATGACATTGTCCAAACCTCTTATCATGTCACGGTGACAGGAGCAGATGCTGTAGAGGAAGACAATCATGAAGATTTTGAAATTGAAGTAAACGAAGCTCCTCCAAAACTTGAAGACGGGGAGGGGGGGCAAGCCACTATGGACGAACTTAAGAAGATTAACTTGGGAACAGAGGAAGATCCAAGACCTATTTTTGTGAGTGCGTCTTCAAGTTCTGAAGAAGAAAGAGAATTTCTTGATCTGTTGCTCGAGTACAAAGATGTCTTTGCTTAGACGTACAAAGAAATGTCTAGCCTGGATCCAAAGGTAGCAGTGCATCGACTTGCTATCAAACCGGAGGCTCGGCCAACTAAGCAAACACAAAGACGCTTTCGAACAGAACTTATTCCTCAAATTGAAGGAGAAGTTGATAAGTTGATTGTCGCAGGCTTCATTAGAGAGGTTCAATATCCCAAATTGATCGCAAACATCGTTCCTGTCAAGAAGAAGAACGGGCAAATCCGCATTTGTGTAGATTTTCGTGACTTAAATGAGGCATGTTTTTTTTTCAAGCTAGTTCAATTGCCTTAATGACCACCATGACTTCTGCAGCAACTGAGCTAAGGATATTAAAAGTAGAAAAGAAAGCACCTAAAACCGTACCTTTGTAGTCTCTATAAACACCACCATAGCCTGCCTTATTAGAACCAATTTTCGATGCACCATCAGTATTAACTTTGATTAAACCAAAAGGAGGGGTTTACCAGTTCACCTCAATCACTCGAGGTGCCCGGCGAGGCTTGCAACTAGCACCCCCATAGTTTTAATTACACAAAGCTCTTGAGCATTATTAAACATGGAATCGGAAGACAACTACTAGAGGCCGCAACATTACCCGTAATTAAACGGCAAGCTTGAGAAACAGTAACTTCAATACCATCATACCGGGCTCGATTTCTACAATGCCAAATGAACCAAAGAGCTGAGGTAAAACATGCAACCAAAAGATTATGTAATTGAGAACTCCGGCCAGCCGACAACCCCATATTCAAAAGATCAAGAATAGAACTTGGGACACCATGAAGTTCAAACTTCCCTAGCATAATGGACCAAATAGCTGCTGAGAAAGATCAATGAAGAAAAATATGATCTAATGATTCTCCATGGTAGCGACAAAGCACACGTAATGAAGCTAAAGATATGCCTATTCTCTGTAAACAATCTTATGATAGAACCCGCACTCGTAGAACTTTCCAAGCCAATAGAGAAATGCGAGGAGGAATATAATTTGTCCAAATTAGCTTACCCTATATCAATGGAGGAGTTGTAGGCTTTAAAAAACTATACGCTTATTTAGCAGTGAGCTCTCCTGATGAAGAAAGAGACCAAATAAGCTTGTCTTCAGCGGGAGTAGTGATAGAGATTGAAACTTTGTTTACAAGAGCACATAACGCTAGAAAGTGAAAGTCCAAAAGGAAGGGAAAATTCCAACTTCCATCATGGACATAATCAATGACTTTGACCTCCATTTTGATGAGATAAACCCCATGCACGTAAAAAAATGAATGAGAGGCCTACCCATGAAATTATCATGCCAAAAAGAAACCTTTGAACCATCTCTAAGAATCCAACGTCCATTTGCAATGACAATGTCCCAATATTTTCTTATACCTAGCCATATTGAAGAAATAACATAAGAGCTTCGTAGCCGACCATTTTTCCAAAATTTGGTGCGAATCAAATTTGTTAGTTGTTGAGCACCTTAGAAGTGCTCACTCGTTGATAGGAGTACAAAATGTGACGTTCTTAATGCGTTTATGTCTTATTCTTACTCTTTGTTATCTCTTATTTAGTATGATTTAGTTTCTTTTGTATGAATAAGTGTCTAGGTATAGCTTATATCGATTATGAGTGAATTGATGATGAAATCGTACTAAGTGTTAAGAATCCTTGTGGAGATATGATTCCTTGTTCGAGTAGGATTCATTCCTACCTATTTATTTGTTTATAATGTACTTATTCTATTAGGAAAGACAAATTCATGTTGGAGAAGAAAAACAATCCTAGTTGCGCAAGGAAAGATGAGAGACTGAAAATCAGTTTCCTAGTAGGATAAGGAGAGGCCGTGCGACATTGATGGTTTCATATTGGGAGTTGGATTTCAAAACCAAGTTGGAGATGAATTTTCAAAGTTTCTATGAAGATATTTTCATGCATATAAATCAGAATTATCAAGGAGAATAAGATATGCACTTAGAACCCCAATCCATGCAAGAATCAAAAAGTTGTCATGATTCGTAGTCCAACTTTGACGGGATCCCTTGGACAACTTAGATCGAATTAGAAGATTTCTTATATGGTTGGAAAGCTATATGAGTCTATTTTCTGTAGTATTTAGGATCGAATCAATATCTTATTCATACATGGAGATATGACCGAATCATTATTCGGAGGTTTGGTGGGCTCGGCAGAAAAATCTCAGCCATTGATTTATTTTTGATCAAAGGGATGTGAGGGAAAGTTGGGGCCTTGTTTCTCCTATATATAGAGGCACGAATCTATATCTGAATCACCATAAATTCTTTCACCAAACAAGAAGTCATGCAACAAATAAATGAGAAAAGGTAAGAAAATCAAAGAAGGCTGCAGCAAATGAAGGAAGAAAAATCAAACAAGACTGCAACCAATAAGATTTTTGCTGCCTCCCTAATTCAAATGAGGAAATTCATGCAAAACAAATTAGCATTAAAGGAGGATGAAAATATGCAACTAATGTCCAATCCTTATCAGAATCAGAATTTTGCCAGTGAACGTCATCCATCTTTGACGGATTCCCTTAGACATCTCACTATGACTCAGACAACGTATAATATATGGATGAAACGCTACGGAAATCTACTTTCCAATGCAATCAGAATCACCGATAATAGATATTTTATAGTGATATTTTATGGCGACAACAAGGCTCAAAGGTCAACTCTGCCGAATTGAGAAAATCTAGAAAACCTAAACCAATTTGGTTTCAACTTTGTGGACATTGTGGCCAACCTCCCTTGGGTTTTTCCTCTATATATAGCACATCATTTCCACATAAAAGAATCATTAACCTTGCTCACAAGACTAGCCAAAGCTCTGGCCAAACACAATCATTATCCAAGAACCCTAGAATCTAAATTCACCACCCTTCGCCATAATTTCTGTCCAAAGCTTGGGAGCCTAGGATATCATACTCTTGAAGATTTCATGTTACCTTTGTAAGGAACCTTGAGAGAAGAATTATAAAATGTAACTCTATGATTTTCATGTTTAGTTTTCGGGTTTTTATGTTCTTGTTCTTGGATGATTGTTGTTTCGATTTTATTAAAGTTATTTTGATTGTTGTCTATGAAATATTTGTAACTTTTGAATGACATGATGAATTAAGGTTTTCTATTTGTATTCAATGATTTTAGGTTTTATGTCGTGAGTTTCTGTTTATTTACTTAAACGATTTTCGGTGTGTTCTTACCTATGTGTGTGATTGATACCCGGAAGTTGACGTTGCATGTGTAATAATCCAAAGTTATAAACGATTTTGATACTTGGGAGTTGATTAATTGTTTGTTCTTTGTCACCTTCACCGATTATTGCCTAGGTTCGTTTAGACTTGTGCCTTTGAATATGTTAATTTCTTTATGTGACTGGGGTTGCATGATGGGTTAGTATGTTAGATTTCAAATGAGGCTGGGGTTGAGTTCGAATGTGTTAAAGTGTCATTGAGTTAGGAACCTTGAGAGGAACTTAACTGCATAACCGATTCTAGGATGTATAATCAACCCTACGACATGAACCTAAATGAGAGTAGATTTAGTTTCCTTTGTTCTTATGTTATTTGCTTGGTGATTGCTTATGTGTTGGTTGGTTGATCACATGTATATATATTAGTTTAGGTATTATTTTCTGTTTTTATACTTATCATCCATAATTATCAAATCCTTTTATTTCTTATGAATTCCTTGTTAAATGTTTATGATTCTTTGCCCTTGTGGATTCCCGGTTTGTGAACGATACCCTCTTGCTTTATACTACTAACGATGCTTATATGGTTAATATTGATGTCGAGTAAGCTAATCGATCACTCGTATCCTTTTCCTTTTCTCTGAAAAAATGTAGCATGAAGTTTGAATGGGAAATAACTTGATACAATATCCTCTTTTGCTCATTTCCAATGTGTTGTGAGATTATACACTCATTTTGTTTTCTAGTCTAATCTAATTTTAGAAAGAAATGGAGAAGGAAGTCCATGGCATTAGCTTTTATTAGTTTTTCTTCTGTTGACAATTACTTTGTTCTCAATTCAATCCTCCTACTGAGTCATGTAAAGTGTGAAATAAACTCCATTGATTTACACACATCTTATGTAAACTGAGCTCAATACTAACATAGTCTACGAAATCATCAATGCTTGTTGTGTGAACACAAGTTCATACGGATTGAGAAGTATATTGATCCTTTGTTAGAAGCTGAAGAGTTGCACATTTTAAATTTGGTTGATCGTAAGTTGGTGCTGAGGCCAATAGAAATCAATGCAGATGAGGTTAGAACTGTTGAAGCTATTAATGAGTGGACTCCATTTTGTGATCGACTAGCGATGAATGTGTTTGCTGACTATCTCGAAGGTATCGAGCTCAACAACGCATCAAGAACAAAGAGATGTGGCAAATGTGTCATAATTTACTCTCAATGTTAAATTCTAACTATGAATATGAGTTCTTCAATTTAATTAATTATAATAATAATATAGCAAAAGTAAAAAAAAAAGAGATTAACGTTGTTAATAGAAAATAAATATGTTACAAAATCCCAATTTTAAATCACTTTTTTATAAAAAAAAAAAGACCCAAACAAGTCATTTTAATAATCCATCCCCCAAGTGTATTCATTTTGAAATCCTGTCACTTTCAAAACACTTCACTTCCAAATCCCTTCACTTTTAAATTCCTACGAACCTCAAAATCTCTTATCTAAACACTCCCTTACGGTTAGCAAGCGAATCTATCATAACATCTTTTCTAACTTCATGTGTCAAGTTCTTCATGGTTTCTTAAGGCCTATTCAGTATGTGATTACAAACCCGTTTTCCGTATTATCAAAATAGAATCCAACTTAATATGCATTTGGCTCCTTTATTCTCACAAACACGCAAAAATAATTATTATGATACATCTAAGATATTCCTTGTAAAAAATGGCTTTTTCTTGTTTCCATTGTTTTTAGAAAACATAGACGACAAAACAATGACGAACATGGGAACTGACATGCGAGCTGACATGCCCATCACTCAATCATACCCATCGTCCCTACCTAGTTCTCAAATGTAAGACGAAGAAGAAGAAGAAGAAGCATTGAATTTTTGCAAGTCTCCTCCAGTCCTCCATTGAGCTATTGCTTTTCTATCTTATACAAGTTGTAGTAGAATTGAGCTTCAATGAGTACCAATGGTTGAACAATCATCTATCAATTAACTATATGTAAGTGTTTAAGTTTATAAGAAAGAACCAACAACAATCTTTTCTAATCTTTACTGTATTCTTATGCATGGATGCATTCGCCTTCATAGAAAGAGAGATATGTGGAGCGGTGGAGCAATGGAGGTGTTTAATATTTGAGAGAGAGACACGTGGGAGAAGGGTTAATTGATAGAATGACAGGTGTTCTTATGTTAGTATCTCTTTCCTTAAAAACCTTTCATATATTGATCCAATCTTGTAAAAACATAATTTAGTTTCACATAGACCGAATGCATTCTTAGAATACAAAACGACGAGTTTTATCCATTGTTTTCATTTTGTAAAATTATTCTAAAAAAAACATTTTATGAAACGTATACCGAACGTGCCCCAGGTATGTTTGGTACCTGGGATTGTGCTGACCCACCTTAATTTATTAAGTAACACTGTCATACACTACCTTTACCTTATTTTAAATTAACACCTAATCCATGTTTGGTTTAACTTGGGATAAGAGACCAGAATAATGACAATAATCATATCTCATGTTTGGTGATATATTGGGCTTGACTAATTCTGCACATCAAAATTTTTTTCCAGGTTTGCAAACTATTGTTTAAAGCATGAAACAATATATTATAATTATTATATAAACAACTTAGATATAAAGCTACATATCTGTGTTGTTGTAGCTCGTCACTTTCATCATAATTTCATTTTCGTACGAACTTCTTTAATAAATTTGTAAATAAAACAAAATTTGCCCTACTTATAATAAATATGACTGATATATATATTTTCATAAAAGCTTTACTACCAAGAAGAAATTTAACAAGCAAGTGCCAACAAGAAGTCCAAAGATACGATTTTCACAATTTCATAGATTAATTAAGCCACCACAATCAAAATAAGAGTGAACAGTTTTTACACATTGACAAGTCCACCAATTAATACAACAATGAAGGCTGAACTCTCTATCAACAGAAAACAAAACATGAATGCTTTTTAGAAATTACAAAATGAGTGTTCATTTGCAGAACGGGCTTGTCAAACATTGTTTGAGGCGGAAATATACGTCAAAAACTAGGTAGACTCTCTACTAATACCGGCGAGCAGATTATCAACATACATTTTTTTTGCTTCATTATCTAAGGACATGAACATAGAAATATTTTGGGGTTTCTCCTTAATGATTTTCAATGCCTCAATTCGGTCTAGGATAGAGAGTCTCATATTCTTAAGTTCCTCAGCAATATCATATCGATTTTCATTACCTTTCACTATTAGTCACCAATTGCATTCTTTTCCAGATTCTTCAAAAAACTTACCAAATGCAACCAAGATTTTATCTTCATCGGTTCTTTTCCTTTTTTTTTCCAATGGACTGAGATCCAATACCATCTTTGCTTATTGACATGGGGCTTGTATCATTCTCGCCTTCTATCTCATCTTCATTGTTGCTCTGATCCTCAACCATCTCAGCAGGGACTTCAGTCGCATTTCCATTAGCACGGTCATTCCCAAATATGTTAGCTAGTCTCTCATACACTGGAAAAGGCTTGTTTCTCCATCCTTTTGTATTACTATTGTGCCACAATAGAAAAGAAAACTAAAATTAGCCAATTCTTAATGATCTTATGAATATGAAAATTTTAATCTCAAAGAATAAAGAATTTAAATCATTACCTGCTCATACATTTCCCATACTTTATTGATTTCAACTTCAACACACTTTTTATGTCATTCCATGCAAATCCACTCTTATTTATCATGTCATAGACAATGCTGTAATCCACCTTAAGTTTCTTCAACTTTGACCCAATATGTGGGTTTGCCTTCAAATTGGTATTAGGACATAATAGATGCAAAGCAGCCTCTATTTTCCGCAGTGTATCAGATTTGAAAGTTCCAGTGTCACAACGTTGTCCACTAGCAACCATACCATCAAGAACATTCAATAAAGCTTCTACTTCAAAGTTAGTCCAAATACGCCTTTTCCCTTGTTCTAAATTCTCATCACCCCCTTTCATTCTAAAAGAATGACAAAGATCAACAATACATTTCATCAGTCGATAGGAAAATAAATATAATCATGATGAACTATATCGACATATCAATAAAGTTTGATAACAACCAACACACACATATATATAATGATATATATATATACATATATATCAGATAACGACCAATATGGTTTAACTCATATATTTTTGGGACCAATTCAGTTTCAGCAAGGATAGTAATCAACACTAAAAACAAGCAAAGCAATGGAAATACAACCAAAGTCTAATAACAAAGAGGTCATACAAAGTTAGAGTGATACAAAGATTTCCTAATCAGCCAAATTCAAATGGATAATAATGCAGCAACTACAATCTATGTCCTTGCAGATCTTCCATTTGTTTCATCTCTTGCATCCCTTGTGGCCCCGGTATCCCTAACAGCCCTTGCAGCTCTTGCATCTCTCGCAATAATTTCTTCAACTTGTGCTGCTCTTGCTTCCTTGCAACCCTTCTTCGCCTCCACTCATTAAACATCTCTAAAACCAAGTTAGTCCTCCACGCATCTACATTGATCAGAAGATTCAACATTGCCAATCACATTAACTTATTCTCCATCATGTGCATCTAATAGAAATACTACATGCTCCATTGGATCAACGGACATCTCTCTCCTAATCAAATTATGCAAAAGGCAACAAGTTGTAATTATTCGACATTGTGTCTTTATTGGATAAAATGACGGACTCCTTAGTATTCCCCACCTTCCTTTCCGCATTCCAAAACAACGTTTTATAATATTTCTTGCCTTGGAATGCTTCATGTTAAAATATTCCACATGATCCCTAGGTAAATTTCCATCACCCCATTCTGATAGGTGATACCTTGTTCCTCTATATGGTGCAAGAAATCCCTCATCATTCGTATAACCACCATCTACAAGGTAATAATAACCTAATAGCCAAAATAAATTTCTATTAGTATGTATAAAGGCACAAAACCAGTGCCAATATAATCTAAACTTTGTTGGTTACTGCCATACCAGTGGGAACTCTTAATCCATTAGGCCTAGTGACTGCATTATGAAGAACTCTAGAGTCCGATGCTGATCCTTCCCAACCCGGCAAGACAAATATGAATTGTAAGTCACGAGAACAAACAACTAATACATTTGTAGCAACTTCACCCTTTCTCGTTCAATATCTTGGCTTGTCACTTGCAGGGACACATACTCTAATGTAAGTTCCATCTAGTGCGCCCAAGAAATTCTATTAAAACAAAAGGTTCATGAAATAATATCAACTGTATAACCTAGATCAGCCAATAACAATCGATTATTTCAAAAATTGAGTCCCTAAGATAAACTAACCTTAAAACACTTCCATCTACGATCTGTGCAGTCAGGAAGTACTGGATCTGGTACCCTCAACAAACTACCTTGCAGTCGCAGAACACCTTGTAGTATATAATGAAAGTACCTACTGACAGTCTCTCCAGATCGAAAAAATCTACCTCTAATAGTACTATTTTTTCACATGATGTGCAAGTATATGTACAAACATACATACTTGCTCATCCACAGACACCAACCCATCACTCTTTATCCTACCAACTGTACGTAACAGTTCACACAGTAGGCCAAAAGTTCTTCTATCCATTCTTAATTCGTTTACACACTCAGTATCACTATTACCTATGATACTATCTAAATAAAGTAAACGAGTCTCATGTCTAACAAATGAACGATTATTTAGGACTGCTCTTCCAACACGTCTCCATCTCAAATTCAACATCATTAACACAAGCATAGTGCAAGCGCACATTGTCTCTAGGTGCCACAATTCCACCAATAGGAACAACATAATTTTCCTTCGATCCATATCTAATTTTCAGATAAACATTCAAATCAATAAACTTCAAAAAGTTATGATGGATTTCAGAGTATATTTTATGCCATCTAGTTTTAGACATGAGATTGGAACCGTAAAATTGATTAATTTAGTTTTAGACAGAGTATAGTTTATGCCATCATTACTTTTTGAATGTTTAGCTCTTCAAACTAGATGGCATAAAATTGGAACTGCAAAATTAATTAACTTCAAACATGAGAGCTAAAACTAGAGAGCTCAAATCAATAAACTTTTTGAATGTTTTAGCTCTTCAAACTCTGTAGTTTTAGTTCTTCAACCATAAAATTGGAACAAGAGAATCAGAACAAAAATTAATCAATTCCATCATATATGTTTCAGATAAAAAAAATTAACCCAAACATTTATGTTGAATCATTCTAGCATTGACCAAAACAAATATAAACAAATCAAAGTCATGAACCACAAATATTTGAGAAGAAGATCCCATAAGAATCATTATATCATACACGTACGTTTCAGATAAAAAATAAACCCAAACAATTATGTTGAATCATTCTAGCATTGTCCAATTCAAATATAAGTAAATCAAATCAATAAACCACACATACTTGAGAATAAGAACCCAGAACATTTATCAATTCAATGAAAGATTAGAAGAAAAAACGTTTTAGAAGTAGATCTGAAGAACCCAGCCATGAAATTGATTAATTTTTAACAAATCCAAGCTACCCAGACACCAAATTTGTCATTAATCTAACACCCATAAACAACTTTCAATAGATAACCAAACCTTGGTTGGATTCCAAATCGAATTTTAAAACAAGGTACAAAGGAGGGTTGTAGAGGAGAACGATGATGATTAATGCAAGATAGAGAATGAATAAACATAGAGATTGCACTTGGGAGAGCTCAACAGTGGATGAGTTTCGCACTCTCTCTAAAAGGTTCGAGTTTCGCCTTGTTCGCTACCGAAGGAAAACTTGCGTTATAGAACGCGTCTTTATGGAACCCCATGAGTTTTGGGGTAGTTGTCTAAGAAGGTGTGGTGGTGGGCCCATAGATTACAAAACACCCATTCAATAAATCTCTTCTCAGGCCAAACACGGGTTATGATTATATAAGGAAATAAGACAGTCTAATCCCTCCCAATCCAGGTACCAAATATACCCTAACTTTCTTGATTAGAGACTTTACACTTTTTACCTACGGTGAAAATGAAAATGAAAAGTTAAAAGAATTCACCCACCTCGTGCACTATTCGTGCAAGAATGTTACGAAGGAATACAAAATCCCAAACTAACATCATTGACTTGGAAACAGAACCTTGTTATGAAAATCAATTTATTTGATGAGAAATTCTTCGGTGCGCTAACCGCACCACGTGTCATATACCCATCGAATAGAAAGTCGACAGTGTTACATTTCCCTCACCTAAATCTCTTCTTATTTCTCTCCATTCTTGTTCCTCTCTTCATCCTTATGTTCCCAGATTAACAAAAGCTTCTCTCCCCAATACAGTACAACTGAGGCAAGTATAGATCTTTCTTCTCTCTTAATTATATCATGGCTTTTGTAGTTCAACATTACTGTAAGCTACAAAACATAATTATCATAAACCCCAATTTTACATCCAATGATGGGCAAAAAAAAGAACTCGGCAAGACTATCTGATCAAACCAAAACGACAATCCACGTCTCTTAATTTCTCCAACTCCTCTTCTTGTTTTTGTCTGTGTGATTTTGAGAGAACTAAATAAAAACGAGGGTCTCTCTCTCAAAATCCTTCTGTAGAGGCGAAATCCGAGTCATGGTTGGAGTTGGCGACGAAGAAGCAGGTGTCCTCATGATAAGAATCTGAGAGCAAGTTAGAGGGGGTGGTGGGGGTTGGATCAGGGTTTGGCATGTTTTGTGGTCTATATTCTGATGACGGCAATATTCAACTTGGAGGAATTGCAGGTTGAATTATCGGAGAAGAACCTCTCTCCCGTAATTGGGAAACAAAAAGGAAGAAGAAAGGAGAGAAAAAAGAAGAGATTTAGGTGAGGGAAATGTAACACGTGTCGACTTTCTATTCGATGAGTATATGACACGTGGTACGGTTAGCGCACGGAAGAATTTCTCTAATTTAATATTTTCTATTTCAGTTCAGAGAAGTCTTGGTGGCGACATCACGTGAGTAGCGCGTGCTATGTTTAAAGGAGTCTGTTAGTGTTAATTAAGGTTGTTAAGAGCCGTTAAGCATGTTTAGTGTTACCCACTTAGCTAGTGACACGTGTCACAGTGGTTAGATCAAACTCGTTTCATTTTATCTGAAAAACATATATCCAAGTTGTTTTTCTTCTGCATTTCTTTTATTTTCCAATTTAGGGTTTCTACTTTAACAAGCCTGAATCCAAATGGCCACTCCCCTCCTCCTCCAATCAGCTACACTCTTCTTCACACTCATCTTCCTCCTCCCATCCGCCTCCGCCACGTCGTCACCCTCCCCCTCCATCCAGCTCCGAACCGCCGCTCTCTCCGTCACCGACTTCGGCGCCACCGGGGACGGCGTCACCTACGACACCGCCGCCATCCAGTCCGCCATCGACAGCTGCTCCACCGCGCCCTGCCGCGTCCGTTTCCCGTGCGGAGGGACCTATCTGACGGCGACGATCCGCCTCAAATCCGGCGTCGTTTTGGACATCGAGGAAGGCGCGACGCTGCTCGGCGGGACGAGGATGGAGGACTACCCGGCGGAGCAGGAGCGGTGGTACGTGGTGGTGGCGGAGAACGCGAGGGATGTGGGGATCAGCGGCGGGGGAGTGGTGGATGGTCAGGGGTTGGAGTTTGTGAAGAGATTTGATGAGAGGAAGAATGTGATGGTGAGCTGGAACTGGACCGGGGCTTGTGTGGGAGACGAGTGCCGACCCAGACTCGTCGGCTTCATTGACTCCACTAATGTCAAGCTTGACAACATTCAGTTGCGTCAGCCGGCTTACTGGTGGTACGTCTTTTCTGATTAATTTTGATTTTTCCGATCCGTTTTATATTTATATTTATAGTAATGAAATATGAGTATGATAAGCAATGCAATTACTAGTTACGTCGGCTATTATCAGTAAACAATGTCATTTTAAGCGGAGATTAACCAACAGCTAGGATATGCTGATCATCTGATTAAGGTGTATAAATTTGGGAATTCATTTATAATATGTAAGAACTACGAAGAAAAGAAAGAGTCAGCTGTTGCTTCATATAGCTGGAGCATTAGTAGAATGCCAGTTTTGTTAATATATAAATTCGGTTTTGAGATACTCTTCACTTGGCAGCTTGGCCGACCAACTTTAGGGAAGTGCTAGAGTCGTTGTCATTGATTCAGAACAATGAAAATGCAAGAATATGATATTGTAAATAAATTTACATACAGTCGGTAGTCAGATGTGAAACTTAACTTGTCCAATTTTGGAACTTAGCAGATATCTGATAGATGGGCTGTGTGATTGCAGCTTGCACATTGTACGTTGTGAACATGTTACCATTCAAGATGTTTCAATTTATGGAGATTTCAATACACCAAATAATGATGGAATAGATATTGATGATTCAAATAATACAGTCATTACTAGATGCCATATCGATACAGGAGATGATGCTATCTGTCCAAAGACATATACTGGTCCTCTATATAATTTAACTGTAACAAATTGTTGGATTCGGACAAAGTCTTCGGCTATCAAATTTGGTAGTGCCAGTTGGTTTGATTTTAAAGGTCTGGTGTTCGACAATATCACTATTTCAGATTCTCATAGAGGGCTGGGATTCCAGATACGTGATGGAGGTAGTAACAAATATCTCTACCTGTTTTTGCATTATTGCTATGGCCATTACTTGTACAGATAAAAAGAAATTCAATCCCATTATTATAGTTGCAGCTTTGGGTCAAGCGATCCTACCAGTCACTTGATAAGTAGACTGTACTTTTAACAAATCAATGTAGCTCAATGTACTAATATGTTGTTACTTGTGCAGGAAATGTGAGTGATGTTATCTTTTCAAACATTAATATCAGCACAAGATACTATGATCAATCCTGGTGGGGAAGAGCAGAGCCTATTTATGTGACTACTTGTCCACGAGACTCTCATTCAAAGGAGGGTTCGATCTCTAACATACTCTTTGTGAACATCACTGCAAATTCAGAGAATGGTGCATTCTTATCAGGCTCTAAGCACGGGCTTCTTAGTGATTTGAAATTCATCAACGTGAATCTGACTTACAGAAGATGGACCAACAATGTGGGTGGGTTGGTGGACTACAGACCAGGATGCCAAGGGCTGGTAAAGCACAGTACAGCTGGTTTCATCTTAGAACACATCAATGGCTTAGTGTTTGACAATGTTAACATGAGATGGTCCGATGAGCAATTACAACAGTGGAATAATCCTATGGATTTCAGATCTGCTACTGTAAATAACATTTCTCTGCTCAATTTCCATTCAAGCCTATACACACAGTGAAACAGATAGAAAAAACCACCAAATTGTCATGCGTTTGATTGTATGCGGGGAACACATTATTTCTTGTAGATCGTGTATGCAGACAATGCAGTGTTACCGGAAATGCTCATATGGCCGGCGACAGTCTATGTATTAATGTATATAGGTTTGTATGAGTTCAGGGTATTGCGAAATAAAGAATTCAGTTTTGTTCAACACTTAATATGATTGAAGTCGTAAAATCGGTGGTGATTGCTGCATGAGACAACTTCAGAAGCTCGCAGTGGCTATCAGGCCATTAGTATGTGTTGTTCACTGTGAACCTATTTCTCAGACTACCCCATCATTGTTAGTTGGTTATTGCTGAAGCCTTGGCATCTTTCTGTATAGTCGTTAAGATCAGATTTTGCTGGTTTGGTTTTTGTACTCCTGGCTATCAATATAGAGCTATGTATGATCAATAAGTGAGATTTCCGGGAAAAGAAAGTAAACCAAACAAGGCATTCGAGGGTAGTTACGGTATTCCACTAGAAATGTTTTTACTTTTCCATACATATGCTCAAGTAATGTTCTAAATATCCCGATATATTCTCGATATATCCCTGATATTAAGAAAACGATACGATAAGTTGCTTATCGGTCAACCCGAAAAATCAAGTCAAATGACGATATATCAGGTCAAACCGAGTTTGACCCGATATATCAGTGTTTTTATTATTTTTTTTCTAAAAATCACGTCGTTTAAAAAAAATAATCTAAAGAAAATAAAAATTTCGTTAATAATATTCAATGACGAGAGAGTTTATGAAAAATGATCACATTTTATTTTTATTAATTAATACTATTTATATATTTTAATTTTCAAAACAATCAAATATTTTTTTTGAAGTTTATTTAATACATTTATTTATATAAGTTTTAATTTCTCAAGTTTATTTAATATATTTTGATGTATATGTTTATAAATATATTAAATTTAATGAAAAATTAGCAAAAACGATAAATCCGATATATCTCGATATATCTCCGTTATATCCTTATTTTACAAAACCGATACGATGCCGATAACTGCTATTTAGAGCTCAACTCTGCAGTCAAGTTTGAAGGCGCAAAGGTCGCTCAGTTAAAACATGAACAGAAGACTACCGTTCTTAGTTTGCAACCGTAACAATGTAATCTATACCCCATTTTCCCGCCACCTATCCCTTCCATACTTCCCGCCAAACCCACCGGATTTAACATCTCTGTGCCTTAACGGTCAACTGAGAGAAGCCCTGGTCGAAATGACCCTACAAGGCCTTGCCATGAAGTTTCAAGGTTACTACACCCTCTTAAACGAGTGCATAACCAGAAAGGCGTACAGAGAAGGTCAAAGAGTCCATGCCCATATGATCAAGACTAATTATCATCCACCGATGCACCTCCGAACCCGGCTCATTGTTTTCTATAACACCTGTGATTGTTTGGGTGACGCACGCCGAGTGCTCGATGAAATGCCTCTGAGAAATGTGGTGTCGTGGACGGCCATGATTTCGGCTTATTCTAAGAGAGGGTATGCCGCCGAAGCTACTGATCTTTTTCTGCAGATGCTAAGATCAGGTATTATTGGAACTACAATCTGTTATTGTTTAAGAACTGTTGCTGTTGTTGTTACATTCTCTTATACATTGGTAATGTTTTGTTGATGTTGCAGATGAGGAACCTAATGAGTTCACGTTCGCGACAGTGCTTACATCATGTATTGGTTCTTGGGGGTATGACTTGGGCAGACGAATCCATTCTCTTATAATAAAAACAAAACATGAATCGCATATATTTGTCGGCAGCTCCCTTCTTGACATGTATGCCAAAGCTGGTAGAATGGTGGAAGCTAGACGAGTTTTTGACAGCTTGCCTGAAAGGGATGTTGTTTCTTGTACGGCTATAATATCTGGTTATGCCCAGCAGGGTCTTGATGAAGAGGCTTTGGAGCTGTTCCGGCAGTTGCAGAGGGAAGGAATGACTGCCAATTATGTCACTTATGCCAGTGTTTTCACAGCACTGTCAGGGCTTGCTGCTTTGGACCTTGGCAGGCAAGTTCACAACCATGTGCTTCGCTGTGAAGTGCCTTCGTATGTGGTTCTTCAGAACTCTCTGATTGATATGTACTCAAAATGTGGAAAGTTGAGTTACTCAAGACGAGTTTTTGATACCATGCCTGAGAGGACTGTTATCTCATGGAATGCAATGCTGGTAGGATATAGTAAACACGGAATGGGAAATGAGGTGGTTAAGCTTTTTGAGCTCATGAAAGAAGAAGATAAAATCAGACCAGACAGTGTCACTTTTTTGGCAGTTCTATCTGGTTGCAGTCATGGTGGAATGGAAGATAGAGGGCTGGAATTCTTTTATAATATGAGGAAAGGGAAAAATGGAATTGAGCCAGAACCTGAGCACTATGGATGTGTTGTTGATCTGCTTGGACGTTCTGGTCGAGTTGAAGAAGCATATGAGTTTGTTAAAAATATGCCTTCTGAACCAACTGCTGCAATCTGGGGTTCCCTTTTAGGGGCCTGTAGAGTTCACTCGAATGTTAGGATTGGTGAATTTGTGGGTTTTCGGCTTCTAGAAATTGAGCCTGAAAATGCTGGGAATTATGTTATTCTTTCTAATTTATTTGCTTCTGCAGGGAGATGGGAAGATGTAAGAACTGTGAGGGAGTTAATGACAGATAAGGCTGTGATAAAGGAGCCTGGAAGAAGTTGGATTGAGCTTGACCAAGTCCTTCATACTTTTCATGCGAGTGATCGCTCCCATCCTAGAAGGGAAGAGGTATCTGCAAAGGTGAGAGAGATATCAGCAAAGATAAAGGAAGTTGGTTACTCTCCTGAGTTGGGTTGTGTTTTATATGATGTGGATGACGAGCAGAAGGAGAAGATACTTTTAGGCCACAGCGAAAAGATGGCTTTGGCTTTTGGGATTATTGCTACCCCTGAAGGTGCACCAGTCCGTGTGATAAAAAACCTTCGCATTTGTGTGGATTGCCATAACTTTGCTAAATTAGTCTCAAAGATATATGGTAGAGAAGTCTCTTTGAGAGATAAAAGCCGGTTTCATCACATGGTTGGAGGGATTTGTTCTTGCGGAGACTACTGGTGAGTTTTGAAGATTCATGCTGAGATTGAAAGTCAGAAGCAAATATGACCATACAGCAATGATGACAGTGAAAGCATTGTGTCGGGACTTCTGAGGTGAACAAGAAAAGCATTGGAGCGAGCTTGTTATGCACCTTGACCAATTGTGATATCATCTGAAGTACAAGGTTTTTTTTCTATGTTCTTCGAATCCTTTCAAGATTATTCTTGATGGTGTCATTGGAGAAGATTATTTTTCTCAAGACTAAAGCAAAGGCAAACAACATGCAGTTGCATCTCACCACTTCATGCCTAAACATGGATTTTGTCAAAATTTGAAGATGTCCTTTTATTGGATGCCGATTCAGAAACTTCCCCTTGATATGATAGAACATGTAACGCCAGTGTCGATGGAAAGTGCTGTGAAGTTTGAAGTAAATGCCTCAATTGCATTGTGAATATGGACATGCTGCAGCTTGCTTGGTGTTCCATCTGGAGAAATAACTGTTTCAACTACTTGAATAGGTGGAGCATGATGCAACCTTACAGGATATTCACAGAAGTAAACTGAAATAGCTCAATCGATACAGAGAAGTAGGTAGCTTCATACTCTCCAAATTTTGGTTCCATACACCTATATAATGGCGTATGCATTACAATTTTGATCCAGTGATAATATATAAAGATTTCTTCCCGTTAGCTTCTGCTTTTCGTATACAACCTTGTTCCACTGGGCTGTCGATTTAGACGCCAGCTCCACTTCATTTGCGTTCACAAAGGTAGTAACCAGCACCAGTTCATACCACAGGCTCCTAGCTAAGATGTCCGGTTTTATGCGTCCTGGTTTGCTATGGTGCGAAGCATAACATAAGAGTTCAAAAAAGCTGGTGTACCTTCAAATGTACAACACATTTTTAAAATTGAACTTCAAAACTTCAACACACTATTCACTACACAAGTTGTTGGCATAGGCTTTTCACTACTAATCACGGACCTCGAGTCAAGTCCAGCCCAAGCCGGCCATGTAGATGGCAAGACAGCAGCGCCAGCTGCGCAATGAGCCATCCCGGACCTTAATCCAATTGGGAACGCACCTGCATGCGCACTCCAAAGTGAGTCTTAGAAAGCACCTCAAAGGGACCTAATCTCTATTGAGAAATAAGTGTTCCACCTACCTCAATCCAGCTATATAAGGTTTAATCTCTCTCCTAATTAAGTAAGCAATTAATATTTACCTACCACTATTATGTCAACATATATACAGTGTCTGACTTAACCATTGGAGAGTCGAAGACTGCTAAAACACGGTTTCTCTTCTAACGCTGCATTGTATCTTACTTGATAAGTGGGAGGCGGATCAAATGTTAACATACATCACAGTATATGCGTAACAAAGGGATTATCTCAAGGAGGCAATCCACTATGTTAACACAAGTCACAAGTGCACCAAGAACGCAAGAAACATATCACATCTACTAGCCATATTATACGTTTGAGGTTTAGACCTGATCTGGGATGCTTCTTAGAAAAACAATTTTATGTTTCAGGTTGTGATTGTTGTCTATAATGGTGAATTAACTCACATAAATTACATCAAATAGAAAAGGTACATACCATATTTGAAATTGGAAAAGTCACTAATTCCTCAAATTCTTCACTTTTCATCATAAAACAACATAATACTTTTAAGAAATTTTAGTTTTCGCAATTGAATGATTCAGATCACTAGATCTCCGACAGTTCGGTAATGTCACCAAAGATTTTTCATATTTGAGTTTGATCCAAAAATTACTCAAAAACTTTTTGTTTCAAGACTAATTAATGAGTCTAAGATGTGTAATCCGATCGTTTATAAATAAATAAATAAATATATATATATCTCATTTGAAAAACGGCCCCCATATAGGTTCGGCCACATCGCTCAAAACGACTCGTCGCACAGCGCAGCATATCACACTATTCTCTCCTTTACCAAACAAAAATTCACTCCACTCCATCTCTCTCTCTCTCTCTCAGCTCCCCCCGAGCGAGAAGAAAGTCATACCCTCCCTCCCCCCCACCAAAAAAGAGATGCTCCGCCAGCGCCTCATCCAAACACTCCGTACCCGCGGCGGCTCCGCCACGGGCCCCAGCCGCTGGACAAGCCCCGGCCACGAAGAACAGCCCAAAGGCTACCTCTTCAACCGAACCCCTCTCCCTCCCGGCCAGTCCCGCAGATGGGAGGACTGGGAACTCCCCTGCTACGTCACCAGCTTCCTCACCATCGTCATCCTCGGCGTCGGCCTCAATGCCAAGCCCGATCTCACCATCGAGACCTGGGCCCACCAGAAGGCCCTCGAGCGCCTCGAGATCGAGCAGTCCGCCGCCGCCCTCTCATCTGAGCCGTCCGAATGAGGCAAATTCGAATCCAACGGATCGTTGAGGTTTCAGATGGCTTCTTCTCTTGTTTTCCGATGTTGATATGATATGTAGTTTGAAATAAGGGTTTCTGGATCGTTTAAAATTGAAGCTTTTGAGTACTCTTCCTAATTTTTGTTGCTTAATTTGAAGATTATTTTTTGGATGTTTGACTATAGCTGAAAATTTTCGTCGTTTCGATTTATGCTTTGTGATTTGAGTTTTGCAGCGGTGTTAATTAGCTATGTGGTAGGATTGAAATGTGGTGAAAAATGTGATTTACATTACTGGCTGTTGTGTTGAAGAACATAAATAACTTTAATCTTCGAGTGAGCTGACTACGGATAGTGAGTGTAGGGTGGGGGCGGTGTGATGCCCTTGGCAATTAGCATGGCACACAATCGAGGTTTTTTATTTATTTAACTTTGTTAGAGGAAGTGACTTGCAGAGGATGAGATGTGGACTCCTGATTTAAGTGTACAACTCATGAGCTGCAAGTTGTGGTACCTATATAAGATTGAAAACAATGATAAGTTTACTCTGAGGTTTTTGAACGATTTGAGTTGTTGAAACTTTGCAGAGGTTTAAACTAATGATGTATTGTAAGAGGTGTCTCCAATCATAGAGGATGATGGTATTAGGTTTTAAAAAATGCCTTTGTACTTGTGAGAAGTGTCTCCCTTGGGCTTGTGTAGTCTTGTATTCTTTAAACTTGGTTGATGTGCAGGATTTTTAATTCCTAAATCACCAATTGAGTGCCATTAGCTGAAATTTGAACATTGTTTTTATTACCTATGCTTAAATAAACTGTTGGTACACTTTTGTGTGGGCTTCTTCTGCATGCTTTCTGCTGCTCATTACTTGCTTCATTGGATATTTTAAAAATGTGCTAATAAAGAAGTGATAGTAGACGTGTTTCTGTGTAAACAGATTCTTCTTAATATCAATATTTTGGTGATATGTTGTATTTTCATTTCATACAACTTAAAGTGTAGTGCTTTGTGCAATAAAATGAAGGATGTGGTACTGAGATTGCTGTTACAAAACATTGATTATGTTGCTAACAAAGATCATCCTGTTTGCGATGTTATTATAGAAGGTGGGTTGAATTGGGATGCACTAGCTTCTCAGATATCATCTTTCCTCTTCTGATTTTCATCTTAAAGTCTTTCACTGTTTATAGCCATATGGAAAGCTGTTTTGCCTGACCTATGAGGTTATCGGTTTAAAAAATGGATTCTCAATTTTTAGATTGTAGTTGTGCAGTCTAGCCTTTTATGTTGGATAGGTAAATGTTACATTCTCGGACTGCATTTATTGTGACCGCCTTTTATGAGTTACTACTTACGGGTATCAAGTATCCCCAGTTTTAGAATTGTGGGTACTTGATCCGAGTAGAATCACATTCATACAGCTATGGGAATGGCTTATGTGACTTCATACTGGTTACACTTCATTTTTCTTCTTCATTTAAGCAGATAGATAGACTTCATTTTTCTTTTTCTGTTGCTTTTTATAGTCTTGCTTTCTCCCCTTTTTTTAATTATTTTTATTGATTTACCCACTTGTGATGAAATAGATTTTGGATACAGTTTCTCTGTTTGCTTAGGGCGTTGGGTTCTTTGTATGATCATAATGTTGTGAACCTTTGTAATTACCAATCTTAATGGTTCTCTTCACTCATGGAGACCATGGATATGGCTATCAGACTCAAGATTTGAATGAGGCAAATCGGTCCTTCGTTATTTATCAACTGATACATCATCCCGTTCTCCGGCTCAATATGGTTTGGAGAACCTTGCAGCTTTGTCTCTCCCTTGTTGGTGCCTGAATTTGCAAGATCAAATTTCTGGAAGCTCTTGTTTCGTTGAGTGCTCTCTTCCATTGACCTGTATGGAGAAATCCAAATAATAATTTTTGTTTTATCAAATAACAACACAATCCAATGTAAACCAATGGAGCTGCACTCTCCCAAGTTCCAACAGGTGACGATGTATTTTAAACTGGTTGTCACCCTCTAGTATTTGTGATTACCAACATGAAACAAGGGTGTGTCACCTTTTCGGTATTACTGTAGGGGTGGTTAATATGCAGACGTACATTACAGAGGAAAGAAGCAAATGCTCGGAAATTCTCCTATATATGTTAGATCCTCGCACTAACATAAACGATTGGTACCGGATACTTCGTCAGAGTTCCAACAATTACCAGCAGAATTGGATCAACGATGACGATGCAAATGGGGTGGCTTTAATTGCACAACTAGTCTTATCCCTAGCATAAGATCACATGATACTACTACATGTAATTTCACACCCCTTAATGTAATGCATCCGTAAAGTTGGACAAATAGTATTTCATGTAGTTTGGCCTAGAGGAGAACCTTTCACTTGGATGCAGAGGGGGCGGTTCTAATTTGTTTAGTTCAGCTCTCTTAGTGCTATAATGAAAGATTATTACTTTGTCAATTTATCACACCCTGAAAATCGCCCATGAGAATCCCTACTTGGACCTGCACAATGAGCTGAAATTCATGTCTGTTACAGGAAAGTAATTCTTGTTTGCTACTAATACCGTGTAATAATGCATTAACTTTAAAAAGTTTTTCAACTAGGACATGGTTGTAAACTAAATATTCAGCGGATCTGGGCTTGAAAGAGAAGATGGATAAAAGTGATACCAAGTAACAGAAAGCTAAAATGGTACTGATCATTAGAAAATAATCCAATTTATCCCAAATTTTTCCAGTAGCATCTATGACCTAGACACTACCCTCAGCCCCCAAGTTTACAATAAGAAACAGAAGGAGCTCCATTACAATCTATTTAGTAAAACATATACACTTTTGGTCGGCAGCCAATCCCGAACAATAAATAGATGCACATAAATATGCTAGGATGGGTATAAGCAGTTCAGCACTTATTATTAGGATATCATGGAAGAAAACAAGCACAAACTTACGGAGGAAGTTGTTGAAGATGTAGTTCATGAGAGCTTGGAAGGTGCTTGGAGCATTGGTCAAGCCAAAGGCCATGACCAAGAATTCATAGTGACCTTTGTGTGTGCGGAAGGCTGTTTTCTCAATGTCTTGTTCTCGCATTTGGATTTGGTGTAACCGGAACGAAGGTCGAGTTTGGTAAAATAAGTTGCCCCATGTAGCTCATCTAACAACGTCAATGATTAGTATTGAAAAACGGTCCTTCATAGTAACCTCATTGAGCCGGCGATAGTCAACACAAAAGCGCAAATTCTTGTCTTTTTTCTTAATTAGGAGTACTAGTGATAAACAAGGACTTGTGTTGTGACAGATAATGTCGGAAGCGAGGATTTTTCGGACTTGACTTTCTAACTCCGTTTTTTGTGAATGGGCGTAGCGATACGGGCTTACACGTATTGGGTCGGCATTTGGCACCAAGTTAATGCTATGTTCAATAACATGGGCCGGTGGTAGACTGCTTGGTGTTTGGAACAATTCAGCATAAACTTGTAACAATTGGGCTACACACCGTGGAAGATCAAAGGCAGAAGTTGGGCCTTGAGTCACCGAGTGGTTTTGGGTTGCCTCTACCAACGCAACCAATGTCGATGTATCTGAGACTATGAAGTATCTCCGACCACTGTGTAATATTTTCCCTGCTTATAGAATATCATCACCTTGTCAGCAAAATACCAGCCAATGAGCCCCAACGTGCTAAGCCAAGGTTCACCCAAGACTAAATCACATTCTTCCACCGGAAGCAGCAAAAAATCAGTTGTAAACCCATAGGATTGCATCGTCACCGGAACTAAATGGAGATGGAGACAAACCGCAGTGTGGGGTCAATGTGTATTGGAAGATGGAGTTTTGATGCAATAGCAGGGTTTAGGAAATTGGAGGCCGAGTCACAATCAATGAAGATCCGTATGGCCGCATCAAATTGTTGAGAGATGGTTTGGCGATAGTGTGGAGTGGTAACAGCGCGACAACATCCGCGGTTTCCTCCAACTCGGACTTGGCATCATGAAATTCCTAAGGTTCGTCAGCGGAAGCAGTCTGTTGTGGCACTAAGATTGCCAGAAACGATTGCTGACATACATGGCCAGTGGAATAAGGGCCGTGACAGGTCCAACGAAGCCCATATGCCCTTTTGTCATGTTGTTCTACTGGGGACCAATGCCGGACGGTGGGAGATGTTGTTTGTCTGGGAGTGGAGAAAGGAATTTGAATTTGGGGGCTGAGGTGTTTGGTCGGTGTGGCTAGGAGTAATGGAGGAAGAGTTGGCGTGGGAGGGACCACTGTCTAGGGGTGGGCGTGGGTTGGCAGTCCATGACAATGGCTTGCAACTCCAAACCGGTGTCGGGCGGTTATCCTGGAGCTTGCCCTCATAGTGCTGAGCAAGTTGGTGGGCGTGGGAGACGGATCGGGGACCCAGTGCTAGGGCATCATGGAAGAGCTCCGGCTTCAATCCACCACAATACATTGGCCATAAATCAGTGTGGCTCCACTTTGGCACGTGGCAGGCTAATTTCGTGAATTCATCGAAGAATTCATCAACAAAGAGACGTTGTTGCAGGTGGGCAAGCCCAGCCTTAAAATCTACCGGGCTGCCGGAACTGAAATTCTCCCAAAGCGTCCATAAAGTCATCCTAAGCAACATTTGGCATGTGCTGCTCTAGGTAGTTCACCATAGCGAAGGACCCAGATTCAAATGTGCGGCCACGACGTTCACCCGCTCATGTAAAGGAAAGCGGGTTGTCCGAAGATAGTGGTCCACCATAGACATCCAGCCAACGGTGTCATTGCCGTAGAACTTGGGAAGCTCGACCTTCGGTGGCCAGAATGTAGGGGTATTGAAGTGGGTTTGTTGTTGCCCAAAAGGTTGGGATGTGTTCGGCGGTGGGTTGGGTGTTGTGGAATGTGATGGTGAAAAAAGTACTGAGTGGAGGGGTAAATCTAGACGGAAATGGGTTAGTCATACCCATAACCTCCAACATTTTGTTGGCCGAGGTAGATGCTGACGATGATGGCGTATAGTTGCCGAAAGTCAGCGTCAGTGAGGAAGTGGGTTGGGTGGTGGTGACGGGTGTGGAAGATGGTGAGTTTGGGCGGTCTAACAGTTGGGAAGAAAGCGATTGTATTTGGGCGGAGATGTTATGATGGAGGGTTGTTTAAGACGTGAGGAAGTTTTGCTGGAGTTGTACCATGGTGGCACAGATATCTCTAGCTTGGGTATGTAGGTGCTCAATAGAAGCTTGAACGGAGGAGGGTGGAGGAGGGGTTGTGGTATTAGGTGGTGTGGTTTGACTAGTGGTGATAGTGGAAGAATGGGAGTGTGGTGTTGGATCGACAAAGGGGCCGAACATAGGTAGCGACGACGTGCCGGTTTGGTTGCCATGCATCGTTGCAAGCTCTTGATACCAATGTTGTGTATACACAGAGAGAGAAGGGAAGGAAAAAGAGTAAGGGCATGTTTGTTTGCTAGGATTAACCTGGATAGCCTTAAATAAAGAGTACAAAAAAGTTAGTCCCGTGTTTCCTGCTAACAAGTATAAACTTAAATAGCCTTACGTAATTCTCAAATTCACCTCCTTAAGGGGTGTTATACTGGGGACGCCTTTTCCTCACCCTTAGATGGCGAGGTCACCAATAAAGAGTGCTCAAGCATTTTTCTTCTTCTTTTCTCAACAGAGCATCATGATCACTTCTTTAGCAGCAAGTAATTTCATCTATTTATGCGTCTCTCTCTTCTCTACTTGATTCATTCTTTCTCTTCTATGATAAATCCATGGATTGTTGATTTCGTAGAAGAAGAAAAAAAAATTGAAACTTGGGATTAGGGATTTGTTGGGAAGCTGATAGCTTTTTCTTGTTGATGTCTTGCTGGGTTCTTCATTAATATGGTGGTGGCGGGGTTATTAGCAAGAATCAATTGAGACTTTAGCCAGGGGCTCATGAATGCACACCTTACTTGCAACATCAATTGAACTTCTGAATCTTTTGTATGTCCACTCAACACAACTTGCAACATCCTCATCCCTCAATATGAACTAATTGTTAATCCATAAACACCAAATCCCTCATATGAGTTTCAAAGAACAATAAGACTGATCATCATATGATTTTCTTATTTGTTGTCAAGTGTGAATGTAAAGCAATCAATATTCTTATATGGTTATATATAAATAAATTGAATGATACAGATTTACAAATATGAAGTTGGTCTGTACTTAGTCTTCTCTCTTATTTTTTTCTTTGTTTTATGGTCTTCAAATGTAATAACCCTCGTTTTCAAACAATATTTGAATTTAATTAAATTCTATTGAGTTGTGAATTTTGTTTTAAATCGAATTTGAGTTGTTTGCAATCGTTACGAAACGGAAACGGAAGCGTTCCGAGAACGTTTAATAAGAAAACGTTACGTTTCCGAACGAAATTATCGACTTTTATTCCGTCGCTCGGTTTCAAAAACTTCCTTCACGAAAGTTGTAGAGCACGTCGATACGAGTTCGTGAATATGTGACGCATTCGAATCGGACGTCGGAGGTAAAAGTTATTAACGTCGGAAGTTAGTTTCCGATTTGGAAACTAGTATAAAAAGGGAATTTTTGTAACTAGGGTTTCCATAACAGGAAACCCATTTCTTTTCCGCCGCATTCTCTCTCTCTCTCTCTCTCTCTCTCTCTCTCTTCCTCTCCCCTTCTCCCCGATCCCTCTCCCTCTCACTTTCGGCCTCACCTCCGATCTCCCTTCAACAGGGAGACGTGCTTGTCACCGCCTAGCCGGGAAGCACCACGCCGCTCCCCTCTCCAACCCCTGAGCTTGCAGCGCTCAACCTCACCGCCGAGAGCACCACTCATTCCCCGAGCTCCTTCGCCGACACCATCCTCCACTCGCCTCCGGAGCCTCCGCGATAAGGGTTGAACCCCGATTCACCTCCACACGGCCTCGCCTCCACACGGCCTCACCTCCACTCGCATCGACTGCGTCGGCCTCCCTCACGTCACCACCGACGAATCGAAATCTCCATTTGAACTAGGTATGATTGTTGATTTGAAGTTGTGTGTGCTTGAATGGTGATTTGGGGGTGATTGGGAGAATTTGGATTCGAATTTGGGAAGGATCGGCAGTGAAGGAGGGTGGGAGATACCGCCGCCTCTAGGCGGCGCGTGAGGGTGTTAGGGGTAGCCTAGGGGTGGTTGAAGGCCGTAGGAAGGAAGAGGGGGAGGAGGGGGAGAGTTTAGGCACGGCGGTGGCGTCACACGCTCCGTGGTTAGCCTCGGCGCGTGGGCCCCACGCGCGGCCGGCCGGAGGTGGCGCGTGTGCCACACACGCCGCCGTGTGAGGTGGTGTAATTAGTTTTGACTGAAAGGGTATTTTGGTAATTTACTGTGTAACGGTAAATGTAAATTTTATTTACGTATGGTAAATGTAATTAAGTTTTACCTACGGTAAATGTAATTATAAATTACTTTCAGTAAATGTAAAAAGTAATTTGTAAAAGGGTAATTTAGTAAATTTTATTTACTGAGTTGTATTTACATTTAAAT
Source organism: Argentina anserina (assembly GCF_933775445.1). Lineage (NCBI taxonomy): Eukaryota > Viridiplantae > Streptophyta > Magnoliopsida > Rosales > Rosaceae > Argentina > Argentina anserina. The sequence continues at coordinate 14,889,372 of NC_065877.1, forward strand.
CGTACGTATACGTACAGAAATACGTATTAATATTTATACGTACAGAAATACGTATTAATATTTATACGTACAGAAATACGTATTAATATTTATACGTACAGAAATACGTATTAATATTTATACGTACAGAAATACGTATTTAATATTTATACGTACAGAAATACGTATTTAATATTTATACGTACAGAAATACGTATATAGTATTTATACGTACAGAAATACGTATATAGTATTTATACGTACAGAAATACGTATTAATTGAGTATTGCACAGTAACCGTGAATAGTGAACCGTGAACAGTAACTTCGTATAAACCAAAATTGCTGAACAGTAACTGTTTATTACTGTTTTGGCATTTAAAGGTTTACGAAACGATTCTAAATTCTTTTCTTATTCTTTTAAGGTGATCGTTAAATCGAGGAAAGGATTTATCATCGGAAATTGAGGATTTACGCTCAAGTCAATAAGGTGAGTAAAATCTCACTGAATTACGAATCTACCCTCGCGGTGATTCAACATTTTTGCAAGTGTGTTTATTTAATGAATTACAACATGTATATAACTTAGTGGACTACGTATATATATAGTATAATGGTAATAAATACATATATATATATAGTTCATTAAATTACATACTGTTATTAATTCATTAAAAATAGTCATTTCGGTGACAGAAAAAATTGTGCATGTGTGATTTTAATGGTACGATATGATGTGAGATTATCGTACGTAATTTTTCAGGTGTTTATGAAATATGACATGTATATGATATAGTGGACTATGTATATATTGTATAAATGGTAAATAAATACAAATATATATAGTTTGCAATATAATATACTGTTATGATTTTTATTATGATATATTGTGAAAGTTTTAAAACGTACAATATGATGAGTGATTATTGTACATGATTTTATCTCGGAAAATGTGAAATATTGTGATTTGTCTTCGGACGTGATGTGTGGTACAATATGATGTGAGATTATTGTACATGTGAGGCAAGTCGGAACCTAGCCTTTGGCCGGGCGAAAGTTACGATACAGTTAGAGCTCTAGTCTGTCTGCCATAGTACTGCATGAGGTAACGGGTGGTTATCTGATCATGGGTACTCAGCTTGTTTTGGATGTTGGGTGGCGGGTGGTTACCCAACATCAGCGGTATACTAAGTGAGGGGTAACAGATGTGTACCAGCGCTCATTAGTTACCATTTTGTGAAAGTATTAGAGTAACCAGATGGGTTGCTCGTTTTCTCATGATTTTCATTATACTGTGTTGATGTGGAGTTGTGTCTTTTATGAGACGAGAGTTATTTTAATATTTTACTCATACGAGCTGTAAAGCTTACCGGGTTTGTGTTGCAATCCCGGTGCACCAATTTCAATGGTGTAGGGAATACTTCCGCAGGTGCTGAGTAGTGGTGATTGAGTGACGACTCCGAAAACTCGAAGTCGATCGCATCCAGTCGTGGTGAGGTTCCAGCGTGGATTGTGTGTGAGATTTGGTGTGATTTTATTTGTGAGGTTGTTGTGAGGATTATACAATTCCATTTGTTATATGTTGAATTATCATTTGGGTTTGTAATAATCGGCTTGACTGAGTTATATTTTAAACTCAGATGTGATCCGCTGCGACATTAAAATGATTTCGATTTCATTGAGATTATTTTTGTGTTTAACGATTCTAAGATTTTGAGTTTTGAAGCTCGAAATTTTAGGGTCGTTACAGTTGGTATCAGAGCCTAAGTGCGTATTTGGCGATTATCAATATCATCCGGGAGCGATGATCCGACTGCAGGCGGGCCCCCATCACATGCTCCTCGGTATTGATATGTCGTCGGGTACGCGAGAGTGTTTTAGGAGCCATACCTAATGGTTTGGTCCTCCGAGAAGTATCGTGATGATACTTCGATGATTCATCATATCCTGAAATTTCATGTTCATACCTATTGAACCTGTTTAGTTGAATTCGAGATTTCACAAGTATTGACTAAGTGTTTCGTTGTTTGAAGGTGATGAATGCTGACAAGGGCCGAGGACGGGCGAGAGGACGTGGTCGAGGTAGGACCGCGGGCCGAGTCCGCAACGTGGAGAACCTTTATGAGGAGGCTGCTCCACAGGTAGAGCGGGTAGGCCGAGGTCGAGGTAGGGCCACAGGTCGAGTCCGCAACGTGGAGAACCTCTATGAGGAGGCTGCTCCGCAGGAGGAGCAGGATGAGCCAGCTCCTGCGGTTAGAGATGACGGTCGAGTGTTGAAGCTGATCAAGGATATTAGTGCACTGTCAGCTCCGACATTTCATGGGGGACTAGATCACATGGTAGCTGACCATTGGATCGAGGGTATGGAGGCTTATTTTGAGTTGATGGAGTGCACAGAGATTGAGAAGAGAAAGATAGCTACATTCTTTCTCAAGGGTGATGCTCTAGATTGGTGGAAGAGCATGAGACAGACTGTGGATGTGTCTACATTCACATGGGGAGATTTCACCACCATATTCCAAGAGAAGTATTTTCCAGCCTCAGTACAGGAGGACTTAGAGTTGGAGTTTCTGGCATTGGTGCAGGGAGACATGACCATTAGAGAGTATGATGCTCGATTCTCGCAACTGTATCGGTATGTCAGGCCTATGGGTGCGACTGCTTTAGCTCAGAAGTATCTACGTGGGCTGAAACAAGAGTACAAGACCATGATATCAGTCCTTTGCCTGACTTCACGGGAGTAGATATTTGAGAGTGCTATGAGTTTGGAACAAGCTGAGAAGACTCGAGCAGGTGATGTGGGGAACAGGGATGCGAAGGGGAAAGGCAAGGCGGTCTATACATGCAGCGAGCACTCAGGACCGAAGGATAGGTCATGGAAGAGGCCAAGACCCCACTATCAGGCCCCGACAAGGGCACCACCCTTAGCTATCAGGGCAGCACCAGTCAGACCATTAGCAGCGGTGAGGTGTTATGGCTGCAATGAGATGGGACATTACGCCTCAGCATGTCCGAAACTGAAGAGAGGAGGGTGCCACCGGTGCGGGCAGGTGGGGCACATAGCTCGAGATTGTACCCGACCACTTCCGGGTAGACAGGAACGACCGCAGAGACAGCTACCAGCAGGCCAAGCTAGAGTGTTCGCAGTGGGTCAGCGAGACACAGGAGTGGAAGGTACATTATCACTCTTTGACTACCTTGTTAGAGTACTGTTCGATACGGGAGCATCGCATTCATTTATTGCTAGTTCGGTAGTGGAGATGCTAGGATTGATTCCTACACCTCTTGGGAACGCTTTATGTGTCACTTCGCCCCTCGGAGTGTCACTTGAGTTAGAGACAATCTGCAAAGCTTGTCCGATCTTCATTGGAAGTAGAGAGTTCTCTGCTTCGTTGATTGTGATTCCGGATCACACTTATGATGTGATCTTGGGTATTGATTGGTTGAGACCACAGCATGCTGTGATTGATTGTTTCGACATGGTAGTGTCCTTTCATAGACCTGGAGAGCCAGTGTTTCGTTATTGTTGCCTCAAGTCCGACAACGCCATGAGATCAGGAGTTTTGGCACATGTGGAGTCAGTGGATCAGGAAGTGACTATCACAGACATTGTGGTAGTATCGGAGTTTGGTGAAGTGTTCCAAGAGATACCGGGGCTACCTCCTCGAAGAGTGGTAGATTTCTGCATTGATGTAGTACCCGGTACAGCACCTGTGTCAAAGGCGCCATATAGAATGGGGCAGAATGAACTTAAGGAGCTGAAGGTGCAGATCGATGAGCTATTAGACCAAGGGTTCATTAGACCTAGTGTTTCACCTTGGGGAGCACCTGTTTTGTTCGTGAAGAAGAAAGATGGTTCTCTGCGGTTATGTGTGGACTACAGAGAACTGAACAAGGTGACCATCAAGAATAGGTATCCATTACCTAGGATTGATGACTTGTTCGATCAGCTCAAGGGTGCCACAGTGTTCTCTAAGATTGATTTGAGATCTGGTTATCATCAACTCAGAGTGAGGGAAGAAGATATATCGAAGACAGCCTTCAGGACCCGGTATGGACATTATGAGTTTGTCGTCATGCCATTTGGTCTAACGAATGCACCAGCTGTCTTCATGAGTTTGATGAACCAAGTATTTAGTCCATACTTGGATGAGTTTGTAGTGGTGTTTGTGGATGACATTCTGATATACTCCAAGACACAAGAAGAACATGTGGTGCACCTGAGAACAGTGTTGCAGACCTTGAAGGAGGCGAGACTGTATGCCAAGCTAGAGAAGTGTGAGTTCTGGAAAGAAGAGGTCAAATTCCTTGGTCATGTTGTCTCAAAAGATGGAGTACTAGTGGACCCGGCAAAGGTAGAGGCAGTGAAGAATTGGAGTCATCCAAAGAACCCTACAGAGATACGTAGTTTCCTCGGGTTGGCAGGTTACTACAGGAGGTTTATTGAGGGGTTTTCTAGTATTGCATCTCCATTGACCAAGTTGACCAAGAAAGATACTCCGTTTGTGTGGACGGATGCATGTGAGGAAGCATTCAGCAAACTAAAGACTAGACTGACCACAGCTCCAGTGTTGACAATTCCTTCTAGTGGTGGTGGTTATGTCATTTACAGTGATGCTTCGCTCCAAGGTTTGGGTTGTGTGTTGATGCAGCATGGAGGAGTGGTTGCTTATGGTTCGAGACAGTTGAAGATTCATGAGAAGAATTATCCGACACACGACCTAGAGCTTGCGGCAGTTGTATTTGCCCTGAAGATTTGGAGACATTACTTGTATGGTGAGAAATTTCAACTCTTTTCAGATCATAAGAGTTTGAAGTACTTGTTCTCACAGAAGGAGCTGAATATGAGGCAGAGGAGATGGATGGAACTCCTCAAGGACTATGACTTCACATTAGAGTACCACCCGGGGAAGGCAAATGTGGTGGCTGATGCCTTGAGCAGGAAACCGAGAGGCGTAGTAGCTTCACTTATGGTCCAGGAATGGTTCATGCTAGAAGCTGCATCAGAGTTTGATTTGGTACCATCGGGAGGAGAACCAAGGGTCTTTCTTGGTAGTGTCACAGTGCAACCCACATTGATCACGAGGATCATACAGGGTCAGGCGCAGGATAGACACTCACGAGCTAAGTTGGCGGATCTTGTAGTTGATACGCTTGATGAGTGTCCTTCTGAGTGGAGAGTTGGACCCGATGGAGGGTTGAGGTTTGGGGCAAGGTTGTGTGTCCCAGATTGTGATGATCTTCGGGAGGAGGTTCTCCGTACGGCACATCGTTCACGCTATACCGTCCATCCAGGGAACACCAAGATGTACAAGGACCTATGCAGACAATTCTGGTGGAACGGTATGAAGAAAGATGTAGCAGAGTTTGTATCGAAGTGCCTTACATGTCAGCAAGTGAAAGCAGAACATCAACGACCAGCTGGCATGTTGAAACCACTGACTATTCCTCTTTGGAAGTGGGAGCAGATATCTATGGATTTTGTGACCGGGTTGCCTAGATCGAGGAAGGGTCACGATGCCATATGGGTAATTGTCGACCGATTGACGAAGTCGGCTCATTTTCTCCCAGTGTCGATGAAGTACTCAGTGGACGTGCTTGGGAAACTATATGTGGATGAGGTAGTGAGACTTCATGGTGCTCCAGTTTCTATTGTTTCCGATAGAGATGCACGTTTCACTTCGAAGTTCTGGGGTGGTTTGCAGAAGGCGATGGGCACTACCTTGGATATGAGTACAGCTTTTCACCCTCAGACGGATGGACAGACGGAGAGGGTGAATCAGGTGATGGAGGACATGTTGAGAGCATGTGTGTTGGATTTCAAGGGTAGCTGGGAAGATCATTTGAGATTGATTGAGTTTGCCTACAACAACAGCTACCATTCTAGCATCGGCATGGCACCTTATGAGGCACTTTATGGTAGACCATGTCGATCTCCGATCTGTTGGGCCGAAGTTGGTGATGAGGCACTGATGGGTCCAGAGGTGGTTCAGGAAACCACGGAGAAGATCTCGATCATTCGAGATAGAATCCGGACCGCTCAGAGTAGACAGAAGAGCTATGCAGACCTGAAGAGGAGACATGTGGAGTTTGAGATTGGTGATCATGTGTTCTTGAAAGTTTCACCTATGAGGGGTGTAGTGAGATTTGGCAAGAAGGGAAAATTGGCACCGAGGTATGTTGGGCCTTTTGAGATACTTGAGAAGGTGGGCGAACTAGCATATCGACTAGCCTTGCCTACTAGCATGTCGGGCGTTCACAACGTCTTCCACATTTCCATGCTGAGGAAGTATGTACCAGATGAGTCACATGTAATCGATCATAGCACCATTGAAGTGAAGGAAAATGTCACTTTTGTTGTCGAGCCGGTTCGTATCCTGGATAGATCCACGAAGAAGCTACGGAGGAGAGAAGTTGGGCTAGTCAAGGTGTTGTGGAGTCACCATGATGAGGGTGATGCATCTTGGGAGTTAGAGTCAGACATGATGACCAGATATCCACAGTTGTTTGATGAGTGAGTTTGAATTTCGGGACGAAATTCCTTTAAGGGGGGTAGATTGTAATAACCCTCGTTTTCAAACAATATTTGAATTTAATTAAATTCTATTGAGTTGTGAATTTTGTTTTAAATCGAATTTGAGTTGTTTGCAATCGTTACGAAACGGAAACGGAAGCGTTCCGAGAACGTTTAATAAGAAAACGTTACGTTTCCAAACGAAATTATCGACTTTTATTCCGTCGCTCGGTTTCAAAAACTTCCTTCACGAAAGTTGTAGAGCACGTCGATACGAGTTCGTGAATATGTGACGCATTCGAATCGGACGTCGGAGGTAAAAGTTATTAACGTCGGAAGTTAGTTTCCGATTTGGAAACTAGTATAAAAAGGGAATTTTTGTAACTAGGGTTTCCATAACAGGAAACCCATTTCTTTTCCGCCGCATTCTCTCTCTCTCTCTCTCTCTCTCTCTCTCTTCCTCTCCCCTTCTCCCCGATCCCTCTCCCTCTCACTTTCGGCCTCACCTCCGATCTCCCTTCAACAGGGAGACGTGCTTGTCACCGCCTAGCCGGGAAGCACCACGCCGCTCCCCTCTCCAACCCCTGAGCTTGCAGCGCTCAACCTCACCGCCGAGAGCACCACTCATTCCCCGAGCTCCTTCGCCGACACCATCCTCCACTCGCCTCCGGAGCCTCCGCGATAAGGGTTGAACCCCGATTCACCTCCACACGGCCTCGCCTCCACACGGCCTCACCTCCACTCGCATCGACTGCGTCGGCCTCCCTCACGTCACCACCGACGAATCGAAATCTCCATTTGAGCTAGGTATGATTGTTGATTTGAAGTTGTGTGTGCTTGAATGGTGATTTGGGGGTGATTGGGAGAATTTGGATTCGAATTTGGGAAGGATCGGCAGTGAAGGAGGGTGGGAGATACCGCCGCCTCTAGGCGGCGCGTGAGGGTGTTAGGGGTAGCCTAGGGGTGGTTGAAGGCCGTAGGAAGGAAGAGGGGGAGGAGGGGGAGAGTTTAGGCACGGCGGTGGCGTCACACGCTCCGTGGTTAGCCTCGGCGCGTGGGCCCCACGCGCGGCCGGCCGGAGGTGGCGCGTGTGCCACACGCGCCGCCGTGTGAGGTGGTGTAATTAGTTTTGACTGAAAGGGTATTTTGGTAATTTACTGTGTAACGGTAAATGTAAATTTTATTTACGTATGGTAAATGTAATTAAGTTTTACCTACGGTAAATGTAATTATAAATTACTTTCAGTAAATGTAAAAAGTAATTTGTAAAAGGGTAATTTAGTAAATTTTATTTACTGAGTTGTATTTACATTTAAATCGTACGTATACGTACAGAAATACGTATTAATATTTATACGTACAGAAATACGTATTAATATTTATACGTACAGAAATACGTATTAATATTTATACGTACAGAAATACGTATTAATATTTATACGTACAGAAATACGTATTTAATATTTATACGTACAGAAATACGTATTTAATATTTATACGTACAGAAATACGTATATAGTATTTATACGTACAGAAATACGTATTAATTGAGTATTGCACAGTAACCGTGAATAGTGAACCGTGAACAGTAACTTCGTATAAACCAAAATTGCTGAACAGTAACTGTTTATTACTGTTTTGGCATTTAAAGGTTTACGAAACGATTCTAAATTCTTTTCTTATTCTTTTAAGGTGATCGTTAAATCGAGGAAAGGATTTATCATCGGAAATTGAGGATTTACGCTCAAGTCAATAAGGTGAGTAAAATCTCACTGAATTACGAATCTACCCTCGCGGTGATTCAACATTTTTGCAAGTGTGTTTATTTAATGAATTACAACATGTATATAACTTAGTGGACTACGTATATATATAGTATAATGGTAATAAATACATATATATATATAGTTCATTAAATTACATACTGTTATTAATTCATTAAAAATAGTCATTTCGGTGACAGAAAAATTGTGCATGTGTGATTTTAATGGTACGATATGATGTGAGATTATCGTACGTAATTTTTCAGGTGTTTATGAAATATGACATGTATATGATATAGTGGACTATGTATATATTGTATAAATGGTAAATAAATACAAATATATATAGTTTGCAATATAATATACTGTTATGATTTTTATTATGATATATTGTGAAAGTTTTAAAACGTACAATATGATGAGTGATTATTGTACATGATTTTATCTCGGAAAATGTGAAATATTGTGATTTGTCTTCGGACGTGATGTGTGGTACAATATGATGTGAGATTATTGTACATGTGAGGCAAGTCGGAACCTAGCCTTTGGCCGGGCGAAAGTTACGATACAGTTAGAGCTCTAGTCTGTCTGCCATAGTACTGCATGAGGTAACGGGTGGTTATTTGATCATGGGTACTCAGCTTGTTTTGGATGTTGGGTGGCGGGTGGTTACCCAACATCAGCGGTATACTAAGTGAGGGGTAACAGATGTGTACCAGCGCTCATTAGTTACCATTTTGTGAAAGTATTAGAGTAACCAGATGGGTTGCTCGTTTTCTCATGATTTTCATTATACTGTGTTGATGTGGAGTTGTGTCTTTTATGAGACGAGAGTTATTTTAATATTTTACTCATACGAGCTGTAAAGCTTACCGGGTTTGTGTTGCAATCCCGGTGCACCAATTTCAATGGTGTAGGGAATACTTCCGCAGGTGCTGAGTAGTGGTGATTGAGTGACGACTCCGAAAACTCGAAGTCGATCGCATCCAGTCGTGGTGAGGTTCCAGCGTGGATTGTGTGTGAGATTTGGTGTGATTTTATTTGTGAGGTTGTTGTGAGGATTATACAATTCCATTTGTTATATGTTGAATTATCATTTGGGTTTGTAATAATCGGCTTGACTGAGTTATATTTTAAACTCAGATGTGATCCGCTGCGACATTAAAATGATTTCGATTTCATTGAGATTATTTTTGTGTTTAACGATTCTAAGATTTTGAGTTTTGAAGCTCGAAATTTTAGGGTCGTTACATCAAATATTCTGGGTAGCTTGGTTTATGCCTGACAACACCAAACATAGTACAAAGTTAGTGTAGTTTAAGGCCACTCTCATGGGTGTAAGACAATATTAATAATTAGTGAGGAACACATAAGGAGGGGTACCAAACGTGCACTAAGAGTCAAGGGAAGAGTTCATTTTCATTCATCATGCCAAAAAGAGCTACTTGTCACGAGCTTACTCTTTCGCTATGCTACTCATGCAGCCTTAGCACGTCTCTTATGCTAAGTTAGCATTACTCTCGCAACACCTGGCTAGAACAATTGAAAGGCAAAGAAAATATCTTTAAAAGAGAATTTGTATTAAATAATGAAAGCTTACAAGAGTGTTTACAACTATTCTTGAAGGCAACTTACTTGATGCCTCAAATGTGAGGGGTGCCTTCCTATTTTTAAGTCTCCTCATCCTACATCTATAGTTCTAGAGAATTCTAGGACTATGTACAAGTGTAGATGTCTCTACATATTTCTATACAAGTCTACACAAGACTAAGAACTACCTTGAATATTCTAGAGACTGTCGGAGTGGTCTTGTTCCCTTAGCCTCTCTATAGTTCTAGAGAAATCCGGAGACGGCCCAAGGATTCCCCATTCTTCCAGAGACTTCCAACGCCTTCTAGAACATTCTATGAACTTCCAAAGAGTTATAATGAGCTCCGCCATATTCTGGATGCGCCTAGAATGCTCAAGTATTCTCCGCAACCTTTTTTGAGCCATATTTGCTTCAAAAATGCTTAAGGTAAAAATGGCTAAGTTTGGCGGGATGTGACATTCTCCCCACCTATGCCCGCGATGTCCTCATCGGGCCTTGCTCCTTGTATCACTGGAGTTTGTCCTTGAACTACCAAAGTGTATCCTCAGACCCCTGGCTTGCTTCCATATTGAGCAAGGCCTCTTCACTTGATGAGGTACTCTTTATAACTTGGCATGCCTCGACGTCGAATGACCCGATATGCGAGTACTTCATCCACTTCTATGTTGAAGTTGGTGACAACCGTTGTAGGTGCCTGGTGCAATATTCCCCTCAATTGGTCTTCATCGTCCTCGTTGTAGGGCTTCAAAATACTCATATGGAAGACCGGATGAGTTTTTATGAAACTTTTCCTATACGCTTGATAACTTTAAGTGACCCTTCATACATGTGGATCAAGCCCTTGTGTACCTTCCTAAAAGCCTTGAACTGCTGCGGCAAGAGTTTCACAAGTACAAAGTCGTCTTTCTTGAACTCGACATGCCTCCTCTTTTTGTCCACCCACTTCTTTACTTTTTTGGTAGCCTTGTGCAATGCCGCTCGAGCTAACTTTGTTTCTCATGCCATGACTTGGCGAACTTGAATGCGACTCTCTTCCCTTCATAGTGAATGGCAAGGGATAGAGGGGTTGTTAGCTGCTGTCCCAATACAATCTCAAAAGGACTCTTGTTGGTGACTTCGCTTTGCTGCAAGTTATAGGAAAATTGCGCCACGTCAAGAAGCTTTGCCCAGTCCTTTTGATTAGTACTCACGTTGACACGACCCGCCCCAAATTATACCCTATATCGATGCATATTGTGCGGGGACCACCGTCAAAAGAGATACCAAAAATTTTGGCATAGTCTCCCCCTGAAAGTAGCCAACCCAACCTGCACAAAAGACACTCCCAATATCTCAAATCCAACATCAACACCTGGAGCCACCATGCTCCCCAAACTTTCAACTCCCCAAACACAATTCAAAAATATAATTCAAAAGTATGGCGGAGTATGCCATGCTCGTTACCTAATCTCATTGGACCCCGAGAGCTCGTAGCTCATCTTATACCACAACGGCCCAACCCACTAAGACGACGGGGTCACAACAATCATACAACATTCTATAAACATTGAATCGTGTAAATTACACTTATAACGACGTTCACTTAGGAAGTAAACACGAGACCATACAATGCTTGGCGAGTCACTAGTCCTCTCTTTTCTAATCTCTATCAGAACTCTGCTAGTATATCCCCTCTCTTCTAGCGACTCGGTAATATCAATATCACTTCTGGTTCATCCCCTCTCTTCCGGTACACTCGGTTCATCCCCTCTCTTTTGCTACTCCCGGTTCATCCCCTCTCCTCCGGTACTCCCGGTTCACCCCCTCTCTTCCGATACTCCCGGTTCATCTCCTCTCTTCTGGTACTCCCGGTTCATCCCCTCTCTTCTGATACCCCCGGTTCATCCATTCCGGTACTCCTGGTTCATCCCCTCTCTTCCGGTACTCTCGGTTCATCCCCTCTTTTCCGGTACTCCTGGTTCATCACCTGTCTTCTGGTACTCCTGGTTCATCCCCTCTCTTCCGGTACCCCTAGTTCAACCCCTCTCTTCTGGTACTCCCGAGTCTCACTCACGCACGCATAACGATATCACCGTACCTTGAGTCTCACTGGTAAATGTCAAAGCTAATCAATCCGACTAACTGAGATAACTGAAACCATAACCCGAATGAATACCCAACACTTGGTGTTTATCCGCATACATTTACCTGACAATAAATCCCACAATCCTAACACTAATTCTGATAGAATTAATTAACGTCATACAATCATCTAACAATATGATCATATAGTAACCATCATTAAATAACCACAATACTTAAAGCATCAACACATCTAGCAATGAAAATCTAACCTAGAATATTTGTGGCTGCACCTAAACCTCGGTTGGGCTGTTTACGTATCCTATAAAAGGGATCAACCCATTCGTAGTTCAATTATTCACCACAACACGCAAACCTCATAACCATTCCTATTCGTATATCACACACATCATCACATCCGACGTACATAACTATCATTTTTTTTTCAACTATCATCCATCAAACACACAACACCATAATCATTATCAATCAACACAATCACATAGCCACAACATCAAATGAACACGAGGCTTACGTTAATAACACATTATCTCTACCAACGATAAGCTAGAATAACGACCTCATACGATAACCAAATTCAAAAATTAAGACATCGATAAGTTCAGATCGACGTATACTACATGATGGAGTGATTAACTGCTCCAAAAATGGCAGCACACGTTGTCGCACGGGCTGCCACTCTCTCACCTCTCCAAATGAACTCGACTCCAACATGAAAGTTATAGATCACAAGAAAAAAAACATTTTTCTTAACGGCATCGAAGCCCAGATCGGCCGGGAAGTGGCAGAAAAACACCTCTGAAATCAGAATAGTGCAATGAAATCCAAATCATGATCTAGCTCAATTCGAAGCTCCAACCTGGTCGATTCGAGCCGAGAGGGAAATGATAAGCTGATCTGTAGCAGCCCGAGCTCTGGTATCATTGGAAAAAGGTTGCACGGCGGCGTTGACTTCTGGATTTTGCGGTCGGCAAGAGTCAATACATGCACCAATCGACGGAGAATGGTGAAGCGGTTCGAATGGGACCGGTGGCACCCCGATCGGTGGCCGGACGAAGGAGAACGATGCCGGAGAAATTTCAGGGGAAAATCGGATGAACAGTGGCGCGAAATCTGATTTTTTTCGAATTTTCCCATATTCTGATTTTCACCCCTATTTATACTAAATTCCAAACATTCCCAACACACTTCTTGATTCGTAACATTTACATACGAACTACGATTTAGGCGTGCCGCGTGTTCACGAATTTGTATCGATGAGCCCTACAGCTTTCGTGACTGAAGTTTTCCAGAAAATCTTACGCATCAAAAAGTCAACTTTTAGAGTCGTCACACTTAGTACGACTCTCATTCCGAAAAAAGATAAAACTATAATCACGATGAATTGTAAAAGATTCGGGTCGTATCACACGTAGTGCCGCAAGTATAGCTCCAAGAGAGCATTGACGCGCTCCATCTGACTGTCACTTTGTGGATGGAAGCTGGTTGAGAAGTTCAATTCTGATCCTAACATCTTGAATAGCTCCGTCCAAAATCTTCCCGTGAAGCGCTGGTCTCTATCGGTGACAATATTTATTAGAACCCTCCAAAGCTTGACTACATTGCGTAGGAATAGCTCTGCTGTCTCCTCCGCGGTGTAGTCGGCTGATGTGGCCATGAAGGTTGCATACTTGCTAAATCTGTCCACCACAACTATGATGCTCCCAAAATTTTCGGACTTTGGCAAGCAAGTGATGAAGTCCATAGAGACACTTTCTCATGGTCTCTCCGGTATGGGTAATGGGTCAAGCAAGCCCCCGGTTGCTACTGGACTACCTAGTCTTATTGGTAAACTAGACACGTCTGCACATACTCCTCGACCCCATCACACATCATAGGCCAATAATGTGTGGACTTTAATAAGGCAAGTGTCCATTTCATACTTGGGTGGTTTACCCATTTGGAATTATGGAATTCCTTAATAAGCTCCTTCCGTAAGTTTCCCCACTTCGGTATATAGATGTGGTGGCTTTTGGTATAGAGAAGTTCTCCATCTAGCCAAAACCTCCGCGTTTTCCCTTCCGTGAATAAGGCAGTGAGGCTCCGTGCTTGAGGATCAGCCTTGAGTCCCTCCTTGATCTTGCTTATTAGTGGGCTAGTGACTTGAGAAATGCTTACAAACTCCGCCCTGCGGCTTAAGGCATCGGCTACTACATTTGCCTTTCCGGGCTTCTACTCCATCATGTAGTCAAACTCCACCAACAAGTCTTGCCACCTTGCTTGCTTTGGACTTAGCTTCTTTTGTGTTTGGAAGTAGCTTGTTGCTACCCTTGTCGGTCATGATCACAAACTTGGTCCCAAGAAAGTAATGTCGCCACAGTCGTATGAAATGGATAATGGCACTCATCTTTTTTTCTTGCACGGTGTAGCGCCGCACCGTGTCATTGAGCTTCCGACTATCATAGGCAGTTGGATGCCCCTCTTGCATGAGAACTTTGCCAATGGCAAAGTCGGAAGCATCAGTGCGCACCTCATATGGCTTGGCGAGGTCGGGTAGGCTAAGCATGGGCTCTTTGCATATCGCCTTCTTCAAGTCTTCAAAGGCTTCTTGACACTCTGTTGTCCATTCCCATGCCTTGTTTTTCTTGAGAAGGTCAGTTAAAGGTGCGGCACTCGTCGAGTATCCCTTGATAAAGTAGCGGTAATTGTTAACTAGCCCAAGAAAATATCTTAGTTCATGTACCTTGGTGGGTGGCTCCCATTTTTGGATGGAATGCACCTTGCAATTTTCCATCATAAGCTTGTCGTCCTTGATCTTGTGCCCCAAGAATGACACATTCGGCTTGGCAAAAGAACATTTCTCCAACTTGTACTCCCACAATACCTTGAACACTTCCCACAAGTGCTCCACATGCTCCTGCATTGTCTTGCTATACACCACTATGTCGTCCAAGTAAACAACCACAAACTGATCAAGGTAGGGGTGGAATAATTTGTTCATCAACGTGCAACTGTTGCCGGTGCATTAGACCGAAAGGCATAACCAAGAACTCATAAGAACCGTACCTTGTGATGCATGTTGTGTTTGGCTCATCTCCCTCCACAATGTGCACTTGGTAGTACCCCGAACAAAGGTCTAACTTGGAAAAATATCGTGCATGGTCCAATTGATCAAAGAGATCGGCAATGAGAGAGATATGGTACTTGTTCTTTACCGTGATTTTGTTGAGCACCTTATTGTCGATGCACATGCGTAGAGATCTGTCATTCTTCTTTTGGAATTAGACCGGGGAACCGAATGAGGCTTTCGAAGGTATAATGAAAAGGAAATATTGAATGAATCGATCGTAAATTAAGATTTCAATTCTTCCATGTTTAGGCAGTAGGCTCGCGTCCAAAAGCTTCTTTAATTGCCTCCTTAGCTCCACTAACTCGGGAGGCGCCATGTGGTAGGCTCCCATGGCGGGTGGTTTGGTCCCTAGCTTCAACTCTATCTCATGGTCTATCTCCCTCCTTGGGGGTAGTCTATTGGGCAGTTCCGCAGGTGATACATCCTTGAACTCCTCAAGAACTGCTACTACCTCCTTGGGCATGGCATCTTGTGGCCTTGGCTCCTCATCATTGAACTCACTAAGGATGACCAAGTAGTTATCCTCTTCAATCTTGATGTCTTTCTTGAATTGCAATGCCGACAACACCTTGATGTCTTGCTTTGCACCTCTTGTTGTCGGTACCATGCATGATCTGTCGCCGTCCATGATGGACAAACTATTGGTGAATGGCACTGGAACGCCTTGACTTGGTCATGAAATTCGAACCTCAAGACTACCTTGTAGTCATCCATCGGAACTCTCGAGCTACTTCTTGTATGGGGCGGGTAGGTGAGTTAACCGCCTTGAGGGAGCCCACTCCATTTCTCGCCTTTAGTCCTAGCCTACGTGCCTCCTCAATGGAAATGAAATTTTGGGTTGTCCCCGTGTCGAGCATTTCCGTTGTTGACTTCCCACCTATGCTAATATCTGTGAAGAGCAAACTTTTGGCTTGGACTTTGGGTGTAGAGCAGATTGCATTGAGCACCTGCATAGACCCCAAGTGTGTAGCTTCATCGCCACCTTCGGCTTCACTCCCGCCTGATGACTTCCCAAGAGTGCGCTTAGAGCTCTCATTTGTGGGCAATTCCTAGCCCAATGCGGACCATCGCAAAGGAAGCACTTGTTGTCATTAGGCTTGTCCGAGCTCCACGTGTATGGGGCTCCTCCTTGCGTTAGATTTTATCTCCTCCACCTTTAGCATAGCTGCTCTTCTTCTCCTTTGGTTTGGTGGACTCCCTTGAACTTGAGAAATCAACTAAGCCCTCGGCCACGCCTATGGCGGTGTCAAGGTCTTGCACTTCTTGTCACCTTAGCTTCGGCTTGGCCTATGATTGGAGACCATCCATAAAGTTAAAGAGAGCATCCTTGTCGGACAAGTCGAGGATCTCAAACACCAAGTTAGTGAAATCTCTAATATAATTACGAATAGGCCTTGTGTGCTTGAGCCTTCGCAAGCGAGCTATTGCCTCATCCTCGACATTCTCGGGATAAAATTGCCTCTTAAACTCTTTAACAAGGTTATCAAAGGTAGAGATGGTGCACGTACGTCTTTCGACATCTCCTCGCCTTCTCCTCCACCATAGCATGGAGGTGTTAGTGAGATATAGAGCCGCAATCTTAATCTTGGCACCCTCCTCCGTGATGCCTACGGCCCTGAAGTATTTATCTAGCCCCCATAAGAGGTGTCCACTTCTTGAGCGTTGCGCATCCCTCCGAAGCTCTTTGGCTTTGGCACCTCAATCCACTTGGTCTCAGCGGTGCTACTGGTGCTAACCCTCGTGGCTAGTGCGCGCTTGCATAGGGCAAGGTCTGCCTGTACTTCTTCTATGCGTGCAGAATCTGCATGCATCTCCTCCATGCGTTCAAGCATGCTATTCTGCTCCCTTTCATAAACCTCACGCATCCTGACAAGTTCCCCCATGAACTCCTCGCGAATCTTGTCCATCTCACCCCATAAGGATTCCTCTAGCTTGAGCATCATGCCCTTGATCGCAGTGTAGATAGCGGCATCCTCCGCCTCCAAGTCTTCCACCTGGGTCCACATGCCACTCACGCTCTCCTCTAGTTGAATTGGTTGTGGGTAGATTGAAGCTAACACGTCCTTGAGCCGTTCCTTCTTTGGGAACCATCGGATTGACAAGTTCTTTGCGACCCCTCTCTTTCGTGTCGTCGGAAACATTACCAGCAAGATTGCCGTTCTTCGCCATTGTGTCAATCTAGCCTATTGATCGAACTTCAGCTCTGATACCACCTGTCACGAGCTTACTTTTTCGCTATGCTACTCGTGCGGCCTTAGCACGTCCCTTATGCTAAGTCAGCCTTACTCTCGCTACACCTGGCTAGAACAATTGAAAGGCAAAGAGAATATCTTTAAAAGAGAACTTGTATTAAGTAAAGAAAGCTTACAAGAGTGTTTACAAATATGCTTGAAGGAAACTTACTTGATGCCTCAAATGTGAGGGGTGCGTTCCTATTCATAGGCCTCCTCATCTTACATCTATAGTTATAGAAAATTCTAGGACTATGTACAAGTGGAGATGCCTCTAGATATTTCTACACAAGTCTACACAAGACTAAAAATTTCCTTGATTATTTTAGAGACTTCTGGAGTGGTCTTGTTCTCTTAGCCTCTCTATGGTTCTAGAGAAATCCGGAGATATCCCAGGACTTCCCTATTCTTCCGGAGACTTCCAACGCCTTATAAAACCTTCTATGAACTTCTAAAAAGTCCTAAAGAGTTTCGCCATATTCCGGATGCGCCTGGAATGCTCAAGTATTCTCCACAACCTTCCTTGAGCCATGTTTGCTTCAAAAATGCTCAAGGTAAATATGGCTAAGTTTGGCGGGATGTGACATGCATCTCACTTACATATAGACGAGAGAAGGGCCAAGCCTACTACTACTACAAGAAGACAAAGATAATGCAAGGAAAAACAGAAAATAGATAATTGGATGTAGTGAGAGTAACTATGGGTGTGCATAGCAATTGAAGACTGAGTGATGAAGGTGTAGAACGAGAATCTGAAAATAAATAAGAGTATAGACATGTGTACAAATAAAATGTAATTTATAGTGTAAAGGCTTTTTTTATAGAATATTTTAATGACACTAAAATAATAATTTTTCTTTAATCGTATAATTAAATCAATATGTATTTTCTGATTAATTTAAAATTAGTTATTCTCATAACTAAATTAACTAGAAAATAATTGATTTAATTATGACCGTTAAAAACATTTATTAATTTAATCAAATATCTGATTACCATTTTGAATCGTCAATGACATTCAATTTCCGATTTACGTCGGAATCACGTAGCTTTGGTTACGATCATCCATTTATGTGGTGACACGAGTTTTATTCGGATCCGCTCTAACTTTGATGACTTTTCGGCCACATTTGTAATTTTGTTGGGTTCTTGGTCAATTTAATCATTTAATGAAGATGATTTACTTCATTAAATTTCATGTGTCTACAAATACCCACACTTCAAGTCGTGCTGCAGACATGTCGTCGTCATGTGCCGAAAACGCAGCTTGAAGTCTGCACTTTAATTTGAAGAATTTGTGGAGCTAGCTTCCGAGACTCCGCAAATTTTGTAGTAATATTTCCATCATATATATTTTAATCAAATGAATTTAATTTTGAAAATATTTCCATCCACTAATATAATTAGACTGGATATTTTTCCGAGAAATCTGTCACAAACTGAGTTACAGTGGTGACACCCTTGCTTGCCTTATGTTGATTGGTTTAAATATTGTTTGCCTTATCTGTCACAAACTGCCAGAGTCTAATTATCCTTTTTTGCCTCATATTGATTGGTTTAAACGTGACACCCGTTACTTTTATTCTCTCTGCTTCATTAATCAATAGCCAAGCTATCATTGTGTCATTCTTTGGCATGTGCTCACGGCAGAACAATCTCATCATCATCTTCCAAGACAATCATTGTGTCATTCTTTGGCATGTGCTTGCTTTTCTTTTTCAGAAGGCATATTTTCATGTGCTTATATTCCATCCCCTGCAGTCTCATCTTTCATCGGTACAACAGCAGCATCAGAGAGGTTGGGATGGGAGATCAACATGGCTTCGAGCTCCGCCAGTGCGACTTAGAAACCTTTGTATTTGATGAGTTCCAATCATTCTATCATGATGAGTTTCACGTCAGGTTCAAAAGTTTCGTGCTCCTTTTCCTAGGGTAGCAATGTAGAAGATGGTGATTGAATTTGCTCCTTCAACATCTCTGTGTCGAATGTTTGATCACCGGTCATCTCATCATTCGAAACTACTCCGATGATTCCAGAATCAAAGGACCTCGATATTTCCGGACCTTCTTTGATTTCTTTCAGTGTCCACAGCTACCATCTTTTCCAGAGCCAACTCAGAAGCTCCTAACTCTCTTTCCTTGGAAAGTGGTGCGTCTGATATTTCCTCACACGGTATTTGATTAACAATAATTTCATCTCGGGAAGCCATAACAATGCTTTGAGAATCAGATCTAGTGACCTTTTCGAAAGTTCCCTCGATTTCTTCTTGAGTTTCACCAACATCTAGCTTGTACATAGCCGATTCAATATCTCTGGGCTCTTCTGTTTGCAAGTATGTCTTTGTTGGCGTTGCGGGCAAATAACTCTTGTTTGTTTTCATGAGCTAGCACTTTCACTTCTTTTGGGATCTCTTATTCTGTGCTTCACTCAACGCTTGTAGTTTCATGCTCATTTTCTGAAGCGACGAGTTCTTTTTCTTCGGGATGCAATGCAGTATAAGGTATTTTAAGATCCTCTTTCACAAGCTCATCAGTGCTTTCAGAGTTACATTCAGGAACATTGCCGAACTGTGTTTGGTTTCTTCTTCAAGCGCATCAGCATTTAATGCTTCCTGAACTACTTCAGAGGCCTCTAGCTCCTTTTCACCGTCACACTGTGTTCGATTAGTGACGATTTCATCTTCAGTAACTAAAGCAATGCTTTGGGAATCAGCTTTAGAGGATGTTTCAATAGTTTCTTTTGTTTCTTCTTTGGTTTGCCCAACATCGAGCTTTTCAAGAGCCAATTCAGAAACATTGAGCGCTCTGGGCTCTTTCTTTGGCAAGCACATCTCTTATGCAGACTTTGCAACTATTAAATCTCTTGTGTCTTCTTCAGTAGGCACTTCCACTTCCAGACTGTGCTCATGTTCAGAAGAACGAAGCTCCATTTCCTCACACAACAATCGCGGGTCTGAGCAGCAATGGCCTCACCTCCAGCTCAGCTCGGCTCCTGCTCGGGTATATGATCTTGTTTTGTTTTTTGTAGGATTTTGACAACAATTTGAGAGTCGCGATCGTTCTAGCCATTCTGCTTTCAAAACGCGTTGATTTCTGGTGGATTTGAAGAACGTAAACGACCTAATCGCTTGACTGCTTTTATTTCATAGACTTGACAACATTCAATAACAGCATTTTAGGCTTTACGCATCATATTCACTACAGTGGTTTCAAGAGTTTCAAGAACGTAAACGACCTAATCGCTTGACTATTCTCAATTCATAGATTTTGACAACAGTCAATAAAAGCGTATTAGGTTTTACGCATCACATTCAGCATGGTAACTTTCAAGAGTTTGAAGAATGTAAACGACATAATGATGTGACTGCTCTCAATTCATAGACTTGACATCACTCAATAAAAGCCTTTTAGGCTTTACGCATCACATTCAGCATGGCGGCTTTCAAGAGTTTGAAAAACGGGACGATCACTATCCTCGACGATGTTGAAGATGAGCAACATGATGGCACCACCTTAACTGTATATCCCTCTCTCACAGGGCCATTCGCCTTTGAAGCTCGATTCTATGGTAGCTCCACTCTCATCTTGCAGTGGACTTACGCAGTGAATCGCCAAGTAGCCAGCTTCCAATCGCCGAAGTCAGGCAATGAGGAGCTAAGTTCAGACGTTTTAATGTTGAAGTCTGTACATCATGACAAAGATACTCCTACGGTGTCATTCAAGCTTCTCAATGACTATATCCAACAACTCTGTGCGATAGGGTGCGTTTTGAACTACTGGAGGCTTTACCTATACAGTGTGTATCAGCGAAATAAGAATTTGCTTAATCATTTGACGGACAAACCCTTATTTTTATTTTGATGTGACTGAACTTAAGATTATTATTCTCAAGCTGTCTACGTATCCTTATGAATAAGGAATCAAGTCATCACATAGTTAAAGGGTTTCTTTGTTTTTTTGGGTGTCTTGTGCAGTTTAAGCTCATGCAGGTGTGGAGCATTTTTGTTTTGTTTTGTTCCTTTTTTTTTGGTGCCTTGTGCAATTTAAGCTCATGCAGGCATGAAGCATTTTTTTTGTTTTGTTTTGTTCATTTTTTTTGTCTTGTGCAGTTTAGATTCATGCAGACTTAAAGCATACTTTGACGTTTTCAAGCATGGTACTTTTTCAAGAATTTGCCGTTAATGGGACTGATCCTCAAACCGTCTTCCGCCATAATTTTATAAGCTCTGTTCGAAAGCGTCTTTGTGTTTGCTTGGTTGGCCGAGCTCTAGTTTGACAGCAAGTCGATGAACTACTACCTTCCGCCACAACATTCTCAGATTCGCCTTCTACAAATTGGCACGCCCAGTGGGACATTTTTGGCATCTCATCTCCTTCTCCGAAGAAATCTTGAAATTCGTTTGTGCGATAACAACCAAGCCATTTCATCGACGAAATCCAAGTCCACAACCGCGAGGTTAAGCAAAGAGGCCGAGCTAGTCAAGAAATCCAAACAAACATTCTCCAAATCAAAGAGTGAACCGATTCCCATTGTCACCCGGAGCATGGCTGGAGCTCAACCCACGACATTTATGGCACCTGCTAGTAAGCCTCGTCCACTAGTCATCACCTTGGAGAGCTTGGGAGCAATAGAGCCTGCCTCTCAAAGTGGGAAGAAGCAAGTGTCAAAGGAGAATGAGCCAAATGAGCAATCTCTTCTACCCGTTCATGGTGATGGCCCTATCTTGGAAGACTTTTTCTCTAAGGACGAATCAAGTACAACATCATACCCTGGAAGTCCTAAAGAAGATGGCGATAACTTTCATTCTATGCCGCATGAATCCTCTTCTGACAATGCGCAGGTCTTGGTGACGGGGGCATCCACAATCGAGGAGTAACTCTCCAATCTGTTGGAGATGGTTGAAAAGCTCACCCGAACGGTTAAAGAAAAGGACGTGCAAATCGCTGAACTTTATAGCAAGTTAGAAGATCACGATGCTGAGAACTCCACAAAAGGGTCGCCTGACAGGAGCAAAGTAAATGAAAAGGGAGAAACGTCCAAGAATGATGGCGACTCGCTTGGTTCCTTATCACTCCAATAATTGGAAGACATCATCAGCAACTCAATTCGAATTCAATATGGAGGTCCTTCTCGGGACTCCCTTAGTTACTCCAAACCTTACACTAAGAGTATGGACAACTTAAGGATGTCGTTGGGGTATCAGCCACCAACATTCCAACAATTTGAAGGTAAAGGGAACCCAAAGCAACACGTCGCCCACTTTGTGCAGACTTGTAGTAACGCCGCGACAGAAAGCGATCACCTTGTCAAGCAGTTTGTTCGCTTGTTGAAGAGAAATGCTTTTGAGTGATATACAGACTTAGAGCCGGAGTATGTTGACATTTGGGACCAAATGGAGCGCGAGTTCCTCAATCGATTCTATAGTACAAAGCGGACGGTGAGCATGATGGAGCTAACTAACACGAAGCAACAGAAGGATGAACCTGCGGTCAACTACATCAATAGATGGCACTTAATTAGCCTTGATTGCAAGGACCGACTATCAGAGGTGTCAGCCGTTGAAATGTGCATCCAAGGCATGCACTTTGATTTGCTATACATCTTGCAAGATCAAGCCTCGTTCTTTCGAAGAGTTGGCAAGTCATAAGGGAAAGAATGACTCCCTGGTTGACCAACGAAATGACAAAGTCTTCGGAAGTAGATTTGACAAGGTTGTGAAGAAGCCTGCCAAAGAATCAATCGTCATCAATACTGCACAGGTTAAGATCTCTATGCTGGATAAGAAGAAGTTCAATAAGGTGGAACCTCTTCGAACCTACGATAGGAGTAAACGCACATTGAAGGAGATGGAGTGAAAGACGTACCTGTTCCCAGACTCTGATGTGGCGGACATGTTAGAGGATCTGCTCGAAAATAAGATAATAGATCTTCCGAAGTGCAAGCGTCCAGAAGAAATGCATCGAGTCAACGATCCGAAGTATTGCAAATATCATCGCCTCGTTAATCACCCTATAGAAAAGTGCTTTGTTCTCAAGGATTTGATAATGAATCTCGCCAAGCAAGGGAGGATTGAGCTGGACGTTGACGACGTTGCTGAAGTCAATTACCCTACTATAACATTCGGGTCGTTTGAACTAGTTCCACTCTATTTTCACCCAATAAAAGCACCGTCCCATTTCACAAAGGAGGAGCGCGAACATAAGAAGACCAAAGAAGTTAAAGAATGTCCTACTTCCACGCCTATCCTCCAAGTTGCCCCTAATGCCGATGATGAAGGATGGATATTGGTCACCCGGAGAAGAACTCGCAAAGGTATGAAGTCAAACTCACCGATTGCCCAACCAAGTCATAAGAAGTCACCTCCACGACAGGAGGAGAGTGGACGAGGACATTTTGAGACGAAATTCGTTCCATATTTGTGGAACCTTCTTCGCCGAAACTTGTCAATATAGCACTTGCCTACAAAACTACCGGAGGTCGCTTCACTGGCGACAAGTTGTGTAGTCAGCTCCAAAGAAGACGAAAGGCCTGAAGCGGGAGAAATAGGTACAAGTAAAGTGTTAAAGAAAAATGAGGTGTTGAAACAATTTGAGAGTCTACCTTTCCAACTTAGCCTTTCTGACTTGATGCAATTGCCAAAATCAACGAGATGCGCAATTGTGGAGTTGCTCATTAATGTAGGAAAACACTCCACAAGCATGAAGGAATGTGGCGCATGTGATGCATATTGTGATACCATTCACTTCATAGATGATGTCCTCCAATTGGGTTCTAAGCCACATAATTGGCCTCTTTTTCTGACAGGGTACATGCGAGAATGGAAGTTGAATCGTATACTCATAGATGAAGGGTCAGCAATAAATATCATGCCCAAGTCAACCATGTCTCAACTCGGCATCAATGTTGATGAGTTATCAAGGAGTCGTCTCATGATCCAAGGTTTCAACCAAGGAGGACAAAGAGCGATAGTGATGATCAGACTAGACATGAACATCGGAGAGCTAAAATCAAACACCTTGTTTCATGTCATCGATGCGAAGACCTCGTAAAACTTGTTGTTAAGATGACCATGGGTACATGAAAATGGCATTGTGTCATCCACTTTACACCAATGCTTCAAATTCTATCGCGGGGGTGTGAAAACTGTGGTAGGAGATACCAAACCATTCCCAGAAGCTGAATCATACTTTGCGGATTCTAAATTCTACACAGATGAGGAGACAATGAAAGAAGTCCTTCCGGTTGGAGTACCCTCTACGGGGAAAGCCGTTAAAGTTAGGGAGAATGATGCCAAATTAAAAGAAATTGAGCTTCATGGTGAAGTGTTGCAAAAAGTCTCATCTGAAGTGGTAATATCGTCTGCGAAAAGAAAAGCCAGCCATGCCAATCCGGTTCTTCGCTATGTCCTAAAGTCTAGACGAAGGGAGGGGGAGTCTCCATTTATGGGGACAAAGTCACAAGAGTATCCGCGAAAATTAGAAGAGGATGATGTGAAATTTTTGAGGAAAGAATCAACATTGCCATTAGTAAAGGTGAGCAACCGAAATCCTACAAAGCAGCCACTAAAGGGGTTTGTCAAACCAATTCAAGGTAAGACAGAACATGGATTGTTGCCTAAGAAAAGAACATGTGAAGGGTTCAATTCTAATGCATACAAGTTGTTAGAAAAGGCTGGATACGACTTTGGTTCATCAAGCAAAAAGGACGACCAAGCTGCAACAAAGATGGCGCATGAGCTCGATGAATCACAAAAGAAGTTAAGAGAGCAAGGGATAACAGTTGATTCTTCTAAAGCTGGTCTCGGTTTCACTTCGAGCAAGCCAATCAGAATTTCAGGAAGAAGAAGGGTAGAGCGAGCCAATCTGCAACATATCAGTGTCGAGGTAGTTGAAGAGAAGAGTCAAGAGGTTCACTCAACCCCTCGCATTTCGTTGTTCGATTGCATTCGTCCAGGTTCCCGAAGAGCAACATCTGATATTGAAGGATCAATCACAAGGGCGTCGGTTTTTGACCGTGTGAACATGACAGCAAATAGAGGTTCAGTCTTCAATTGCATCGGTAGTACAACCACTCGGACTTCCATATTCAAAAGGATGTCAAGTTCAAACAAAGATAAGAAAGAGTCAAACCCCATTCCGCGAAAGCCAGCATTGGAAAGGATCCAAGCACCTAAGGAACGACAAATATGCAAAAGGAAAACGACTTATAGTCGAGCAGAGAGCAAAGAAATCCGAAGTCATATCCCGTCACGCATGAAGAGGCATTGTGTGTTGGAAGTGGATGCCACAGATCAACTCAAAGTGAAGCAACATACCATCATATTCACTGACCAAAAAAGAGATAGCAGCCTCGATAATGGCGATGAGGATGACATTGTCCAAACCTCTTATCATGTCGCGGTGGTAGAAGTCGTAGAGGAAGATGATCATGAAGATTTTGAAATTGAAGTAGACGAAGCTCCTCCAAAACTTGAAGACGGGGGGCAAGCCACTATGGACGAACTTAAGGTGATTAACTTGGGAATAGAGGAATACCCAATACCTATTTTTGTGAGTGTGTCTTTAAGTTCCGAAGAAGAAAAAGAATATCTTGATCTGTTGCTCGAGTACATAGATGTCTTTTCTTGGACGTATAAACAAATGCCCGGCCTAGATCCAAAGGTAGCAGTTCATCGACTTGCTGTCAAACCGGAGGCTCGGCTGACCAAGCAAACACAAAGACGATTAAAGTAGAACATAACTTATTCCTCAAATTAAAGTAAACGTTAATAAGTTCATTGCAGCAGACTTCATTAGAGAGATTCAATATCCAAAGTGGATCGCAAACATTGTTCATGTCAAGAAGAAGCACAGAAAAATCCGCATTTGTGTAGATTTTCATGACTTAAATGAGGCATGTCCAAAAGATGATTTCTCTCTGCCAATCATAGAGCTCATGGTGGATGTGACAATCGAGCATGAGGTTTTATCATTCATGGACGGATCATCAGGTTACAACCAGATAAGGATGGCCTTAGATGATGAGGAACTCACTGCATTTCGAACTCCCAAAGGAATTTATTGCTATAAGGTCATGTCATTCGGGTTAAAAAATGCTAGTGCAACGTACCAACGCGCTATGCAGAAAATTTTCGGTGACATGCTGCACAAGTATGTAGAATACTATGTTAATGATTTGGTTGTCAAAACAAAAAAAAGAAGTGATCACCTGCAAGATCTACGAAGAGTGTTCGACAAGTTAAGCAAATATCAGTTAAAAATGAATCATTTGAAGTGTGCCTTCGGCGTCTGTTCTGGAAATTTTTTTGGATTTATCGTGAAGCACCGAGGTATCGAAGTAGACCAATTCAAAATTAAAGTCATCCAGGAAATGCCAGAGCCAAGAAATTTGCGCGAGTTCAAAAGCATCCAAGGACAACTTGCCTTCATCAGACGATTCATATCGAACCTGGCGGGCCGTTGCCAACCATTCAGTCGACTCATGAAGAAAGATGTTCCATTTGTATGGGATGAAGCTTGTCGCAATGCTTTTGAGAGCATAAAGAAATACCTGGCGAATCCTCCGGTGTTGGGTGCACCTATCGCCAGAAAACCTCTTATCCTTTACATCACGGCTCAAAATAGATCACTTAGGGCCCTTCTTCTCCAAGAAAATGAAGCCAAAAAGGAGAAGATGTGTCTTGCACTCGTCTTCGCCATTTAAAAGATAAGGCATTACATGCAAGCTTACACAATGCACTTGGTGGCGCGAGCCGATCCACTTAAGTTCATATTATCTAAACCAGTTCTAACCGGGCGCCTGTCTAAGTGGGTGTTACTATTGAACCAATACGACATCGTATATGTGCTCGCTAAAGCAGTGAAAAGACATGCGTTGGCCGACTTCCTGGCAGACCACCCTATTCAAGCGGATTGGGAAATCTTAGATGAATTCCCGGACGAGGAAGTCTTCCTTGCAGAGGTCCTCCTTATTTGGAAGATGTTTTTCGATGGCTCATCTAGGGCAGACGGAGTAGGGCTGGTGTTATCTTCGTCTCTCCACAAAAACATATATATGCCTTATTCTTTCACTCTTGGGAAAATGTGCTCTAACAATGTCGCAGAGTACGAAGCGTTGATGATGGCGGACGCCTCAGATGTTAGAACAAATCCTTGAATATATAGAGATCTCTACCAAATACAAACCACATGAGGATGTAGGATATTGAGTCTTCATATCGAACCATTCTTCGTTGAGAAATAGCAACGTAGTAATTTTACCCCAATGGAAAGAAGCGATCCAGCATGAACTAAAGTTCACTAACAAAGAGATAGGTATTTGGGCAGGTGAAGCCGACACCGCAAGTGTAAACCCTATCATATATCTTTGTTAGGATGCGTATGAGAATTAAAAGTATATACTCACCTTATATCGCAAGGTCTCTCACAAACGCACTGGAATCAACTACGAGGAAATATTCTTTTGTAATGGACCATAAAGAGATATTCTCGTAATGGATGTCATTGCACTCCACTACCATATCAGTTTGGTAGTTTCCAAAAAACTGACAAATGCAGCTTATGGTAAAATAAGGTATCTCTATGGGGATCGAAATTAATAGATATACATGAAAGTCATAGAACATACTTTATCCACCCAAGAAATGGTTCTAGATCACGTAGTGTTACAAAATTAGTTGAAACGTTCACGAAGTAAAATACTTGATTATGAATAGGGATCAGATGTGTTATATTATTGCGTATTCAATATGGACTTGTAGAGTCTTTTGATGAACTAAAAAGATGTCGCCATTACAAATCCTAAATCGAGAATGAAAAATATCATTGGGAAGACACAGTCTCAAAATGGATCTTGAGGACTGTAATATTAATGATTAAACCATCAATCGGCTTTTAAGCAATCTAAAGGTTAAAAGTGAGGCTTCCATAGCTCCTATGATCAATCGAAGTCTTTAAAGATATATATGTTTTCGTCTATTTGAAAGATGATGAATAAGTGTTGGGAAATGAGATTCCCTATACAAGTGTAAAGACGCATTATTGCACTTAACACAATATACTTGACTCGACCTCTCATTCGTTGTATATCTTAGCGCCCACGCAACAATAATACCTAAAGGTTTAGGTTTATAGTCCTTATAAATAAAAGAGAAAATGACATGATGAGAATGAATACTATCCAAGACGTTGCATTTTTGGCGTACAGAAATATGTACAAAATAAAATACATAAATAAATATGCAAAAGTTATCAAAGCTCCCATGATTAATGTAAAGATCAGGGGGAGGTGCAGACATTAGGAGGAGTCTAACACATATATGCTAATCTTAAATATAATAGGTGCGTTGTGCTCTTTTCCCTTTCGACCAAGGTTTTATTTTCTCCCATTGAGTTTTGTTACTTTGCAAGGTTTTTAATGAGGCAACACCTTATGCACCATTATATCTTTAAACTCAGTACAAGGGGGAGTGTTGAAGGAAAAACACCATTAGTGTGCATTCGTTAAAGCAAACAAATGAATGAGTTAATGACGTTTATGGTCAACGAATGTAACGGATAAATCACCATTATATAGTCTTAATTGCCATAGTAATTACCATTTATTTCTATTGTAATCTTGACCCCTATATAAAGGGATTATCAATGAGATGAGGAGATCATTCCATTTTTCCCTACAACAGAATATACCAATTTCGTTTCATTTTTACACGTTATCACCACGTTACCTTTACTCTGAGTTTCTAGCCAAACAAAAAAAAATTGAAAAACCCTAGTTTTTTTTTTCGGCCGCCGCTCTCTAGCAGCACCACTGCCCAGTTCTGGCAGATCTCAAACCGGCGTGCCACGTGCCATGCCTCGCCTCCGATCGGCGTGACCAACCTCTCGCTTTTGACCGGCGACACCAGCAGCCCAGATCGGTGCGGCTCGCCTCCTGCTCCCGCCGCGACATCGCCTTCTGCTCCCGGCCCTGACATCGCCTCTGACGCGACCCAGATCGCCGACCCGCGACCTGCGACCCGTTTCGGAAAAAAAAACTGAAATATTTACCATTTTGGTAAATCAAGGAATGAATCGAGGGAAATAGAGTGCTTAGAAGATTATGCGACTACCCACACTATATTAAGGAATCGACAATTATTTGTTGAATTAATTCCTTATAATTCATGTCTGTTCTACTATGACTGGATCCGACCAAATAGTAAAAGGGCGAGGAACTGCCCAATTTTTCCTGCCAAATGACACATTGTTAAAAATCACAAATTCTCTATATGCACCTAGAGCCCCTCGAACCTTAGTAAGCTTCAAAGATATTCGCACCAACGGTTATCATCTGAACACTTAATGTGAGAATGGAAGTGATTATTTGTGTCTTACTTCTCTTGAATGTGGAAGGACACGCGTTTTAGAGAAGATGAAGAGTCAAGACAATGGACTATATCTTACTACCATTCGGATTATTGAATCCTATGTTGTCATCAATGATGAAATTTGGGACACTGACTTATACAGGCTTTGGCATGACCGATTAGGACATCCTGGTCGGGACATGATGGTCCGTATTCTAAAGAATTCACACAGACCTCCCTTATTTCCAAGGAAAAATAAAAGGGGACAACAACCCAATACGATGCACAGTGCTCGTTACACTGCTCCATTGCAGTCATTACCTTCTAAAGTACTAGAAGTGTTCCCTCCCTCTGCCTCAATGACTATTTCCAAGGCAAATTAGTCATTTTGCAAAGCCTGCTCTTTGGCAAAAACATGATCAAGACCTTACTATGCTAAAGATACGAAACAAAACATTCCATTCTTACAAAGGATACAAGGTGATATTTATGGACCTATCCATCCAGAATGCGGGCCATTTAAGTACTTTATGGTTCTGGTAGATACTTCGACTCGCTGGTCACATGTTGCATTATTGTCCACACGAAACGCTGCATTTACAAAACTCTAGCACATATTATTCGTTTAAGGGCTCACCACCCTGATCACCTTATTAAGTCTATAAGGCTTGATAACGCTGGAGAGTTTACATCAAAAGCATTTGATGATTATTGCATGTCTATTGAGATCGATGTAGAACATCATGTTCCCCATGTGCATACACAAAATGGTCTCGCTGAAGGCACCATCAAAAGGTTACAGATGGTGGCTAGGGTACTTGTTATGTGCACCAACTTACCTATCAGTGCATGGGGTTATGCAATATTGAACGCAGCCTTGCTTATTTGTTTCAGACCTACTGCTAGCCAACCATTTTATGCATACCAGTTGGTTACTGGATATGAACCTGACATTTCACACTTACGCATATTTAGTTGTGATGTATATGTGCCTATTGCGCCCCCACAACGCACAAAAATGGGTCCTCAGAGACGACTAGGTATTCATGTTGAATATGAATCCCCAACAATTATTTGCTATTTGGAACATTTGACAGGCGATCGTTTTACCGCTAGATTTGCGGATTGTCACTTTGATGAGACAGTCTTCCCGTCGTTATGGGGAGATAAGAAAAATGATTTTCAAAGGGAATGCCATGAATTGTCATGGTTTGTTCCCACTCAATCTCATTTTGATCCCCGCACTCCACAATGTGAAAGTGAAGTGAAAAGAATAATCGATCTTCAGAACGTAGCAGATTTGATGCCTGATGTGTTTTCTGATATCGCTAAAGTGACGAGATCACATATACCAGCTGCAAATGTGCCTACAAGGTTAGAAGTCCCCAAAAAGGGGCACGGTGCCATAGTAGGAGGCACTGCAACCACACTTAGTGGAGGTGTGGTTGAGGCCGTGGCTCCTCAAAGGAAGAAGGGGAGGCCACTTGGTTCGACTGATACTCGCCCAAGGAAGAAAAGGGCGACTAAGGCACAACCATATCCATTAATCATCGATGTGGAGAATCCCTCTCATGAGATTATCTTTGATTATAGTTATGTCCATGAATTATTACTGGATGACCCTCCAATGTTTGGTATGGTTCCAGAGAACAAAGAAATCTCAATGAATTATGAGAGTGCACATGAGTTGATGGAAAGTCTTCCATACACATTGATGATGCATTTGCATATAACGTTGCTCATGAAATAATAGAGCATGATGATATCGAACCACGCTCTGTCGCAGAATGTAAACAAAGAGAAGATTGGCCTAAATGGAAAGACGCAATCCAGGTAGAATTAGATTCACTGGCAAAAAGACAGGTATTTGGTCCGGTAGTGCTAACCCCACCAAGTGTACAGCCTGTAGGACATATATGGGTATTTGTCAGAAAGCGTAATGAGAAGAACGAAGTCCTAAGGTACAAGGCTCGCCTTGTGGCGCAAGGTTTCTCACAACGCCCTGAAATTGACTATGAGGTGATACTCTCCCTTAATGGACGTCATAACGTTTCGCTACCTTGTTAGTTTGGTAGTTTTCGAAGGACTGGACATGCAGCTTATGGATGTGGTTACAACATATCTTTATGGGGATCTAGATTTAGAGATATATATGAAAGTGCCTGATGGCCTTCAATTGCACAAGTCAAGTGACTCTACACTACGGAGTGCGTTTACAATCAGGTTGAAACGCTCACTTTACGGACTAAAGCAATTCGGGCGGATGTGGTATACCCGTCTAAGTG
This sequence comes from Argentina anserina, assembly GCF_933775445.1. Taxonomy (NCBI): domain Eukaryota; kingdom Viridiplantae; phylum Streptophyta; class Magnoliopsida; order Rosales; family Rosaceae; genus Argentina; species Argentina anserina. The sequence goes on from NC_065877.1 coordinate 14,921,272, forward strand.
ACTACTTGATTGGGAAATGATATAAGAATAATGAATTGTGCCCCTGCGTATTGATAAAGAAAACAAGTTCCGGATTTGCTATTGTAGCTGTATATGTTGATGACATGAACATAATAGGTACTCTTGATGAAATAAGAGAAACCACGAGCTATTTGAAATCTGAATTTGAGTTGAAAGATTTTGAGAAAACTCAGTTTTGTCTAGGCCTTGAACTAGAGCACCGAGCTTGTGGAATTTTAATCCACCAGTCTGCATATGTCCAAAAGATGCTCATGCGATTTAACATGGAAAAAATGCACCCTGTTAGCACTCCCATGATCGATCAAAGTTTGGATGTAAAGAAAGATCAGTTTCGCCCACAAGAAGAGGACGAAGAGGTATTAAGAGCTGAAACTCCGTACCTAAGTGCAATAGGCGCATTATTGTACTTGGCCCAATGTACTCGACCAGATATTGCATTCTTAGTGAACTTGTTAGCTAGATTTAGCTCAGCTCCTACGCAGCGTTATTGGAGTGGTGTCAAGAACATATTTCGATACCTAAAAGGAACCATTGACTAGAGATTATTATTTCCTTACAGTAAGACAAGAGGATCAGCAAATGGAATTGCAGTTCCTAAAGAAAAGGTCGATGACAAAATTACTATCCCCTACTCTGAAACCCCAAATAATGTTTTGGTTGGTTTCGCTGATGCTGGAAAAAACGCCAATATCTTGCAGATCAACCAAGCAAACCCTTGTGGCTACCTCTTCAAACCACTCAGAGATTATTGCTCTACATGAGGCGGTTCGTGAGTGCGTATGGCTAAGGTCCATCATTACTCATATTCGAGGAACTAGTGGTTTAAGTTCTATCACTGAAGAGCCTACGTGCATTTATGAAGATAATGCAGCTTGCATCGAACAGATGAAGCTAGGTTATATCAAGGGTGACAATACGAAACACATATCTCCAAAGTTTTTCTACAATTAGCAACAACAAGCTCTCCTCAAGATTCAAGTGAACCAAGTTAAATCTGAGGAGAATGTGGCAGATCTATTCACCAAGTCATTGCCGAAGTTTGAGAAACATATAAAAGATATAAGAATGCGAAAGCTTTCCGAACTCTCTTGATTAAAGTAAGAGTCATGTGGAGGGGTAGACTTTAAGGAGAGTCTAGACCCACACATGTCATTAGTGTGTTGTACTCTTTTTCTCTTCGACCAAGATTCATTTTGTCTCATTGTTTTATTATCTGGCAAGGTTTTTGATGAGGCAACAGTTCACGCACTACTATGCCTTTGACTTGGCACAAGGGAGATTGTTAAAGGAAAAACATTATTACCTTATTAGTGTGTCTTCGTCAAAGTAACTGACGGAGACAATTGGGCAATCAGAATTGATATTTAGTTAATTACGGATCTAAATTATGTAACGGATCAATTCATTTATTGTCATTAAACTGATTGATACATTTTCAAGTAATATTTCCCATATATAAAGGGAGTTCGTAATAATATGAATATACCAATTCCGTTTCATTTTTACAATTTCTACCCTAATTTCCCATCTTTTTTTTCTGATTGGAAATGATTTTTCATTAATAAATCAATGAGAATTACAGCAAGTCAGCAATACTAACTAGGTAAATGTCATTACCAAAACAAAAAGACTAGGTAAATGTCAGTAGAAAATAGCAAAACTAGCTTCTAACTCTAGCATCAGTAACATCATGACTGAATAAACACGACGCTTGACCCAATTAGATATGATCCAAAATAAACACCAAATACTGGGTTAAATTTCACATACGTGGATAGTATGAGGTTTTAACTCCCCCAATCTGATATGATATCAGGTACAAAGAGATTATGGCAGTGCCACTATAAGGCCTTCAGCATGTATTAATTTTTTTTTTTGTATCGTTTATTCTCTCCTACAATGAAATATGTGTTTATAGGTATTCTAAATTGATACTTCGTCCGGCTCAATGTGATTTGGAGAACCTTGTTGAATTACTGAGATCTTTGTCTCTCCCTTAGTGGTATTGGAGCCTGACTTTGCAAGATCAGTTTTTACTTTTTAGGAAGCTTTTATGTATCAGTCCCTTCTCTTTTTCCTATGCATGAATGTGTGATGCTTGCTTACACTGACTTGTATGGCGAAAAATGGATATCATTTGGGTTTTCTATCAAATAACATCACAACTCTCTATTGTTGCAACGAATCGAAGCTAACCAGTTTCCCAGTCTGACATTCTGATAATGTGTTCTAAACTTGACAACCTCTAGTGTTTGTGACTGTCAAGAATTCTACTTTAAACAAGGGTTTCACCTTTCAGTGTTTCTGTATTGGTGTTGAATATATATTCAGATTACAAATTCACAGACGTACAGTTTAGAGGAAAGAAGCAATCACATAAATGCCTGGCAACTCTCATATTAGCGATGATATTTGTTCTCTATGTTTTCTTTTTCTTTTTTCAAAATATCCGGCGAGATGAATGTCGCATGCTAAGAATATGTATCATATAAAATCCGACAATAACTTACTGATCATGAGCAGATGAGCTTCAACCACGAATTAGGACAGTCCTAAATATGAAATGTGTCAAGATCATTATAGAAGCATAAGTTTGTTGCAATGTGGTTGCGGTTAATAAGGAAGTTCTTCTCCTGAGGTTGCTTCAACCATACTGTCGATGAGTACACATTTAAAAGAAATTGAAAAGAATACAATTTGCAGATTTCTTTTTTGCGTGGCATTCTATTTCTTTTCTGGAATCCAATCTGTCTAGCCTCAGAGAAACCATAGCGAAATACATCATAACTAATTCTCTGAGAAATAAAATCACAAGCTTGAGAAGGATCCTCTGTAACTCTCTGAACTTCCATTGCCAAATTACATGGCAGACATCACGATTTCAAAGCATCGTTCAGTTGTGACACAGATCAATATCAAAACATTATTCAGACCAAAATAAAGACGAATGAAAAAATTGAACACGTCCTGCTATTCTGAATTTATGTATGACTACAGACTGCAGTAATGTTACCTGTACGATTAATAACTCTAATCTGCATATCCATAAATCTTCCTGAGTAGTACAGCATCGTCTAACTAGTAGCATAACAATCTAGCTAGCAAACTAGAAATAGTAAATAGCAATGAAATTCCAACTTATATCCAAGGATAGACAATGCTGATTTAGGAAATGACTGCTGATACAGAGGGGTATAAAGTATGCACAAAGTTTTGATTCGGTGCAGAACTATTACATGTCCTTCTAATAGGAAGGTGATCTGTTCAAATGGTCAAATGAACTGCATCACGAAATCTTTCAACAACGGGAACAGAGCCCAATCCAATCACATTTCCTTCGTTTTTAAACAACAAGACATCAGCGTCAACTTCATATGAGAAGAAACAAAAAGAGCTCAATTACAATGTACAGTAATGAGTAGGTTGGCAGCCTTTCTTAAACAATGAACGCACACTATGCCGCCATGGATATCACCAATTCAGCACTTATCGCTGTTGTTGCAAGGTGCTACAACTGTTCCAATGCAAGGAACCTGCAAGTGATGTGCATAATGGTTAGATTAGATCAATTACAAGTTCATGGGAAAAATCGTAACAAGGAACCAAGTATTTCAAGTGAACTGCCAGTGATTCACATTACTAGAGCTGTTATCGGGAGAAAGAAAGTTGTCAAAAAAGATGATTCTAAGGCTATTAAACATAGTAAAGAAGAGTGCACATCGTCCACTATTTAGGACAATTTACCTAGAAGTCGTATAAGGTAATACTAATTGTAATGTATCTCACGTGCAAAGAAAAGATCATAACAAGGAACCAGGTATTTCAAGTAAACTGCAAGCAAGGTTACAATACAAGAGCTCTAATAGGAAGAAGGGAAATTGTTACATGACACCAATATGATGCTGTACATAGTACGTATAAAATATGGCAAAGAAGAAAGCCTATCATCCTTCATTTTCTACAATTTAACCCAAAAGTTAATGGAACCACTTTCCATACACATCTAAGCTTTATCTGCACATTACCCTAGTTCTATATTGTAACAGTACCAATACCTGCATTCCCAAACGAACAATTTTCCCCAATTCAAAATTCAGAGCATAAAAGAAATCCAACCTAATAACCTTCAATAGATGCTATTGTAGCTAACAATAAGATCATCACTGGGTAGCTTGCTGATTTTAAGAGTTGGTCAAACGTTGAGGGAGTTGTAACAGTTGCAATTGACAACAACGACAACCATCACGCATCTTGCTAATGAAAACCAAAATGAGAGTGAGAAATTGTACATGCAAAGGAAGAAATAATAAGCAATGGCAGATAGAGAATAATATTTCTCAGGGATAACACTTTTTACATTCAATCGCTCTGGAAAAAACATCAGGAGGATCATTCCACTGTATTACTCCAGAAAGAAGTTGGAGGAGACGGTGTTCATGCATTTAAACTATTATTAAACAAATTCACCACATTACCAGTTTTTAGTCTTTTTACCCAAACTTGATGAAATTTGAATCAATGTTTTAAAAGGTTAAGGCGCCGAGGCGTTTTCGGAAGAGGCTCACTAAGGTGTAAGCCTTACGAATAAAATTCATATACTAAATTCATATAGTGTGCATTCATTAGTCTTATATATATATAACATGATTTTTAACTAAAATAAACATGATAAATGGTCATTCTTTCATAACAAATACATATCAAAACCATGCAATTAATCCAAAATCACCTTACATAACATAAATTCATATATCAAAATACTAACTAATCTTGAAATAAAAAAATAAATAAAAAATAAGAACGTAACAATATTTGAACTAATTTCAAGCTTCAAAATCGTCGTCATCTGATAGAAGCACTTTGTGCGACGTTCTTAACATGTTTTTACCTCCAATTGTACTTTGTTTACCTCTTATTGTTGTAGTATTGAGTCATTTAGTCGAGTTAGGAGTCTATGGTGGCGTTGATTGCATTTTGTTGTAAAAACAGATTGAAAACACATAAATTGTTGAGTCTTATTTAAAGTATGATTCTTTGTGTAACTATAAAACCTAGTTAAGTTAGAAGTCTTCATTAATCGGCATTTCTATAACATTTGTGATATATTGAGAATCTACTTACATTAGAAATCATTTTTAGACTAGAAAACGTACCATTTGAGAAAATCTTACTTAAACTTAAACTTTTATTCCGTAACTTTCTTAATATTACTCTTCTATTCTAGTAACTTACTTGATTTTTTTTATATGAATTATCTTGTCTTTTATTATTTTCAGATTGTACAATGAAGAAAATAAAATAGAGGAAAAGTTAAGGAAATGAGAAAAATAAAGAAAGAATGAGACACCTAAAAAGGAGAAAAATAAGGAATTTATCAAAAGAGATTGCACCCACCAATGACAAAAATAAGTGAAAGAAAGAGAAAAAAAATGAAGAGAATAAAAACAGATAATGCAAAAGATAAAGATAGACACCTAAAAAAGGAACAAGAATGAATTTATCAAAAGAGATTGCACACACCAATGTCAAAAATAAGTGAAAGAAAGAGAAATAAAAATGAAGAGAATAAAAATAGATAATGCAAAATAGAGAAAAGGAGACACCTAAAAAGGAGAAAAAAAGTGAATTTATCAAATGAGATTTCACCCACCAATGACAAAAATAAGTGAAAGAAATTAAGGAGAAAAAGTCCAAGCTATAATATTTAAGGAGCTAAAACTCTTCTATAAATAACACACCATTCAAAAAGAAAATCATCACTTCTCCTTTGCATTCAAGAGCCAAAACTCTACCAAAATACTACCTCAAACATTCTTCACCAAAACACCAAGTTGTTCTCCCCCATATGCCAATTTCATCTCCACCGAAATCATCATTGAAGACACACCTACAAGGTTCCTACAACGTGTGATTCTCGCAACTCATCTTCATGGGTTTCTTCGTTTTTGATTTTCTACAATACTTTGTCTATGAAGATTGTAGTATGATGTTTGTGTGGAATTATTATTTTATATTAAGAATCGAAATTTTCAGATTGTTGGATTTTTTGATCTTTGCCGAATTGATGGTTTCCTATAATTAATGAGTTTGTATTTCTATTGTTATGTTCTAATCATCTATCTCATACTTTTAGATAATTTTCAGATATGTGCATATGAATTTAGTGCTTGGATGCAGTCTCTAAGATTGTGTTTGGGTGTTAGATTCATCTACCATATTGACACAAATCAAATCATGCCCTAAGTAGGTTCGGTTTGTGTTGATTAAAAGTGGTAAAAATTCTGGAAATTTCCATGTGAAACGATGGTGGGTGACGTCATACATGAAACATATCTCCAACAAAGATTTGGTGCTTAAATGTAATCTTGTTTGATTTCTACTCTAAGTGTTATTGAATTCGATTGCATGCAAATTTAAATTAGACCATAAATCAATCTAAATGTTAATTAAAATCTTGCATGATTAGATGATCCCCTAAGGCTATAATTGTATTGGTGTCTAAAAAGTATGTAATTTGTCGAATTAGAATGCATGATAGGTTCGAACTTGTAATTATGTGGTGTAATGGTAAATTTGTTAAAGAGAAGTCAATTATATAAATAATAATTTAGGTTTTATTTTAGTAGTTAATAATCAATCTCAAACCCCTCATTATTTGTTAACATTAAAAGTTTAGAGTTCTCTTCAATTCTCCGAAAAGAACGATTCTTGCTTATTTTATACTAACGATAATGTTTTAAATGATTTATTATAGACGTTTTAATTAATGCTCTATCATCATCATCAATAAGGGTATTAGTATCTAAATTATCATCCAAAGGTGCTACACCATCAACATCACCTCCAACAACATCACCTCTGACACCAACAAATGTTTCTTAGAGCCATGAGATTTGCGGCAAGACTTATAGAGAGGAAGAGATAACGCAAGAAAGAAAGAATTAGTCTTTCTAAAATTTCAATCTCAAAACCTAAAAGACCTTGTCCAACGAAAAAAAACGTTTTTTGTTAATTGTCCATTCAAAAAAAAAAATTTAGGCCTAGACCTTTCGCGCCTCAAAATGCCTTGAATGCCTTGGAGTGAGCCTTTGGTGCCTTGGCGCCTAGACAACCAAGGGTAAGGTGTTTTAGCCTACGCCTTGAGGTGCGCCTCAAACGCGTTTTTTTAAACATTGATTTAAATACTAGATATCAAAGAAAGGAAAGAATTTTACCATATGGAAATATGGTTCCTGTTTTGTTGTAAATAACTTTCTAGCGAACACGATAACAGGGAAATCGAGCAAATACTCTTCACCAAAACTTCCGTCTCAGTACCGCATATAAGCTCAGGTGCCAGCCAATATGGCCATCAGTACCCAAAACGTCACGCAAAGTAGGTCTAGGCTACAAGCACAGAAAATCCAAAAACCTTGTCAATGATTTAAGTTACTTAACATATTGATTCTGAACTTCACATGAAGTTTGAAAGACTCATTTATATCTTTTGGTTTCAAAATACTTATTTTCGGTACCATATATTTGTAATTTTCAAACAGCTCAATTATTATATTTCAAGAGTTTTTTCCATTCTCTTGGGGCATTTTGTCAACCGACAAACGAGCAACATATTTTTTTGCCAAAACTTTCCATACATCTGTGGACACAGGTGAATTATGCACCAACAATTCAATCTCTTTACCCAATTATCAAAAACATGTTCATGGGAAGTATCAAAAGGCATTCACATATTATGAAATCAAACATGGGGTTTAGTTCTTGAATGATGTACCTGGATAAAGAGACCACTCAAAAGTGCTTTTGGGAATAGAAGGACTTGAACCCTCACAATTTCTTATGTCGATAATGGTCTGCAGACCTCGTTGTGAGATGAACTATATGTGGTGGAAGAACCACGATGCCACCTCCGGTCACTATCAATATGCGACAAGTCAACTGTGAGTTTCTTTGTTAAAACTTATTAGGCAATAATGCTTCAACACTTTCAGCGATCTTAGAAGGCAACAAATCTCAGTTGGTATCGATAGGCGACAAATCATTGAACTATTTCTCTAAATAACTTGTTTGTTGCGACCTCAAGCCCGGCAAAAAAAATTATCTAGAATGGCAATAATTTCATTAATATAAACCCACAAGCAACACTTTCAATTTTCTCCTTGAAAGAGTGTTAAAATTCCAAGTAATCTCAAAGGCAACCTTTTAGGGACCATTTTCAACTACTATTTCGAAAATTCAATCTCTTTACTCAATTTTCAGAAACATGTTCATGGTAAGCATCAAATGGCAACATGTATACAGCATAATCTCAAAGGAAACCTTTTAGGGACCATTTCCAACTACTATTTCGAAAATTCAATCTCTTTACTCAATTTTCAGAAACATATTCATTTCAAGTATCGAAAGGTATCCACATAGCATGAAATTGAAAAAAAGAGTTAGTTCTTGAATGTGATACCTGAGTAAAGAGATCAATCAAAAGAGGCAACCATGTATTTTTAGGAATGGAAAGACTTGAACCTCACGATTTCTAAGCCGACAATGGTCTACTAGATAAAATAGCAGTGGTGGACGAAAATGTGACCTCTGATGATTATCACAGAAGCATCCATCCAGGAGTCCACTGTGAGTTTCTTTGCTAAAACTGATAAGCAACAATCGTATCAACATAAACTTAGAAGGTAGCAAACCTCAGCGGTATCAATAGGCGGCAAATCATTGCACTATTGCCTCAATGACTTGTATGTCATGACCTCAAGTTGGGCAAAACTTACTTGAATGGCAGTTTTTTCTGTCATAAACCGACAAGCAATACTTTCAGTATCCTCCCCCAACATTAGTGCCAATGAGTGTTGGGATTATAATCAATTGAGTGTTGAAATTTCGACTAGTATGGCAACAAATTTTCAGCATGCTATAAATCTCGGAGGCAACTTTGGGGACCATTTCCAACTAATTTTGATATGGTCAAAAGGCAACCTTATTACAATTGTTACTTTGTAACAATAATAATGGGACAGACGAGAGTAGAAACCCCTATTGGAAATTACCAAAAATCATGGAGCTCCAATTTAACATTAACCTATATATCTTCTACCAATTGCAACATTGGGCATGCCTTATATCTTTGCACCTATCCATTTGAATAAAACCGAGTCTCATATGAGCAACCAAGTCTAGAGCAATCTTAAATTTTTTGCTCTCAAGCAATTTTCAGCTTTGGCATTCCAAGTTAAATACTTATTTTCAGTACCATATATCTGTAATATTCCAAAAGCTCAATTATTGTATTTCAAGAGTTGGGCATGCCTTATATCTTTGCACTTGTCCAGTTGAGTAAAACTGAGTCTCATATGAGCAAGAAACTCTAGAGCAGCCTTAAAATTTCTGCTCTCAGCCAATTTTCATCTTTAGCATTCTAAGTTAAAATACTTATCTATAATTTTCCAAACAGCTCAAATTATTGCATTCAAGAATTTTTCATATTTTGTTGCGGCATTTTGTCAAACGACTAAGGACCAATACAGATTTGCCAAAACTTTCCATACATCCATGGATACTGTTGAATTATGCACAAATAATTCAATCTCTCTTTACCCAATTATCAAAAACATGTTCATGGTAATTATCAAAAGGCTTCCACATAGTATGAAGTCAAAAAAGGGGTTTAGTTCTTGAATGATAGGGTGAAGAGATTGATCAAAAGAGGAGGGAAACGACCCGGTGAATTTTGGAATAGAAAGACTTGAACCCTCATGATTTCTTAAGTCGAGAATGGTCTACGGACTTCCTTACGAGATGAAATAGCTGTGGTGGTGGAAATTCCCACCTCCGATCATTATCAATAGGCGACAAGTCCACTGCGAGTTTCTTTGTTAAAAAGGCAACAATTGCATCAACATTTTCAGCAGTATACACTTAGAAGGAAGCAAATCTCAGTGGTATCAACAAGCGACAAGTCATTGCACTACTGCCTCAATGACTTATTTGTTGCGACCCCAAGTTGGGCAAAGATTATTTAGAATGGCAACAATTTCATTAACATTAACCCAGAAGCAACACTTTCATTTTCTCCCTGAAAGAGTGTTTAAATTCCAAGTAAGGCAACATGTATACAACTTCAAAAATTCAATCTCTTTACTCAATTTTCAGAAACATGATAAGCATCAAAAGGCAACATGCAGGCAGCGTAATCTCAAAGGCAACCTTTTATGGACCATTTCCAACTCCTATTTAGAAAATTTAATCTCTTTACTCAATTTTCATAAACAAATTCATTGCAAGCATCAAAAGGCAACGTGTATACAACGTTATGTCAAAGGCAACCTTTTAGGGACCATTTCCAAATACTATTTTGAAAATTCAATTTCTTTACTCAGTTTTCAGAAACATGTTCATTGTAAGCATCAAAAGGCAACATGTATACAACGTAATGTCAGAGGCAACCTTTTAGGGACCATTTCCAACTACTATTTTGAAAATTCAATTTCTTGACTCAGTTTTCAGAAACATGTTCATTGTAAGCATCAAAAGGCAACATGTATACAAAGTAATCTCAAAGGCAACCTTTTAGGGACCATTTCCAACTGCTAGTTCGAAAATTCAATCTCTTTACTCAATTTTTCAGAAACATGTTCATTGTAAGCATCATAAGGCATCCACATAGCATGAAATCAAAAATGGGTCTTAGTTCTTGAATGTGGTACCTGAGTAAAGAGATTAATCAAAAGAGGAGGGAGGCACTCCTTGAACCCTCATGGTTTCTTTAGCCAACATTACTAGTCTGTAGACATCCTCACAAGAGAGCCCATTGTGAGTTTCTTTGCGATAAGTGATAAGGCAACAATCGTATCAACATGAACTTAGAAGGCAGCAAATCTCAACGGTATCAATACGCAACAAGTCATTGCACTATTGCCTCAATGACTTGTATGTCACGAACTCAAGTTGGGCAAAAATCACTTGAGTGACAATATTTTTTCATTATCATAAACCGACAAGCAACACTTTCAGTTTCCTCAAGTGTTGGGGTCATAATCAACTGAGTGTTGAAATTCCGACTAGTATGGCAACAAATATTCAGCAAGCTATAAATCGCAGAGGCAACTTTTTAGGGACAATTTCCAATTGATATCTAGGGTCAAAAGGCAACCTTGATACACTTGATACTTTCTAACATTAATAATGGGACCGACGAGATAAGAAGCCCCTCAGAATTTGAGTAGCATGAAACCCAATCAAACATGGTTCCTCAACCTCAAAAACAAAGAGGGAGCACCAATAGTTCAAATTGGAATTTCACGCAAGGCTCAAAATCACAGGGTTTTTCTCCTCGTAAATTTACCGAGACAAATCCAAGGGTCAAAATAATGACCGAATCCAACCAATGTAACATCTGAAACCCACCGCGAAGATAACTGAAATTAAATCGAGATAAAACATAATCAAAACCCTAGGTATGAAATCGAATGGAATCATATGTACTCAGTGTGAGATTTAGTGGAATTGTGAAACCAATTACCACCAAAATTGAGATGAATGAAACAAAAGAGAAAGAAAGGGGAAAGCTTGACGATCTTACCTCGTGGTGGCGAGCAACGGAGGTGGTTCGCCGCACCGGAGCGGCAGTGGGAAACAATTACTTTGAAATTCAAATTTGAAGCTTAAAATCTAAAACTGAACGAGAGATCCAGCTCATATAATGGTTCCTACAACCGAATGTTTTCTTTGGGTTCTATATCTGCCATTCAAATTGTGCCACCTGTACACTCTTAATAAGATTCTAATCTGTTAACTCCTTCCCCTGAATCAATTGTTTTTAGTTAATGAAATTTGAAGTTCAAATGTGAGCTTCTTTTTGTACTTTTAAAAATAGTATTTACAACTCCATAATCATTAGATCTGAAGTTTATTTTAATAAACAATTAAAATACTATTTAGACCTCCCTAATTTTTCTAAAATATTCATAATCCAATAAAATTCTTTTTCTTTAATTTTAAAATTCATTCAATTGATTCAAACCTATTATAACTCAATTGATTCAAAACTCTTATAATTATATCGAGTCTCTCAAATTTGATTAGAATCACAATATAATAAAATTTATTCTACAATTCATTGCAACAAAATACATTCAAACGGGTGGATCACAATAAATTAGAAATATAAAAAGCTAAAATTTAAAATTTATTAAAATAAAACATCTACAAAGTGAGAACAATATTTTTTGTTACGATACATATATGAATTATTGAAAACGATAATATCATAGTTTAGCTAGATCCTACTTCATGTGAAATTATTATTGAAAATGAGATATTAGTGTATTGTATTGAAATTTTTGTTTTTTTTGTTTATTCTTATATTTATCTATATTGGTAATTTTGCATTAGTTGACAAAATCAATACTTACTTAAAAAAAGAGAAATGTCTAATTACTGTTTTGAGAGATATGAATAGAAACTCTCAATTTAAATTACAATCATTTTAAAACATGTAAAATGCAATAAAATCGACAGATAAATTTTATACCGCTCCTTTTCACTATTCCAAACCAATACAAAGGTGAGAATAATATATGGCCTGACTGAAGAGGATGGTGGCAATCTTATAGAATACGAATGAACCTAGGTAGATATTATGCGATTGCGCATAATTGCATATATTTGTATTATGAAACGAGAAGTCCTTTAGAGACTAGGGTTCACAATTTTTTTCTTCAATTTTTTCCAACGGTGCGCCTCAATGGCGTCGTCGAATGAGGATTTTGGTGGCCGTTTCGTGGTTGTGCTTGGTAGGTCAGTGACGATGGAAGGAGATAACTAAGGTTGTTCTAAGGTAAGGGTTGTAAGTGCTTTTGGTATGTATGACAGTATGAGTGCAAATGCAACTTGCCAGAGTATAAAAACCACTTTGCTTGGCGTTTATTGAATGGTTAGTTTTTTAATGTCAGGTTTTTCTATATCAACTTTGATTGTTTATGAAAGCATTGCGCGATGTAAGTAGAGAAATTTTGATAAGTAACCTATTTCAGAGTCTCCAGTTGATTTTTGACCATGTTTTACCAAACAATTGATAAATGACCATATGTAGAGACTAAAAGCCTTAATTGCCTTATTAAACTTTAATCCTCTGAGATTCCTTATTCAACTTTAGGGGTATAAATGAGTCCAGCCGAGCCGAATACAAGGTTGTTCATGTGTGGCTCATTTTCATTCGATCGAGCTCGAGCCGGGCTAAAATTTGATTTTTTTTCCTTTATGTTCAAGCTCGACTCGGCTTGAAAAAGCTCGAGCTGGGTTCGGGTCAGCTCATTTTATTAAACGAGCTCAAATTCGAATCGAGCCGGTTTGAATCATATGAAACTAAAATTTTTTAATTAAGAAATTAAAAAGAAAATTTAAAATTTGATGTCATATCATAACATAAAATCCTTTTTATTTGTAATAAATCAAAAATAACAAATCAAACTCATTATTGAACTTAAAGTCTATAACTAATTATTCTATAAAGAAACCTTTTAGCTCATTCTAACTAACATTATATATTTTAATGTTATTCTTATATAAAATTATACTTTATATATACTATAAAAATTATAAGTTAAACTTAATTAATAAACGAGCCGAGGTTTTAACGAGTCTAAGCTAGCTCACGAACTAAACGAATCGAACGAGCCGAATAGTTGTTGTTTAAGCTCGGCTCATTTTCAAGATCAGGCTTAATATTAAGCTTAATCTTGGCTTATTTAGCTTTTTGAACTTGAGTCGAATGGGCTAAAAGTAAGCCGAACACGAGTCGAACACAAGCAGCTTAAGCTTACTTATAGATCTATATTCTTCTTCTTCATCCATAACTTGGCTCTCTAAAACTTCATTGAACCTATTTCCTTCCATCACCCAATTTTTCTTAACCCTCTTTCGGTTCCCTGACCTTCAAATCGCCAATTGCACCCTACCCTAGTCTAGGATCAACTTGCAATTTATTTCTGGGCAATTATGACCGTTGTTGTTCTTAACTGGTTTATTGAACTTGAGCTTAGGACCAAACAATGAATTAACCAATTTAGATACGTAGGTTAGTATTCATTGGAAAAAAATGTAAACGTTGTCACTTTCACCGTTTTACGGTTTCATCTCATGCACATCACCAAGCTTTGAGAATTAAGATGGTTGTCTTTGAAACGCTATTGTCCACAATACTCCAATTGCTCATGACAATTCCAAGTTTTGGCCTAGGGCTATTATATCTTATAATCAACCTTGATTGTAAGACATCTAACTTCATTCCAAATTTTATGTTAAATCTGACTTTGTGTATGAAACAGCTTGAACAATAGTAAAAAGTTCATGAAAAGTGCAAGGTAAGAGGTGAATTAAGACGAGACATTACATAGAATAAGGGTATTTTAGACTTTTTATCCCTTCAAATGGTCATTTATCAAATGTTTTATAAAACGTGGTCAAAAATCAACTTGTGAGCCTAAAGTCGATCATTTATCAAAATTTTCTCATCTAAGTGGCATATTAGTTATTTATAGAAGATATGAGAGATCTATCTAGTAGAGAGGTCCAAACGTTAATTTGAAGGATACCCATAAACTTAGGAAGTTTATATATCACAAATAAATTATATTTAATTCATTAAGAAGTATTGTCTTTCAACAAAGTAGATGACCTTTTGCAAAAAAAAATATATCGTAGAGCCATGCATGTATTGAATGTTAAAAGAAGGTGAATCAAAGTTGCTCTACTTCTCTTAATACCAAGATAGCCCTTATGAAGAAAGCATTCATGTTAGAAGACCACGTGAAGAAGAAAGAGGTTGCCCCATTTGTTTATACTGAGAATAAAATAGTAGTCTTGAAGTTATGGTTGCATGTCTAGTTTTTTGGATCAACATTGCATGTCTCTAAGTGTAAGCATGCATGGCTTGCATGAGTTATATATAGAGGGAAGATATAAGCTGAAGAGAGGGAGGACGAAGAACAGAAGAAAGCTTTCAACCTTGAAGAAAAATCATAATAGCCTTAGCCTTCCATCTACCTTTGTAAACCTTCTCCTCACGAAGAAATCACATATAAACATCTTTTAGCATCAATAAAAGTTTGTTATTCAAGTCAGATGCTTCTTGCTTCTCTACTGCCATAGCATGTAATTCTTACATGGAGCTCTAGCTTGTTATCACTTCACCTTCTCTCATCCCATAAGCAGTAGTTGTTCTTGCATGTTCAAAGTTCTTTAGTGAATCTTCATATCAGTTATTAGCTCAAGCAAGTAAGTTCCTTTCACTTCATAATTTATGTTTTTCTTTAATAGACTTCTAGTCCAAAACATGGAAATATTGTTGTGATTATGTTATTATTTAGCTAAACAATCAATCTTATATTATCTTTGAAGAGTGTCGTTTTGAAATCCACATACATGCCAAGATAACTATTGAAAAATTTTTCTGGGGACCTCTGAGTCTAAGGACCTCTGTTTCTGCATTTGTTTAGCCCATAGGTTGGTTGTGTCTGCAGTCTTAAGCCATTTTTCATGTTCAAGGCTTAATCTTTAATAAGAGTTTTCAGCTATGCATGCAACCTTAGGACAACCCCCTTCAATTTTGGTATCAGAGCCGTAGTTTAGCTATATAATAATATAATTAAGACAATAAAGTACCTTGAGAACATAAGTCATAAAACACAAGAACAAGAAAAACCCAGAAAATTCAGAACAATAAAATTTTGAATTTATAAATGCTAACACTATGATATAACTTCAATAAATGAAATTACGTTACAGCAACTGAATATCTTTTTCCAAATTTAACAAAACACTTAGATTACAAACTGTACACGTAATTACACAAATGTAAGTTGTACAGTAGTCAACTTTCACTAGTCCTCACCAAAATAAAAAAAAATGAACAGAAGCAAAAACAACACTCTACTGCTATGTTGCTCACTCCTTCTGCCACTACTACTGTGAAGTACCTGCAGTGCTATCTCCTGCACTAATAATGGTACACCAGGATTGAAAACACAAACATGTTCAGCAACAAACTGGTATGAGTAAACTAAAAGATATACTCAAGGACAATGTAACATATTTCTAAACTTAGAAATATATATAAAACAACATTATCATCACAACACTAATACGTCAAACACGCAACCAATGCCACAAAAAACGTCACATGTCGCAATACAAGTATAATCACAATTCACAATCACATCGCAACACATGCAGGATACTCTGGGTTAATGTGACCCTCAAGTCGCACCCAGAATATTGACATTAATAGTAGAGCTCTAGATGATCATCCCCACAAACTGCCAAACACTGGTTCTGACATATGCATACGCCACTAAGGCCGTCACAAAGGCAGAACATTGAAATACATTTTGCCACTTGGGCCACCACTAAGGCTAAATCATTTGTATTCATTTTGTTTCACCAAGTTGGCCACCACTAAGGCAGAACAACTCACACAAAGTCTTTTGCCTCAAAAGGTCGCCACAAAAACAACACCACAACCCACAAAGCTACACACTCAACAATCATACCGGAATATACATTTTCTTCCTTTCCGGTAACAATCTAACAACAATATAACTCCATAATGTCAGAAGGTACATTTTCTTTCCTCCCGGCCACACAACATATAAGCACTTCGACTATACATTTCATCCAAAATCCTCCAATGTACAGAGATGTATATTTTATTCCCTCTCGGTCCCATCCTCTAAAATTTAATATAAACCAACTAAAAATACACAATATCTTTCACAAACATAATAACTTTATACACTTAGTGATAAATATATGCATATCCTATTACTATTTAGATATACGTATATAAATCACCAAATATATACACATTTATATATCAATTTCACAACATGTAAAAAGATACAAAATGTAAGTTCACACGTCTATTTACCGCCAAGGAAAAATAGACCAAACGTGAGGTTTACTCACATTTTTCACTCCTTCTTTGTAAACTAAATCTCTAAATGAGATTACTCACTTGGCAGCTCCTTCAATTACCTAAGTGACAAAACATCACTTAGTAAAAAAAGAACTAAATGAAACCAAAAACGAACACAACTACAAGGACACCCAACAAGAGCTTGACAAGCCAAACTCTTGCTCTATACTTACCAAACCTTCTCAAACTCATTGACAACTTAAATCACACAACCACTCACCACTACCTCTCGGCCTCTCCCTAACCTTGACCACTTTTCCTTCAAATTCGCACACACTCACTATCCCCTCCTTACACCAAACTGACCAATTAAATTTCCACATACAGTGATCCTCAAACCGGCTACTCACACCATAACCCTCTAATTTTCTTTCCAAGAAAAACTTAACTTGCACAAACACAACCCTTCCCTTCCCTTCTCTTCCCTTACACTTCACTACACCAAACAAAACACAACAAAACTTACAACAAACCACCACCACTCCTCACTACAACAACACAGCTGCCCTGCTGCCGGCCTCAAAATCTCAAACCCTCTTTTAACACAAAAATGACTCCACACCTTCTTCCTTACCAAAATAGCCCCTACAACAACCAACCTACATCAAATAAACCACAAGTATCCCAACTCCCAACTCAACTACTTCAACTCACCCTCACCTACCCAAACACTTAAACCAAACAAATAAGTAAAGCAAGGTGCTAGTACTTAGGTTGCAAAAACCACCAAGATGAAACTGCACAATCCTACCTATGCAGTTGCTGCCAGGTTGGCTATAGCCCCAAAGCACCCTCAGATGCTTTTGTGACTGCTCGGTGTATATAACTAGAAGATTTGGAGAGTCGAGGCTCCAAAACCGCCAGTAACAAGAAGAACTCACGGCGACAATGAGGTCTGCCAGTTGCTGCCGATGCTACTCCTCACACAAGAGTGCCACTGGTTGATTTCTGGGCTGGGTGAGAGAGGATGTTGACGCAGCTCAAGGGTGATTAGTTGCTGGTTATTGAGCTTGGAGGCTTGGGAGATTTCGATAAGAAGAAAAAGAAAGAAATTGAAGAAGAAAAGAAAATATCTTGGGAAGTAGAATAACAAGTCAGTGGGAGGGCTTGGTGGAGTGAATGAGAAGAAGATAAGAGGAAAAGATGAAGATATTTGTTTCCAATTTCTCTCTCCCCAAAATACCCTTCCAACAACTATGTTTCATAAATAAATTCTCACTCCTCCGACTTCTGATTAAGACGTGTCACATATCTACGAACTCGTCTTGACGAGCCCTATGACTTTTTTAAAAGAAGTTTTCTGAAATGACCGACAAAATAAAACTCAACTCTTGAATCGAATGGGTTTAATCATAAAACGACTAATTGGTTCACAAATTGATTCTTCTTTGAATGAGGGTTATTTTAAATACGTAGAATATGGATATAAACCAAAATATCATTTCATTAATTTCCATGAAATTACAAGAAAAGGAAATCAAAATTCGGGTTATTACAGAAAATTTATGATTGAGTATTTAAACTTAGAGATCACAGAACAACAAAAAATAAAAATAACTTTAGACCAAAATACTTTAACTTGTTATATTCCGCAGAAAAATAATAAGCATATTTTACATAGCGAAGAACATCCTTTAATCAATAGTGTCATAGATCTTTCAATAAGTCAAGAGAAAATAAAAAATTAGAACATAAAAAACATAAACTTACAGTTTTTATTAGAATATTTCCAGAAAAAATCCTTTCAAATAATTAAGCAAAACTTAACCTACAAAGACTGTAAATTTATACAAATTATTATAAATTATACAAAGACTTCCGAGCAATAAAGAAGTAAGACTTAATTGATAGCAAGCCAAAGCAAGTAGAACTCCAATCTCTAGAGATAGTCGAAAACCTGAAAATAGAAGTGCCGAAAATAAAAATCAGTACAAAAAGTTGAATTTCAAAACTTAGTTCAAACGTTTGGTAGTAAGCATTGATGGGACGCGGAAGCATCTTACAATAAATCCTGCAAATTGTAATCGTTAGTATAAAATAAGCAGGGATCGTTCAATATAATTTTTGGACATCTATATCAAGTTAGGAACTATACAATTACAACAGCATATAACTAAGAAAATTGTTGAATTTCCAGATAGATTAGAAGATAAAAAAACAGTTACAAGTATTTTTAGGATTGTTAAATTATGCAAGAAATTGTATTCCAGACTTAGGAAGAAAAATAGCTGTCTTACATAGAAAAATGAGCAAACCTGGTCAAAAATACTTTATACTGAAGATATTAAATTAGTTCAGTAAATTAAATAAGAATTTACCCAACTTAAACCTTTAACCTTGCCATTAGATACTAGTTACAAAATAGTAGAAACTGATGCATCATCAGTAGGATGGGTAGAAATTTTGTATCAGAAAAAGCATAAAGATTTATCAAAATCTGATGAGCAAATTTGTAGATATGCATATGATAAATTTAATGAAGCACAATCTAGACTACTAGCAACAGATTTAGAAATATTAGGTATAATTAATTCTCTTGAAGCATTTTCTCTATTTTTACATAATGAAATATTTACCATTAGAACAGATTGTCAAAATATTGTTTCTCATTATAATAAAATTAATGCTAATAAGAAAGCAGCCCGTAGATGGGTAATATTTATAGATTCTATTATAGGAAATAGCTTTAAGCCAAAATTTGAGCATATTAAAGGAACTGATAATATATTGGCTGATATTTTATCTCGACTTATTCATTGAGTATATATGCAGTTCACAAGGCCTTCAATTCCTAACAAAAGAAGAGCCAATTATGTGCCCCATAATGTTCAAGCATTTCCTCAATGAGCGTCACATCAACTAGACAACCATTACCAAGACCAACCATTCCCACTCATTTCTTTGGTAATATCCATATTTAGGAAGTCATCAACCCTAATTATAGGTATAATACTCAGCACTTACTAAGCAAAAAGTCTTGGTAGATAATCTTTGGATCCTAAGGAACCAACTATGGTGATAGGTTTAGAAAAGTTAGTAAGAGCATTAGAGCAAGAGTTTTTGGATTTTAATCGTACGATTGACTCAATCCATTTCCAATTAGGAAATTCACAAATTGAGCATTCTCATTTGTCTATAGAAAATAATTCTCTAGTTGGAGCAAAAAAATAAATTACAAGAGCAGCATGAATTGGTTAATCTTTATGCAATAACTAATCTTGAAAAGACCATGGTGAAATAGCAATTAGACATTGAGAAAGGTAGAGTAGTATTTGCAAATTTTCCAAAACAACAAAGTGAAGAACATTGGGAAGAAGATCAAAAATTAATAAATTAGCCTCTTTAAATGAGCAAGTAAGCATGTATACTCTTCAAGTCATGACTAGGCCAATAATCTTAGCTCTTTTTCTGAAGTCAAAGCAATATTTTGTCAACATGAGCAACATAAACATCATGATTTGGAAACAACAATCCATCAATTTCTTTTTCACCTTTTAGCAAATCCTCAACCAAGAATTAATGCCCAAACTCAAGCATTATTTCTTCACCCAAATAAAGAAGTAAATTTCAACATCATTAGAGCCAGCATCAATATGGTAGATTATAGAGATTTACACTTTGAGCATGATAACAAAATAATATTGGTAACTCCAGGATTACTTCTTGAGCATGGAATTTTAACTCTTTTATATTTTGAGCAAGCCCAGCATATAGAATCTACCTGAAAGCTTGAAAAAGCATCTTAGGCATTATTTTCACCATCTTGGTACCTATATTAGGATAGAAGTAGATAGCATTCCAACAACATTATTCACTAGCAACATCTATCTTGACCAAGCTAAACACTCTATATATAACCATCATGAGAGGAGCATACACCAAACCATCACCTGGACCAACACTGGATGATAGCCCAGCAATGCTTGATATCCAACGATTTAGAGAAGCACAAATGGCTCATTTTGAGCTGTGGGATGACATCCATCTAAACCTGCATTTTCAAGATAAGCATATGAAGTTTTACAACAAACATCAGCTTACCAAGCCAACAATTGGATTTGAGCTTTGACAAAATCAGGCCACCAGTTAAGTGTATAGCAATTGCACTCAGAAGGTCTCAAAGTACTTGAAAACCAACCCATGGATGATGATAATGCATATTGGGAGAATTTGGAAGACGAAGAACTCCACAACATTCTCAACATGATGAAACATTGAAGAAAAATCCAAGAAAGAAGATAGGATGGAGGAATAGAAGAAATCAGCTCACCGCTCTCATCGATCATCGAAAGAAGCATTTCCCTTTTGTTTAATTTGGAACAAACTTTCCTTTTATTTATATTTTCTTTGTGTAGGAAGCTTCTAATTTCCTCCATATGCAAATTTTTTGCCTGTCACATGGTTGTGACAGGTACTGTGACAGGGGTTATGATAGGTAGTGTGACAGAAGTTGTGACAGGAGCAATGTGTGTGACAGTGGTTGTGACAGTAGGTGTGACAGCAGGTGTGACAGCGGGTGTGACAGCAGGTGTGACTGCAGGTGTGACTGCATGTGTGACAACGGCTATGATAGATAGTGTGACATCGCCTGTGATAGATAGTGTGACAATGGGTGTGCCAAGAGGAAATGTCTAAATATGCAAAATTATGTTAAAATTCAAAGGAGATTGTGACAGGAGGTATTGTGATAAGAAATGTGATAGGCAGTGTGATAACTATTAGGATAGACAGTGTAATACATCATATTAATGTCGATATTTGGATTGTATGAGTTGATTTAAGAAGTTCAAGATCACATAATAATAAACAAATGTACGTTATTTTGTAGTCCTTCTTCTTCTTCTTCTTCTAGTCACAACAGTCTATGACATGAGGTGTGATAGAAAGTGTGACTGTGATGGTGGTTGTGATAGGTAGTGGGACAGTGGTTGTGACATGTATTGTGACTGGGGTTGTGAGTTGTGACAGGTGTTGTAACATGTAGTGTGATATTAGTTGTGACAAAGGTTGTGATAGAGGTTGTAACAGGGGGTGTGACAATGGGTGTGATAGTGGTTGTGACATGTAGTGTGATAGAAGTTGTGACAGGGGTTGTGACAGTGGGTGTGATAGGTAGTGTGACCGTGGGTGTGATAGGTAGTGTGACAGCGGGTGTGATAGGAGGTGTGACAACGGGTGTGTTAGGTAGTGTGATAGCTAGTGTGACAGCGAGTATGATATGAGGTGTGACAGCAGGTGTGGCAGTGGGTGTGATAGAGTGTGTGACAGTGGGTGTGACAGTGAGTGTGACAGGTAGTGTGACAGCAGGTCTAATAGGTAGTGTGACAGTAGGTGTGACAGTGGGTGTGAATGTTAGTGTAATAGGTAGTGTGATAGTGGTTGTAACAGGTAGTGTGATAGAGGTTGTGATAATGGGTGTGACAGTTAGTGTAAATAGATAGTGTGACAGGTTCTGTGACAACATGTGTGATAACGGTTGTGACAGATAGTGTGACACTGTCTGTGATAAGAGGTGTGATATGCCAAGAGAAAATGTGGAAATATGCAAAATTTTGTTAAAATTCAAATGAGATTGGTATAAATATGCTCAGAATGAAGAGAATAGCTAGAATTAAGGAACCTTGAGCTTCGATTTCGCCGGAATTGCTTGGAGCAACGCCATCGATGGCGGCAACCTTTTACGATGGTTGTTTCGCCTTGTATGGTTGGTCGATTTGGAGTGGATAGTATATCAAATGAAAGAGGGGAGCGAAATCTTTCTAACGGTACCAATTTCGTCAAAATCTATTGACGGACGAGAAAGTTATGGCCAAAATTAAAAAAAGAAAGAAAAAAGAAGAAAATGAGTGAGAAATTGCAAAACAATCCAGAAAATATTTTTAAAATGACTTTTTTTTTAAATTTTGTTGACTTTTTTTTATTTCCACTTAAATGTGATGACCTTTTTATAATTAATTCATAAATAATAATTTTTTTCTAATATAAGTTGGGAGAACGTACCATATTATAATTTGCCCTAAAATTAAAAGATTAAGGTGCCACTGCTGAATTACAATTTTGTCATTACATAAACATTAATTTAAATTTCGACACGTAAACCTCAGTATACCATAATTTTCACATACGATGCTCAAACTAGGTGTGCCGCGTGTCTACAAACTCAGTTCAAAATCTTCTTTATTGTCCATAAAAAAAAGTTTCTTAAAAAGTCGATAAATAAAAAGTCAACTTTTTTTTGGACGCTAAGGTAAGAAATCTACTTGAAATACTAATTTAGGTACTATTTACCGTCTAATAACTGAGATACCGTTAAATTAAGATACAGGACGTATCCGGACTAGCAATCACCTCTTCGGGTAGTTCGGTTGGTTTGCTTTGACCATTGAGCAATCACATGCAATGTTCTAAATATCCCGATATATCCTCGATATATCTCCGATATATCCCTGATAATAAGAAAACGATATGATAAGTTGCTTATCGGTCTATTATATCGGTCAAATCGAAAAATCAAGTCAAATAGCGATATATCGGGTCAAACAGAGTTTGACCCGATATATCGGTGCCATTTTTTTAAATATTCTTTTTAAAACCACGTCGTTTTAAAAAAATAATTTAAAGAAAATGAAAGTTTCGTTGATAACATTCAATGACGAGAGAGTTTATGATGAATCATCACCTTTATTTTTATTAATTAATACTATTTATGTATTTTAATTGTCAAAATAAGCAAATATTTTTTTATGAAGTTTATTTAGTAGATTTACTTCTATAAATTTTAATTTCTCAAGTTTTTTTGGTATATTTTGATGTATATGTTTATAAATATATTAAATTTAATTAAAAATTAGTAAAAACGATAAATCCGATATAATCCGATATATATATCTTCGTTATATCCTTATTTTCAAAACCGATACGATGCCGATAACCGCTATTTAGACCATTGTGATTACGGAGAATTTTGAGAATATTGATGTAATAACTCAAATTTTCGATTAGCATTTCTTATAAATTCTTGAAAACTAATAGAATGGTAAAAAATTAAATTCTACACCTTTACTTAGCCTAGTTCGAAGTAAAATTGATTTCGAGAGTCAAAACTTTGAAAAAGTTTAAATGGTCAAGGCTCATTAGTTGACTTTTGATTCGTTGCTCATTTCCAAAAACTTTATTCATGAAACTTGTAGAGCTCGTTGATACGAGTTAGTAGACACACAACATGCATAAAACAGATATCGTACATGAAAATTGTTAGCAAAGAAAGTTTAGTTTCTGATTTAGAAGGGGGTATAAAAGAAGAAAATTGGAAACTCTATTTGCAAAAATCAGAAAAATTGAAGAGTGTTGCGTGAGCCCTATTCTTCCATTTTTCCCGTTAGACTTTGCCGGCTTTGTTCTCCTTTGTCCGGCGATAGTAGCACTCGAGCCACCCATCGACGTGATCAGCTTGACGTTCTACTTCATTTGAGCCAAGACCCGAGGTTAGACAGTGACTGTCCGAGACGTGATGACACCTGGAAATACCCGCAACAACCATCGCCGCTTTGTCAAGCCTTCCGGCAACGTCGAGGCTCAGGACTAGTCCCATTCCACTAATTCCTCTTCTCTGAGGTTGTTTCCAAGCTTTGTGGGGATCAAATCAACCTGCAAATCCGAGTTTTAGAACCCAACACACCGTCGGCTTTCCCGGTCATTTCGTGCGACATCTCGGCTAATTTAGGCTTGGGTGCAAGTATGAAAAATCTCTGTGTCGTTGTGATCTATAACTTTTATCTTGGGGTAGTGAGGTTTTAAGAAATCTTGAATTGGTGACCTTCAAGGTTAGCGTGTGGGTCCACGCCCCGCTGTTGAGGGTGTTTTTGGTCTAGTTGTGAGGTTTTGATGCAGGAATGTGCTATGTATGTTGTTGTGAGTGGGTAGAACTATTATAATTTTCATGTTGAATCAATTTGAAGCATAGTTAGGGATTAAGAAGAGTTCATTAGGTTTGGATTGGTTGGAAACTATGATTTTGAGCTTGGCATGATTCAAACTTTAGATGGTGAAGTGGTCCCGGTGAGGTTGGGGAGTTGACAAATGTTTGGGGAGTGTTAGAGATAGTTCGGTTTAGTTAAATTTGTTGTGGTTTTAATTGTTAACAAGTAGTGACCATGTCACTGAGGTGATTATCAGGGCAAGTGAGTGAGCATCACTTAGGTAGAAGAAGACGCAGCGGGAGTAAAGAGGTGGGTAAATCTCACAATGTTGATGTTATATTTTAGTTATTAATATAATTAAGTGATGTATATTTTTTTATTTAATGGTAATTTTAATATGCATTTATACATTGTTATCTTTTATAATGTTAGTCTCATTTTAATATGTGTAGAATATAGTGATGTTGTTTGTGGTGCGATTGTATAATGTGGCGAAAGGGACCGGATCAGAAGGAAAGAAAATTTATATTCCGGTAAAATGGTTATTGAGTTTGATTATTTATTATTGTGGTGGATGAGACCGGAAGGAATGAAAATGTATTTTCTGGTAAAATGGGTTTATTGGTATGTCTTGTGCATATTCTGTTGTTGTGAGAGTCACTTGGTTTTGAAGTAAAATATTATCATTGTTGAATTGATATGTTGTAAGTGTGGTTTTAACATTGGTGTCTTGTTAAAATGTTTTTTGGTCTTCGGACCTGGTGATAGTGACAATTTAATCACGAACGAATCCTTTGGCCGAGTAATTGGTTACGATCAGTTAGAGCTCTAGTATGTCTATCATTGCATAGTATGAGGGGTAACTTGGTGGGATTACCTGGGTCTCATAAGTGCACATGTTTTAAAAGAGAGTTATTTGTTATTCTTTTTCATATGCATTGTGAAATTTCACTAATGAATTTGTTATGACACTTATTTGAAAGTTAAAATTGTGGAACTGTATAATTATTTGGTTTTCTCATACGGGCTGTAAAGCTTACCGGGTTTGTGTTTACAATCCCGGTGCACCAATCAATGGTGTAGGGGATAGACCTGCAGGTGGATATTAGCATGCTTCAAGAGCTTCTTGTTGGAGGATCGCCAGGTAGTTCTCTCTTTTGTTTTGGTGAGCATTTGAGTGAATTTTACATTATCAAATTATGTTACTATTTTGTAAACATTATGATGTATTATTATGTTGACAAGTCACACTTTGAACTCAATTTTTAATACACGGTTCTGTAAAATGATTTCAATATATTTGAGGTTATTTTAGAGTTGTTCACAACAATGAATTTGAATTGTTTTGTTCAAAATTTTCGGGTTGTGACAGTTTGAACCCATCATTTGTATTGTATTGCTTCCAAATTGGGGATAAGTTATAATTCATGTGTTTTTGATTGGCAGCCATTGAAGGATTTTTCTTGTTGGTACTGGGATTAGTAGGGGAAATGGTGTACATCTCACCATCAATAACGTCCCTATACTAAATATGATGTTATGTATGTCCAATCTGACCGACTGTTTATTCTTGAAATATACATTTCCATACTTTTCCATTGAAAATATAAACATTTGATCTCCCATTACATACTCTGTTTTGTACTAGGTTGCACGGAATCGGATACGGGTATATGGAAGCGAAACGTTTGGAAACGCGGAAGCGTGTTTTTCAAAAAATTTAGGAAGCGGGTACGTTTTGGAAACGTCAAAATAAAAAAAATATAAATATATATAAATTATACAAAAAAATAAATATAATAACAAATTTTTAATTTAAATAACTCAAAATCTCAAATAAAAAAAGCATAAAAAAACCTTTATTTTTTGGAAACTCGCGTTTCCAAAACTCATTTTTCTGGAAACACATTTCCGGCACGTTTCTGGGCGTTTCCGGACGTTTCCGGCGCGTTTCCGAGCGTTTCCGGACGTTTCCGGAGTGGTTCCGCTTCAGAAGCGGGAAACGTGGGTGTATGCACGTTTCCGTGCTTCCTAGGTTTTGTATGATGTTTTAATTAAGCTTGGGAAAGTTTCTCTGAAGCTCCCTCTTGGCTATAAAGAAGGTGAGGAGGAAGATGGATTATGAAATCTGTGATTTAATGTGCTTGGTCAAGTGTGATGCATGGTATGGAGAGTGGAGACCATGACAAAGCTGAGGGATTCCATATCTTATCGCACTAGTGATCTCATTCTTGTCGGTGTGCACCGATCATCACTGCTTCATTGAGTTCATTCTTACTTTACTACTCTATCCCTCTCAATTTACCATATAATGTTTTGGCATAAATGCCGATTTACACCATAAATTTGGCTGAAATTGTCAATTTGCACCCTGAATTTGCATTTGAGTCAATTTACCTCCTAAATTTGGTAAAAATTGCCGATTTACACCCCGAACTTGTATTTGAGTCAATTTACCTCCTAAACTTGGTAAAAATTGCCGATTTGCACCACATCCGTTAAATTTAACTGTTTTTATTCAATTTTGCGTCACATGTCTTACACATGAGGGGTAATGTTGTCATTTTCTATTTATATTTTTCTTAAAAACAAATAAAAATATTCTTTAAAATGAGGATTATTTTGTTAATAAAATTATTTATTTACATCTTTTTTTCTACCTACTTAACCCTACTTTGAATTATATATTCAATATACCCACCCATTCAAATATAGTGTGTTGTGTATAAATATATTTTTATATGTACACATTGTTAGATGATGAACAAAACGAGAATAATAACGACGTAATAGAACAAAACATAACCGTTTATTGATTGATAATGAGGCCAATATATAGACATTACATAGCCACAATCCCGTAGGATTCGGAGTCCTAATCTATTATAGAGATGCGAATCTATCTCTAACAGGAAACCTAATAAGGTTAAGACACATACAATGGTAGAATAGTAATTCTCTCAGAAAACACATTTATTTTTAATATTCAATGTATTTATTTATTTATATTTTTTCTAATATCTTTTAACATACCATATCACATAAAATAATAAATATATAAATCAATAACATGTTTCAAAAAAATAAATATTGTAACAAGTGTTCCTGTTAAGTAATTTTATTAATTTATTTCATTATTCAATATGAATAAATATATAATGACAATATTACCCCTTAAATGCATGACATGTGACGCAAAATTGGATAGAAACAGTTAAATTTAACGGATGAGATGCAAATCGGCATTTTTTTACCAAATTTAGGAGGTAAATTGACTCAAATACAAGTTCGGGGTGTAAATCGGCAATTTTTACCAAGTTTAGGAAGTAAATTGACTGAAATGCAAGTTCGGGGTGTAAATTGACAATTTCAGCCAAATTTGGGGTGCAAATCGACATTTATGCCTAATTTTTTTACTATTTTCTTGAGGCAAATATTGCATTTTTAATTTTTTTTTCAATTAGGTTATTAAAGTATGGAAATGGTTTTTGTGTCTAAAAATTGATGTGAAATTGACATTAAAAAAAACAATATGTAAAATGCTTTCATTGCCATTTTCACGTCTTAAGGAGTCAAAACGCAAGTAAAAAAAGTTTCTAACCAGAGTATATACATCAAAGCCACTTACACTGGTTTTCTATATCGGGCAAAGAGAAGATGAAATACTGTAATAGCTAAGGGCTACCAAATAACCAAAACCCAACAAATTCTAACATCATGATCAATATTATTGTCAATGAGTATTAGTTGTTGTATATCAGTAATATATATATATATATATATATCAGTCTATATCCAGAGTGAAGTTCCAATTTTTACACATTTTTCGGTCAAATTTTTTCACCATAAGTAATTCAATATTTAGTTATGTTATTCAAGATCATTTCTACAAAATTCATCTAATTCGACATCGTTAAGGTATTAAAATTAGATTAAATTAATTAATGAATTAAAACTATTCAACATGAACCGTTCGTGTAAATCTAAATTTTAAAAGTTCAAACCATTGTTTAATTAGATGAAACTTTGTAGAGATGATCTTGAATAACATACATAAATATTGAATCACTTATGATGAAAAAATTTGACTGAAAAGTATGCCAAAATTTGAACTTCACTCTGTAATTTCAGAATGAAGCTTCGGTCTAGATATGAACTATATATATATATATATATATATTATTATTTGTTAAATTTCATAGAGGATGTTGCTTCCGCACGCTATATATATCTTTATATTTCACAGATCAAGGTAATTGTTCTTACCGTGATTAGAGATGGACAAGAAAATCTCAAAGACTATCTAAATGATTGTGGTTCGTGATGCATACTGAACACTACGTTGATATCTAATCAACTTTTTAACCTAGCCATTGAGGTGTTGAAGCTAGGTAGCACAGATACAGGCACGAGTGTTCGTATTTGACACGATTCGATACGTCGAAATTACAAATTAAATTTTTTTTTTGATACGGACACGCAGTGAATACGCTAATTAAATATTATTTTAATATATATAAATATAAAAATACCTATTAGAAAAATTATTGAAAGATACTTATATCTTTAATTAATATATATATATATATATATATATATATTATTGAGCATATATTGCTATATATATGTAATAGGGCCCTGTGAGGGATAGATGGGTAGGCAGATGTTGGATTAGCTTTTTCCTTTAGTCAAATTAAATGGCCAAGATTAAGTCACCATGATTAAACCCCAATTGCACTTTCCTATTTCTTCTCGTTTCAGTTCTCATCCAATTCGAGTCTCTTCCAAATCTATACAAATCAAGCGTGGTTTCTTCTTTCAGGGAGTAATTCATGAGGCTATCCATCGATTCATACCAATTCTAACTTACCCAGAATCCTCAACCTTTCTAGTACCCTAATTCCCAATCTTCCCTTACTTAGAACCTAGCTATTGAACTCCTATAACCCAGAAGTCCTTGACCGAACTTATTCCAACCAAAATCTCTGTATAATTATTGCATCAAGATGGGGAGTAAGGTAAAAGTGGGTGGGTTGGGTATGAATTTCTTCAATCCCCTTTCTTTGTTTCGTTTCATATGCATTCGATTGGGTATGAAGCAACATCGGCATGCCGATCTGAAGAGAGAGAAGAGAACCCAACGTAGGAGTCTGAGGAGATCGGGTGTCCTTGGCATGTCCATTTAGGACACTGGCGTGTCTAAACTATGTCCAATCAACAGTTCGCGTATCCATGCGTATTGCTGCGTGTCCAAGCGTGTCCATATTCGTATCCGTGTCGGACACGCGATACGTGACTAGCATGCCGTGTCCGTGCTACATAGTGTTGAAGTTTGACACATAAGACCTTGATCGGTAAAATTAGAAGTGAACCGCCACGAAAAATTAAAAGAAAGTATCCTTTTGTTTTATCAATTTGTTTATGTGATAGGGTGATTCTAATTACACCTCATGTTTTTCTATTTGTACCTCCATCTAAATTTTTTCTCCCCAAATTTTCTAATTTTGCCCCTTCTTTATTTTCATGTGCACCTCTATTCTATTCTAGTATGATATTTTACAAGGAAACTTTTATTTATACCTCCTAAATCAGTACTTAGGCCTCCCTCTTTTCCCATATTTGTTTTGACTTTTTCAATGTATGTGAAATTACTAAAATAACATAAGAGTGAAAAAATGAAAAAACAAAAGAATTTTCAAACTGCCTATTTTAAAATAGCGAATATAAATGATTTTTTTCCGTCAATTCTTTATTTATCTATTTATTTTAGGAAAACCTTAATTCAGAATAATAAATTGAATAAGATGATTTAATTAATTTCAATTTTTATTGTTAAAAAATACAATAAATAACATTATTAATCTTCATGTATCAATTGAAAAACTACATAGAATTTTTGATAAATTCGGTTAGCATCTGAGAGAGAAATTGTTCAATAGATGTTAGAATTTTTTGTGTTAGTTTTACTATTTGGTGAGCTTCAAATCAATGAATTAAAAAAAGAGAACAATATTATTAATTATGAATTTAGTAGTGAAAGAGAAAATTGATTTGAGAAGATGGATCTTATAAGTATTAAGAATTTTTTAGTTATATATAATAATTAAATAAAAGTAAAATTGGAAAGAGATTAGGTTTAATGGATAGTAAATTGATTTGGTATCTAATAATGATATATTGATTATGGGCATTTTCAAAAAAGTAGAGACCTCTAAATATCATTATTTGTAAAAGTAAAAATGAGGTCTACTAAGTGAGGAGGTACAAATAACATTTTTCGAGATATGAATAGAAGCTCCATTTATGTAATACAGAAAAATGAGAGCGACTCTGCTCTCTCTAAACCCTAGCCGTCTTAGTGGCTGGATTCTATTAGGATGGTCGTCTCCGACCTCTTCTCCATGGAAAAAAACTCCCTATATTCTTTGTGGTCTCTCCTCGATGATGCAAAGCCAATCACATTCAGCAAGCACCCCAACTAATCATCCCTGGATCCGGTCTTTCTCAGTTAATCATGGAATCCATGACAAAGCTCAATGGGTAACTGACCTCCGACAAAGAATGTCGTTGGGGATGGTAGCGTTAAGCGTTCGATCTTTGATTCAATGGAAGAGATACTGGGGTCATAGAACTCACCCAGTTGAGCTCGACTCAAGGTGGATCCAGGGAAGATCGATGTCGTTTGGATGTCACCAATTTGGATCTTAACAACGGCTGCAGGCTTGAACCACGTCGGCTTCAAAAACATAAGGTTGTTATGGGTTAATAGGAAGCTTGAATCAATCATGGCTATCACATCTCGAAAGCGAAAATGACGGTATTAGAGTTAAAAACTAGATTAACAAGCGAACAAATGAAACCGAGTTCATTAGAACACTCGCTAGGTTGGAAACCTGTACAAATTTTTTGGAAAGGAACAAACCAAACTTACAAACAATGCTTCGCAAGGAAAAACAAAAGGAAGTTTACAATCGTAACTTGATTTCAAAATGGAAATACAAATCACAAATACACTTTAGAAATAATTATGCGAGCTTTACAATATTTTGAAACAAAGGAAGGTGATCAAAGAGTCACTGGCCCAAAACAAATACAACTATGGCAACCCAAAATATATAATAGAGGTGACAAACAAGAGTTATACACCTCGGAAATTCATATAACAAATACTACAAGGTATAAGAGAGCTAATAAACTAAAAAATGACTTCAAACAACTCAAAGGATGTGTACTCCCTCACATTTCCTAAACCCTTGCTGGCTCCTAACCTGCACAGAAACTATAGTAAGGGTGAGCTTCGTCCTCGCTCACCCAGTAGGGGCCAGCCCACCTATAATCGGTTCGATTACTTGACATCAATATTAACTCTGTAAGCATCATTAGTAGTATAAAGCAAGAGGATGTCGTTCACAATTCGGGATCCACCAGGGCAAGAATTACAAACATTTAACAACGAATTCACAAAAGATAAAAGATTTGACAGATATGGTTATAAAAATAGAAAATAAATCCTAAACTATTATATACATGTAATCAACCAACCAATACACGAATCATCACCAAAACAAGGTACACAAAGCCAACGAAAATCAAGTTTCATTCTCTCTAAGGTTCATGCCGAGACATCTCACAAGTAACTAAGGTTGGATCATGCAATTAGAGTCCTCAACGGTTATCCTAAATACATAGACACTAGACACATTCAACTATTTCTCAACGCCCTTCATTGAAATCTAATCAATTAATCATAACATGCATACTCAAAAGCCACGCATATTGAATTCATTAAGCATGTTACATACTTAACCAACAATCATGCAATTCCAAAAATACATAGAAAAGATGAACATGTTCATAACACAAGTCATAAATCCAACAACCTATATATCATGCTATACTCAACGCAAGCACAACATATAGATACTTTCGAAATCAATCATGAAACTCACGGTAGAAACCAAAAATCATAGAAACAAAAACCTAAAATTCATCATCTTTATATAACTCGAAATCATATAGTAAATTCAAGGACAAAATCGAAATAGATTAACAAAAACCAAACATTGTAATCATCCAAATACAAGAAACCTAAAAATCGAATTGAACATAGAAGAAACATGGTTACACTTTATGGAATCTCAATGCATTCACAAAGGCAGGCCAAGACTTCTAAGGGAATAGAGCTCATTCACTCAACGCACCCAGAGCAAGGGATGATGAAAGATGAAATTTGGATTTAGGTTTTCTTGATGGTGAGTATGTGTTTTTTGGGCAGAGCTTTGGCTAGTACTTGGTGCAAGGATTGGTGATAATTTTGATGTAGATTTATGCCTCTATATATAGAAGAAACAAGGCCCCAACTTTCCCTCACAGCCCCCTTGGATCAAAAGCAAATCAATGACTGAGATAATTCTGCCGAGCAAACTGGACATCCAAGTAAAAATTCGGTCATATCTCCCTGTAAGAATAAGATATTGATGCGATTCTAAAACCTACAGAAAACTAGACTCGTAGAGATTTCTATCCATATATGGAATGTCTTCTAATTCGTTCTGAGGTGTCCAGAGGAGCTTGTCAAAGTTGGACTACGAATCTTGATAGATTTCTTATTCTTGTATGGATTGGGCTTTTAAGTGCAAATCTTCTTCTCCATGATAATTATGATTTATATGCACGAAATCTCTTCATATACACCTTGGAAATCCATCTCCAACTTGGATTTAGAATCCAACTCCCACTAGGAATCAATATATGCCGCATGGCCTCTCCTTGTCCTTATCGGAATCTTATTTTCAGTCTGTCCTCTTTCCTTGCGCAACTAGCATTGCTTTCCTAATAAGAATAAATAAGTTAGAAACAAAGAAATAGGGAATGATGAATCCTAATCAAACAATTAATCCTATCTCAACAAGGATTCTCAACACTTAGCACGATTTCATCATCAATTCACACATATTCGATATAAGCTCTTCCTAAACACTTATTTTAACAAAATGACTCTAAAACACTAAATAAGAGGTAACAAAGAGTAAGAATAAGGTATAATCTCATTAAGAACATCACAATTTGTTCTCCTATCAACCTATGTGGTTTGAAAGTAAAGTAGGCTAAGTTTTATGAAAACTTAAATAGTTTAGATGTGAGCTAGTTAGATAAAGCCTTTTATCACAAAAGGGTTAAATTATCTTTTAGGGAAATCAATGCAAACATGTATGATGACCATCAATAATATGAAGTCAATGGTGACCGATCTTAATGACTAGGAGGCGAACGAGTCACCTCTTAAGTCGAGGTCGACTGTTCTTGTTGAAACAACAAAGGAGTGAGAGTGTCCATTTACTGAAATATCCTCAATAAAACTGTAAAGTATGGATCCAATAATAAACAAGGAATTGGTCATCCAGAGTTTCACGGTCATTGACACCGTAGGATCATGTAGAATGCTAGAATCCCGTTCACTCTCAGGTCTACTCACTAATCTCACAATTCGCCTATCCTCGGGTTTTAGCATTTCTAAATCTCATATGCAATTTCCAACAAATAACAATCACCAAGGCATAGACAATGAATTTAACGGCACGAAATAAACAAAGGGAGGGGGTTAGCTCACCCTACCCGCATTGAAATGTAAAATCCTCGCTGTTATTCCAGTTCTAAAATAATGTTGTTGCTGCTACAGCTCTAAGTTTCCGAACGATCTTTGTTCGAACCAATACTTTTGAATTTGTGTCATTAAGAAGAGTCAATTTCAATTCGAGAGTTGTAAACAAATTGACTCCATCATTTTCCTACTTTGACCAAGAAAGTCAAATGTAGACTTTCCATTGACCATGTCTTTCCTGGGTTGACCAGGAAATGAAAAAGTTGACTAATTCTCGAATGGCTCAAAAATAGTCCAACTTTAATAGTCAATCGATACTAAGCATATTTTAGGAATATTAAAGTTACTCAGAATCATATCGACGACTTAAGAGAGTTCTCGATTCTCAAACCGAGCGAGAATCAGAACTAACATTTGGGCGTAACATGAATGTTACATTAATCGTTGCCATTTTAAATTAAATTGGTTTTCACTAAGTTACTTTCGGTTTAAGTAAAACCGTTAAAATCATTTAGTAAAAGTAAAAATATAACTTAAGTAAACCATAAAATAGTAACAGTGAAATAGTAAATCTGTAACAGTCAAAATAAATAAGTAACTCTCTGCCAGGGGCAGAAAGTAATTTCACACTGTGGTAAAATAGTAAAAGGGTTTAATTGTAAAGGTAAAATCCATGCGATTCACCCTTATCACTCCGACATTGATTCTGGCAACAAAATCATCTCCGATTTCAACCAAACAAACATGTAATTACACAAGGAGCATCGCAACATCATGGCAAACACAAACATACCAAAATCAAAGGAACTTAGAGTTCAATTTCTACCTCAACGAAGAACAACAACACATGCAGTTGGCGTCGAGCTCCTTCGCTCCGATTCCGAGATGCTAATGCTTGCCCGAGGTCTCCTCCATGCTTTTGAGGCTTCTTCAACGCTGCTAAGTCCAATCCAAGCTCGGCTTGGTATATGGGTTACAAAATGAAGGTCGTCAGAGTTGAAGACTCGCAACGAACCGAAAACAGGGGAAGGAGATTGAGGTTAAGGCTCGGCTTAACATATCGACAAGGAAAGGGTGTCAGAAATGAGATAGAGGCTTGGGGCTTACCAAGAATTGAAGAATCGAGGTCGCAAGAGCTCCAAATATGCAGAGAATCCCTGCCGGCATCGCACTGTCCCAAACTCGACCTCGTCGGAAAGTTACTCGAATTTGACATGTAGTGACTGGGCCTTGTAGAGCGGAGAGAGAGAGAGAGAGGAATATTTTGGTGGAGGTTTGCTGACCTAGTTTGGTCGGATGGCAGCGGTGTGGCTTGGTGAAGGTCTGAAACAGTGTTCGGTGGAGAAGCAAGAACAGAGAGGTGTTCTTTGTGTTGTCGTGAGAAATGGGAGAAGAAAGAGAGAGACTTTGAGTTTTTAAGTTGTAAATGGGCTCGGTCTTGGGCATGTATGTGGGGTTTCAACAGCTGGCTTAGAAAAGAAGTGGGCTTATACCAAAACCTAAACAAAACCCAAACTGAAAATAAATTCTTTGACAACATTTTAAAAACATTTCAAACTTTGAAAATTTACAGAATAAATCAAGCTTCGGAATAAATATTCCGAAGACATTTCCGAACTCATGGCGACATGTAGTTTAATATCGACTTATTAAACTATGTTTTCGACATTTAAGATAAACGTCGATATTAATAATTCTAATGTGTCGGTAATTTGAGATTTAAAATCTCGGGTATTACAATGGTCGTTTGGCCACCATTATGGGTGGAGATGAAATGCGTTAGTGCGGTAGCTGAGCCTACCTCTATGACAGAGGTGTGTTCTCCTACGAGGACAGTAACTCTCCAGTTGAGTCATGTTAGGGTGCCCATATCAATATGGGCTTGGGAACCCAAAAAAGCTTTGTTGCATATTGGGCTTATGCACTTTTGACAACACACCATTCAAACTATCTCGATGTGTTTTCAGAAAGCTTGTATCCAAGCTATTTTTGTAATCGCAATATGCGCTTATCTTTATATTTGTAATAATATCAGTAGTATTTTTCATTCAAAAAAAAATTCTAGTATGATATTTCTTTCCAATTTGACAATATTTTCCCTTTTGAAAATTCAAAATCTCTGTGTATTCGATCATATAAAAACCAAAATAAATTTTCATTTGTTTACAACTCATTGAAACATTATAATTTTGAGAACATCTTTACATTATGGGCTCTCTAATGATATATTTGAATCTACCTATAACTAAAAATATACATTGATGGAGAAATATTTAACCGAGAAAGTATAATATGTGTGTGTGTGTTGATGAACGTAAGTAGTAACTCAAATTCTAAATGAATACTCTTCCTAGTTATCAAATCGGCATGAGATTGAATTGAAATAGAATGGAGGGGTTGATAGAAATAAAAAGGGCAAAAATGGAAGATTTTGGGAAAACAAGTTTGATGGAGGTACAAATAGCAATTAAAAAATTACTTATACAAATTAGGACATAAGGCCAACCCTAAAAATTAACTAAAAACCCACTATCTATATTTCTTATACAAATTAGGACATAAGCTCAAACCCAAAAATAAATGGACCAAAACTGATTAAGTAATTAATGTTGAAATGTCCAAAATACCATTATTTTTGCAAAAATTACTAATACTTCCATATCTAAAAAAAATTTCTCTTCTCATTTATTACTTTTTTTTTCTGGTAAATTTAAGTTTTCCTGCCAAAACCGGCAATTTGGAGGTGAGCCAATATATAAAGTTGTTCCTTATGTCATAGGCTTTCATTTAAGTACCATATTACATCTTTTTTGAGATTTTGAATTTTGCTCACAAAAAACCACAGTAACAATTAGTTTCTCAATTGACAGTAACAGCTAGATTCATAGTCGACAGTAACAGTCACAGCCAACAGTAGCACATTTCAAGTCGGCAGTAACAACTAGTTTCATACTCGACAGTAGTCGGTTGCTTAATTAGATAGTAACAGTTAGTTTCATAATTGACAGTAGCAACTAGTTTCTCAGTCAACAATAGCATATACATTATTAGTCGACAGTATTAAGTATTTTTTAGTCTACAGTACCAGGTACACATGTAGATGTGATATGTATACGTGGTAGTGAATTTTTTGATTTCCCTTAAATATGATTGGTTAAAGAGGGGCAAAAAATTACGACATCATATGACATGCGGGAGTTTTCCATTATATTACTCTTATTTGTAAATTTTTATTATAATTTATTTTATCAAATTAAGAAAGGAATATTTTCTTAAACAAAATGCAAGCCTCATCGCAAGATAACTTCCCTTATAATATGGGAAATGTCCACATGCTCTGGTCTGTTACATGGGTCCTGCCACAATATTTTCCTGTCGAGAGAGACTCCAACCTTGTGGGTCTTATATAACAATATAACATGTTATCGATCACCATTGCCCAAACTTGACGATCAAGTTATTTCCACATCAACTTAGCTAGTTTACACTTGATTGGTTCTAGTTCTTCTACGTTTTCGGTGCCGTAAACACTAATATCCTAATACCACACTTGGTAACATTATTGTGATCACATGTCTTAGGAACTAACCTTTGAAGCTTCACATACTAAGTATTAGAATTATAATTTGTTAGGATATGGTAATCGCCTAACTGTTAAATAAATGTTTGGTGTTGTCGAGAACCAGTGGTTGGTTTGGTACTTTGGTTCAATAAGAATCCATTGTCAATTTATCATGTAGTTGCAGTTGAATTTCTTGCATGTCAAAACAAATCGAGTACAGATGGGGACTCTTTCCATAACGTTAGATTCTAATGAGACTCATAATTGCCCGCAGCATTTTGAGTAAAACTTGTTAGGCTGTCATTGGTTTTGTTTAGGAACACTTCTTTCTTTACACATGCATGCTGTGTAATGGATCTGAAATTTGTAGTGCAACCCTATGGTCTCCATGAAACTTGCCATACGGTGATCATATTTTGTTGCCAATAATTGACTGTGGTGAACTGATCGCAATGCTCTTAAGAATTTGGGTGTTTAATTTCATAGTTGAAGACTGCTAGCTCCTATGTGACAGTGTGAGTGTGACACACAATAAGCGACGACACCGTCACCCATTGGGCAAGTCATTTCCTGATGATGATCTAAACCAATCCACCATTAATAAGTGAACGTAAAAAACACATTGGACTCAAAAGGGTTTAAAGCCAGTCAAAACGTCAGAGGTGACAAAATTTAATACATAGATTTCTGATATGGTCACGGGTATTTCAGTCAGTCCACATTCTAGTACCACCGGCAGGTAAAACTCGTAGTAGTCTAGTAGAGATGATGACGACCACGCGGTCACCTGAAACCGGCAACACCCGGTCGCTTCCCGCCACCGACAACCCCCCCTCTCACTACCTGTCCGTACCCCTCTCTCACTTTTAAATAGCCCCCCTCATACTCTCTCTCTCTCTCTCTCCCACATTCACACCTCTCGATATAACGCAGAAAGCTGATAGCAGCGAATCCCCAAGACATTGCCTCGGTAAGTTCCATCTTCTTAGTGTCAGTTACAGCTTTTCCATTTCCGACTCCCTTCTTCGACAACGACGCGTCGTTTTCCACCTTAGATCTTCTCACTTTCCTTCTCCGCTTTTTTCTCTGTTTTCGCTCCGACTTCATTTTCTCGCTGTTTTTCCGTTTCGTGCAGCCGCCGCCGGTGAGCTTTGAAGGTTCGGTACGTCGTCGTTTTGGACTCCGGTTGCTTGGTGTGTCAGTTACAGCTGTTTAATTTCCTCCGACTGCTCCACATGCTCTTCTTTGTCCTTTTTAATCTAGCGACCCGTCGTTTTAGCCTAGATCTTGTCACTTTGTTCATTATTCCTTCTCCTCTTTAGCCTTGTCTCCTCGTCTTGTTCCTTTCTCTCTCCCAGGTTCTTCCATTTCTTCAGTTCAGGCCATTTCCTCACTCTTCGTCCGTTTCTTGCAGCCGTTTTTAGCTCCGATTGCAGCATTGCCTTGGATTTCCGGCTCGGTGAGTAGCTCTTCTTTCTTTTTCACTATGCTTCCAATTGTACCGTAGGGTCTTCTTCTCGCCACGTCAGCAGTCGGTGATATTTACCTTTGGCCATTTACTACTTACGGCCAATTAATGTTTTATGAGTTGAACTGTGATTATTGCGGATATCATATGGAAAAACATGGATCTCAGCTAGCTTTGTTTAATGATTTTCCCGTTTCTGTTAATTTTTATGAATAAAACGGAACTTTTGCCTTGTTTATTATAATTTTATCGATTTGATGCTCTTTTGGTGGAACCGATTTGATTCCTTGTACTTAATATTAAATTGATTTATTTTGTTGATTATGTTGTACTGTATGGTAATGGTGTGTAGCTGGAGCCAGTTGCCGGAGTGAGATGTGTATAATCAGAGTGACAGTGTGCAATTTATTCTATAGAGTGATGGGGACGTACAACATTGATAGTTTTGTGCTCTCTGAATTTAGTAGTGCTGGACCCTCCGAAGCCATTTTCAGCTCTATTTTTGGCTTCAAGTTGGAATTTATTTAATTCCCAAAAATTGAGAAGTTTGCATTCCAGAGTCTTTTTCCACGAGTTTGAGATGTTGTGACTGTGTGTTGCTTTTGAAATCTAGTGTTTCATGTGTTTTGGACCTGAATTGATTGAGAGATTAATTGAAGATGCTTGTGTTTTTGAAAATATCACAATTTGATGATTGGATTAGCATTATTGAAGCATTGATTGCAACATTGGTGAGAGTTGGCCCTGCTGAGTTGAATGAGTGAACCGACTTTGTTTTTCCTTTTAGTGCAAGATTTTCTGGTTCACGAGTGTATTTCTGTTCATTATTCAGTTCTACATGTTCCAGTTAATGACGCTGAATGATGTCTTATTGCAGGCTTGCTGAACACAATTGTGCATTAGGGAAGTACTGAATTAGTTTTCCACCATCTTTGATGCAGAGCAAGTCATTTTGTAAAAGGTACTAGGAGTCCCTTGCTTTATGCATCTTGCGGTCTCTTTCTTTTCCCTCTGAATCTGAAATTGAAAGCGTTCTTCGAATATTGATTGGTATTAATTCCACCCTGTTACAGTTTCTTCATTTGATCGTTCTAGTTGGAGAAATTAGAGTTTTCAAGCATGAAGGAGGTTGACAAAAGGAAAACTACAAATACTAAAGCCACCAAGCGTTCCGGAAGAACTGAAAGGAGAGATCCTAAGCTGAACCAAGGGAATACTGGCAAGACATTGAACGGAAA
This sequence comes from Argentina anserina, assembly GCF_933775445.1. NCBI lineage: Eukaryota > Viridiplantae > Streptophyta > Magnoliopsida > Rosales > Rosaceae > Argentina > Argentina anserina. The sequence goes on from NC_065877.1 coordinate 14,962,053, forward strand.
AGGAACTGAATCTAAAGAGTCTCAAGCTAGGACAGTCCCTGGTACCCTAGTAAGTGATATGAACATGAGTACAGAGGCCTTGGTAGTTGATAATAATGTGGACATACATTACGTGAGTGATGTGAAAAAGATCGTGGATGCTCCTCGAGATTTACAAGCAAACTCGATGATTTCAATAGAGAACGATGATGAAGATTCAGATGATCATTCTAGTGATTTGGAACAAGAAGCAAAGCAGGGGAATGAAGAGGTGTCAGACTGTGAGACCATAAAGGATTCGGTATCATCTCAAGGGGAATCGACTACCTCTGCGGATGACATAAGCCCTTCAAGGGTTCCCAAAATTATTGGAAGAAAAAAGCCCTCAGAGGATTCTATTGGATCCATGGAGAGATCTGTTCGTGAATCTAGTAAGTCAAAATCCAAGGATCACACTCACAAAGAGTCCAGTACGTTACACAAAGGGCCTTCTGGAGTTACCACTAAATGTTCTACTATAGATGATGCTAGCACTATGGGAAGTCCCATGAAACCTTCTTCAGAATCATCTGAGGTGGTTGATGACAAGATTGTCAAAGAAATAAGAGGAAGTGACATTGTGGATAGGTCTACCAATGGTGCCCAGAGTGGTGGAAGTGACAATCAAACCATAGATGCGGATAAAATTGATGAACAAGAGGATGTCACAGCTTTGGAACAGAAGGTTGAAGAAATGGAAATGAGAATTCAAAAACTTGAAGAAGAACTGCGAGAAGTTGCTGCTCTTGAAATTTCCTTATACTCTGTGGTACCGGAGCATGGGAGCTCTGCACATAAAGTACACACACCTGCTCGGCGCATTTCTCGACTTTATATTCATGCTTGCAAACATTGGACTCAGGAAAAGCGAGCCACAATTGCTAAGAATACTGCATCAGGGCTTGTTCTTATTGCAAAGTCCTGTGGTAGTGATGTTGCCAGGTAAATGTTATCATGTTGTAGTTCAAAGTGTTCTCCTAATTGTTGTAATTTCTACAAATTAACTTTTCCTTTTCCATTTCCTTTTGTATCTTAAGGTTGACCTTCTGGTTATCCAATACTGTTGTGCTAAGGGGGATCATATCTCAAGCATTTGGCAGTTCACGTCACTCAGGTCCTTTTTCTAAGTATGAGTCTAATGGTACTAGCAAGAGAAATGATGTGAAGTCTGCGGCACTGAGATGGAGGGGCAATCCTGGTACTAAACAAATGAATGGCTTCACGCAGTTTGCTGATGACTGGCAAGAGACAGGAACCTTCACAGCAGCATTAGAAAGAGTTGAATCCTGGATTTTTTCTCGGCTAGTTGAGTCCGTGTGGTGGCAGGTACATCTAGTAAACTAACTAAGAAATATATAATTGATTACTACAGCTGAACTATAGTGTTTGCTTGATTGAGACAACCATACTACAATTTAAAGTTAGATCGAGTTCCATGTCGTGCCATTTTATTTTCAATGAACATTTGGCTGATCTTATCAAGGATTTGACTTTATCTGATTGAGATCTTGATTTCCTAGGCTTTGGCTCCACATATGCAATCTCCAGTTGAGCATTCATCAAGTAATAAGATAGCAAGGTTGTTGGGACCTGCCCTGGGTGATCAAAATCAGGGGAGCTTTTCTATTAACCTGTGGAAAAACGCTTTCCAGGATGCTTCTCAACGACTCTGTCCTGTTCGAGCTGGGGGACACCAGTGTGGCTGCCTGCCTGTGTTGTCAAGAATGGTATGTTACCTCAAATGTTATCCAAGTTTCTCCAGCGGCTTATGTTCATTGCTGATATTGAAACTTTGATCTCAACCACAGTTTGTTATACTTCCTAAGTTTTCCAGTTACTTTGGAGGTTTAATTAAGTATATCATTTCGTTTAGGTCATGGGACAATGTGTTTCCAGGCTAGATGTTGCAATGTTCAATGCCATTCTGCGTGAGTCAGTACATGAGATTCCTACTGATCCAGTGTCAGATCCCATTCTTGATTCGCGAGTTCTACCTATTCCTGCTGGTGATTTGAGTTTCAGATCTGGCGCTCAACTAAAAAATTCTGTACGTACTTTTTCCTCTTTCCAGTTTTAGACGTGATTTTTAATTTTAGTCATGTGCATAGTTAATGAAAGATAGGTTTTAAGTTGGCAGTTCATCCATCTGGAAATTAGAATTCTTGGGCATGTCTAGACCTATGACTTTTGATCCATATGATGTTTCTTTAATCAAGGGCCACTGCAGGCACACTATTTGTTGGTAAAATGACACAAGTCAATGGCCATGTGGCTGTTTGTCTATATAGAATCAAGAGTTGTAATAAATTTAGCTCTCTATGTTAATTTGATCCTGCTTGTGATATATGTATCTGTAGTTACGTAAAGAAATTACATTGCAACTGCTAAAAGTTCAGGAGGCTGCTTGTCATGTAGGTTGGAAATTGGTCTAGGTGGCTAAGTGATATGTTTGGCATGGATGCTGATGATTCCCTGCAAGAAAATCAGCTTGGAAATGAGGACAATGACAAGCAGAGCGGAGATGCTGAACCAAAATCCTTTCTTCTTCTCAATGCCTTGAGTGATCTCCTGATGCTTCCAAAAGACATGCTTATGGACCGCTCAATCAGAAAGGAGGTATGCTTTGCCACCGCCTTCACTTTATATAAATCTTTTGGTTCTTCGTTACTTATATCTTCCCTTTTTTGTGGGCTGATTAAACTTTGATTTTGTCATGTTCACTAGGTGTGCCCATCAATTAGTCTTCCAGTAGTTAAGCGAATACTCTGCAACTTCACTCCAGATGAGTTCTGTCCAGATGCTGTTCCAGGAGCTGTATTGGAAGCACTGAATGCTGAGGTATGATTACACTTTGCAACTTGGCCCGTGGTTACCTTACATATTCAATCCAAGAACTCATTTAGGCTGGATAGTTCTAATACATTTGTCAGTGTTTTCTCCACAAGTTCGTTAATCATGTATGAATCACAGTTTAATGTTGGTTTCAAACCAAGTGGGTCGTAAAAATAAGAGACGCACCAAACATTCCCATGGTAAAAGCTTAATGTAGTGTTTCACACTCTCATCTTTGTTTAGAGTATTGTGGAGCGGAGATTGTCTGGAGAATCTTCGAGAATCTTCCCTTATACAGCTGCACCAGTTGTGTACAACCCTCCTTCCTCAGTTGATGTGCCAGAGAAAGTTGCAGAAGCAGGGGAGAGATCTCCAATGGAAAGGAGCGTGTCGGCTATACAGAGGAAGGGATATACAAGTGATGAGGAGCTAGAGGAGCTGGATTCCCCTCTTATAGCCATTGTTGACAACTTACCATCATCTCCAACTTTTATAGCAAATGGAAACGGGAACGGAAAACATGAGGAAACAGGTCACAGCTGCATGAATGCAAGGTATGATCTCCTTCGGGAAGTCTGGTCCGCGTAGAAGAAATTATGCAGATGTATACCTGTAGTTTCCTTATACGGTGAGGAATGGGAGAACTCTGTTCAGTAATGTGAATAATATGAAAGGCAAATATCAAGACAATTCTGAAATACTTCTCGTTATACCGAGGTTTGTTATTGTACTTTGCCACATGCAGCAAATATACCGAGTTCTGTAGGTTAAATATATAACAAATGACTGACTGCTAAATATCCATTATTGCAAAATTTCTTGCGTAACATCAACAATTGTTGAATTGCTAAGGTTGCTTGACTACTGGGTTCAAATCACAGTGCCTAGTTGAAGTTGTTTCCTGTATTTCCAAAACAATAATCTATCATGCAGTGCGGCTCGAGTGACTTGATGATGGCCTTTGGGAGCTTCCTGTGGATTCCAAATCACCGGATATGTCAGGACTAGAAAGTATTTCCTGCATTTCAAAGTTAGCATTGTTCATATCAGTGCAGCCCAGATGATCTGATGGCTTTGGCAAGCTGTTTGCCGGATCGATTGCACCGACAGCTTGAACATTATTGGGGGAGTGAAGCTCTCTTTGGTCGAAAATTAAATATATGAAAATTGTACGTGGGAGTTGAGAGCGTATCAAGATGTGCCGATTCTTGTACAATAATATAGCTGCGTGTACTAGAAGAGCTAGTCCCGAAGAGGCCTCCGCAATAAGAAAGAGTCCCCAAAGTCCACCAAGGCTGATAGGACTGGTATAACTAGTGCCTGTATTGTATGGGTCTGTACATCTTGCTTGTTTCTTGAACCACTTGTCCATGATGGCTTTCATTTTCTCTCCCTCTTGCAGATTACTGATCAGCCTTGAAACATCAAGTGTGAGAGGTGAACATTTCGGGAATGCCTGCATGGATTACCAAAACAGGTATAAGCTTCACACTAGACACTAAAGCATTTTAGACAAGCAACCGGTTAAAACATCGATGTAAGCTTCACTTTAGACAAGATATATATTTGATTGTTTTTAGAGAACTTCCAAGATGTACATTGAAGTATGGTTGAATCATTTAGTGAACAAAAACGCAACACAGTGCCCGTATGAAAGAGAACTTTCAAAGAGAGAGATTTAACTTACAAAGGCGAAACCGCTATCAGCTTTAAGTGATGTTGGCTCAACCATGGCATATTTGGAGCAATAAGTTGAAATAAAAAGATTCATGAAAGGAGTTTCATCAAGAGCAGCAGACAGACTCCCTTTTTCAAAAAGTTGATCCAACTCTTCTGCGGATCTATAGGCCCTGAGATTTTCCCTGTGAAATCCTAAATGAATCAAAATCCCCTGTACAAAAGAACCTTCTTGGAATCCAACCAAGTCCCCATTCTTGAGGATCATTTCTATATCAGTAATGGTTGGCTGGAGCTGTTGGACAGTTAAAATCGAAGTTAAACTGGCCGTGTAGCTTTGTGTCAATATGAGGACAACAAACAACCACACAGTCACCACGAACTTGGCCAAGTTGCTCACCAGTTGTTCCCCTGTTACCAAACCAAACACAAAAATTCAATAGAAAATGGGTGAAATGTATGGAGATCAATACAGCTTGAAGGTTGGAGCTAGGGACACTTGGTTGTTTATTCACCTTTACCAGGTTGATAGATCCATATATCGATATTGCATTACATTTACTATGAAATGAGCAATCATTTCAGCAAACCAGTAAGTTAAGTTCTGCAAAGATTAACAAGCCCTTCACCACTATGAAAACGTTTAAATTAAAGAGAGCTTACGGTGTGCAAAAACCATGGTGGATAAGGAGAACCAAATGCTTGTGCCAACTTGGTGTCCTGGAGGCCCACGGAAATCATCGTTTGTTCTGTGTTCCGGAAGCCAGACGACAATAGCAATGAGAAAGAAAAAGCAACAAGTTATTACCCAAAGTTCCCAGGTAAAAGGCTTTAAGAACAACAATGCGCTCTTCCTACTTTTCTTGGCTTTGAGAGGCACCACCATTGAAACACCAGATTCAGTGTATGGCGATGTAAAGTCAACATACAATGACCTGTTTGCTCTATTGGTTATATCTCCCACTGCAACATCATAGTTCTGTGAAGAACAGATATCTCATTATGAGTCAAGATATTCGATGCTCTTTGCTCTCTAAAATATTTTCTGGAATACAAAGATATACTATATGTCTTTATAGTATGTATACATATATAAATGCTCCCAATCAAAGGTTTCAACTTACTGATGCATGTGTAGATATAAACCATGTAACATACATAGTCTAGTAAATTATCTTGTAGAAGGAAACTTCGAAGTAATAAAGTAACAAAGAACAAGTGGTTTACCCCAAGAGATACTTGAACGATCAAGTCACTGTAGCTAACCGGCTGGCTCGCCATTAAGCTTTGCAAACGGATAATATTCGTAAGAAACAGAATACGGTAGTTCTTCCATTACTGCTTCAAAGACATCTATGCAAAATCCAGTGATTATGGTTGTATTGGTGATAAGATCATATGTCACATTTACAAATTCCTCAAACCCTTGCTTCACTGGAACTAGAATTTTCAACTTATTCCCATGATTAGGAATTTGCCAACCTTTTGGAATAGTAGTGGTGTCTCCAGGTCCAGGCCATATAACAAGTCCAAGGCTACCGGCATTAGAAGTTGTATAATATGTACTCATGCTACTGGAATTTAAGTTTCTGACAAGTCCAGTTTGGGGTGTCCAATATCCAATTCCCCTCGCCCCATCAAGTATCTGAAAATTTGAAGATTGCAGCTGTCTGTTAAGAAAACTAAAATTTCCTGAAAGGCCTCTGAAGATTGTGTTTGATAATGCCTTTACGAGTTCAGGACCACTTTCAGAAGCTCGTATTTGTTCCAGATCAGTGGAACTGTCAGAGATGTTCACATTTTGGTACTTGACGGTTGTAGTATTGTGAACCCTCTCAATGGCCATGGCTAGCGCCCAAGCAGCATCATAAGCCCACAGTCCAAAAACATCCAATCTAACATTCAGGGTAGTGGGATTGTCTTTTTGAAATTTCATTTGCCATCTAACTCTGAAGTTCTCAAGCTCTTCTGTATCTGGAACAAGACTTTTTAATCCCAACACCCCTTGCATGTTATCTATAACAGAAGAATTTGTGGAACCTAAGAAGTTGGCCATTCCATCTGTCATTATCCAGACATAACCTTCGTCCATCATTCCAAATTCTTTTGCCTTGGCAAAAAGGCGAGATCCAACAGAAGGCAACATGTGTAGTATGAATACCCTTGTTTGCATTGTCATCAACTGCTGAATCTTTTCAGCAATCTGGTCATCAGTTGCCATTGCAGGGATGACACACCAGTATGGGATACGAGCATTTATCTCTTGCAAAGCATTAGTCACGTAAGGTATTACACCCTCCCCAAATTCATTGTCAACATAGATGGGCACTGCTTCACGCCATCCAAAGGCTTGAATGATGGCACTTATGGCTCTCAGTTGAGAAGAGTCATTCTGTGCAACTCGGAATTCATATGAACTCCGTAAAGAAGACAAGGAAGGGCTTGTTGTTGAAAATGAGATCATGGGCACCTGAGCTTTATCTCCTAGATCATTTACAAAGTTGGCTCGCATTGACGAGTCTGGTCCTCTGACGATGGCTTGCACTTCAACATTCTGTATCAAGTTCAGAGCTGTTTCATCGGAAAGGATATTAATTATTGTCAATGTTTCTTTATATCTTGATCTAAATACTGAAAGAGAACTTCAGTCCGCCATAGACTTTAACTAGAATAGCTTATCAAATAGGAGAGTTTTCATGCCTTCTGGACTACTCTAGTATCAAACCTAGAGCTGAGGATGTTAAATCTTCAATCCCAAGTCCCAAAGCAAGGAAGATGTGCTTAAGGGTCCAATCCTAAACCTGATAATTTAAATATCAAACTCAAATGGTGTCCCTTAACTCTTGAACCATGAGCCAAGAACCTCAGAAACCTAACCCTCACTAACCAAAGCCCCTACTCCTGCTCCAAAGTTTAGTACCCTAAATAGAATATATCATTATGCTTTATTCCTCAACCCCCGAGGCTAGACCAGGGATTGACATTCCAGGACGCGAACTTGAGTACAATTCAAGGTCCATATACTAATCCAATAAAAATGAGTTCAAATTTCAACCTTATATAGTATAAATTATATTCTAAATTAATTTCACAAAGTTATATTTTTGCACACCATTCAGGAGTACTAGAGCAACGTAATTTTATGCTATATCCTCAAAACTGAATTTGCTTCTGTTCTGTGTTTGCGTTATATGAACCTAATGAAGTTTCTCTTGAGTGGCATGGTAGCATATAACATTATTAAAGCGAAACAATAATTATACCCCTACCAATTAGGAAACAATAATATTGTCTGAAAGGAAAACAACACTATTTGATAGGAAAAGAAACTGATTGTTTCAAAATGATATCCCTCAAAACATGATTAATGTGCAGAAGAGAAAGAAAAAACCTGCTGCAGCTTCAACAACAACATCTCTCATGGAGTCTCTAGTGTGTAAGACCAGCCTGGTCTTGTAGTAAGCATGAGAGTCATAGAAGTCACTGAGGGCCATATTGATGCAGCTCAGTCCCATCTTCCCAAACAACGAATCATAGTTAAGGATCATACCCACATTTACTGGGATCGTGTTGTTTTGTGCCACAGCATAGAATAACCTAAACAATGAAAGGAATGTAAGAATAAAAGAAATGATGCTAGTAGAACACTTGATCATTTTTTATTCTGATAAAATTCTGCAGGTCCCTGCAACTCATGGCAATAAATAGAACACAGACTTGGTCATTTCCTGACCAATTGAACATGGATAATGACATTATGTAACTTTCGAAGAACCCTCGCTTAAACCTCTTGGAAGCTTCAATGTAGAGGAAAATGTTATATAAGCAAAAATCAAAAGTCCAGCACATGACCAATGAAGTGAATGAACCAGGAATAAAAATATGTACAATATTAAGTCAAAAACAAATTGACAATATTTCCCTCGATCCTGGTAGTTGTTTCATATTCAGATTGCTGATCTGGGCAGTCCAAATTTGCTCAACAATTGCGGCTTACGTAAGAAGAATTGTTCAAATTCTATTATAGAGACTTCAACAATCAGATATAAGCCATGTTTATGGCATATTAAACTTCGAATCCAAAAATAAGTGAATAAACAAAGAGTCGAGCACTCAAGCACAACTTACATTGAAGCAGCTAGCTAAACAAAACAGCACTCACTAAATGAAATTGCTCACCTGAATTGGGTCCAGATTGCCGAGTGCAATGCTTGGGGATACCAGCCGAGCCTGAAAAGTTAAGACCCCTAATCCTCTCAACCTCTACTGAATCATTCTGACCCAAAATCGAGAAACCCATTGTGAAAGGAACGGAGTTAACCCAGAATTGCATGCCCAATTGCCCAGTTTGAATGTCTGAGCTTTTGCGGCAGGAGTTTGACAACGAGAAATGGAGTCGAACAATGGTAAATTTCATTTCAGTAAAACTGCAAAAAGATAACACATTAGTCACTCAATGGTTTCTTATGTGACAATCAGTAACACCAATTTTGCGATTTATCATTCCGTCACCTACCACAGATCTTCGTCAGTTCTTTGAAAAATGAAAACCAAACACTTCCCGTGGTAAAAGCTTAAAGTATTGTATTGTTTCATGTAAAACTAAAGTTTCTATGATACATACATACACTCATGTTATATACTTGTATGCATTTACGAATGTGACAATAGTAATGTTTTTGGTCTTAATTTCTTCAAAGTTTGCCCAGAAACTTAACTTATTATGGAGTTATCAGTTATGGACTTTATATAAGGAAACATCAAGCTTCATAATGGATGTATTATGTATATTCTAATGCATTCAATAGATTTAACAACCAAACAGAGCTAAATAAGTTTATCTTTTTTCTCGCTGACAGTAGATATAGACATTATTTTCATTTTTTCTCAAATAATAAAAATACATTATTTTCATTGTTATTCAATTGTAATGTAATTTACCAACCTAAAAGTCTAAAACCAATTTACTTCATTCACTCTCTCTATATGTTTGACCATTGATGAGATTCAGATCACCGTGACTAGTATTTCTAGTGTCCTGCATTTCCAACACAATATCGTTTTCAGTGTGGCTGGAGTGCCTTGATGCACTCTCGTTATTAGCATTTTCTTCAGGCTCACTCTGCTTAAGATTATGCAAACTGATGTCTTCTTGATCACACATTTGAAGTAGGACACAAATTCTGCTCCAAAATGAGAGGTTTGGATCAGAGCGTATCAAAATATGCCAATGCTGGTAGAGGAACATAGCTGCAAATATGAGGAGAGCTGTTGATGAAGAAAGCCAAGCAACCAAGAAGAGGCCTGCGAAGCTATCAGTGCTAAGAGTCAGACGATTAGAAGAGCCAGTGGTGTTGGGGATCATACAAGTTGCTTGTTTCCCAAGCCACTTGTCCTCGATACTTCTTATTGTTATTTGCTCACACTTATCAGAAATCACTGTTGACACATCACGTGTAAAATGTGAACCTTTCGGAAAGACCTGAAAGTCACAAAATCAAATGAGTTCATGAACCCAGAAAGTCAGAAACCACTGTGTGTGTGGCATGTGTATGTGTGTTTAAGTTTAAGAGGTCAAGGAAAATACGAAGAAGGAGCAACATACGAAGCCAAAACCACTGTCGACTTTAAATAATGTTGGCACACTAATGGTATATTCGGAGCAATAAGTTGAAAGAAAAAGCTTCATATAAGGGGTTTCATCAAAGGCAGCAGATATACTCCCTCTACTAAAAAGTTCATGCAGCATTTCTGTGGAATCATAGCTCCTAAGCTTTTCCTGATTAAATCCAACTTCTAACAAAATTCCATAAACAAATGAGCCTTGCTGATAGCCGACAATTCTTCCATTCTTCAGGAGAAAATTTACATCAATTGGTTGGAGCTCTTTAACTGTTAACACTGATGACAGTATGGCAGTATAACTTTGAGTCAGTATGAGGATGACAAAACACCATATGATCACCACAGACCTACCTAAGTTGCTCAATACTTGGTCCCCTGTTAAAAAGAGAAGAAATGGAGAATGCCTTAAAATAGTTTCTGCTAAGCAATATTTCTCTTTCCTTCCTTTCATTAGAAAGTTAAAATATAAAATAAATAAAAACTTATCAAAAGTTGCATAAAATACTACAATTTCATCATTTAAGAATCGAACATACTTACGGTGTCCGAAAACCAGAGTTTGAAAGGAGAACCATAAACTTGTCCCAATTTGGCGATGTGGAGGCCCGCGAAAGTCTGTTTACACGATGCTCAAGAACCCAAACGACAAAGCCAATAAAAATGAAAAAGCAACTTATTGTTATCCACAAATTCACGGTAAAAGGCTGAAAGAACACCCATGTATTTTTACTAGTTCTGTTGTCAGTGATAGGCATGACCATTGATACACCAGTTTCTGTGAATGGCAATGTAAAGTCAACAAACAAGGACCTGTTTGCCCTCCGAGATATATCTCCCACTGCAGCATCATAGTTCTGTGCAATAGAAGATGACAGTTATTCGGTGAAGAAATGAATATTCTTGCTACAAGGAAAAAGTTAAACTTTCAGAGATGTTTACCCCAAGAAAAATCTGATCTATCATATCATCGTAGCTGCCAGCTGACACACCTTTAGAACACTTCAAAGGAATAAATTCGTAGGCAAAAGAATATGGTAATCGTTTTATGATTGTTTGAAAGACGTCAATGCAATATCCTGTCACCACAGTACCGCTAGGACCATCTGATACGTGTGCAAAGGTTTCAAACCCATGATTCACTGGAACTAAAATTCTCATCATTCGATGTTCAGGAATATTCACCCGACCCTTTGGAATAGTGATGGTATCTCCCGGCCAAATAATTGGCCCAAGAATACCGGCATTCTTAGAAAAACGTCTCCTGCTGCTTGTAGAATCATGTCTCTTACAAGTCCCTTTTCAGCTGTCCAATATCCAATCCCTCTTTCTGCATTACCGTTTACGTTAACTATCTGAAAATTTGAAGCATGTAGTTCCCCATAAAGGAGACTGAAGTTTCCTGAAAGACCTCTAAATTCTATACTTGATAGTGCTTGTACAAGTCTAGGACCACTTTGGGAGGCTACTAATCTTTCGGAGCTGAAGTCAACCTTTTCGACTGCCATGGCCAATGCCCAAAGAGCATCATAAGCCCACAATCCATAAACATCCAACTGCACATTTAGAATTGTTGGGTAATCCATCTGGAATTTCATTTGCCATCTCAGTCTGAAATTTTCAAGCTCTTGTCTGTTTGGAATGTAAGTTTTCACACCCAACACACCCTGCATGTTATGTGTGACAGAAGAATTTAAGGTACTAAAGAAGTTTGCCATCCTGTCTGTCATTATCCAAACAAAATCTTTACCCATCATGCCCATCTCATTCGGCTTCGCAAAAAATCGAGAGCCAAGAGAGGGTAACATGTGTACTATGAATACTCTTGGTTTCATCACCATCAACTGTTGAAGCTTCACAACAATTTGGTCATCAGTGGCCAGAGGAGGAATGACACACCAGTAAGGTATACTAGCATCTACCTCTTGCAAGGCATTTTCCAGGTAAGGTATTATTCCATCCCCAAATTCATTATTGACACAAATGGGTACCACTTCACTCCATCCAAAGCTTTGGATGATGGCACTAATGGCTTTCACTTGGTCGGAATCATTCTGTGCAACTCGGAAAAAATATGGACTCGGAAAAGAAGCAAGGGAAGGGCTTGTTGTTGAAAACGAGATAATGGGCACCTGGGATTTATTTCCAAGATTCATTACGAATTGCGCTTGCATCGATGATTCTGGTCCTATGATGATGGCTTGAACTTCTGCTTTCTTTATCAAGTCTAGAGCTGTTTCAATGGTGAAAATAAGACATTAATAAATATTCTCTACTTAATTAAAAGCAGAGCTAAAGGTCAGCCTTTTGGGAATATGGTTTTGTTTGCAGAATGAAGAGCTAAATCTGGGTTAATCTACTATATATTTCACTTCTTATACATTTCACTTTAGATAACAGATATTTATTTTTTGACCCCATTTATAAAACAATATCGACCGTCGGATGTGAGATGTATAACATACATTGATATATATTATAATTTTCCAGCTAAAATTCGATGCTTAAGCATTAATTCATGATACACATTAAATGAGTCATTTTTTCCGGACCCTAGTATCAAACTGGAGACTTGACTGTAAAGACACATGTCTAATTCATCTGTATCCACAGTTGGGCTCACCCAAATCCAGAGGCGATCTCAAGCCTTAGCCTTGAGCTCCAGAGTTTGGACACAGAACCCTATTCCCGGTCCAAAAAAAAGAAAAAGAAAAGGAAATTCATGGTCTCCAGAGTACAGACATGAATATAGGCATCAAGTGCCGCAAATCTTGAGGTCGGTCCCAAGGTAAATTAAGATGAAATCTAATAATGCGGGGAAAGAGAAGCTCAGGGTCAAATTTACTTGTACTTTGGCCAAAGTGTATCATGACATCCATGTTCTTGCCGTATAAACTATCATACCATAGGAAGGATCAAAGAAAGATAAAAAAAAATTTAAAAAAAATACGTATCTATTCAAAATTAGTCATAATTCTCTTTAATCAATAAGTTACAAAATTATATGCATGAATCCAAAAGAAACTATGAAAAAAGGGAAACCAACCTTCAGCAGCTTCAACAACAATATCTCCCTTAGAGTCCCTTGTGTGTAAGACCAACCTAGTCTTGTAGTTAGTATGAGAGGCATACAAGTCTGAGAGGGCCATGTTGATGCAGCTTAACCCTATCCTCCCAAATATTGAATTAGAGTCGAGGATCACACCCACATTTACTGGGACAGTTGTGTTCAGTGCCATGGTGAAGGATATCCAAAAGAATAACAGGATGAGTGAACAAACATGATAGCTTGGATACTTGATCATGGTTAAATACAATAGATGTGTGCTATTGATGACATTCATGACAATAAGAAAGATAGTTACTCATAAGTTATAGATGATGATTCTGAGTGCTTGATCATTAAAAAAACATCACTTGTACTATTGGAACTTCCGTGTACAGTGAATTTGTATGTATTAACCAGAAAAAAGAGGGTTCCAGGTAATATCAGGATAAACCAACAAATATGTTTATAAAATTTGGCTAATTACTATGTTCCTCAGAAAAAAAATGTAAAAGAAAAGAGACAAACATTCTGGAGCTGCAAAAAAAATATTGTTCGAAACTTCAAATGTTTTGAAATATCAAAAGGGCAAAAGACATCGTTCGGATCTTTCTGATTACAAACATATAGGACCATAGGACAACAAGACAATGACCTTAACGGATTGTTTTCCTTCGCCGGAGTACACCACGTACTATATACCGAGAGTATAAGACAAAGTTTAAACGTTGAAGACAATCACAGCTTAGTATATATAATTTAGTGCTCCTATTCCAATAGCTGTTGTTTTTGTTAGACCTCGGTGTATTGTTCCTCTACGTCGTAAATCACAAACAATAATACATCACTGTTTCTGTTACGATCCGAAATTTTGAGTATGAAACTCCAATTTCGAAGCCATGACAACTCTAAAACAATTCCAAATAAATCGAATCATTTTAATGTCACAGCGGATCATTACTGAGTTCATAGTACAACTCAGTCAAATTGATTATTACAAACTAAATTTATAATTCAAGCATTATATCAAATGGAAATGTAAAAATCATCTCAATCCTCACCACAAGATAAATGGAAACAACTTCAAAGTCTTCGGAGTTGTCAGTCGATTCCGTTAATTCACACCTACGGAATTATCTCCTACACCATCGAATAGGTGCACCGGGATTGCAAACACAAACCCAGTAAGCTTTGCAGCTCGTATAAGTAAAACAACAATATCACTCGCAAATAAATGCAAAAGAAAATACATAAAACATCAATCATAAATGCACTCATGAGTCATTAGACGACCCATCTGGTTGTCTAATAATATGAAAAATATTTGTGCTCATGAGAAATTGGGCAACCCCTCTGTTTACCCGAAATACATTTATAATACGGGTACTCATGAGCGTTGTACACCACTGTTACCCCTCATGTTAGTACGCCGCCGACATTGGGCAACCACTTGCTACCCAATATCCAAAATATGGGTATCATAAGCCGATAACCCGTCTGTTACCTCTCATGCAGTACACCGGCACACTGACTAGAACTTTAACTGTATCGTAACTTTCGCCCGGCCAAGGCCAGGTTCCGACATGCCAACACGTCCGAAGACATATCCACAAATCCACAAAAAAAAACGTTTTAACATAACTCAAGTTAAAACCACATACAAATAATCATCACATGATATTGTACAAATCAAATCGACATGCTCAAATAAATAAACATCAACGCTAAAATGAACTCATTCGCAAACGGAAATTATGACAGTATATAATATAGAAAACCATATATATGTACCTATTTTACCAATTATACACATACACAATCCACTATATCTTATACTTATCATAGTTCATTCTTTTTAATTAAGCGTAATCATGAATCTCCGCAAAGGTAGATTCGTTACTGTGAGATTTTACTCACCTTATATTCCTGAGCGTAAATTCCACGATTTTGAACTCGAATCCTTTACTTATTTTGTCGATCACCTAGAATAGATAAAAAGTGAATTTAGAATCGTTACGTAAAACCTTAAATGCCGAAACAATAACAATATATTAATGTTCAGCAATTTCTGGTTTTTACGAAATTAATGTTCACGTATTACTGTACAAATACATATTAATCACGTATTCATGTACGAGTACATAGTATTTACGTAATTTTGTACGCGTACATAGTATTTACATATTTTCTGTACATCCATGTACTATTTAATCGTATATACTGACTTAATAAATAATAATTACGGATTTACCCTTCAGAAATTAGTTTTACAATTACTGTACGTAATTTACATTTTACATTCATCATATGTAAAAATAAATTTTACAAAATTTACTGTTTGAAATCAATGTTCATGCGCCGCCGCACATGGCGGCGCGTGGGGTTCACGCGCCACCTCCAGCGACAGCGCGTAGCTCGCCACCGTCGCCTCCAACCCCTCCATTTCCTCCCCTTTTCCTTCCCACGGCCTAGGGCCGCCTCTTACCCTCCTCACGCTCCCCCACGCGCCGCATTAGGCGGCGGTACATCCCTCCTCCTCCGATCTTCCACCAAATCATCACAAAAACCACAACAAACGCATCAAACAATCAACCAAATACACCCTTACCTCGATAGGGCTCCAGTACCACCGGGAAAGTCGTCGAAGGTGCTCAAATCTCTGCTGCGGCGAAATCGAGCAGCGGCAAGGGGCGAGAGGTGAATCGAGATCCAAACGCGTTGTAGATGGCTTCGGGGGTAAGGACCAGTGATGGTGAGCTCGTCTCCGTGCCCTGGTCTCGCCGGTGACTACGCTGGGATGACGGAGGAAGACGCAGAAGCTTGGGAACGTCACGCGGCTTAACGGCGGTGAGACAAGATGCGGCGAGCTCGAGGGTTGCTGCGGTGGGCCGTGTGAAGCCCCTGGGACAGGCGGTGAAGGCCACGGCGGCCTGGGTCGGGAGATCGCCTGAGGCGATGTAGGGAGAGAGAGAGAGAGAGAGTTGGGGAGGCTGCGGGGGAGGAGAGAGAGAGAGAGAGAGAGAAAAGAGGGTTTCCGAAATTGGAAACCCTAATGCCAAATTTTTCCTTTTTATACCATTTTCCAAAATCGGAAACTAACTTCCGTCGTTAATAATTTTCACGTACGACGACCGATTAGAACACGTGACATATCCATGAAGGAAGGTTTCGCAAACGAGCGACGGAGTAAAAGTCGATTCTCGCGTCGCAGAAACGTAACGTTTTTCCTAATTAAAATCTCTGAAAACGGTTCAACTAACAACGTCGCGAAACGAACAAAATGTCGTTTAATAAATTTTACAAACTCTAGTAATTTCTAAAAACTCAATTTATTGGACTCCGAAAAATCTTACAGTTTCTCCATTGTATCACAGGAAATAACACCGTAACTCCAGCAAAGTATAGAGCCATAGATATAACTATATAAAGATGTGTCTTTTCCTAGCTTCTCCATCAATCTTAAATTTATAAGTAATGCATAGACGCGGCTGCGAATTGGAAACGAGAAGAAAATTCCCAAGATTTGTCTAATATAGGAACAACTGAAACTCAAAGCAAAATGGAAACAGAACCCGGTAAAGAGATTGCTGACCTAGGCTACAAATTGCAGTGTGGCAATTTCCGATTTCTATTTCTGGCCAATGGAGAAGGAAACCCATAATTCTATGCCATCTCTACGAACTCATTCTGAAAGCTCATAATCCAAAATCTCATTTGAATGAGTGGAGTGAGCCCACAAATGCAGACCCAGTTCGAAGAAGTGAGCCAAAAAGGTATGAACTTTGAAGCGAACGCACTCTAGAAAACAATGGAAGAGGAGGAGGTTTCTGTTTGGAGCGGAATTCAAAAGTATACGTCTAATAATAATACAGATTTTTTTTTTGGCACAAGAATTTATTTATTCATACATTAATACAAGCTAAAAATGAACATCACTATTAAGGTAAATACCTAGCTAAAAAGTATTTAGATACTCAAAATTATTATTACAATCACTTACTTGGATTCAAAATGCACACCACGACTCGAATATTCTTTCATACTCTATGAGAGAAAAATGCTCAATTTTGTAATGCCTAATATAAGGAGCAGACTAGGGTTGTAACTTGTAAGTAGACTCGAGCCGCTCGTGCTTGACTCGTGTTCGGCTCGATTTTAGCCCGTTTGGCTTGAACTCGTAAAGCTAAATGAGCCAAGTTTGAGCTCAATATTAAACCCGACCTTAAAAATGAGCCGAGCTTGAACAAAAAGTATTCGGTTCGTTCGACTCGTTTAGCTCGCGAGCTAGCTCGTTTATTAAGCTTGACTTAATAACTTTTATAATATATATATGGTATAATTTTTATATGAGAAATAATATTAAAAATGTATTATAAATAATAATTAAATGAAACTCTATTCTTATTTTGCACTATATAAATAGTGTTTATTAGGAGCTATAATTGGATCAGTTCTATAAATTTTTCACCACCCCAAATGGTCAAACCCTAAATAAACAAACAACTCTCATCGTCAATTCGTCATTAAACCACAACTATGTACTCTACTATTGCATTCTTTCCTAATTAAAAGAGAATTTATATGATGCTATGACATCAAATTTTAAATTTTATTTTGAATTTTATTTTGAATTTCTTGAATTTAAAATATTAATTTCAAATGATTCAAGCCGACCCGAGCCCAACTCGAGCCTTTTCAAGCCAAGCCAAGCATGAACATAAAGAAAAAAAAATCAAATTTTAGCCCGGCTCGAATTCAATCGAATGAAAACGACCCAAAAAAGAACAACCCAGTACTCGGCTCGGCCCGACCCATTTACACCCCTAGAGCAGACTACAAATGATGTGAACACAAACTTAAAATAGAGAAAATCAGCTCTATCATTTTTCAACTAGATAAAGTGGATATCTTAATGAGATGATGAGTCCTCTCATTTTGTATTAGAAGATACTTTGTTGAGACATGATGAAATGAGGACAGCGAAAACATTGTCGTCAAAATAATTTTTAGAATTACTGTGTTGCCAACACCGGTTTCATCTAATTTGGTCTTAGTTTTGTGTTATCCTCTTCTATGTCGGTAATGAGTGCATGCTAGACTAGTGTAGAGTCAATTTCATTTTTCTTAAAGAGCTAAAAATAAGTCACTACTAATAACACCAAGATGGTCATAAGCTATAACAATTATTTTCTCTTGTGATGCGAGGTAGGTATTTTCTGAATTAGGTTGGCTGTTGTATCTGCTGCATGTAGTATCTACTATCTACCACCAAAGTACCATAATAGAAATACAATCGTTTCATGTCCAGCTAGCTAGTTAATTTATATACATTTGTAACCAAATAAAAACAGTAGTAAAAGAGAAATGTCATCCTGCCTCATTCAATAAAATCATTTTATGTCACACTATTGGTCTATTGGTAGGAGATAGGAGATGAATTCTGATGAAACTTGATATGAGCACTTTGTTCGACGTTCTTAACATGTTTTTACCTCAATGTGTACTTTGCTTAGCCTTTATTGTTATACTATTAAGTCATTGACTCGTATTAAGAGTCTTAGGTGGTATTGGATGCATTTTTGTGCTTACATGAGTTAAAAACACAGAATTGGTCTAGAGTCATAGTTTGAGTAGGAATCCTTGTAGGACTAGGAAACCTAGTTGGATTAGGAGTCTTCATCTTTCTACGTTTTGGTCGTATTGGCGATATTTTGCGAATTATATTTGCATTAGGAATCTTTTTAGACTAGAAAACGTACCATTTGGGAAAATCTTACTTGAACTAAAACTTTTATTCCGTAACTTTCCTAAATGTTACCATTTGGGAAAACGTATTAACAAGTACCCAAGCGTAGCTGCAAATATAAGGAGAGTTGATGATGAAGCAAGCGAAGTAATCATAAAAGTCACAGCTCCGAAATTCGAATGATAAAAATTTGAATTCGAAGCCATGAAACTCTAAAACAATCTCAAATATATTGAAATCATCTTATCATAATAGTGTATCGAAACTGAGTCCACAACATGACTCAGTCGACTTGAATAATACACAACCAGTTTATACCTCAGCATTATAACCAATGGAAATGTAAAATTCACTCAATCCTCACCATAAACAAAAGAAAGAAATCTTCAGAGTGAGTCCTCCAAATATGCAAATCTCCACCTGCAGAACTATCCCTACACCATCGAATTGGTGCACCGGGATTGTAAACACAAACCCGCTAAGTTTTTCAGTCCGTATGAGTAAACCAACAGTAAACATACATCACATATAAATGAAATATGTCAAATAACATTTAAAAACAAACGTACTCATGTGACACTAGGCAACCCATCTGTTACCCAAAATCATTTAAAAATACGGGTACTCATGAGACTCAGGCAACCCATCTATTACCCCTCATGTAGTACACCGACAGGCACTGGGCAACCCATCTGGTTACCTTAAATCATGTAAAACATGGGTACTCATGAGACCCAGGTACTTATTTGTTACCCCTCATGCAGTACACCGACAGACACTAGGCAGCCCATTTGCACCCAATGTCACAAAAAATATGGGTACTCATGAAACCCATGCAACCCATCTGTTACTCCTCATGTAGTACACCGGCAGACAGACTAGAGCTCTAACTGAATCGTAAACGACACCCGGCCAAAGCTCGGTTCCGATTACTGCCAACACGTCCGAAGACATGTCTGAAGACAGAAAAACATGTCCGAAGACAAAAAAAACATGTCCGAAGACAAAAAATGTTTTAACAAGACTCAATGTTAAAACCACATACAATAACAATCCACATATGTTATTGTACTACAACAAAGCGACTCTTGCTCAAATAAAATAAATATAGTTGCCATAGTATAATTCATTTGGAAATAAGAACGTAACATTATATAATATAGCAACCCATATATATGTATCGTATTTACCATTTTATACACATACACAACCCACTATATTATATACATGTCATAATTCGATCTTTTTAAGAAAACGTAAATATGAGTCACCGCCAAGGGTAGACTCGTCATAGTAAGATTTACTCACATTCACCATAGTCCATAATCACTAAAACATTTTTTAAATCATTTATTAAAATAGTGTTTCACTTTACCCATAAACCGTAGACGATCAAGTTCACGTAATTTAAACCAAAACATATTTTTAAAATAATTTTTATAAACTAGTGATGCAACGACTATGGTGACAACTCAAAGTAAATTCAATAATTATAATACTACTTTGATCATGATGATCATTGTGAGGTTTACTCACCTTATTTCCCGCATGCAACTTCCAAGACACCGAAAGCGATTCCCTCACTTGTTTCGTCAGTCACCTAATAACATGATAAAATGCTTAGAAAACGATACGTAAAATATCCTGTGACGATTTCAATACAGCTAAATGATGTTCATGCTGTTCGGGTTTACTGTTTTACAGAACACTGTTCACATTCACTATTTATAAACATTGTTTACAGTACTGGTTATGAACACTGTTCACAATACTGTCATGAACACTATTCACAGTACTGTTCATGTGTCGCCACTGGTTGCCGACCACCACCAATGACCACTAATTTCACCACCACAATTTAAATGACATTCCTAACAACTTTCTAGTTCACAATGAAGTCTAAATCAAAGCTTAAAACCTCAAATTTCAAAATTTCTGAAAAAATTCAAATCAAGAACCCTAGAGTTAAAATTTCTTGGTTCGACTTCTTACCCTTCAATTTAGCTCAAAACCTTTGCAAGGATTGTTGACAACGTTGAGTCAAGGAGTTTGAGACTGGTGGTGAAGCCTAAACTTGCCGGAGCTCGCCGGAAAATTGAAGAACACAACCGGGTCACCGTCGGGTTTCTGGGTCGACATCCGGGTTTCAATGCGTGGAAACTGGCGTACTACTCCACGATCCACCACCACAGGGAGACGTGTAAGGAGGAGACGAACTATATGGGTTGGCCCAGTCGCCTGAAACCGCTGGAGTCGGAAGAAAAATTTCGCCTCTAAAAACACTATTGCGGGGAGAGGGGAAAAAAGAGGTATTACAATAAAGAGGCCCCAAAAGCTATCAAGGCTAAGAGTCAGACTTATGTTCGATAAGTCCGTGGGAGGGTTAGCCACGATGCAACTTGATGGTTCTATGAATCACTTGTCCTCGATATAATCAATTGTCCGCCCGCCAGTTACAGTAGTGATCGCCACTGAACAATCACGAGTGAGATGCGAACCTTTTGGAAAGACCTTCAAGTCAACAAATCAAACAAATAAATCAAGAAATTACACAAGACAAAACTTGTACATAAAATAATGTCAAGGAGAAATAGTTGCAGAGAAAGAGAGACTAACAAAGGCGAAACCCTGAGTTTTGATCCAAGTTGGGTCAACAGTAGTATATTTCGAGCAAAACGTTGAAAGGAAAATCTTCACATAAGGACTCTGATCAAAAGCAGCAGAAATAATCCCTTGTTCAAAAAGTTCATGTAATTTGTCCATGGAATAATAGGTTTTATGGTTAAACGGATCAAATCCGAGTTGTACCAAAATTTCCTTAACAAAAGAGCCTTTCTGATAGCCCACATTGTCCTTGTTTTCCATGAATCCGTAAACATCGGTGGGTTGAAGCTGTTGAACTGTTAGAAGCGATGTAAGACTCGCTGTATAACTTTGAATTAAAACAAGGACAACAAAGCACCATACGACCACTACAAACCTAGCTAAGTTGCTCTCTACTCGCTCCCCTGTAAAGAAAACAAAAGGAATCAAAAATTAAGAAAATTGATGGAAAACAAACAAATAAATATATCACACATATATTTTCATGTATGAAACCTATCAGCTGCTATTGCAAAACATTAAGCCTCATATCAAAATAAAACTATCATAGGATGAAAAAACTTACTGTATGTGAAAGCCATAGTTGAGAAGGAAAACCAAAAGATTGTGCTAATTTGTTGACGCGGAGACCCACGAAAATCGGTGGTTATACGATGTTCAAGTACCCAAATTACAAAACCAATGAATACAAAAGAGCAGCTACATGTTACCCAAAGTTCCCAGGTCAATGGCTGCAAAAACACCCATGCACTTTTACCATTCTTTCTCTGCTGGATAGGCACAATAATTGATATAGCAGAGTCTGTGTATGGAGAAGAAAAATCAAGATACAAAGACCTGTTCTTTATATCAGATATATCTCCTAGTGCAGCATCATATTTCTGTTCAAGTTAAATATGAAATTGTCAGTGAAGAAACTTGATATGCTTGCTAGAACATGATGCAATAATTTTCCCAAAAATACTCAGAAAAAAAGCTGGTGCAATAGAAAAAATAAATTTCCAAAGATAAAAGAAACGCACCCCATTAAACACTTCATGGACCAAATCATCGTAGTCACCAGCTGGTTTACCATTGGGCTTAACAAAGGGATAGAACTGGACAGGAATATGATATGGTAGTGCATCTACTACTGCATTAAAGACGCCTGTGCAATATCCGGTGACATTGGTTGTGTTAGAGATAGGATTATGTGTCACCTTTATTAGTCCCGGAAATCCATGAACTAGAACTAGAACTCTCAATTGACTTCCAGGTGTAGGAAACTGCCAAACTCTAGGAATGCAGGCGGTCTCTCCCGGCCATATAATAGGTGCAAGTGTACCAGCATCACAAGTAGTAAAATGTGAATCTATGGTATTTAACTTCCTTACGAGTCCCATTTGTGGTGTCCAATATCCAACTTTTCTTTCCCCATTACCATTCACATTATAACTATCTGAAAGTCCGAAGCTTGAAGTTGTCCATTAAGAAAACTGAAATTTCCAGAAACGCCTATGAAAGTTGTGCTTGATAGTGCTTGGGAAGTTCAGGACCATTTTGGGAGATCCCCAATCTTCCTAGATTACTGAAAGTGTCAGAAATATTTTCCTTCTGGAAGTTGAAGTTTGTAGCTCCAACCTTCTCGACTGCCATGGCCAATGCCCAAGCCGTATCATAAGCCCACAGTCCATAAACATCAAGCATCCTGACATTGAGAATCGTTGGATTGTGTTTCTGGGATTTCTGCCATCTATCTGTGAAAGTTTTAAGCTCTTCAGTAATGGGAACATATGTTCTTAAACCCAACACCCCTTGCATGTTTTCAATGTCAGAATAGCATATGAACCAAAGTCAACTAAATAAATCGAGAAAATGAAGCATTGTACTGACTGAGCTAAATAGATTACTCACCCGAAAAGTATAGATCAGTTCTGGAAATTCGACAAACCCGAAAGTAAAAAACCCTTAACCCTTCTCTCCATCTCTTCCTATCCATTCTAAATGCTCGGAATCCAAGAACCCAACTTGATAAGAACGGATAGGGATTTTGATCGATGATTGCAGAGCCAGTTTGAGCTTTGAAGCTCTGGCTCACTCTTGAGAAGAACCCAATTAGGCAATTACTATAGGCAAGTAAAAAACTTGAGCCACTATTACATAAGAGCCCAAGTGAAAAGCCCACTAGCTTCTCATCCCCACGTCCATCACAACATTCTACATTAAAAAGCGAACTGCAAGCCTCACGTGTGCGCCATTTTGGAACAGAGAGCATCAGAGCAACACTTCGAGATCTAACTCCAGTCCAGAACCCAGAAACCTCAAACTTTGCTTCTTCCAGTTCTTGGATTAGTTCTCATATGAGGTTAGCTTAACATACATCAACCAATGTCAATCTCAACTATAAACAAGAGGGTCCGGCGGGTGCCTCGTCTACCCTCTCCGGCCAAGGTAAATGTTTCTATTTCTCTATCAAAGGTTCTGTCTTTTCCCTTTCCTATGTATCCAATCATTGTCTTTGGTTTTATTTAGTTTTCTAATTGCTGCCCTTGGTGTTTTAGTTTTTCAATTTTAATTTTTTTCACGCATAAATAATAAAGTTTGAGGATTTTAGTGTTTTAGGGAGAAGAGCTATAAAGTTTACATCTTTGTTCCTTCAGATGTCTCTTTGGTATAAAGATTACATTGTTTTGTTTCGTTTGTTGTTTGCAGCACTCTGTTAGTTCTTTCTCATTGTTTGTTTTATTCTGTTTGGGTCAATTTGTAGATTAATTTCAACTTGAGCAAGATACAGAGGATTAGTGAGCCTGGGTCAAACATTGTAGACCGAATCAGTGCCTTACCAGATGAGATTCTTGTGAACATAGTGGCCTTCTTGCCACTAGATGAAGCACAGGCCACAAGTATTCTTTCTAGGCGATGGCATCATATATGGAAGTTTTCCGTGGAGGAAACTATGACTCTCAACTTTGATGCCGATAAACATTTGTCCAATTTCGCATCCCGGGAAGAGTTGTCAATTCGTCAATATGTCTTCTGGGTGGATACCGTGGTGAACCAGTATAGAGGCCGAAAGTTGAAGCAGTTCAGGGTTTGTTATGATTTGGACAGCAAATTTTCAACTTCTATTGATGCATGGATCCGGTTTGCAATGACAAAGGGAGTTGAAATGCTTGAGTTAGACTTGTTAGAATATGGCGTTTCTCGTCGTTGGGAGCATCCAATATATTCGTTTCCCAACAGAGATTTAGGCATTGGCAATTGGAAGCACATCTGTTCTGATGTTCCTAGGTTAAGTCCTAGTTCATACATTGGCTTTAAGTCCCTTAAAGTTCTTAGTTTGAAATGTGTTGACGTGGATGGACAAGTTATTGAGTACATGTTGTCTAACTGTCCAGTTCTTGAACGATTGTCACTAGTTTACTCCTCAAATTTGGTTAGTCTGAGAGTTGCAGGTCCGTCAATTGCATTGAAGTACTTAGAAGTACGAGGATGTGCTAAACTTGAGAGCGTTGAGATCCGTGACACAAACCTTGTTTCTTTTGTTTATTACGGAGATGAGATACACCTAATAATTAGAAACGTACCACTCCTTGTTGAGGTATCAATTTGTGAGTCTTGCCATGATGATTACATACAAGTTGTGTTCACCCAACTCGCATGCTGTTTTTCTCAACTAAAGATTTTGAAGCTAATTGATGTCATACTGGTTAGTGCATGAGATTGTTATAGCTGCTTTTGCTTTCCTTTTGTTGGGTGTTATTGTTGTGCTTTAAATCCTTTCATCCTTGTTTTGTTGTCAGCCCTACAAGAGGAATCCTGTATTTCCTATATTCACAAATCTCAAGCACTTGGAACTAAGATTTGATGCAGATGATGATTGCATTCTTCTTCATCTATCTTCTTTTATTAAGGCATCCCCTTGCTTGCACAAACTTGTGCTGGAGGTATGTATTCTGGCTTCACAGTTGACATTGTAAACTTGGTATGGTTTGAAGAACCTTCGTATATTCATATACCTTGAGACTTGCTCATGGCATTCATATTATCATTTAATCATATATGTCACTCTTATATTTTCGTTTAAACATTGATGTGTCCTTAAAATGTGTAATTTGCTTAGGTTTAGTTCCAAGTTTACCACCTTAGTGAACCAATATTAGTTTCAAACGCCATGTACATACCTCCTATGAAGTTGATTCATATATTTTTGTTAGTCTTGCAATCATTGGTGAGGTTACTTTGTTTACTGTTCCTGTGCATAGTTCAACTGTTCAACTTGTTTCTAACTATACTGGTGATGTCTAATTATATGGATTTTTTTTTCTTCATTACTGCTCTTGAGACTTGTATGCTATTGTTTTTTTATTTGCTAGTTATAGACTGGATCTTTTGGTGGGTTTGCATGTACTGTAAGTTTTTCCTTTGATGCAGTTGTACCCTCTAATATATCAAAGGGTAACAGAACTTAAAAAAGCTGCCAAATTTACCCATGATTGCCTAAGGGTAGTGGAAATATTTGGATATCAAGGACTCAAATGTGATTGTGAGTTGGTCAAGTTCTTGGAGGAGATTGCTGTGAATTTGGAAGAAATTGTTACTGATGCTGCTCATCCTGCTGAACGACATTACTGTTTCCCTAAACACAGACGAAAGCCAGCAATTGAAGAGGTGGTGAGGATAGATGAGTCAATTTATGATTCTGGTAAAATGCTGAAGAAAGCAGTCCTTCGACTTAGGAATTGATTCTTTAGGAGAGTGAAGCGGTGAACTTGCTTAAGTTATCTATAGACATCAACCGTTAGATATTGAAGTCTTAAATTCTTGATGTCAATGAAGCTCAAATTGGTGTTTCGTATATAGTAGAAAGTCAAGGTTTTTGATTTGGTTGTTGCTGATGGGTCTTGGATTCGGGTTCCATACTTGTAAGCAGCGAAGGAGCTCTGGCGAGAGAAGAGCGGTGTATTGATTATGTGATGGTTCATTATTGATTATGTGATTATGTGGTGGCTTTCTTCTGGAAAGGTCTCATGCTTGACTTGCAAAAAGGGCTCAGCTTTTTATGGGTTTTGCTTGAGAGAAGAAGGAAACGTTCTGTGCTGTAGTCTGGTGATCCAATGTAAAAAATTCAGGAGGTTGCTTGACGTGTAATATAAACTGGGCTGGAGGAATAATCGGACAGAGTTGGACATCGTTTCAAATGAAGCTTGAAGCTTGGCCCGGTGTCTTGTAACTAATGTTGGTAATATGTCTAGATACAAATGCTGATGTAGTTAGCAAGCAACGCAAATGCTGCTCTAGGTAAGAAGCAATTATGTATTGTAGCTATATATGTTAGTGTTACTCATGACTACTTGTTCACTTTTTCGTATATTAACAAAGAACTTGCGTATTTTCATTTCTACCCAAAGGTTTTGGTTAAAGACTTCGTGTATTATCATTTTTTTCTTAACATTGTGTTCAAAAATTTGTTAATTATCATCAGTACTTTCATAGCCTAATGCTGATGAAACTGGCTGAATGACTTCTCGGACCTTACTTAAAAAAAAAAAATAGGTTCATTTTACAAAAACAAAGTAGGATCGACATAGTACCGTCCTACTATATTGATGTCATTGCCACGTGAGAGTGATCTATCATTATCTGTTTATATTTTGTCTTAATTGAATTGGAAATCAGTCTTAAAGAAGTCATTCTACCCAGTCTGGTTCTATCGATCTGATCCATTGATTTTATTCCTATGAATCTATGATTCAGCACTTTCTAAAGAATTGAAATCAAACTTTTCTCGAAAAACTACAGCATCCTGGCGAGAGTATGTTAAGATCGATATACCGTACTAATACATGAAATTGTCTACATTGATACACATATACTGTTGCATGAAATTGTCGACATGACTACATGGATACACTATTGCATTACTAGTTCTAAAGCAATGTAATCGCTGAAAGTTTTGATGCAAGATAATGTAGGCGCGCAGTACTGGCACCAGCCGCAATACAAAACCATGCTCCACAGAGATGTTGCTCAGCTCATCAGTGACAGAACGGCGAACAGAACTGCCCTAACTATATATAGGACAACAGACATAAAATGCCCTAACTGTCTAACCTGGGGTCATCAAGAACCTCTCCAACCAGTCCAAGTCTGTATCTTCCACCCTAAAGTCTTCAGCAGAATTTCCATCTCCCTCTACTATATTGGGGTAATCACCGTGACTCTCATTCGTCCTCGTCATTGCAAAGCTCGACACAGGTTCCTGATCACTGGGAAGTTTCGTGAAATCGCTATCACTTTGAAGCAGGTCAATCAACTCACTAACAACATTAGGGCTTTCTGAACAATAATTTTAGTGGGGAAATTCCTGCTTCCTTGCAAAATTGCTCTGGTT
The DNA here is from genome assembly GCF_933775445.1 of Argentina anserina. Lineage (NCBI taxonomy): Eukaryota > Viridiplantae > Streptophyta > Magnoliopsida > Rosales > Rosaceae > Argentina > Argentina anserina. The sequence goes on from NC_065877.1 coordinate 14,989,971, forward strand.
TGGAAATACTTGATCTTGGAGGCAACAGACTTACTGGAAACCTACCTTTTTGCTTGGGACCAGAAGAATCTGGGTTGCGAATGCTGCAGTTGCGGTCTAACTCTTTCAGTGGCCATATTCCTCAGCAATTGTGCAATCTTCCTGATCTTCAGATACTTGATCTTGCTCATAACAACTTTTCTGGGACAATTCCAAAGTGTTTGAGTAAGCTGACTTCCCTGGTCTCTGCTGATAGTGGTTGGACATTCTTCGGGGGTTATCCTGAACAAACAACAGTTACATCAAAAGGGCAGGAACTGGAATATGGAGTCCCCATTTTGACATTAGTAAAGAGTATTGATCTTTCATCCAATCAGTTGAAAGGTGTAATCCCTGAATCAATTACCAACCTTGTTGGATTGACTACCCTGAACTTGTCGAGGAACCAATTACATGGAAACATTCCCTCGAAGATAGGAAACTTGCATTGGCTGGAATCCCTTAATCTTTCTCACAACCACCTTTCAGGGAGAATTCCTCAAAGCTTTTCTTCTTTGACCTCACTGTCTCACTTGAACTTGTCTTACAACAACTTGACAGGAAGAATTCCTTCGGGAAATCAACTCCAAACACTTGAAGATTCATCCATTTATGAGGGAAATCCATCGTTGTGCGGGGTTCCTCTTTCAATTGATTGCCCAGGAGATGAAAGACAGGTTTCTCCAGAAGATGATAAAGATGAACATGATTATGGAAGGCTTGGTCTATATGTCAGCATTGTGCTAGGATTCTCAGTTGGCTTTTGTGGTGTTTGTGGTACTTTAATCATAAAGAAGTCATGGAGGTATGCCTATTTTAGTTTTTTTGATAACATCAAGGATGAGGCAACACTAGCAATTGCGTCGAGAATAGCTCGTTTGCAAAGGAAATTTTGATTGGCAAATAAAAGTATAAAACAATACAATAAGGCATGGTTCTTGAAGATGTCTTCCCAAGTTGAATATCTAGATTTTTCTAACAATCAACTCTCTGGAAAGCTTCCCTTCCGATTTATATTTCCAAAATTATATCACAGATTTGAGTCATAACCATTTCAAGGGCCAACTCCAGATTTCGTCAACTAATGCGCCCCCTATTTCTAGAACTGTATCTTTCTGATAATCATTTGGAAGGTCTTATTCCACCTTATATTCCATATATGCGCATCCTCTCCCTCAGAAACAATCAGTTATCAGGAGAATTCCCTGAGCCATGGAGCTTGTGGAGCACAATAGGTGTTGTTGATGTGACAAATAATACTCTCACTGGTCATATTCCAAGCTCCATGGGTGTTCCAAGCTCTCTTGGAATATTGAAGATGAACAACAATAATTTTAGTGGGGAAATTCCTGCTTCCTTGCAAAATTGCTCTGGTTTGGTGAGACTTGATCTTGGAGGAAATAGATTAACTGGAAACCTGCCTTTTTGGTTGGGATCAAAATTATCTAGCTTGCAATTGTTACAGTTACATCAAAAGGGCAGGAACTTTCCATTGTGGCTTTGGTAAAGAGTATTGATCTTTCATCGAATCAGTTGAAAGGTGAAATTCCTGAAGAAATAACCGATCTTGTTGGATTGAATATCCTGAACTTGTCGAGTAATTAATTACATGGAAACATTCCCTCGAAGATAGGAAACTTGCATTGGCTGGAATCCCTTGATCTTTCTCACAACCACCTTTCAGGGAGAATTCCTCAAAAGTTTTTCTTCTATGACCTCACTTGTCTCACTTGAACTTGTCTTGCAACAACTTGACAGGAAGAATTCCTTTGGGAATCCAACTCCAAACACTTGAAGATTCATCTATATTGCACGGATACAGCACTTGGAGGTGTGTCCGACACGTTCGAACACGCCGATATGACACAATAAGCATTTTTTCCGTATTGGACGAGTCATGTGGCGTATCTGAAAATATTGATTATTTCTGATACGTTGACCGATGCGAGCCTACGTTGTTATCCGGCGGCGAGCCCCTCCCTCCGTCTTCGGACGGGATCTTGTCGATTCCTTTGTGGGTTGCCATTGAATCGTATCCCCGGTTGATGATTCTCCTTCAGGGTGAGTTGTGGTGCAAGGGTGGAGGAAAACAGGGCGGCTATTGGGATTTGGCATGTTCCTTTCTGGCTTGGGCGGCGGCGATCAAGGGTGACTGGTTTATGGTGGTTGCTGGGTGTGGAGGCGTGGTTGCTGGTCGTGGTTCCAGGGACATCGTGTCGATCCACAAGGCGGTTGTTGCGGGATCGTGGTGCTCCGATCTGGATTGGATCTATTGGGTCCGATTCGGGTAGCGACTCGATTTGGAGAGGCTACAGATGCCTTCGGTGGTGAAGAGGTGAGAGCGATGCTCTATGTTGAGTTGTCACACAAGTGCTTGAGAATGCGTCATGGGATTAAGGAAAATGGGCTAGGGCCTTGGGCTCGGGTCATGGGTTTTATGAGGAAGAGGTTGGGCTGACCCTTAAGCCCTAAATTAAAAACCCAAACTGAAAAACATTTTTAAAACAAAGTAAAACATTAGAAATTTGTAAAAATTAATTCGAGCGTCGGAAAAATATTCCGAAAACATTTCCGAACAATTGGCGACGTGTAGTTTAATATCGACGTATTAAACTACATTTTTCGATATTCAAAAAAACGTCGATTAATTAGTCATAATGTGTTGGTAATAGAGATTAGAAATCTCGGGTATTACAATTTGTGTAGATTATTGAGTATTGATTATTGAAGTATAAGTAATTAGATGTGAACTAGCAGTGAGAGTGAAAGTAATGGAGTATCAGAGACGGAGCCTTTACAACTTTATAGTGGTATTATTAATTTATTTTATGTATTAACATATATATAATTATTTTTATTTTTTCGTGTCGAAATATGAGTTTTTTAGATTTTCCGTATCGCCATGTCGCGCCGTGTCGTGTCACCGTGTCACGCCGTGTCGTGTCCATGCAACATAGAGATTCATCCATTTATGAGGGAAATCCATCATTGTGTGGGGTTCCACTTTCAACTGAAAAAAAAATTATTTTTTTTGATTTTATGACTCTAACATGTAAACCTTCCCCCACACTCGAATTATGCATTGTCCTCAATGAATGTCAAAATAAATAATGCAATGAAAGACAAAAGCATAGTGGAAAGAAACAAAGGCACAAAAATAAAAACAGGAGAAAAAGATGAGAAATGCTCCCCCATGACGCGGTCCAACAGCTTGCATTCCATGCATCATAACGTTTGAAAATAATCTCCGATCAGTAAGACAACAGTGGGAATTGAAAGCTAATGTTTCTAGCTTTCCAAGCATAAAAAGTACGTTCGCTAACTCCGAATGAGGAGAAAGTTATGCCTCTGAAAATTTGTCACGAAAAACAAGTTCATAGAATCAAAAACTAGAATGACCTTTACCTCTTTGTACCTGAATTCCGTTGATTTAAACAGCCGGAATGGACAAGTGGCCTGAATGAAAGTTGAAGATAACACAACCAGCTTTCAATCCATATATGGCACAACTGCCCAGTTAGGCCGGAAGTGCTCCCTATTGTTCCGTTTCCGGACTGTAACTGCACGCGTTCTGAATTTCTGACACGACCTTGCTGCCTTCCAATTGCAACTGGGAGTGATGTAGACCTCTAAATCTAGTTCTGTAAAACGATATAGAAACTAGACTCAAATACCTTTGTTTCCATATAAAGTACATATTCCAACTCCCTTTGAGCTGGGAGATACAGTCTGCGGAAGTCGACGGACTGTTTCTACCAGATTCTGTTGAACGAAAATGTTTTGCTCCTCTTCACGTTTTCTCGAAAACTAACCTACACACGCACAAAACAAATCAAAAAGAACAAAAACAATAACCAAATAAAGAGTAAAGAGTAAAAAATCAAAATTGGGTTGCCTCCCAACAAGCGCTTAAATTTAAAGTCTAATAGCTTAGACCGAGTTTTCCTTTCAATCATTTTGTAGGTGACACGTTATGGGGTTTCTCCTCCGCCATTTTGTTGTCCAACCTTGTAGTATATTCTCAAGCTCATTCCTGGTCACTTCACTATAAATCTGTAAAAACTCAATTAAAATCATTAGTGTAAGTGGGAACCTATCAAACATAACATAGGACACTTGGTCCTTAAGAGACTATGTTCCTCTAGCCATATGATATGTTGTGGAATTAAAAATGCAACATGAATGAGATGCAAAATGAATGCAATGCAGAATGAATGCAATTAGAATGAGATCATTAAGATGCAATGCAAAAGTTAGAGAATAACAATTAGGAAGTGATTGATATATACAAGTTACAAACATGTCAAAAGCCATTCAAATATAACATGCACATGTTAAAGAAACGAAAACTAGCTTAACAACTAATCCAACATGATGTCAAATCTTATGTTTAAGTTCGTTTTAATTTCTCAACTAAATAAACCTAAAAAAAACACACAATTACAATTATTATATGTCAAATTTTTATTTTTTTTTACAAGTTACTTTTCAATCGATTGCATGCTTCAACATTCTTAAGTTGTCATTCAAACAATTAAATGATCGATTGATTCTAAGTTGTAAACCAAGGTGGACGTGCGGCCTAAGTATGGATGTCTAAACGCAAGTTTGAATCGTTGTTTCAGAAGGCCGGATAGCTAATTCAGAGATAGTAAACATGGTAGGACTCATTTGTTGAACTACGGAGGGCAAGCCCCCTATCGACTCCATCACCGAGATGTATGTCAGTCAATAGTTCTCTGAGATCCAATTTTGGTCCCATGCACCAGGGTAATGAAAGAGCGTGCCCCTTACTCAGCTGGAAACAAACTTGGGTGTTAGACAATTCTCCAAGTGTTAATAAAAGCCGCCCTCAACCTCATGCAAAAACTTTGGAAGAAAACATGAGGGGTTGAGGCTAATATTAACAAAATAGACTTTACCTATTTCGTTCGATTTACAACCTACAACAATCATTCATTCAATCATTAAAAATAATAACCTAAGATAAAATTACTATATGTTAGAACAAAGTAAGAAAAGCATATACAAATTTACAATATAAACAGTGAATTCGAAATTAAAAGATTGGGATCCATAAAGATGGATCCCCGGCAACGGCGCCATTTGATCGGGTCGATTACTCGAGATCAATATTAACCCTGTAAGCATCGTTAGTAGTATAAAGCAAGAGGGTATCGTTCACAAACCGGGGATCCAACCAGGGTAAAGAATCACAAACATTTAACAACGAATTCATAAGAGTTTAAAAGAGTTTGTTATATAGGATCGGATCAAGAACATAAAAATAAATCCTAAACTAATATATACATGTGATCAACCAACCAACACATAAACAATCACCAAAACAATTCACATAGAGAAATCGAAGCAAGTCCTATGTCTCCCTTTTAGAGTCATGCCGAGATTAGCTCATGAACAACTAAGGTTGGATCATGCAATTTAAGTTCCAAATCAGTAACCTATATGCATAGACACTTTAACACATTCAATTCTTGCCACTCGGCTTCATTGAAATCTAACATGTTCATCTTACCATACAATTCCAAAGCCATGCATATCGAATTCATCAAGTATGTCACCTACTTAACCCAAAATCATGCAATTTCGAAAATCATATAGAAAAGAATAAACATGTTCATAGCATAAGTCTTTAATCCAACAACCTAAATATCATGCTACAATCGCATACATAACACTTAGGAATCGAAATTGTTCATACACAGTACACGGCAGAAACCAAAAACAGAAAATCCATAAAACCAAAACATAAATTCGAATCTTTATATAAATTGAATCAAGTAGCTATTTCATAGACAAAATTGAAACAAGATTACACTACACAAATCGCATACTCATCCAAGAACAAGAAAACCAAAAACCGAATTGAAACAAAGAGAGAATCATGGTTACACTTTATCAATCAATCGATTCTACAAGGTGTAGCCAAGACTTCTAGGGGAATGGAACCTCTTCTCAATCGTGCTTGAAGGCTATAGATGAAGGTGAAGAATTGTGGAATCGGGTTTAGGATTTCTTGGAAGGGTGAGAGATTGATTTGGCAGAGCTATGGCTTGTGCTTGTGTGCAAGGTTGATCCTCTTTTTCAGTGGAATTGAGATGCTATATATAGAGGAAGAAACCCAAGGGAGGATGGCCACAAAGTCCACAAAGTTGAAACCAAATTGGTTGAGGTTTCCTAGATTCGGCAGATCTGACCTTTGTCCCTTGTTGTAGCCATAACTTTCTCTAGAAAATAGATATTGAGATGATTCGAACTGGCAATTTCCACTAGACTTCCGTGGCTTTTCATCCATATATCATGCACTTTCTCAATCATTCTGAGCTATTCAGGGGAGCGTGTCAAAGTTGGATGATCTGCAGTGCCAGAATTCTGATTTCTATAAGGATTGCATATCTTTTGCATTAATTGCATATCTTCTTCCTTCTTTAATGCTGATTTCTTTTGCACAAATTTCTTCCATTGAATTAGGGAGGCAGCAAAAGTCTTAATTCTTGCAGCCATGTTTGATTTTTCTTACCTCTCCTCATTAAATTTGCTGCATGTCTTCTTTGACTTTCTTGCCTCTTCTCATTTAATTTGCTGCATGCCTTCTTTGACATTCTTTGGTGTAGGGATTTATGGAGATTCTGATCATATTTGTGCTCTATATGCAGGAGGAACAAAGTCCCAAGTTTCCCTCATAGTCCTTGGATCAAAAGCAAATCAATGGTTGAGATAATTCCGTCGAGTTCACTGGACCTCCGATCAATGATTCGGTCATATCTCCCTGTAGGAATAAGATATTGATTTGATTCCAAATCCTACAGAAACTAGACTCAAAATCCTTTTTATCCATATAAGGTACGTCTTCTAACTCGATCGGAGCTATCCAGGGGAGCCCGTCGAAGTTGGACTATGATACTTGACAGCATTTTGATTTCTTGCATGGATTGGGCTTTTAAGTGTATTTTCTTCTCTTTCCTTGTGGAACTAGGATTGCTTTCCTTCTCCATCATGGATTTGTATTTCCTAATAAGAATAAGTATGTTAGAAACAAAGAAATACGAAAGGATGAATCCTACTCGAACAAGGAATCATATCTCAACAAGGATTATTAACACTTAGCACGATTTCATTATCAATTCATTCATAATTGATATAAGCTCTACCTAGACACTTATTCTTACAAAAGAAACTAAAACATACTAAATAAGAGGTAACAAAGAGTAAGAATAGGGCATAATCACATTAAGAACGTCACACTTTGTGCTCCTATCAATTGCCAGGAGATGAAAGACAGGTTTCTCCAGAAGATGATAAAGATGAACATGATTATGGAAGGCTTGGTTTATATGTCAGCATTGTGCTAGGCTTCTCAGTTGGCTTTTGGGGTGTTTGTGGTACTTTAATCATAAAGAAGTCATGCAGGTATGCCTATTTTAGGTTTTTTGATAACATCAAGGATGAGGCAACACTAGCAATTGTGTCGAGAATAGCTCGTTTGCAAAGGAAATTTTGATTGGAAAATAAAACAATACAATAAGAGTTGTCATATATTTACCCTATATACATATACATCTTATGCATATTCCACTTATTCCTTGCTTCTAATATATTCTGTAATGTGTTAATGTAGTTTTCTCTCTTGCTGCATAATACTAAATCGAATCAAGGAGGCGTGCTATCGAACTTGATGTTCTTTCGAATTCTATTTCTATGTTTAACTTTTCATAGTGTAATTAAGAATTTATATACTCTTGCATGCCAAGTAGAAATATAAATTTATTGAGCAGTATAAGAGCAGCTGCTTCTATTTTTTATGTGAAATTTGTTTCAATATTATGGTTCAGGAGAAATAGATTCTTGATATACTTTTAGTACAAAAAGCAGAAACTATATACCTTTGACTTGTAAAGTCAGTCCATTGCAGGCTCTTTAGTGTCATGTTAGCCACTACCATTTTATGGATTCACATAACTACATAAGCATACGGTAGAAAGGCCTTTAGAGTTTAGAACTCTATAAATGATTCTTACTCTTTCAATATGGTGCTTGTTTGTTTAAAGTAAACTGATGAGTTTTGTCAATGAACCTTTATCATTTCTTGTTGAGTATGGAGTATTGCAACAGCAAAATTTCATTCTTCATGTCAAAAATCTAACGTGGTATGCATCCCACAAAGTTGGAATGATGGAAATTGTCACCTTAGCGAGTTAACGGAATCGTTTAGCATGGGGTGACAAATTGGACTAAACTGTCGAGAATTGAGGGTTTTAGAAATGTACTGATTCAAGTGTTTTTGAGTTTAGAGTAACATATATCTTGTCTTTGAATTTTCTATTGCACTTATTAACCCGGAAATCAGGAACCTCTAGTTTAAACCCAGGATAGTCATTGGATCAGAGAAACTGACACTTGTTTGGAGTTTGGACAAACACTTGTCACAGTCAATGGAAAAAGACGGAGATGATGATCTGGGGTAGGCTGGAGACGATTCCAAGTCTCCGCTGCCTAGACTTACCCATCCACCTATTTATCTCAGTCTCCAATCACCCACCAAATACGGCTGCCATGGCCATCAGGTAATCACGCAACTTGGACCAGATGACATTATTATTCATATCTTACATTCATTCCTTTATGTTTGATGATGGTTCATACTCTATTCTTCACTTGTGTTGGTTTGAATCCCATGCCTTTGATTTATGCCCTTGAAGTGTTTGAGAAAATGCCTCAACCAAATAATAGAATCATGAAATTAACAAAACCAACTCGGATATGTCTTTGACTTTGCTTAGAAAATGGCTGAAAAAGAAAGCTAGGGAAAAGTCTCTGTTTGGATTCATTTATAATGACAAAAATAAAAATAAAAAATCTTTTGTTTAGCTGAAAAACTTTGAAATCGCCTCTTTGTGGAAATTTTATGCATTTTGTGTATTTGATGATGCTTAGAAAGTGACTAAAAAACAAAGCTGCCGGAAAAGTCTATGTCTGATTCATTTATCTTGTGAAGAAAGTTTATTTTTCTCTAGCTGACAAGAGCTGGTCATTATCCCGTTATCTGTTGGCGAAATTTCCTGTACATATAGTGACATAGTATTATTTGTTTTTTTTTCTTTGGTTGATGGATACGGTATTATTTGTTTGATTCTATGCAAATAGTCAACTCTCCTATACAATTTGTCAAGCAAGTCCTCTTTCATGCTGTTCTCTCTTTGGTGATCTGTTCATTTCACATTCCTTCTCTTCCACTTGGTTTCTGCTTTGCTTCTTGTCCTTCTGACCTGATCTTGAGAATTGTTTGTTTTATTTGTGGTGTTTTCAATGGCCTCGAGTACCAAACAAGCATCTGCAGCTCAGCCAGCTCTTGCCTCAGTTGAACTAACTTCTCAGTGGAAGCATGATGTGTTTTTGAGCTTCAGGGGTGACGACACTCGGAAGGGTATTGTATCTTATTTATACCATGAATTGCAAAGGAGAGGGATTAAGACTTTCAAGGATGAGCCGGGACTTCAAATAGGGACAGATATTTCTCCAAGCCTCTTAAAGGCAATTGAAGAATCGAGGTCTGCAATTGTTGTTCTATCACCGGATTATGCTACTTCTACATGGTGTTTGGATGAGCTTGAAAAAATTATTCAATGCTCGGAAGCGAAGAACACAAGAGTTCTGCCAATTTTTTATAATGTGGATCCCTCTGATGTGCGAAATCAAAGGGGGAGCTTTGCAGAAGCCTTTACTAAGCATGAAGAAAAGGTTATGGAGTGTGGTGACAACACAGAGAAGCTGAAGCAATGGAGAGCCGCTTTGACAAAAGTAGCTAATGTCTCTGGGTTTGATTCGAACAAATATGGGTAAGCATAATGAAGTATCTTAATGTAACTAGAATTTAGCTCACTATTGGATAATAATAAGCCTAATGGTTGGTATTGCCTTTATTACTTGCAGGTCTGACAGAGAACTTGTCCAATGCATTGTGGAACTTGTGTGCAGTAATCTGCGACCTATTTCTAGAATGTCTAGTGGCTACTTTGAAGCATTTGAAGCAACAAGACGAGCCATTGATGAGCTCATGGAGGCATTAAAAAATGACGAGGTTACTTCCATTGGGGTCTATGGAATGGGAGGAGTTGGGAAGACGTCCATGGTGAAACATGTTGGTGCAATAGCCCAAGAAAATGATATTTTTCATCATGTGATTATGATTGTTATATCTCAAATCCCTGACATGAGAAAGATTCAAGGCACGTTGGCAGATTTGTTGGGCCTGAAGTTGGAAGAGGAGACAGAAATGGGAAGAGCTGCAAGATTGATGGAAAAAATAATGAAAGTAAACAAGATTCTCATAATTTTGGATGACATTTGGGATACAATAGACATGTCAAGCATAGGAATTCCCAGCTATGACGAGCTAAAGAGATGCAATTCCAAAGTCCTACTGACCACTAGGAGAGTGAATGTTTGTCATACCATGGAGAGCCAAGCTAACATTCATCTCAGTTGCTTATCAGAAGAAGATTCTTGGAAGTTGTTTGTGCACAAAGCAAGAAAGTCATTTGATAAATCCACCAACTTCTATGATATAGCAAGAAAAGTAGCTAGAAAATGTGCTGGTCTCCCAGTTGCATTAATTGCAGTTGCAAGGGCACTTGGAGACAAAGATTTTCGAGACTGGAAAGAAGCAGCTCGACAACTTGAAGTGTCTGAATGTGCCAATCTTGATCAGAAAGATGTGTTCAGTTGTATTAAGTTAAGCTATGATTACTTGGACGGTAATGATGCAAAGTCTTGCCTTTTGCTTTGCTGCCTATTCCCTGAAGGCCATGAGATCCAAATTGAAGATTTGATGAAGTATGGTTTTGGAGTGGGATTGTTTAGAGATGTCAACAGCACAATAGAAGATGCCAGAGTCAGAGCAAATTCAAGTACAAATTATCTTAAAGCTTCTGGTTTGCTTTTGGATGGTACAAGGGATGGATGCATAAGGGTGCATAATGTCATTAGAAATATGACTCTATCAATTGCCATGTCTGTAGATGGCCATGCCTCCTTGGTGAAAACTCATTGTCACTTGAAAGAATGGCCGGTGGATACACATGATGACTACTCAGCAATCTCACTAATCGGGAGCAACATTTGCAAGCTTCCCAAGAAGTTGGTATGTTCCAAACTTCAGATTTTATTGCTACAAAGAAATAGTGATATAAGAAAGATCCCAAAAACTTTCTTTCAGAGTCCTAATGATATAAGGGTCTTAGATCTTAGCGAAACTACCATTTCATCACTCCCCCTATCATTCAGCCTCCTAACCAGACTCCAAAGTTTGCATTTAGATTATTGCAAGCACATTACTGACATATCTGTACTTGGAAAACTGAAAAAGCTCGAGACTTTTAGTATGAGAGGCTGTTATATTAAGAAATTTCCCAAAGAGATGGGAAATTTGTCCAATCTAAGAATGTTGGACTTGACTAAAACAAATGTTCAAATAGTTCCAGCTCAAGTGATATCAAGGTTGCATAGACTAGAAGAACTCTACATGAAATGCAGTTTTGGCAACTGGGGTAGTAAATTTGAGGAAGGCTTGCCACTGTTTAGGGGTAAAAAGGCCGACTTTGATGAGTTAACTAGCTCTTCACGTCTAAACATTTTGGAGGTTCCCATAAGTAGTGTAGAATGTTTGCCTCAAGATGTTAAGTTCCATCCAAATTGGGTCAGTTTTGATATATGCATCGGCATCGGAAGGTCCATCGGAAGCTCATCAGATGCTGTTCGATATTCAAGATCATTGACCCTTAACACAACCATGAACTCCTTACCAGATTGGTTTATCAATGTGGTGGCAGAAAAAGCAGAGGACCTATATTACAGCCATTTCCACGGCTTAATTAACCTTCTTGAGGAACACGACCGTGGGAGACTTCATGGACTCAAGTATCTCTCTCTTGATTCCTTAGGTGCAAAAGTGTTGTTGAACACAATATCAAATCCTAGGGTGTCAAATGAACCTGTGTTTGAGAACTTGGAAGGAATGTATGTCTCTTCCCTGCATTTCTTGGAGGAGTTATGTGTTGGGGAATTACCAGCTGGGTCTCTACGTAATATTAAGGCAGTGAATGTCCAATCTTGCTCCCAGTTGGTGAAGCCACTTTTACAGTCAAACTTGTTGCATATGCTACAGAATTTGAAGAAACTAGTATGTCATAAGATGCATGCAATGGAATATGTGTTTGGATTCAAAGGGCAGGAACCACAACACTTTCTCTTAACAAAGTTGAGAGTGATTTCATTGAGGCATGTGGCTAACATGAAAAACATATGGAACGGTCCTGCTCCACCTGGAATTTTCCAGAGTCTCAAAAGATTTTTCTTGAACGATTGCTTGACTCTGAAGTATCTCTTTACATCTGATGTAGCTCGATGTCTTTTTCAATTGGAAGACCTTTGGGTAGAGAGTTGCCATAGATTGGACAGAATAGTTACGGCAAGCGAGGAAACAGATAGCAACAAGATTGTGCTTCCACAGTTGAAGAACTTGATCTTGTTATGTCTCCCAGAGCTCACAAGGTTGTCCAGTGCTGCTAGTGACAATACTGTTATCAAAATCGAGTGCCCTTGCTTGGAACACTTGTATGTTTCTGTGTGCCCGCAGTTTCCATTATCTGCTTCTGAGTTTCACAGTAACAACCAAGTTCAACTTAATGATCACCAACATATACAATCACTGAAGGAAAGGTGGAACTAGTATTCTATGATACTCAACTACTCTAGGTATGTCTCCTTTGTCATGTATATGTGTATCAAAGACATATTCGGTAGGCCTTAATTCTTATCACAAGTCCACAATTCAAAGAAATTCATTCCCAGATTTGTTGTCAATCTACTCTAAGAATACTAATGGCAGACATTATGATACGTTGCATACATTTTCGAATATTGTACTTTTAGTAAATCATTTTGCCATTCTGATCTAAAGCTTTTGTTCCAATTATCAGTAATCCAAGATGGGAACAATGACTGATTTGAGAGACTATGCTCATAGAAGAGAGATGAACTTAATGGTCAGGAAGAAAACCTTAACTGTGTTCAAGTCCATTATTTTTATCTTTCAAGTTAATTTATTTGGCTTAGTAAAGTGGTTCTGCATGTTCATTAGAAATGAATCCTGGAAATTTGAGAAACAAATTAGCTGTGCAACAAGCCAATAAGAGAATATTTGTTAGTTGTAGAAATCATACATATGACAGCAACTCAGTTCTTATGTATATTTGTGATATAGACTGCAAAAGCATTTTCAACTTTGGTAAATTTTGTAACACGAATACGTGAAATTGTTTTACAATCTCACTACAAAAAAATTAGTATAGCATTTTCGTGGTTCGTGATATGATGATATCTAGATAGTTGTAGTTTGACACGGCCTTGTTGGACCAAGCGAAGAAAACACAGAAAAGAAAGAGACCACTGGTTTTCCAGATTTGAAGAACTTGCTCCAGTAACCCAGCTTCTATGGGAGTTTAGCAGTGCAACTGCTACACATATCGAGTGCCCTTCTTTCGAACACTTGCATGTGTACTGGCTTCCCTAAGTTTTCAGCATCTAATTTGTATCTTTGGGACTAATCACCGGGTCAATTATTCCTATTAGTTAGCAGCAGAACCAAATGAAGTTTGAGATAAACCCTAAACCCCAGTAGGTGTAAAAAAGGCTGAAAAGATAATCACTGAGAGTTGGCTACCTGAACACTCACGGACTCATCTCCATTCTCAAAGATCCGCACAGGTCTAGACATTTTAGACTGGCAATGCAAGCCCCAGTGTATGCAGAAGCAACAGAAGGTATATGCAGTCGGGGACCTCTTCTGATAATACACATCATAAGTCCACGTCCTGCTTTAAAACTCCGGCATTTATCCCTTCTACTTTAGACTTCCTACATATACAGACCTTAAGAATGCATACAATTATACAAATGAGCATACACAAAGGTTGAACAAGATTATAAGGAAAGAACAAGTAGATATGTGTGGAAAAGCTTGAAGACTCCGTCTACTATACATAATGGCATCACACTGTAAAATATTACTAGTGTTAACCAAATCCCTTGTTTCTCTGTTTGACAACAGACAAAATAAGTAAATTAACCATCCCTTACCCCGTCTTCTTTTACTCATCAAGAGTCGCTATGTAAAATGAAGTTCAATTTACACGGCATGCAAGCGAAAACCTAGTCACTTGAAACTCATTGCTCAGACTTCCAAATGATCCTCAAATGCAGAAAAGTCTACAACAGCAGTATGAGCCATCAAGTCGAGGGACTGAAGTGATTTCACAACTTCAGACATTGACGGTCTCTTTTCCGGCATCACAGAAGTGCAATGCAGAGCAATTTCTAGAGCTACTAGCATCTCTTGCTGGGATGAACATGTGATCTTGGGATCGAGAACTTGGACTGCCCCGTTTGTGATGTTGACCTTTCGCCTTACCCACTTCACTATATCAAGCGACTCAGATGGTACTGCTTGCTCCGCTTGGCGACCTGTCACTAGTTCCAATAGTACAACACCAAAGCTGTACACATCCATTTGTTCAGTTGCTTTCTTACTGTACTTGTTTTCTGCAATGAAAAAATAAATGCCACGACTCACAAGAGAACCGGAGTTAACAAATCTTGAATACACTATTTTTAAGGAAAGGCAGCATATCATCAACAAGAGATTGCAGGGGAATATTAGTCAAGATGATAAAAGAAAGTATGGTAGCAAATTTTATATCTGCACAACTAATGAGTCCAAGTAAATATAACATGTAATGTGCATTTTAGTTCTGCAAACAAGTTGTTCTTAGATAAACCTTAAATGAGAAATATTTCGAAGTTCCAAATAAAAGGCTCTAGAGTTAGTTATTAAAACAAACTGAATAACTGCAGTGATTGCATTGAAACACAAGATGCACAAGAATGCCAAAAAGAACATTGCTACGAGCATATTAGGAGCAACATTACTGTGAAATTAGATTCACTAAGTTCCAACGTCTCTTACCTGGTGCATTGTAACAGGAGAGAGCAGATTCTGAAGCCATTGTTGACTGAAAGGCAGCATCGCCCAGAATTTTGTTTAGACCAAAATCTGTGAGCTTGGGTTCAAAACCAGCATCCAAAAGAATATTTTTCGATTTGACGTTTCTATGAAGTAAATGAGGAACATAATCCTTGTGGAGGTATGCAAGCCCTTGAGCAACACCAATGGCGATTCTCAACCTAACACTCCACTGCAAGTCAAAATCAGGTCTGCAGATCAAGTCCCCCAAGCTACCTTTCTGTAAGAACTCGTATATCAGAAATATGGCATCATCCGAATGGCAATATCCAAGAACTTTTACTATATTTTTATGCCTGATTTTGGCCAAGGTCTTGATCTCGGCCTTCAAGGCTTTTGATGAATGGACCCTGAAATTCACAAGCCTCTTCACAGCAACAAGTTCACCACATGGTAGACTCACAATGTGGACTCCCCCAAATACTCCAGCACCTCTTCCTGAACTTTTCTCATTTATTCCCATTATCAAATCATGCTCAGTGACTCTCAGAGGATAAAAGAAAACTGAGCGCCATACACCAGTTTGTGGTCTTTGCTTGTAGTATCGACGATAAGCAATGAAGGCACCAGCAATGGTCAAAGTTCCAACAGCAAAAGCTATGGAAATCAGAGCACATGTCAAGGTTGTAAGATCAGAAGAATGGTGCCCTTGCTGGTCATCAGAACAAGAATGGAGTAATCCTGGCCCACAAAGTTCTGGATTTCCTTGGAGGAACGAAGCTGGGAGTCCTGATACAAGAGAATAGGGGACTCTACCAGAAAGCTTATTAAAAGAGACATTGAAGAGAGCAAGTTTCAAGTTCTGAAGCTCCTGGGGGATTTCACCATTGAGCATATTGTCCGAAAGATCAAGATAAGTCAGTACTGGTAATTCACCAAGAGATGATCCAATGTTCCCACTGAGCTTATTGTCTGCCAAAGACAAGGACACTAGCTTCCTGCATTTCCTAAGCTCTGGAATTTGACCCGAAAGAGAATTGTGGGAGAGGTTTACAATGCTCAGAACAGGGGAGTCACAGAAATTTGGAGGGAGTTCACCATATAAACCATTTACAGAAGCTGAGAACCTATATAAGCTCTTGACTAACCCAAGACCGTGAGGAATTTTGCTTGTGAAACTATTGTTATCTATTTGAACTTGCTCCAACTGACCAGCTTTCGACACTGAGTCAGGTATTTCTCCAGAAAATCCATTATTTTCAGCTCTTATGAGCTTGATTTTGGGTAGTGACCATAACTCAACTGGGAATTCACCAGAAAACAAATTGTTCTGAACTTCAAAAATCTCAAGATTTAAGCATTCACTAATCGAACTGGGTACAGAACCATTTAACTCATTGGTATGAAGGCTGAGGTTTATAAGGCCTTTCCCACTACATAAACCATTTGGGAATGACCCAGAAAGCCTATTAACTGAAACATCAAAAGACACCAAGTTCTTAAGAGAAGTTCCTAGTGTCTGAGGAATCCTACCAGTTAAGTTGTTCAGGGAAAGGTCTAAAACAGTCAAAGATTGCATACCCACCAAGGAATCGGGAATTTCACCATGAAAACTTGAGCTTTGCAAGAATAACTTCTCAAGCTTAACAAGCTTCCCAATATCAGCTGGAATCTCACTCAGCAAGTATGAATTCTGAGACATATCAAGCACAACTAGCTCACTCAAATTTCCAAATATAGAAGGCACATTACCTGATATCAAGTTGCTTCCCAAGTTGAGAACTTGGAGATTGTTGAGTGAGGCTAAGCTCTCTGGGATGTTTCCCTCAACATGGTTTTTGCTCAAGTCAAGAACTCTCAAAGAATCGAACTGAGATATCTGACTTGGGATTGGACCCCAGATGAGATTGTTGCTGAGATTCAAAGTCTCCAGAGAAGTGCACTGAGAGAGATGGAGAGGAATGGGCTGGTTGAAGAGATTGTCAGCAAGGTTCAGCAGGGACAGATTGGGAAACTCACAAACTGAAGAGGAGATTTCACCAGAAAGGTTGAAGCTTTGGAGGTTTATAGAGGTTACAGAGAGTGCTGAGGATATGGTGGTGCAAGTAATGCCAGTCCAATTACAATGATGGATCTCGGAGGAGTTAGACCAAGTTGAGAGAGTGTTGGAAGAATCAATAATGGAGGCTTTGAAGGTGAGAAGAATGTCTGTCTCAGATGGTGGTGATGATGATGAAGTGAGAACGAAGAATGTGAAGATGAGGGAGAGAAGCAAAGGGTAAGTGCAGGTAGTAGCCATTGGAGGTGAGACTGAGAATGAGGTTTTCTTCCTTCCAATATTTTCTATCAGTGAAGTGACAAGTGAGAGAGTGAAGAGAAGTGAGAGTGAGAGAGACAAGAGTAGGGGATTGGTGGATGTTTGATGGATTCAAGGGTATATTAGCAAAGGTGCAAAAAAGGGGTCATCATTAACTTTCAAGGATTTTCTGACCAAACACATTTACTTTTCAAGATTGTCAAAATTTAAGGCCTTTTCTACTAGCTCAGTAAGTTTGGTGTAAAAGTACAACAGTCATAAATTTAAAATCAAAATGAACTGTTTTTCTTTTCACAAAAATGAAACTGGGCAGGAAGAGCATTTGAAAAGAGAATCTTCCTTTCTGGTGAATAACTCCACTTGAAATTTTCTTACAGTCAAATTTGCCCAAATTTACCTCCAAAATATTCAAAATAAACTGTTTTGAAGCCCTTTCAGTACTTTAAGCTTTCTTTTCCTGCATTTTGTTTGAAGTACCCAACAGAGCAAAGCAATGAGTAACTATACCAGTGTATTTGTAAAATACAATGGTACCTCAAACGACTATATAATATCTGTTAAAGAAAATCAATTACCTTTCTCAATAAAGTCCATTGATGTTGAATGCTAATCATGTGAAATTTGTATTACTCTAGAATAGTTGTTATGCTAATTACATGGATATTGTAATTATCTGTAAGCTAGCTATAGTCCTACGATATATCCGTAATTTTTGTGAATCAGAAGTAAAGAAAATCAATTTCTTTAAGAAATATCATGTCTACTGATGTAAGAAGCATCTAAAAGAAAAAACCAGCTATAAGAGAACGACTTCAAAGGAATGAGCTCGAGAGAAGAAACGCGTACACAAATTTCAAATGGACTACTCAATTAGGAAGTGATCTGATAGCTCTTAGCTAAAAACTCAAATCTCCATCCGTGAACTTCTACGTCATTTTCAATTTGTATTCACAATTAGTATATGATTAGTTGAAAAGAATCCAAAGAAACATGCATATGATACAGAGGCATGCACAGCAGACGGAACATGATTTCCCAAACCAAAATCAGAAAAGACAGAGGGCATGATTTGACCTCCCACCTGCAAGCTTGTTTTGATTTGGGAGGAAAATGTAGGGTCAATGTCGCTACATGTAAAAAAAACCCTTTCATCCCACCTGGTGAAGAAGAAAGTGTAAAAACTAAAAAGATGAAATGGAATAAAGAAACAGAAGAGGAGGGTACACGGCAAGAAAAGAGAAGAGAAAATGCAGGGTGTGATAGAGTTGAGATTAAAATAGAAACTGGAGATTGAAGAAGTCAGAGGTACCGAGAAAAGAGAAAGAAGGCAGCAGCAGTCAGCGGGCATTTGGTCCTTTATTAGATTTGTCGTCCTCGTGAAGGAAGGAGGCACTGCGAATAAGGGAATCTAAGAGAGCTTCACGACAACGGCGACTGAGAATCAGAACACAGAGACAAAAGTCCCATTGGGTTTCTCTTTTTTTTCTTAGAAATTTGTATTCTTGGTTTTAGCCCTTTAGGTCAAATTCATTCTACTCATCTAAATTTTATTTTTAACGTACAGATAACCCAAATTCTCAAAACACATGTCATACAACAATGAAGAACTAATGTCGCTCGACGAAATAAATGGTTCTAAACATCTATCTAAGATTTTGCAATGTTTGCTCATTTGGCAATATAAATTTTTTATAAATTACGTTGATAACTAGTAGTTTTTCTATGATGAAGAATAAAGTCTCTTAACCACCGGATATGATGGGGTGGAAAACTCTGTCCCTGCAATGTGTTCTTCGCGGCGTGCAGCATTGACGACATGAGTATTTGATCTGATATGCCCGAAGGCGCGTTCCATCGTCTACCGATTTAAGTAGGCGAAGGATGATGTAGTTTATCTAGGGAAGTCATCCTCCAAACATTGGTGTCTACAATAGAGGAGGTCTACAGTGGTAGATCTAAGATTAAATGATTTAAATCATTGGGATGCTTCAACTACTTAACCAGCAGAGAATTTCCACCGTGCGTTCAAAAATCATAATAATACCTACTAATTAAATGTGGTAATCTTTCTATAACACTTTGTTTCTCGATGGATATGACGAATCATACAAAAATCAAAACCACGCATGAGGTCTACGAGATTCCGACTAACCTCAGTGCGTAGCTCCTTCGGCCTCCACCAAAATAACTGAATCGCTCTCCATCTCTAAAGAGAAGGGCATTAATATTTGAGTTAATTTCAGTTTACCCTCTTGAACTTTGGGGTGAAAATCAGATCACCCCTTAAATTTTAGATTTAATCAAATTACCCCCTTATACTTTGAAACGACATCAGATTAGGACACAGTTTGAATTTTTTTGGTAATCTGACGTCACCACAGTAGTAAAAACCGAAAATGGGGCCCACACACCAATTCTTACCCTTCAGAAAAAGGGCATACTAGACAATTTTTCTGTTTTAACTTAAGATAATATTTTTACCTCATCACATTCACACACCCCTTCTCTCATTTGTTTTGGCATTCACCTCATCACATAAAAAATTCTCTTTGCTTGAGCTGAAAAACTAATAACTAGTTCCAGCATTAATACGTTCATAACAATTTAAAACCAACCAAACTACGAAATTTCCAAAAAATGTGGAAAATTCCCATAATAGCTTGTTTATACCTATTAAAATTAACAACCAAATATAAATATATTAAAGTTTTTACATCCACAAAAAACAAAAAAGTATTATCAGCTTTAAAAGATTAGGCCTAATCATCTAATCATTTATGCAAAAGATTAGACCTAGCAACCATAGCACATGTCTCATGGTTGCACAAAAGAAGCACCTATGAAGCTCTAATTCATAACTTTGGCTGTTGACCTCATTGAAGACCCATAGTGCTCTATTTTCCATTATTTCATGCATTATTTTGAATCCTAACAGAAGACCTTGAAGAAGATTGTGAAGCTTGTGTTGCTTTACCCTTGCTTGAAGTAGCATGACTAGTGCTTGCACCAGCCTTTGAGGGTCTTCCTCTTGGAGCAGATGCACTTGCAACCCTTGATGCAGCCTTTTTTTCATCCCTCTTTTTCTGCAAGCATGATTTCATACACATTGAATGCAATAAAATCATAATTTAGCAACTCTCACAATGAATTCTCCCACTCACAATTTGCATCCAATGCAATTAAACATCACCAAATATAAAAAACAGAGGCAACTCTCACAATCATTTCTCCAAAATCAAATGTAACATAACAACTGTATTCTCAATAAAAAAACATATCAGATAACAGAATTACCTTTGCTGCCTCGGCTTTGTTTGCTAACTTGGCTCTGAGTTCATTCTTTGTTTTTAGGGGCTTTTCTACACCCTTTTCCTGGGAAAAGTAATCAATCTCTCAAACATAGCAAATTGAATTGGAAACAAAAGAGTAAAAAAGCATGAATTTATATACCTGAGCAGATGATCCCTCCCTATTATTCAGCTTTCGCTTCTTGGGAGCCTTAGGAGCTGATGCCTTAGGTGGTAGATGCCTATGACATGTCTTGATGTTGTGCCCCAATTCATGGCACATACTACACTTCAAAGATCTCTGCCGCCTTCCAAGCTTAGGACCATCACTATCTTTCTCGGAAGCATCTTTTATCCTCTTGGTCTTTGGCCTACCAGGTTGTCTGTTGTATTGTGGTGGTAGGATTGGAGGTTCATCACTTGGATTCCACAAGTCCATCCCATTTACAGGCTGGATTGTGTTAGAGTAGATGGCCATGTAAGTCTGAGTCATGTAACAAGCATCCACATAATCTTCTGGCTTTTGTCTCATAAAAATAATGGCAGATATGGCATGTTTACAAGGGATCCCAGTTAGATCCCATCTCCTGCATGCACACTCCCTTGCAGGCAAATTCACCACATATTTGCCACCAGTGAAGCTTATTACCTCAATGCTCATACCCCCAGTGGCTTGAGGAGTGCAATCTGATCCAGCTTTTACTTTATTTTTCTCTAGGATCATCCTCGGATTGGGGCATATTAGATCTTTCACCTTGCTCATCTTCTCCTTCCTGACAGCAATCCTCTTCATCATCCTTACCCTAATTTCTTCAAAGCATGAAATTACTGGTTTAGATCTAGCAGGTAGGATAGCAGCGTTAAAAGTCTCACACAGATTATTAAGCAACATATCACACTTCAAAATAGTTTTAAAGTGTGCTCTGCACCAGTTCTTTGGATTTCTATCTGGATCTGCAACGTGTAACAAGACAAGAAATTATTACAGTAGCTATATAGAACTAACAAAACATGAAATCAATTTGATAGCACAAACTTATAAAAACAAGCGTGAGATGGATAATAAATTTTTAGGATGAAAAAAATGCATACGTTGTAGCCACTCATACGCTTTCGGGTCTAGTTGGTTCATCATGACCATCTCTTTGTTGTAATAGGCCATGGTTGTTGACTTAGCAATTGCCCATAGCTGGTCTTTCTTATCCTTCCCATGGAAATGATTGTTGAAATTGGTCCACAAATGCCTAACACAAAACCTATGATCTGCTAGTGGTAACACATCTTCAACTGCACGCTGCAACCCCTTTTGTTTATCTGAGATAAAGGTGAAGCCATTTCCATCTCCTCGGATATCTAAATCATTGACCAAAAGTCTCATGAACCAAACCCATGAATCCTTATTCTCGAGCTCCACTTGAGCATAAGCAACAACCCAGGTCTGGTTATTAGCATCAAGACCAACTGCTGATAGGAGCTGACCACCGTATGGACTCTTGAGATGACACCCATCTAATCCCAAAATAGGTCTGCAACCGTCCTTGAATCCTTGCTTAAGTGCTCCTAAGCATATGTACATCCTCTTGAATACGGGAAATTGTTGTGTATTGTTGAAGTCACACTTGATATCCACAGTCGTATGTGGATCAACCCTCTTCAACTCCATAGCATAATCTTGCACCCTTGCATATTGTTCCTGCATACTTCTCTCAATCATATCAAGAGCAGCCCTCTTAGTCCTATAAGCTTGCTGGCGTGAAACTGGTGTTCTTAATTCAGAAGACATAAGAGTTTCAAAAGCCTCTAAAACAAGGAAACAGAAAACAGAGAACCTGATAAGTATTTGAAAATGAAGTGTAGGAGAATATGAAGGAGAATTTATGGAGAATTAATACCTGTTGACATGCCAGGGTTAAGTCTAATATGGTGTGAGAATCTTTCAATTAGATATGGTGTTCTCACCATCCTGTTCTCCCCAACCCTATAACAACTATGATCTCCAACATACTTCCTAATCTGCAACGTGCTCTCATGCTGCATCCGACTAGCAGTTAATTCGAAATCACAATCATTAGCACCACAAATGGCCTTAATTCTGTCACCATCACTCTTATAAAATAGGACCTCCCAACCATCTTGAATTGCTCTCTCTCTTAAGGCAGCTCTTAGTATCCTTGCTGTTGCAAACTTCATCCCTTTGCAAAACCAGGGGTTTTTCATATCGGTCTTCGGATTAAACTCTGGATCATTATCACCATCAACATCAGAATCAGAGTGTATCTCATGGCCTATCTCCTCCCCATCCGAGTCAATAGCCTGAAACATTGGTTCCTCATCTTCAAACTTTGGCCCTACATCATGGTTACTCTCATTGCTTGTAACCCCTTCATTGACATGCAACACATCATAATCTACACACCCATCTTTTTCTGTTAGCCAATCAAATAGAAAATCATCATCTACTCCATACCTTATATACTCATCATCATCTTTAGCAGGGTTGTAGTCAACATCATCCGATTCTGAATTATCATCATCATATATTGAGTCATCTTTTTCAAAGTCATCATCCAAGTTACCTTCTGTAACCAGGTTAATTTTCTGCTTACCCTTACCAGATTGATAAACTATGAGGGCCTGACTCTGTTTACTTGGAATATCTTGTCTTAGCAAACTAGGGAGATCTCCAGTCCTCACAATTGTTCTTGGCTGCCTTGGGGAGTCAGGGAGCTCCTCTATGACAACCCCACTACTACCAAAACCACTGGCTTCATTCAAAATGCTGAAATCGTCATCTTCTCTGTGGTATAGGTATAAAATGATCAGCCTTACTTGTGGCACACAACAACACATTTTCAACAAATCGTTGTCCTTCTTCAGCAAGGTAACATGATCATCCTCAGATCCTATATAGTAGTAATCAATCTTTGTCCCATAATAAGAAGGATTCAAAGTCATCACCATCACATCCAACTCCATTAAGTCCAGCTTCTCCTTGTTCACACTATCAAAGTATCCAATGCTTCCACCCACATATTTCTTCTCCACGTGATCATAATATCCACCATGATATACTTTTAAAGTGAAGTGCCCTGGATAAACTGCAATCATGCACACTTCTAGTTAAGATAATAAGATGACTTGTAATTAAATGTTAAATAACCAACTACTATAAGCATATTACTAGTGGTTGAAATTGTTTAATTAGTAAAACTATTCTGTTTTTTTTTTTGCACTCAATTAGTACATCTTTGTGTATATTAAGTAACACCATATTGACTTGAAATTTGAGGTGGGAAGGTGTACGAATTCAAACTTGGTTATGCACCAATGATTTTTATCAGCAATATATGTCACAGCTTTGCAAAAATTTCTATTTTCTATCATCTAGTCATTCACAAGGAGAAGCTGCTGAAATAATTATCTTCTTTGGATGAGTTCCCTCAGCTGGGTAATTTGTTTAATCATAAATCAATTTGATCAACAACAACATTTACTACTTCAATAACAAGTCAAACTAGTTATTTCTTTCAAAACATTTATTGACAAAAATGAACTTAAAAAATCTAAGAAGACCCGTAAGGTTAAGATCTATCATTAGAAGACATCTCATATATAAAAGCCAAATAAACCATCTTGGCATTTAATTGAGTATAAAATCTACATAAGACATAGACCTCTCATACATAAACTGATGTTGCTTTCAGTCTAACTGAGGGCAAACTGAACTACTCAAGAAGAAACCAAACAGAAATAGTAAAATACATAAACCAAAGAGTAAACTGTATAATACGAAATCTTAATTCTCACAACCCCAAATTCAAAGTTCCCAACATCTAATCTAATAACACAGACACAAAAAAAAAACTAAAAACCTGAACTTTTCCCCATATCATTAACCAACAACAGCTAAATCGAAACCCAAACTCACCATAATTTTGGACTTCCTCTGATTTTTTGCTTCCATTTGGCAACCGGAATACCCAATTGTCATCCCCCGCCATTTCGTGTTGATCTTTAAACCCTAAATTGCCCAGAAATCTGGGTTTCAGGTTGATAGAGAAGAGAGATAGAGAGAGAGAGAGAGAGAACCTTTTTTGTTACAAATCTGAGTGGGAGAGTGAGAGAGTGGGTTTTGGGTTTTTGGTATATTTGTAAGAGACTGAGAGATAGTTTCATTTATCCTCAGATAAAATTTTCATGAGGGTACTTAAGTCATTTTAGAAAACTTTGGTTTTAATTGCTACAGGTGACGTCAGATTAGGAGGAAAATTCAAATTTTGTTCTTTTCTGATGTCGTTTAGAAATACAGGGGGGTAATATGATTAAATCAAAAATTTAAGGGGTAATCTGATTTTCACCCCAAAGTTTCAGGGGGTAAACTGAAAAAAACTCTTAATATTTTATCGTCAGAAAGATGCCTCAATGTGCCCAAAAAAAATCCTCATCTCCATTATAATGCATTTGACACTCACCTATAAAAGAAAGAAAAAGGTCAAACTAGTGCATCATGGTCATGATTTCATTGTGCGTTACATAGTATAACATACTCTGAGTAAACCACTAAAGTTCAGATGTCCTTTCGAATCCCATAAGTAGGTTGTGTACCTTATAATTTGATAGATTTTTACCCTTCTGGATGTTTAGTTTCTCATAATAGAACCCTGAAGTATATATCGATTCTCGAGTACTTGTCAAAAACGGTATCTTTTTCAGATGTTGCTCCCAGATACATCCTTCAACTCATAAATTATTAACTTGTTTGCAAACCAAGGAATTGATGAACTGAATGCAATCCTGATCGACGTGGTGAAAAACAATACCTATATGGCTATATCTCTTTCTATATTCCTCCCCCGAATAGGAAAGAAAGAGAAAGAAGAAGATTTGCAACTACGGTGAAAGAGACTCATTCTGATATGGAAGTAATAGTCGAGTGTTACGTTGTTAACCATGTGGCAGTTGTTGTTCGTCAATTTACTAAAACTTGCTTATGCTTAATGTGAAACACGTCAAACAACTGTGGTTTGCATCAATATCATTTCATTCATCCATAAAATCACAAGGGAACATAATTTCATGATTACGATGCTAAAGAAAACACACTATTGAGGATCCGAACAGGTAAAAAGTAATCTAATTTGGGTAGAGAAACCTAGAATGGCCAGCACCTTATGCCAAACAGTAGTATCACGTACATATTACCCCATAATTCACCACATAAATGGTCAATGTGCCATGATAGAAGTCACGGGTAGATCCAGAAAAAAAAAAAAAGGTTGTCAATCCAATAGTTAGTTGTAATGAAGTAATGATCCAGTCCCAGCTATATATTGCCGCCCACAATCATACTTAAAAACCTGTAGTTACGAAAAGCAAAGCACAATAGAGTACTCCTGTTTGGTTTATTCTCACTTTCTTGACAAAGCTCAGTCAACCATGCATTTTCTGCTACTTTTTACACATCGATCACGGCGTTTAAACTCATCGAGCTATGTACGCCTCGAAATCCCAGAATGCTTAGCACAAATCTTACTCAAATCCACCTCTGGTTTTTATATTCGCTTGGAACTAATGTCAACCAATACAAAGATGTTTCTAAATTATATTAACACTTGTAGTGTTCATACATATTCTCTTGCTTCAAAAGAGTGTTGGCTTTTACAGCATCCAAGGCTGAAAGACATAAATATGTTGATTTGCATGTAATGTTCCCTAGAAAAACTTGACCCCCAAGCCCCCAAAAAGGATATGAAAAGAGCCCGTGTTTGTCTTTGATGAAGAAAACAATATCAAGCATGGAGTGGTGGGGGAATGAACAAAAGTTGATGTTATACAAACTCATTGCAGTAAAGAAAGGTAACATAGTCTAGTGTATATGCAATGCAGCTAATCCAGCTATGGGCAAACACAGTAAGCGTAATAATGCACACTCCAAACCAACATTGCTTTCAGGAGGCGGTGGACAGTGGGGACTTTTGTTAATCTTGCTTGCCATCAACATCGATGGTGATCCCTCTGTAAGCTGAAGTTAACAATTACATGATTATATTTAGTACAATAACTACTGTTACAACAGAGAAAATAATTAGAGATGTTGAATAAGTCATATTCCTTATTGAATGCATTTACTTGTGTGAATATAGTGGGAAGATCTAAGGAAGATAATTGAAACATATCATAATGATTGTAGCTATTATGAGATATGAATACCTTTTATGGAAGGATTTTTGTATTATAATACTTTCACTATAAAATATTTGGTCTCTATACTCACTTTGATACAAGCAAATTAGTTCTTGCCCCATAGAAAGATTGCACAAGGAAGAGACATTTAGAAGATCAGTGTTTTAATCGATATGGTTGCTGCTATTCTAAGTATATACACATATATATCTACTTCTATTCATTTATATATATAGTTGTTTTATATAATTATATGTTCTTGTTTGTATGGGTTGCACATGTGTTTATGTTAATATTCAATTGTGTTGGTGTTTTAAATTTCCACTTTCAATTGGTATCGAAGCCAATTGCATATTTCAGAAATCAATTCAGTTTGAAGCACATACGTTAACTTCTGCATATACAAGAACTCATATAAAATGATTATAAGATAATGATTATATGTATTAAGGCCTATGGCTATTTTTCCACTGACCCAAAACCCAGGCCCTACGCGAGTTAATTGAAACAAAATTGTCTTTGTCGTTCTCCTTTTGTTGTACTCTTCTCTTCTTCAGCAAAACCCCAATTTTGGGAATAGGGTTTTAGAGAAACAATTTGTTGGGAGATACAAGTTCGAAATTGTTGTATGTCTATGTGTTTTCAATTAACTATTGCAGCGCAGCAGGAATTTCGGGTTAGTTCTCATATTTTCGTTTTTTCACTTATGCATATATGATTCTTAATTGAACATTAAACACTAGAGGCACTCCCGGCATGCATCTAAGTTAGAGTAGATGGTGACCAGATGAAATTTACTTTTATGTGATTGTTCCTTAATTTTTTATGTTTGAAATTGGATGAAAATTTTTAAATGATCAATTGTCTGCTTGAGTTATTAATGAATTATATGTGTGTATACACACACACACATATATATATATATATATATATATAGATTTGTTTGTCTTGAATTGATGGCAAGGCAATATATAATGTAAAGCCCCAAACTGCACCTCACCAGCTTAAGCACGTCACAATTCCGCAAGACAATAAAACATAAACCGAAAGCATGATTTACATTTTAAAGAAACACGGGGCAATTTATGTAAAAGAATTTGAAGTAACGTAGAGGAAGCTGTATAATAATTTTGAGGTGAACTATTTAATTTTCAAAAATACATTTGTCCATCCAGAACTCAATACGACTAATGAACTCGAATGAACGAATTGAAAGACAATAATCCAACAAAGCTAAACAAGAATTAGCTTTAACTAAATTTCAGGAATCACAAACAGTGTTATAGAAATTTAGAATGAAATTGTGTAACAATGTTGAAACCTGGATCACACACACCCTACCCCGACCTCTATTATCCCGTACAAGTGCATAGTTTATGCAGACACACTGATGTAGGATTTCTCGATTAGCTTTGAAAACATATATTTGGCCGGCCAGTGAAAACTAATTTAAAGAAATAATGAATGAATGACAAACTGTAATAAATATCTTGACTTGAGAACCGGTGCAAGATTCTCAATACACGACCCAAAATCCAACATTTCTTGATGGCCGGTCATATAGACCCATTACACGACCTTACCTCATCTATACTGTAACATGTAAGCGTAGCAAGAGCGTCCGCTACCAAGCTACACAACGTTTCGAGTATGTCCTTAAGATTGGAACTCAAACGACCAGTGTAACTAAAATCCTCCGGAGGTTAAAGGGATCGACCTAAGGAAGTCGGTGTCACCCTTCGCTCTTAAGCCATCACAATCACTCACGGTTCGGTCAATACATAAGTATTAAAACAACCAAACCACAACATGCACCAATTTATAAATAAATTGCGTAAAACACTAATCGAGATAAATAATAAATTCCTACCTAGATTCAAATGCTTTTCCTCGCGTACTCTGTGAGTTACAAGGTTTCCATTTTTCCGATCATCAGGTAACTAGAGTCCCTCGTCCGACATGATAGTCATTAATGACTTGAGCACAGTCATATGCAATCATAACAACTAATAAATCGTCTAATCCGAAAAATGACCATCGTTGACCAAAACAAAGCGAAAACACGCTTTTAGCAAATACTAATCGATAAAGCAATATCAACATATACTCATATTTATTCTTATCATTAAAATCGGTGTACTTAAATAAAAGTACTATGGACACCCACTTTCATTTTCTACCATTTTAGTTTGTACCCATAAATTCAATATAGGCGCCAGGACATGTTCCAATACATTTTTCATTTTTTTTCACAAGTTCAATCATGCACCTAATTCAAATGTATAATTCCAGTTCCATAGCTTAATAGGACCATACACTTAATCTTAGATCAATCCCTTAATAAAGGGAAACTTGATCAGTACCAAGTGCACAAACGTACAGAGACCAATTCTGCATAATTCCTTTCTTTCTTACTTAATATATGCCCATGATTTCCATCCAGTAACAACATATATACTTGTTGTAAACAACTCAGTGCTCTTATTTCTACTTCTTTCACCCCACAGACAACCAAATATATATCCAGATAACTTAACAAGAGTCAAAACCAACGGCTTCATTTTTACTCATAATAAGCAATTGTCACCAGTTTCCATAATCAAATGGAACTAATCAAGCTTCAATTACAAATGACCAAACTAAAGTCACTGTACAAAACCTCCAGAAGACAACACCAATTGCAGTACATCATGCCAAAATCAGAAACCATATACTGTAACTGGATCATATTCCAAACTCCAAATTACCTTTACTGATTTTGGAGGTTGTACATAAACGTTGCTTCCCAAACTTACTGCCAAGCTTGCTGATGATAACCATAAGGCTTCTTCACCGATAAGCCAGCAACTTTGATAATTCCTCGCTCACAGAGGTAGCCAAGATCACAACCAAACACAAAATTCGCTGAGGTCGAAGAACGACAAAGAACACCATGAACCCAGAAAATGGATTTGTCAAAACCCAATCGAATCTAAAACTAATTACACTAACTTGAAGAGCTCGGAGAGGAGGTGAAGATTGATACCAGAATCGAGCCAAACGATGGCCTGAGACGCCGTGACGAGCTGCGAAGTCGCCAGAAGAAAACCCAGAACAGTTGGAGCTTCATGCCTTTGATTCTTCCTTCTCCGGCAGCGATAGGTCGAGGCACGAACATAGGGAGGACGGCGACGAGGAGGCGGTCACGATGCGGTCCGTGCGCCGGCCGGAGCTGGGTTGAAAGTTAAGATTGATTATTAACTACTAAAATAAAACATAAATTACTATTTACATGATCGATTTCTCTTTAACAAACTTAAACCAAATTTACCATTACACCACATAATTACAAGTTCGAACCTATCATGTATTCTAATTCGACCAATTACATACTTTTTAGACACCAATACAATTAGAGTCTTAGAAGATCATCTAATCATGCAAGATTTCAATTAACATTTAGATTGACTTATAGCCTAATCTAAATTTACATGCAATCGAATTCAATAACACTTAAAGTAGAAATCAAATAAGATTACATTTAAGCACCAAATATTTGTTTGAGATATGTTTCATGTGTGGCGTCACCCACCATGGTTTCACATGCAAATTTCCAAAATTTTTACCATTTTTAATCAACACAAACCGAACCTACTTATGACATGATTCGATTTGTGTCAATATGGTTGATGAATCTAGCATTCAAACACAATCTTAGGAACTGCATCCAAACACTAAATTCATATGCACATATCTGAAATTATCTTAAAGTATGAGAAATATGATTAGAACACAACAATAGAAATATAAACTCAATAGTTATAGGAAACCATCAATTCGGCAAAGAACCAAAAATTCAATAAAACAATCTGAAAATTTTGATTCTTAATACAAAACAATAATCCCACACAAACATCATACTACAATCTTCATAGACAAAGTATTGTAGAAAATCAAAAACGAACAAACCCATGAAGAAGAGTTGCGAGAATCACACGTTGTAGGAACTTTGGAGGTGTGTCTTCAATGCTGATTTCGGTGGAGATGAAATTTGTATATGGGAGAGAATGACTTGCTATTTTGGTGAAGGATGTTTGTGGTAGTATTTTGGCAAAGGTTTGTCTCTTGAATGCAAAGGAGAAGTGATGAGTTTTCTTTGTGAATGATATGCTATTTATAGAAGAGTTTTGCCTCCTTGAATATTATAGATTTGACTTTTTTTTCTCAATTTCGTTCACTTATTTTTGTCATTGGTGGGTGCAATCTCTTTTGATAAATTCATTTTTTTTCTCCTTTTTAGGTGTCTCATTCTTTCTCTCTTGCATTATCTCTTTTTATTCTATTCTTTTTTCTTTCTTCTTAATTTCTTTCACTTATTTTTGTCATTGGTGAGTACAATCTCTTTTGATAATTTTTTTTTCTTTTTTCTCCTTTTTAGGTGTCTCCTTCTTTCTCCTTTGCATTATTTCTTTTTATTCTATTCCTTTTTCTTTCTCTCTTTTTCTTTCACTTATTTTTGTCATTGATGGGTGCCATCTCCTTTGATAAATTCATTCCTTTTCTCCTTTTTAGGTGTCTCATTCTTTCTTTATTTTCTTTTTTTGCTTCTTTTCCTCTATTTTTTTTCTTCATGCTAGCTACACAATCTCATCTTTTAAAATCTGAAAATAATAAAATAAAATAATAAAGAAAAGATAATTCATATAAAAAGATCAAGTAAGTTACTAGAATAAGAGAGTAAGATTAGGAAAGTTACGGAATAAGCGTTTCAGTTCAAGTATGACTTTTCTAAATAGTACGTTTTCTAGTCTAGAAATGATTCCTAATGCAAGTATGATTCTCAATATATCACAAATGTTAGAGAAATGCCCATTAATGAAGACTCTTAATTTAACTAGGTTTACTAGCTACACAAGCAATCATACTCTAAACATGACTCGACAAATTCTGTGTTTTCAACATGTTTTAACACCAAAATACAACAAACGTCACCATAGACTCCTAACTCGACTAAATAACTCAATACTACAACAATAAGAGCTAAGAAAAATACAAGTGGAGATAAAAACATGTTAAGAACGTCGCACAAAGTTCTCATATCAGGTTTCGAGTTATCATGTTGTGACTAGGGCTCGTCAACGGCCCGGGCTGGGCCTTAATAAATTTAAATAAGTGGCGGGCTGGGGCGGGTATTTTCAAAAATACGAAGATCCAAGCCCGCTCACCTAAGGCGAGCCTTACGGTCTTTTGCGGGCCGGGCCTTGCGGGCTTTTACGGGCCGGGCCTTACGGGCTTGTATTAGAAAAATAATATAATACTCTAATTTAAGGGTTCGAAACAATAAAACAATTATTAGAAAACATTCTAAAACAAAAGTCACAAATAAATTCTAGTTTCGAAATATTGTCGATCGACACCAATAGATGTGATCGATATATATATTTAGAGACCGTGTAAAAATTTCATCCAATTCGGACCACGCTTAACCGTCGGAATTTTCGGTCAACAAAAAAAATGGGGTTTTCACATAATAAAACTTCATTGACCGGGGCTTTGCCAAATGGTTTTCTCGTTACGACCATGCACGATCGTGAGAAAAATTAGGTGATTTCAAATATGTAAACAAATTTCTGCATTCGCATCTTGGTAATTGGTCACCCCTTAGGGCATATTAGTGTTGTTTTTGGTTTACCGGAAATTCCGACGGTTAAATGAGGTCCGAATTGGATGAAATTTGAAAATGATCATTAAATATATATATTGATCACATCGGATAGTGTCGATCGATCCCGATAAGTTTCCTTCATATATCCGCTTCATAATGTGATAGTTTTATTATAAACCTAGTATAAATGTTATAATACATTAGTGGACACTTCAGCGATCGACAACTCCAATTCAAAATATAGTCGATCGACACCAGTAGATGTGATTGGTATATATATTTAGGAAACCCGTAAAAATTTCGTCCGTTTTGGACATGATTTCACCGTTCATACCAACGGTCAATTAAAAAAGAGGCGTTTTGACATATTTAAACCCCATTGACCGGGGTTTTGCTAAATAGATTTCTTCAGTTCGACCGCGCACGATAGGTAATAAAAATTAGGTGATTTCATATATGCAAACGGCTTTCGGAATTCGCATATTTGTAATAGGTCCTTCCTTATGACATATTAGTGGTGTTTTCGATTTACCGAAAATTCCGACGGTTAAACGAAGTCCGAATTGGATGAAATTTTTACAGGGTCACTAAATATATATACCAATCACATCGGCTAGTGTCGATCGATTCTGATAAGTTTCCTTCATATAGTCACTTCATAATGTGATAGTTTTAGTATAAACCTAATATAAAAGTTATAATACATTAGTGGACACTTCGGCGATCGAAAACTCCAATTCAAAATATGGTCGATCGACACCAGTAGATGTGATCGGTATATATATTTAGGGAACCTGTAAAAATTTCATCCGTTTTGGACATGGTTTGACCGTTCGTACAAACGGTCAACTAAAACAGAGGCGTTTTGACATATTTAAACCTCATTAACCGGGGATTTTCCAAATAGATTTCTTAAGTTCGACCGCGCACGATAGGTAATAAAAATTAGGTGATTTCATATATGCAAACGGCTTTCAGCATTCGCATATTTGTAATAGGCCCTCCCTTACGGCATATTAGTGGTGTTTTCGATTTACCGAAAATTCTGACGGTTAAACGAAATCCGAATTGGATGAAAATTTTACAGAGTCACTAAATATATATACCAATTACATCGGCTGGTGTCGATCGATCCCGACAAGTTTCTTTCATATAGTCGCTTCATAATGCGATAGTTTTAATATAAACCTAATATAACTCTAGTTCGAAATATGGTCGATCGACACCAGTAGATGTGACCGGTATATATATTTAGAGAACCGGTAAAAATTTCGTCCGTTTTGGATATTGTTTGACCGTCTGTACCTACGGTCAACAAAGAAAAATGCGTTTTGACATATTAAAATCCTCATTGACCGGGACTTTGCCAAATGGGTTTCCTTGGTGCGACCGCACACCATTGGTGACAAAAATTAGGTGATTTCAGATATGCAAATGACTTTTGGTGTTCGCATTTTGGTAATTGGTCTTCCCTTATGACATTTTAGTGTTGTTTTCGGTTTACCGGAAATTCCGACGGTCAAACGAGTTCCGATTTGGATGAAATTTTTACAGGGTCACTAAATATATATACCGATCATATCGACTGATGTCGATCGATCCCGAGAATTTTCCTTAATATAGTTACTTCATAATGCAATAGTTTTATTCTAAACCTAATAAAATATGTATGTATAATATTTTATTATTTGGCGGGCTTTTACGGGCTGGGCCTCACGGGCCTTGCGGACTTTTGGCGGGCCGGTCCCACGGGCCGGGCTGGGTTTCACACCTCTAATTTAAGCCCGGCCCTCTACCCACGGAAGCGGGCTTTCTCGCGGGCCGGGCCGGGTAAAAGCCCGTCGGGCTTACGGGCCTCCGCGGGCTTTTCGGGTCCCCGGGCTAAATGATGAGGCCTAGTTGTGACTTGATATTTTTATATTGATGGTTTTCTGGAATTATTTTTTCTTTTTGACTAAACTATAACAAAAAATTAAAAATTATATTTTCTTTTAATTCCAGCTTTGAACACCTCAGGATTATCCCTTGCAACCATTGAACCTCTCAATGGCTGAAACTTTAAGAAGTGGAAGCAGTCCATAGAGCTTTACTTGAGCCTCTAGAACATTGATTGGTGCTCGACTGAAGCTGAACCATTTGTAGATGACACTACCACACCCGTAGGACTTGAGAACACAGAGAATGGGTTAGAGCCAACTGGATGACTAAGCTTATTCTTAAGTAAACCATGACTGATGTGGTTAAGGGAAGCATTGCTGACAAGGATACAACCACTGAGTATATGGCTGATATTGCTTCGAAGTTTAGTGAGAATGAGAAGACTGAGATTTCTCTCTTGTTGGATATGTTGTTGGGAACCAAATATGAACCAAACATAATCTCTCTAAGGGTTATTGACATCACTACCAGACTTAATAATTTGGAAGTACCCTTACCCTCTAAGTTTGTAGTACATCAGTCACTTAGAACCCTACCTACCTCTTTTGGTCAGCTGAAGACCACCTATTTTACCCAGAATGATAAGTGAGATTTGAATGAGCTTATAGCGATATGTGTGCAAGAGGAAGATAAGATCAAGAGGGATAAGTCACTTGTTGTGAATTTGGTCTCAAAGCCAAAATGGAAGTGAAAAGGCAAAGTAGTTGCTTCTAAGGAAGCTGGTTCTAGAGAAGATACTAGTGGGACCAAGCCTTACAAACTTAACCCCAAGAAAACTATGAGCAATAAGGGTAAGAAATCGGGTGTCTTCAAATGTTTCTTTTGCAAAAAGGATGGACATATGAAAAGGAATTGCTAGGGATTCAAGGGTTGGATGGCAAAGAAGGGTAAGTCACAGTTAGATATTTTCTCCATTGAGGTTAATTTAGTTGATTTCTCTTCTAATTCTTGGTGGATTGATACTAGATCTCCTATTCACATTACGAATTCACTGCAGGGCTTTCTAAGCAAGAGAGCTCCAAGAAGAAATGAGGTGCAAGTAGCAGTTGGGAATGGCATGGGAGCGAGTGTGAAGGCCATAGGCACAATCCGTTTAGTGTTAGGGTCTGGCACTCATGTTGATTTGAATAATGTCCACTATATTCCTTCTATGAAAAGGAATTTAATTTCGGTCTCTCAGTTAGTTAAACAAGGCTGTACATTTTCTATCGACTCTTATGAAATAAAAATCTCCCATGATTCTCATTATATTGGCCCAGCTTGTTTGTTGAATAACTATTGGTCTCTTGAATGCTCTTATCTAAAGAAATTTGCTGATTGAGAATGCACAAAAAGATATAAGTAAGAAGAGAAAATATATTGAGAATTCAGCTTATCTTTGGCATAGAAGACTATACACATATCGAAAAGATAGATTGCAGAAAATGGTGAAAGTAAACTTGTTGCCAAAGCTAGATTTTTTTTGATTTTAACACTTGCATTGAATGTGTGAAGGGAAAAATGACTAAGTCCAGAAATAAGTACTCTAATAGGAGTACAAAACCATTGCAACTAATCCACACAGACATTTGTGGACCTTTTTCACATCAGACCATATGTGGTAGTAATTATTTTATTACCTTCGTAGATGACTACACACGGTACTGTACCCTGTTTCTCTTCTCAGAAAAATCCCAAAGCCTAGAAAAATTCAAGATTATTTTTAGAACTGAAGATGAAAAGGAGTTGGGGAAAGAGACTAAGGCAATGATTATTTTATTACCTTCGTAGATGACTACACACGATACCTATGGGGGAAGGGTATTAAAACAGCAAATCACATCACAAATAAGACTCCTAGCAAGTAGTAGCTAAAACTCCTTTTGAGTTATGGAAAAATAGAAAACCAAGTGTGCATCATGTGCATGTTTGGGGCTGCAAGGTAGAAGCTCGGCCATATAACCCTCAAGAAAGAAAACTAGACCCAAGGATAGTCTTAGCCCATTTTGTTGGATATCCAGAAAACTCCAGGGGATATAGATTTTACTGCCCTTCTCGTACCACGAGAATATTTGAGACCAACAAGGTTGATTTCCTTGATGAAATCAATTATTCTCACACATATGAAGACCTTGAGCTTGAGTTTCAAGAGTTACATGAAGATGATCCTGATAACATTGCCATCCCAGTCACTTTGGAGGCTGGAGCTGAAGGTATTATACAACCACAAACTCAAGTTGTCGGAGCAAATCGAAACTATGATTTTGGGAATGCAATAGCTTTATCAGAATGAAGTAGAACCTGAACCGGAGCCTCAAAATTTGTAGGTTGCTGAAGTTAATGCCAGAGCACCTCCTCAACCACCTCGAAGGTTTGAAAGGGTTAGAAGACCTAACGTTAACCTACAAGGATATGAAGTGTACTTGCAAGAAGTTGAATTTGATGGGGGAGAAGAAAGTGATCCTGAAAACTTGAATCAAGCCATTCGTAGTGATCAAAGCTCAAAATGGACAGAAGCAATGGAAGATGAACTCAAGTCAATGTATGATAACAATGTATAGGAGTTGGTTGAGCCAACGTGGAGCCATAAGTCAATAGGTTGTAAGTGGGTTTTCAAAACTAAAAGGTGTGTTGATGGATCAATAGAGGGAATTGATTTTAATGAGACCTTTTCTCTGGTATCTACTAAAGATGCATTCCGAATTATAATGGCTTTAGTAGCTCATTATGATATGGAATTGCACCAAATGGATGTTAGGATAGCATTCCTCAAACGTGATTTGGAGGAGGAGATTTATATGAAACAACCAGAAGGTTTCATAGAGGCTGGAAAGGAACACTTGATGTGTAAATTGAACAAGTCCATTTATGGATTGAATCAAACATCACAAAAATGGTACCTTAAGTTTGATGCAGTTGTTACTTCTTTTGGTTTAGTTGAAAATCATGTTAATGAATGTGTCTACATGAAGGTTAGTGGCAGAAACTTCATTTTTCTGGTGTTATACGTTGATGATATTCTGCTAGCAAGCAGTGATAAAGGGCTGTTGCAGCAAACAAAGCATTTTCTTTATGAAATTTTTGATATGAAGGATTTAGGGGAGGCTTCATATGTTCTTAGGATAGAAATTAACAGGGATAGATCTAGGCATCTTCTAGGTTTATCCCAGCAGGCCTATATTTCAAAAGTGCTGAAGAGGTTTGAAATGCACATTTGTTCACCTGGTTTTGCACCTATGTCAAAAGGTGACAAATTGATCAAAGATCAATGTCCTAAGAACGAGTTGGAGAAGGAAGACATGAAAACTAAACCATATTCTAGATTTATGGGAAGCCTAATGTATGCTCAAGTGTGCACTAGGCCGGATCTAGCCTATGCAGTTGGAATGTTGACAAGGTTTCAATCAAATCCAGGACATCAACATTGGGTTGCTGGAAAGAAGGTGCTAAGATATCTTCAGAAAACCAAGGGTTATAGTTTGGTGTATAAAAGAGTCAAAGATCTGGAAGTAGAAGGTTATACTAATACAGATTTTGCTGCACAGTTTCCATATTCTGGAATATCGACATCAGGGCATGTGTTTATGTTGGCTGGAGGTGCAATAGATTGGAAGAGTGTAAAATAAAAGCAAGTAGCAACCTCTACCATGATGGGAGAGTACATTGCTATACATGAGGCAACATGTTAATGACTATGGATTAAGAATTTCCTTGCATAAACCAAGCTTGTTGATAGTGTTATTTCAAGACCATTGAAGATTCATTGTGACAATTCTATTGCAGTTTATTTCACAAAGAATAACGAGATCTACCAACTCCAAGCACATTGATCTGAAGTATTATAGTGTCCGGGAGAGGGTGAAGCATAAGGAGTTGGTTATAGCCAAAATCCATACTTTTAACCAATTAGCTGACCCTTTCACTAAGTCATTGACCATAACTGATTTTGAGAGGCATAGTAAGAGTATAAGCATTCTGCCTAGTTTAGATGGCTGAGTTTTATGGGAGTTTGATTGCTAGGATCGATGGGAGTTAGTGTTCATACAGTAAAGCTAAAAACTTTTGTCTTATTATCCTTCAGATTTTCTTTTAGTTTTGTTTTGAGATCTCATTGAGTGATGAACTTTATGAATTTATTTACAAATGAAATTCATGTTGTTGGATCCAATTATATATTTTGTTACTGTAGAATTGTTGTTTTCTATGATTCTTCAAATAACAGTTTCATAATTGTATACAATTTCAGGTTATGAGTTATTTTCAAATCATTTGATTTTCATTCGAAATTTGAGCTGGGTAACACATTTGGAATAGTTGTTGATGCAATTATGTTTTGAGGTTCATGCATATGGAACTATTAAAAAGACCATATACAAATGCTTTTGGAAGATTCATTAAATCAACATTGTATATAGTAAAAGATATTTTTGTGTCTCATGTGATTCATGGTTATGATGTTTTGTGATTGTACATTACCTGTGCTTTTTAAGTGCAACCTTTTCTACAGTTCTTCATTATGATTATGGATTGACAGAGATTTGATTAGATACATGAATGCTTTGTCTCAAATGCACACTTTAGATTAATTACTATGTCTAGAATTACAGTACTCTTGTTGCATAATCTTATAAGTGTTCAAGTGGGAGATTGTAAGCTGAAGTTGAACAATTACAAGATTATATTTAGTACAACAACTAATGTTACAACAAAGAAAGTAATTAGAGATATTGAGAAATTCATATTCCCTATTGAATGCATTTACTTGTGTGAATATAGTGAGAAGATCTAAGGAAGATAACTGAAACATATCATAGTGATTGTAGCTATTATGAGATATGAATACCTTTTATGGGAGGGTTTTTGTATTATGATAATTTCATTATAAATATTTGGTCCCTATACTCGTTTTGATACAAGTAAATCAGTTCTTGCCCCATAGAAAGATTGCATAAGGAAGAGACGTGTAGAAGATCAGTGTTTTAATCAATATGATTGCTGCTATTCCAGGTATATACATATCTACAGTAGAATCTCGTTAATTTAATACCTGATTAATTAATAACCTCGCTAAAATAATATTTTTTGCCGGTCTCGACTCGAGATTAACGTGCTAAATTAATAATTCGCTAAATTTATAAATTAATAGAAATTTGAGAATTCATATAGGCCCCATCAAATATATAAATTAATAATGACATAATTTATATAACCAATTTTACATTTATGAGGATTTCATTGTAGGATTTTGTTGATTTAATTATTATCATATAAAAAATTTTAATACATCAAACAACATAATATTTAAACAACGGTATTCTTGATATATCAGACAATGTGGTGCATGAACAAAGTAAAACTTGTGTTTTCTTCGAAAAAAGTGAAAGAAAATATTTATTATACCTTGATAAATTAATAACTTATTAATTTATCAAGGTATAATAAATATTTTCTTTTGGAATAAAAAAGAGTTTTACTTTTTGTTCATGCAGTATATTGTTGGATTTATCATAGACGGTGTTTAAAATATTATGTTGTTTGATTTGATGATAATTGAATCAACAAAATTCTTCAATGACACTCATAAAGGTATATAAATAATATTATTATTAATTTATATACTCGATGAGATCTATATGAATTCTCAAATTACTATTATCTTACAAATTTAGCGAAATATTAATTTTGCACTAAAACCCGAGTCGGAACCAGCAAAAAATATTATTTTAGTGAAGTTATTAATTAATCAGGTATTAACTTAACAAGTTTCTACTATAGTTCTATTCATTTATATATATATATAGTTGTTTTACATAATTATATGTTCTTGTTTGTATGTGTGTTGCACATGTCTTTATGTTAATATGCAATTATGTTGCTGTTTTAGATTTACACTTTCACCCTTTTGCCAGGGTATGATTTATGAAACTAGATTTGGACACGTTACATTAATGAGTTTTTTTCACCAACAGTCCCTCAACTCTGGTGTACCTACCAATGTGATACCTCAACTCTTAATCGTAACAATGTGATACCCAGACTCTAGTATTACTATCATTGAAGTACTTCCGTTAGTTTTTTTCAACTTTTCCGTTATCTTGGTGACGTGGCAAGTACGTGAGGCCCACAAAGAGGGTTAAAAGACAAAATTAACCTCATCTGAGAGGAGCAATGTTTTTCCCGCCCTTTACCTTGAGAAAGACACCCAACAATTCCAATTTTGGCGCCAATTTTCCCTCCCTACTCCTTAATTTGTGTCTCTTATCTAAACTAAAGAACTACCGCCAACCAGTCGACCACAATCTGATAAAACCTAGATCAATCTCATTTTCTATTTTTACCCTAGCACTTGTTAAACTAACAGAATAAATATAGAAATTTATATGGAACATCTCATTTCCACAATCTCATAAGAATATAAAAACACATAACTTAACGAAATTCAAATACATGTTTAAGTACTATTAGTTGCCACCTTTTATGTTGATCTGCCATGATTTTTGCTTGTAAGAACTAATGGTACATGTAGTTGAATTTCGTTAAGTTATGTGTTTCTATATTCTTATGAGATTGTGGAAATGAGATGTTCCATATAAATTTCTATATTTATTCTGTTAGTTTAACAAGTGCTAGGGTAAAAATAGAAAATGAGATTGATCTAGGTTTTATCAGATTGTGGTCGACTGGTTGGCGGTAGTTCTTTAGTTTAGATAAGAGACACAAATTAAGGAGTAGGGAGGGAAAATTGGCGCCAAAATTGGAATTATTGGGTGTCTTTCTCAAGGTAAAGGGCGGGAAAAACATTGCTCCTCTCAGATGAGGTTAATTTTGTCTTTTAACCCTCTTTGTGGGCCTCACGTACTTGCCACGTCACCAAGATAACGGAAAAGTTGAAAAAAACTAACGGAAGTACTTCAATGATAGCAATACTAGAGTCTGGGTATCACATTGGTACGATTAAGAGTTGAGGTATCACATTGGTAGGTACACCAGAGTTGAGGGACTGTTGGTGAAAAAAACTCTACATTAATATATCGGTATAGGATTTGAAGAAACTTGAATTTAGTTGTATAGACTCCATGTAGTCATGTCGGTTTGAATCAATAAAGATATGATTGGAGAGAGCTGATACTGGTGTTGGTAAAGTGAGTGAGTGACCTATGACTGAGTGTAAATTTCCATTTTATGTTCTCAGACCTCCATAACTGCACTCCATACAAGAAAGGGCAATTTTAGTAGTGCGTCTGCAAAACCAATTGCATGTGGAGAGAAAAGGTCTGAGAACTTGCAGTCTTCCTTCCGAATCCAATTTGAGTGAACACTCTTAAATTTATCGTGCGGAGAATAGATGATAATTCATGTACCTTACACCATAGTTACCTACATTCATTCAGTAACTTTTTAGGGCTCACCCCCACCCCTTGGGTGAACCTGTTATCGCTATCAGATCAGTAGGTTCAGATGTTTTTCTGATGGGTAGAACTTGCAAACATCTTTTGAAGCTTAAACTTGATTTGGCTGGGGCAGTTGCAAGGCAACCGTCATAAAACCAGGAATATAAAAGGGCCATGAGCAGTGGGAATCCAGCACATATAGTAGCAATTTGCCCTGTACTCCTGAAGCAAGAGGTATACACTGTCAGCCGATGGTTATCCAAGTTTCCAGGGGCAAGCATTGGCACTTCTTGCCCCAGACAGACTCCACGATCTACCAAGTGTGATCTACCAAGTTTTTACTAAATCGAGTGTATAAGTGGCTGCCCAATTCTACAAGTGAGATAAAAAGAGTGTCATCTGTGTCGATCTCAATCCCTACTAAATTCATAAGCAACGAGTCTATTGCACAGCCCTCAAACATTACTGTCTACAGAATCTACTAGCATGGTGCAGACCTGTCAGCATTTCCACCTTCAGAAAGTAAAATTGGCTCCAAATTATAAAATTAATCATGGGTAAAACATATACTTCCATATTGCAGAAGCAAGAAGTTATAAAATTATTCCAGGGTAAATCACATACTTCCAAACTGAAGAAGCTAATACTAGACAAATTCAACGAAAAAAAGGGAAGGGGCAGCCACCATAAAAATAGATCATTAGAACAGCTGGACCAGGACCCATACCTTAGTAATCACAAATGACTGGAAACACTAAGCTCTCCATAGACATAAGAACAAATGATACAACTTGTATAAAACAATGGAACATATAAAAAAGCCAACTAAATCCCTTCATTTTTGACATGACAACAGATAATATGTCATTCATCAACCTTAATAGTACTCATCCTACAAAAGCTTTGAAAGATGCCCAAAATAAGGAGAAAGAAAAAATCCCAAGTAAGAGGTGGTGAAACTACCAGTCATCAAAACAAAAACTAGATTTAGCACCAAATAAATTTAAAGCGTTATGAAACCAGAAGGTGAAAAAGCTTGCCAGTAATTTGCTCTTCAAACACATATATAAGAAAGACGCAAACACTCACAAATGCTATAGCAATTAAGAAAACAGATGCTTCTCCAAAAAAAAAATAATAATAATGTTCCAATAATCAGTTAACCACAAAACGTTGGTCAACATAACCTGTATACAATGAGCAACACATTTAAATGAGACACTGACCAAATAAGTCTTATGTGCGTTTGGTTACCCACTCAATGAGCACCCACCAAGTGTCATGAGATATTGCCAGTTTGCCACCTATAAACGAGCACTAAAAAGTGATGTCAAATTTCGAATCTAATATGAACAAGAACGACCAGACTGCAAGTGCTGAATAGACTACTGATAAATCTAACAACATATAAGTGATAAAACACCATGGAAGTGATAGAATAATGGAATTTAAAGCTGCAAACTACATATTACCATTAAGTGCCACAAAGGAATGCATACCAAACAGCAATACATAGCAAAATAACTCCAAAGATGTTCATCAAACCAGCAATCCAGGACTTACACACTAGAACAAGCAAAGGAATATTTCACCAACAAGGAATATAGGATTCCTTATATGATGGCCTCCTTACCATGACTTAAACATTTCTATCATAGGACCTAACAAGAGAACAAGCCAAGAAAGATAAGCGTCATCATTTCATACAGATCTTCACTTCGGCACATGACTCCTAGATCTTATCAAGTTTCTCTGCCTTGACAACAGGATTGGCTTTAGCAATAGCATCCCGACCAGCAGTCCTATAATCAAAAGGGCAGTCATGTTTGTCAGAATAACGATGAGTTGAACAGAAGGTGTTTCCACATTTGCAATTGAACCCAGTTAAACCAACACGCTTTCGGCAAGTAGTGCATCTCTTTGGTCCCGCTATTTCCTTGACCACATCCTCAGTAGCTTTGCTTGATGATGAGGCACAAGATGGTTCTGTTGAAACAACAACTGCCTCCACTTGTCCAGCTTGCACATTGACAGCATTTGCAACAACAGGTCCGATGCCAATGTTGCCATTCACAAGGCTACCAATGGATGTTGCTGCCAGATCAGCCTGTTCCTGCTTCAAAAGTGTGTCCTTGTAACATTTAGAACACATATCCATCGTAGCTGCCCTTCCAAAGAAGCCACAGTTATTAATGCAAAGGATGGGGCGGTCTGGAGTTTGACATCCGGTTCCATCATGCGAGTCCATCTTTGCTACGTCTCTGCAAGAAAGCATCCAAATACAACATAGGAATCATTCACTGGTCAGCCACTGAAAACAAAATTGTGTTTATTTACACACATTTAGTAGGCCTGTTCAAGAGATGACATCCTCAAATCAATTGTTTAGCTAGCTTAACTGACATCATTGAGGTCAAGGATGCAAATCTCACTGACGTATGTAAGGGCAGGGGTGGGGGGTTTACTACATTTTTTACTACTGTGCAACCTTGTTCAAGGGCATTTGACAATTTAGATTCCAATGTAAAATTTGTTTCCATAAATCCATAATCATCTAGGTCACCAACAATTTGAAAGCACATCTGACGGATAAATTTGGAACAAAAAGCTAATCAAATGGTGTAACATTTTCAATTTTGGTTAAATCTTGAATAGAATGGATATGCATATATGTGACTAGAGAAACAGAAAATAAGATCATTAAACTAAATGATAAAATTATGAGAACCCTGTAACACCGTAGGTAGATGTCATGGGTTCAAATTTAACTGACATATGTAAGGGTGGGGTGGTTTAAGGGATTGTAATAAAAAGTTTCAAGATGTTCTCTTCTCCAAACCGTTTCCAAATTTAAATTCAGCAAATGT
The DNA here is from genome assembly GCF_933775445.1 of Argentina anserina. Lineage (NCBI taxonomy): Eukaryota > Viridiplantae > Streptophyta > Magnoliopsida > Rosales > Rosaceae > Argentina > Argentina anserina. The sequence continues at coordinate 15,034,635 of NC_065877.1, forward strand.
ATAACTAAAACCCTTACATCTCTAAATCAACTAAATAGCCGAGTTCTCCCTACAAGATTTTTTCACTAAATGCCACATCCAGACCCAAGTTTTAAACAAAAACGGATTTCCAGCAATACCATATATCATAAACTTGAAGTTAAAATTGTAATCGTGCCAGAGAAAAAAAAACAGAGACTCGTATCAATTGGGCATTATTCAACATATATAAATCAGCAACTAAACTTAATATGTCCAAATCGACTGTCTTGAGTTGAAAACACACGTTATTATGCCCAAATATTGCAATTCAAATCATAAACCCCTAATCAAAGAAAATAGGAAACTTGAAAATTGCGAAAACACCATATGCTTCAAGTTCAGTTTCATTCAACCAAAAACAATCCAACTATCAATCGAAAACGCTTCAATTACAAGACACCATACCATAATTTCATAAACATACAAACACTCCTCGAAAAAAAAATACAGAACTGATCAGCTATGCATATCAGTACAGTAAAACCAATCGATTCAATTCGGCATATAGCAACGAAACCCCTCACCTGATTGGCTCGGCCGATCTTCAGTCACGAAATCGAACCAAATAAATTACTTCCTGGAAAATAAGAATGAATTCAAAATCGGAAAAATAAAAAATCATAAACCCCGAATTGAATCTCCATGAATTCAAAATAAAAGGCCAAGGCGTGATTCGGTTACCCTAATCGGGGGAGATTATTGCGAGAGATAGACGAAAGAATAATTATGAACACAAGAAAAAGAATCGGGGGAGGCTTTGAAGAAAAATAAATTAAAATTAAAATTAAAATTAAAATTAAAAAAGGAAGAGAGAGAGAGAGAGAGGGTTGGAGGCTTCGGGAAGAGTTTTTTGGTTTGAGGGGCTTTCGTGGGGTCTATTTAAAAACTGCTTCACCTTTCTCTCAGGCTGCCAGCGATAGCTTTCCGCTCTGAGTCAGTGGTGCTTTAACTATGGCCCTTGTGCGATTCCGTAATTACCTTGTATTGCCATTCCTACCCGACTGCTGAGAGGAGTCTTGACTTGGAAGAACACCCGTCATAGTAGGGCTGTAAACGGTTCCAAAACAGTTAAAAATATGTGGAACCGTAAACCGAACCGTGTTATTTAAACGGTTCGGTTTTTATATTTTTCATAATAGAAACCGTTTGGTTCGGTTCCTAACGGTTCCATTACGGTTCCGGTCCCGAAACGGTTCCAAAAAAAACCTGTAGCTAAAACTCTGTATAAACAATGAAACATCAATGTTTCTTGATGATATTGGCAATATGCAATTGTGGAAGTCTGTAACAAAGTAAATCAAATAATACAACTAATACTGCTACTATCTAGAGTAATTTGCTTCATGATTACAAATTTACAATCATTCAATCAACATTCAAGTTTTCTTCATAAAGTACCAAACTCATCAAATAATCAAGTCTCAGTGGTAAACTAAGGAGACTCACCAGATTACAAAATAACAAACCACAGTACCAAATTCATCAAATAGTCAAGAAAGCATAGCAAATTAGAATGTTAATCATCTATAATATCTTCAGTTCATACCTTCCCAAATGCTTCTGATTCTCCGCATTTAATTTTTTTTCTGCCTTTTCTTCCTGTTGTTGGTAGCTGTAGGGGCTGAAACTGAAGCCTCCGAACTTTTGGTAGTTCTCACACTTGGTGCGGACGTAGATGCACAAGCAGCACTAGTTGGAGTAGTTGCCTTGTTAAGAGCCTCTTTTATATGTGCTACACCAAGAAAAAAAACACATTAATGAGAAGAATGAAGAATGTAAATACTAAATACATATCAACTTCAAGGCATTAAATAAACAAAGTTGTTCTTTAAATTGTTAAGAAAACAAATCAGAATAATACCAGCTTCAAGGGCTTGATATGTCTCCATTTCCCCTGGTTCTGGAACGTATTGCAGCCCCATAATTGCATCAGATTTCAGCCAATTTTGAAGGCAAATAAGTTTTTCAACAGTCTTAGGTAGTAGAGAGGCTCGATACGGATCTATCACCCTTTTTCCGGTACTGAAACTTGACTCACTTGCAACTGTAGACACTTGTACTGCAAGTACATCTCTTGCAAGTGATTGCAAGTTTGGATATTTATCTCCATTCACCTTCCACCAGTTTAAAATCCCCCAATCCTCCTCTTCACCGGGTATTTTAATAGGTTTTTCAATGGGGTCCAACAAATATCTATCAACTTCATGTCCCACAACAATTTCCTCATTCTGTTCAAGCTCTCTATCCCAATCTTCTTGCATAGCAGCCCTTCTCCCACTCACTGGTTTGGTTGTCGTTTCAGCCATACCACTTGCTTTCCTCTTTTTCCCCCTTGATGCACCACTATTGGACTCACCATACAAGTCACATAATTCTACAACAAGCTACCTCACTGCCTCAGATTTCCTTTTGATCTCCCAAGAAGGTAACTTAAGTTGTGTTTTACATACTCTTTCTATGAACTTCAACTTATACCTAGGATCCAAGACCACAGCAACAAGAAATATATCATTCATATTGTCCAACTTACCAAAATACTTGTTGTACTTAGCCTTCATCTTCAAAACCATCTCATACAAAATTTTTTCTGCCTCACTTGAATCAGGCCCTATGCCAAAAGAACAAAGGTCTTCAAGCTCAGTTTCAACAGTAACAATATCTTGGAAAGCCCTATGAGCTGTTGGTTTCATTGAGGCACTGATATGCACAGTGGCTTCAAAAAACACATTCAGGAACTGTATAAACACAACTGCATTGTCCTAATCTTCTACCTTGGGCGGCCCAATTCTATTCACCCTCTTCCTAGTAGTAGGCACAACACTCTCACTTGTCATAAGGGTCTCATCTTCATCCTCGGGTTCATCCTCATCCCAATAATTTTTATACCTTATATCATCATAATACAATCTGTCAAATGCTTTGCTATACCCCTAAGCCGATTCCAACATAAGATAGGTGGAATTCCACCTTGTTGGAACATCCAAGCTGCAAACCTTGTTGCAATCAATTTTCTCCTTCTCGACGCACTTTCTAAATTCATCATTTCTTGCACTAGAACTCCTTACATACCTCACAACATTCCTTATTGCAACCACAGACTTCTCTAAGGTCTTCAAACCAGATCTCACAATGATGTTTATGATGTGAGCTAAACATCTAACATGTATAAACCTACCTCCAAGAACCGGTTTAATCTCCCAACTACACATTTTATCCCTCACATAATCGATGGCAATTTTGTTTGCCGATGCATTGTCAACATAAATACATAGAACCTTATCAATTGACCAATCAAGGAGACAAGATTCTAAAATCTGACCAATAGTCACACCTTCATGATTTGGTACCAAACAAAATGCAAGCACTCTCTTATGCATATTCCATCCCTTATCAATGAAATGGGCAGTGACAACCATATAGTTAATGTTTTGACAAGACGTCCAAGTGTATGTCGTCAAACAAACACTACGAGACTTCAATTCATTCCTCAACTCCTCCTTCTTAGAATCATACATCTCTAAAAATCTTTTCACTATAGTCTGCCTACATGGAACATTAAAAAGAGGCACAACTTGTTTGCAAAAGTAATTAAAGCGAGGAGCATCAATGTAACTAAATGGAAGCTCATCAACGACAATCATATGTGTTGCAGCTCTAACACAGTTCTCTTGTGTCCAATTAACCATCACGGCAGTGCTCTCACCATTTACCACATTACTAGAAAACACTTGCCGCCCAGATCCTACCTTAACTCTACCCGGATAAAATTTACAAATCTGTTCAACATGTTTCCTAAGTGTGGAAGTACCATGAGTTGCTGCATTAGCAACAAAGGATGTGTCACAATACTTACAGTGGAGTCTTTGGAATGAGCCAACTTGCTTGTGAACACCATCAACATCCCCCATCAATGGATGACTCTTAGTTATGAAATGAGGATACACATCTGCTTTTCGCACTCCTTTTCTTCCTTTTTTTACAGGTTCAAGCCGTTCAGCAGGTTGAACAGCTTCATCACTAACTACTGCTTTCTCCTGCCTTTGAGCTGTACCATCAACAACCAGCATATCATTGCAGTCATCACTTCTAGAGTCGTACTCATTAGACTCGTCAGAATAGTAGCTCCTCTATGATCCAGACATTGAATACCTGCAAATTACAATCAGTACATACAATCAATGCAGTTCATGTCCCAAAACACTTGGAAACATACACAATTCAACACATAAACAGATCAAAATGCAGACACAAGCATAGGGATCATAGACATAAGGATCCCTAGCAAAACCCAACAACATGAGAAACTTTCTGCATAAGGATCAGAGACCAAACACAGAAGCTAGGACATCTGAAACTCACAGAGACTAATACTACAGCATTACTGGCGGCACTGGGCAGGGGAATGTTTGATGAAATTTCTGGTTTTTTGTAAACACATGTTATCAATATACATAGTACAACTACAACTCTCAAAGTGGATCATTTCTGTTTAATAATACTCACAACAACTACTAGGATCAACCATAATATTTGTTAAAAAGAAGATATAATGAATCTAAGCAACCATTTGAATCCTAGTTAAGGCTAGTTGAATTTACGCATGCCTTGCTTCATCAAAACAAGACAAGCTAGCTGAATACAGATATATATAATTGATGCATAGTGGTAAAAAATCAATTGCTCTGCTGCTCAATAAAAGTACTGTACAGTTCCTATAGCTTAAATGTTGAATAATGAGATTAAATCCTTTCAATTTTCAGGATGATCTTTAATGAGTTAACGTTAGGCTCCAAGAGAAAATATTTGCTATTTCTCTTGTTTGATTGTGGATTATAGCTTTGCCTTGCAATTAGCTAATCAAACATCTCAAAAAGTACAGTATTATTAAAGATCATTATGATACTTTTAACTTTGAAAATCATTAGTTCACTTAGGTCTTCAAAGAAATCCTTTGATGTCAGATGTGGTTTAGGGTTTATGGTGTACTGTACCCTAGTCATTATTCTGTTTTCACTGCTTTTCTTTGCTGCATGTAATATATTGCATATTCTCTGGATCCTAATTGCATATTGATATTTCTGTATATATACACTTAGCATTTTTCTAATAACACTGCTGTCTTTTCAATATACAACTACAACTCTCAAAATTTATGGTATATAAATTTGCATATGGCTACATTCTTGATAACATAAAGATGTATAGACTTGCATATTTACAGAGGAGTGGGAAACAATACCAGTAATAATCAGTGAAGGAGGCAAAGATGTGAGGACACCAATTAATTACGGACAATCTCCTCCTTGTGATCCCTAACCTTCCTCTTCGACTATAAAACACAATCTGACAAACAACAATTAAATAAGCCAAGGGCTACTTGCAATAATCAGTGATCAGAAAGCAGCTAATAGATCAACATATTGGACATCAAATTGTATGTATTGGGAACAATCAAATGAAACCTCTGTGAATTATTACTATGTAATACTTCTTACGGTGCTACAAGAAAGAATGAAAGTTCTGTTTGTTATTTATATGTTCATTGATTGAAATATATGTCTCTCCTCTGGCTTGAAATCTGATTTGGTTGGATCTGAATGGTGTGGGTTATAAAAGAACACCTATTAGTTGACTAAGAAACCAAATATGATTACCATAGAGTAAACTAAATCTCTAAAGATTATACAGTGTATTGAACAACAATTCCCAACAGGAGCAGAACTCATTACAAACCAACAATTCCCAACAGGAGCAGAACTCATTACAAACCAACAATTCCCAATAGGAGCAGAACTCATTACAACTAATAGGGAGGGAGATGCCATTTCCAGCAAGTTTTCATTGTCAAAGCACAACATAAGTAAGTTTTCATATAGTGTCGATTCCAACAACAAAAAATCACAAATGCAACAACAAACACAGTGAGAAGAATGATAGAGATAGAGAAAATCAATGCAGAATGTTAAAGTCATTCTAAGATTCACCATCCAAAACTAGTATTAGTATCATGGAGTAGAGAAGGTAAACGCAACATATGAAATGGGTCATGCCCATTTAATTCCATGCCTAAAGGCTAGTCATATTAGCTTTTTCTTAAGTTGGAAAACTAAGTAGCAATCTAACCTTGAAAATTGTGGCTATATACAACCGATGTAAACACTCAATTTAGTTAAACACTAGGTCAGCCCATACTTCTTTACAGCTACCCAAACCAGCTGCCCACAGATGGCACCGGCCAAGTATGTCAGAGGTAGTACTAATATTTGAACTGCATTTATATCCTTTTTTTGTTGTTGGAAACTTGGAGGTGCACTTAAGTTGTTTATCTAAACACTATTTTCTTCTATTTTCTTTTTGACAAGAAATGGTATAAATCATAACGGTAAAAAGAAGAATAATATCATCGTCCTCATGAACTCACAACCAAATCCCTGTAGCAGTTACCAATTCTTAAAAAAATTTAATCTATAAAGATAGATGATTGATCTTTTTCAGAAGTTTATGTTTATAAACATCAAATATGGAATTGGGGACTTCATCAATGAGAGCACTCAATTCCTAGGACCCTTTATTAGGTTACCTTCTGGGTCTAGATGTAATGCAACTATTTAAGCATTGGGAAATAGTACACAGAAACAGAAGAAGCTTTCACTAGTAACATTTTATTTCTTTCTTTTTTAGTTCTTTCTGAAAGGAACAATAAACATTATTGAAAGAAACTGATAGAATTTAATGATTGTGGACCAGAAGTCTATAGAAGAGAAAAAAAATTACAAGAAGAGAAGAAAATCAAAGCAGACAAACTTGTAAGATGACTAAACTAATAGCTTATTTCCAATTCCACATTATAAAAAACAAGCTTGCCCCATAAAATTGATTTCCAAAAGGATGAGCAATGAATAACGTTCTACCACAATTTTACGCCCCAAGCCTTATAATCCTCAAATATACACTACAGGTTTAGAAAACTCCATTCCCTTATCAAATTCAAAAACACCCAGCGGGAGAATTCCATGACAATTTTAGACCTTTCTTCTTACCATCCTACTGATTTTCAACCTTTTCGACCACCGGATTTTAAAATTTTGCAGCTCTAGGATCACCTCTTAAACCTAACTACTTAAAAGGCCAACCTCATAACCTGGCCAGTTAGCTACTCTCTCATGCTTCTAACATTTGTACAGATTCATTTTTAATTTTTAATTTTTTAGACCCGAGTCTCTTTCAAGCAATGCAGAATTTCTAGCAAATTAGGCCATTTTGTTTCATCTCCAGAAACAAAGAAGACCATATAGTCTGCAAATTGAATGAGAAACTTCTACCTCCCCCCTCTCCCCACCTTCAACCCCTCAACTTATCACACAAAAGTAAGCAAATGATTGCAAAACAAAACGAGTTCAAAATACATAAACTTCAAGGTGTAGATTAGCTTCCATAGTTTCTTTTAGTGTAATAATCCTCAAGAAGGTTAAACATCAAAACAACTATCAATTACTAATTAGTTAAGAGAAGATTAAATTAAGTTACCACAAACATGATAAAATCTCAGTAGTTATTTGATAACCCATCTATCCAAACAAGACCCAACTCAACCAAACAAACACTTCAAACTTAAATTGAATGCAAAACATAAAATGGGTTTACCTGAGTAAAGCTAAGAAGAGCTTGGTGAAAGTCACCACTGGCCTGAAACTCCCTCCCTCTCTCCAGCAAGTCCAGGGCATCAGATAGTCCCAATAATTCCCAACGATGTTTATGTTATATCATAATTAACATCATTTCATCTTGCAATCACAGCAAACTTCAACCTAAGGGAACATTTGGTGGGCTCAGTTTCAACAAGTAAATCAAACAAAAGTAGCAATCTTGCGAATCAAACAGCTCCAGCATCATAGTAAAGAGACTAGAAATAGGTATTCACTCGTGGATTACCTTCAAAATGAGCAGAGAAGGTTCGTTTGTGGAAGGCTAAATCTTGTCCAAAGGGTGGAGGTGGATGAGGGAGGTGGAGAACTCAGAGTCAATCCGGCGGTGCGTACTGAGCGGTCCTTCGGCTGATGCAACTGGGCGACAGAGGACTGAGAGTTTGGGTCTTCGTGGCTATGGGCAGACTGCAATCACTGTAGAGGGCTGAGAGTTTGGATTTTGGAATGAGATCGAGACTTTGAGAGTGAGAGAGACAGATACTCAGATAGAGAGTTAGAGAGTAGAGACTGTGGGGGCCGGGGGGAGACTGGGGGGAGTGCGGGAGTACGGGTTGCGAGACTGCGGGGGGAGACTGCGGGAGTGCAGGCTTGAGGCTGCGACTACTCGATTAGGGTAACTGGGTAAGTGAAGAGTGAAGGGAAAGTGGGTATGATTAAGATCTAACGGTTAGTATTTGTTATACTTAAAATCCAACGGTTCCTCTTCATTTAAGAATTTAGAACCGAACCAAACCGAACCGTTTTCAAACGGTTCGGTTCTACTATTATACCTTCATTTTTTCCCTACAAACCGAACTGAACTTGGGTTTATTGGTTCGGTTCCAACGGTTCCTTTAGGAACCGGAACCGATTAACAGCCCTACGTCATAGTACATGAGATTTACTAAATTACTGCCCATGGTCTCATGTGTTACTTTTTTAACCCTCCCGCTCATCAACGTGAGTCATATAATGTAATTTAGGTAGTAGGTAGTAATTACATATTATGTATATTGTAGTATGTAGTAAATAGAATTGTAGTATAATGTATTCTCTATATATAACATCTATTATGAGATGAATAAATATCAGAAAATTCATTCTTGAAATTGTGTCATATTTGACTTGGTATCATAGAAAATATCTGAAATGACTTTGTTTCTTTATTTTTCCGCTGCAATCTACTTGTTGAATTGAACCCCAATTGTTAGGGTTTCATTTCTTTTCATTTTTTGTCGACGTCGTCTTCTTCTGCCGACTGCTGCATCTGCATCTGCATATTCAGAGAAATTTGGTTTGTTTTTTGGGCACCCTAATATTTGCTTTGGGCATCCCAACTCATTTTAACTCTAGTTTTCGAGCTCCGACACCATCAGTCTGACGCCACACCTCTTCCAAACGTCATTAATCCGGCTCCGTCTTTAATAGTCCGGCGTCTTCTAGTTCGTGTCCGACCCACAGATAGATCGGTTTTGGCTCCGTCCTCACGACAAGCCTCACTCGGTTTTATCTTGCCTATGTCATCAGCCCAACATCGTCGGTCCGGTGCCTCCATCTCCTTTCGGCGTCGTCTTGGCATGTTTCCAGATATGTCCGACCCGCTCCAAATCATAATCCACGACTTTCTCAAATTGTCGGATCTCCAGTTCGGCTTCTTTTCACAACCCGTTTTTTTATTTCGGGTTCCCCAGTTTGACTGGATCCTCTCTGTCTGACCCGCTCCATCAGGCCCAATAGACCTTAACTTGCTTCTCTTCACACCCACAGATCAAATCAGTACATCCACGAGGAAGAAAAATGTGTCGTGTATATGTTGACAATTTGGATTCTTGGGTTTCAAAAGAAGAGCTTGAAATTGAGTTCTGTAATTTCGGAATGATCAGCAGAATATGGGTTGCAAGGAGACCATCTGGTTATGCTTTCATTGATTTTGTCCACATGAGAGATTTTGAGAATGTTATTCGAGAGTTGGGCGGCATGAATGGTTAGAGAGTTGAGTTCTCGCATGACTCTAGACATGATTTGGGCCGCACAAATGGTAACATTTCTGTCACTACAAAACCTCGGGCTGGTGGTAAGATCATATGGCTTTGAAAGTTTCTAACTTTGTTGGTTCTGATACTTGGATTATTGATTCTGGTGTCTCCGATCATATGACTTATGATAAATCTTACTTTATTACAGAGTTGTGTGTTCCACCAGTGTCCTATGTCACTAATGCTAATGGTGAGGTTTTTCCCGTGCTAGGGAGAGGGTCAGTTCGTATCACTCCTATTTTAGAACTCCATAATGTTCAATATGTACCTGACTTATCACATCACTTATTATTTGTTCTCTAGCTGAATACTGAGTCTCGATGTTCTGTGACCTTTTTTCCCATGTAAATGATTTTACAAGATCTTCTCACCAGGAAGATACTCGGTCGGGAAGATTTGAGGGGCATATTATTTCACTTGGATCAGACATATGCAGGAGCTAAGCCAGTAGCACTGCTTTGACTGCAAGTTCTAATCAAATAAGTGAAATTTGGTTGTGGTATCATTGATTGGGACATTCATCTTTCATGTTATGAAAAAAAAGCATGTATTCCTTATTTATTAGTGTGGATGAGTCTTCTTTGCATTATGAAACATGTGTCCTTGCTAAGAGTCATCATTCTATCTGAGCTTTTTTAAGAGTCCTACTCCTTTTGAATTAATTCATTTTGATGTTTGGGACCTTCCAAAGAGCCAACAATCACGGGTATGCGGTATTATGTGTCTTTTATTGATGATTGCACTAGGTCGTCATGGGTTGTTCTTCTTTAAACCAGATATGAGGTTTTTCCTACTTTTCAAGCTTTTCACACTCATGTCCAAAACACAGTATAATAGTACCATTAGGATTCTTCGTTCTGATAATTGGGGGGGGGGGCAATATATCACTCATGTTTTTCAACTATTTTTGAAAGATCATGGGATTATTTACCAAATCACATGTCCACGAACATCAGAGCAAAATAGGGTGTCTGAAAGGAAAAACCGTCATCTTCTCGATATGGCTCGTTCCATTCTTTTTAGTGCTCATATGCCTAAGTTTATGTGGGGTAATGTTGTAGCAGCTTCTGCTCATCTTATCAATCGTCTTCCATCTAGTGTCCTTCAGGGAAAAGTTCATCTTCAGGTTCTTGCATCTCATGTCTTCATTCCATCTTTTCACAATGTACAGGCCTGTGTTTTTAGTTGTGTGGTTTTTGTTCATGTCTTTAAAAGTCAGAGAAAGTCGAAATTTGATCCCCGACCGATCAAGTATGTGGTTGTTGGATATGGAAACAATCAGAAAGGATACATGTGTTATCATCCACCCACTAGAAAGTACTATGTCACTATGGATGTTATTTTATTTGAAGACATGAATTATTTTACCTCTTCTGATCCAGCCCTTCAGAGGGAGAATTCATTTTTTGAAGAGATGTATGATGGTGAGGGGGAGGAATCAGAAAGAGTTATTGTTGGATGATAAGAGCACTTTGTTCTACGTTCTTAATATGTTTTTACCTCCATTTATACTTTGTTTAACCCTTATTGTTGTAATATCGAGTCATTGAGTCACAATAGGAGTCTTGGACGGTTATAGATGTGTATTTGTTCTTAAACGAGTTAAAAATGAAGAAATGGTCTAGAGTCCTAGTTTGAGTAGGAATCCTTATAGGACTAGGAAACCTAATTGGATTAGGAGTCTTCATCTTTCTTTGTTTTGCTCGCATTTGCGATATCTTGATAGTCCTGTTTGCATTAGGAATCTTTGTTAGACTAGGAAACGTACCATTTTGGAAAGTCCTACTTGAACTCAAACTCTTATTACGAAACTTTCCTAAATGAACTTTCTTGTTCTAGTAACTTACTTATTCTAGTAAGTTTCCTTTTTGCAAATTAGAAACTTTCCTAATCTAGTTGAGCTCATCTATTACATGTGTCTTTTTAAGACAACAAATTTCTAGATTAAGACATAAGTTTTAAAATAGATTATCTCTTCTTATTAATTTCGGTTTTTATTTTCAGATTTGAAGAGATAATCCAAAGGAGAAATTGAAGGGAGTTTCAGCCGTGCATTTGGAGAACAATGAGGAGTCCTATTTCGTATTGGAAAAGAAGCTAAGCCACGGCAAAGCTTGAAGAAGAAGGAAACTCACGGATTAAAGAGAAGATGTCGTCCAAGTCCAAAAGGTAAAAGAAGTCCAATCCGTGAATAACTCTTGAGCTTGTGAATGAAGCTTTGCCGTGCCTTCCAATTAGCCAAGGATTAGGAGTTCAGCCCAGCCGTGCAGCCCATGAGAGAAACAAAGAGAGAAGAGCTTGTTCTACAAGGAAGACAAGGAGAGCCATTGGATCCAATTAAAGAGAAAAGATCACAGTCGTGTAATCTCCTTGATCCAGCCCATAAAAAACCCTAGCAGCCTCTCTTCTCCTCCTTCCTCTATAAAAGGCACGGCCTCCCTTCACAAAAAGCATCTCCATTCTTTCACAATCCAAGCCGAAATTCTGCCCAAATATCCAGAAAATTACAAGCCAAAAACTTCATCAGTCTCCACCAAGCCGTGTTCCCCTCTTGCCTCTCCAAATCCGAATTCATCATTGCTTCATCCTAGAAGGTTTCTAATGTGTGATTCATCCATGGCTTGTAATCTTTCTTTTTATTTTCTGAAATTTTCGATTTTATTGTATGAATTCTTGGATGTTATTTTCTGTTATATATATGAAGAATATAAATTCAAACTTCTTTGGTTTTATGTTTTGATTGTTTGAACTCTTCAATATGTGTTTATGCCATGTATAATAACTATGGGCAGTAGGATTTCCGAAATTAATTTAGGTTTTCTTTCAATTTATTCCTTGAATTCATACATCTAAATCAATGCTTGAGGAAGCCAAGGCCATGGTTCTCCTAGGGTTGCGATTTAATTCACCAAAGTGTTCTTTGATTGAATATGCGCTTCATGTTTCAATTATTGATACTTTTTTAGGGTTGTGATAGTTCTAGGAATTTGCATGTTTAATCAAGATGAGTGACGCCATGCTTGCTTACATGTCTCCAATTCGACTTAATGTGCTTATGTGCTACTTGGTTGTTTAACTAGTACACTTCGTTATGTTGAACTCTCTTTAGCATATGTTTAGGATTGAACGCTTCGTTGATTCTCAATAACTAAGAAGTCTTAACGATTAGATGAACCGCTTCGGACACTAATTAGAATTTGAATTGAAATGGACTTAAGAAGAATCGAAAATATTTGCTACCTATATGTTATTCTATGCGTGTCATACATGTTTCTTGAGTAGAATTCGTGTTTTGGTTATGTGATGAATGGTTGATCAATTGTATATAAGTAATTTAAGATTTATTTTAAGTAGTAGTTTTAGAATCCAAATCAAATCCCCCAATAACATGATAAGTTTTGAGGCCCTTTTGATTCCCCGGACCGAACGATCCATGCTTATTCTATACGAACAATGATATTTTTCAGGGTATTTTATAGACGTTCTAACAAAACGCTCTATCATTGGAGATACTTTGACTCTAGTAATAGAAACTCGTTCTGAGGTGAAAACTTCAAATAGTCAGGTATCAGCAGTAGTAGAAACTCATTTAGAGGTGAAAACTTCAGATAATCAGGTACTAGCTAGTGTTCTAAAAAGCGGTCTAGGCGGCGCCTAGGCGCTATGAGGTCACCCACCGCCACGCTTTTTGCCTCGGCAGACATCTGTGGCGTTTTGTAAATTAGGCGGCCATATTCAGTCCTAGGCGTCTAGGAGGTCAACCATCATTTGACATTAAAAAAAAACTAAAAGAGTTTGCAGCTCTCACTGTTTGTCTCTTTTCTGAAAACTGAATCTCATCAATAGAAGAAGATGAAAGAAATATGAATATTAAGTTTGAGTTCGATACTGAATGAGTTAGGGAATAATTTGGAGAGAAAGAACTTGAGATTTAGTATTATTACATTTGTTTCATTATTTATCTTTTTTTCAAATATTTTTTTATAGACTTTATACTTAAGTTATTGTGAATTTAAAATATTTAAAGTATTTTTAAATTAATACTAAACATCATGATATATTTTTAATCGTTAAAATAGTTTAACTGTCTAGGCGCTAGGAGGTGGTTGTTCGCCTGCATAGCGCATAACACTTTTTAGAACCTTGGTACCAGCAGTGACAGAAGCTCCACCAAAGGTAGAAGCATCAGACACCTCGGTTCAGAAGGAGAACCAATAGTTGAAAGAACAAATGCCCCTCCTGCCATCACTCATACCCCCGACCAACAACTTACTGGTGCATAAGACCACTCATATGAGGTATGTCCATCTACTAGTACTAGTAGTGAGTCTTATAGTGGGACATATGTGTTACCAAACAGGTCTACTAGAGGTCAAGCCCCCAAAAGATATGAACCGAGTTTACATGCCAAATCAAAATATCCAGTAGCCAACTATATGTCTACTAGGAGATATGCATTTCTTCATGGAGAGTTAGCTGAAAAGGTGTATATGAGTCTCCCTCCAGGGTACGTAACTACTTATGGTGATTTTGTGTGCAAATTAAGAAAGTCTCTATATGGTCTCAAATAATCATCTTGTGCCTGGTTTGGGAGGTTCTCACAGTTTATGTGGAAGATTGGTTACAAACAGAGTAAATCAGATCATACCATGTTTCTTAAGCATCAGCAAGGGAATGTAGTAGCTTTGATTATATATGTTGATGATATGGTGATTACTGGCAATGATATTGTAGAGATGGATCGGCTGCAGGGACAGTTGTCTTCTAAGTTTGAGATGAAAGGCTTGGGTGATCTCAACTATTTCTTAAGGATTGAGGTAGCAAGGGGGAGAGACATGATCAACTTATGTCAGAGGGAATACATACTTGATTTGTCAATAGAGACAGGTATGTTAGATTGCACACATATCGACACCCATATTGAGCAAAATCATCAACTAGCAGAGTATCCAGACCAGACACCAACTGATCGAGTTCACTATAAGAGGTTAGTTGGGCACTTGATTTATTTAACCCATACTAGACCAGATATTACTTATGCAGTCAGTGTAGGAGTCAGTTCATGCATAATCCAAGTTAGAGTCACATGGATGCTGTTGTAAGAATTTTGAGGTACTTGAAGTCAGCACCAGGGAGATGAGTAATGTTCTCTAAACACAATAACATTCTTGAGGTTAGTGGCTTTACAGATGTAGACTGGGATGGAAATATTAGTGTCAAGAGGTCGACATCAGGTTACTTTACCTTTGTGGGAGGTAATTTGTTCACATGGAAGAGTAAGAAGCAGAAAGTTGTGTTCCGATTGAGTGCTGAGGCTGAGTATAGAGGTATGGCTCATGAAGTGTGTGAATTGTTGTGGCTGAGAAATCTACTACGTGATTTGGGTGTTAAGTTGAAAAGTTTTATGCAATTGTATTGTGACAACAAAACAGTAATTGATATATCAAAAAATCAATACAACATGATCGTGCTAAACACATGGAGGTGGATCGTCATTTCACAAAAGAGAAGCTAGATGCAAAGATTATTAGATTCTCTTTTGTCCCTACTGAACAACAACTTGCGGATATACTCACTAAAGGAGTTTCTAAGAAAGTGTTTGATGACTCACTTAGCAAGTTGGACATGGTAGATGTGTATGTGCCAACTTGAAGGGGAGTGTCAGCGTGAGTCATAGAATGTAATTTAGGAATGTGCAACATGTAGTTAGTAATTACCTATTATGTATATGGTACTATGTTGTACATAGAGTTGTAGTACAATGTATTCTCTATATATAGCCTCCAGTGTGAGATGAATAAACATTAGAAAATTCATTCTCCAAATTGTGTCATATTTGACTCTGCTCACTAGGGTGGGTGAAGAAGTTTGAGCTCATAAACTCTATGGTGTCAATTAAATAAGTCAAGTACAAATGAAAAGAAAAATATTGATACTGGTGATTTGGCGACCACGCCTAGGACTTGTGGGAAACATGGTTTGGATAAACCATTTTAAACTAAATTTTAATTGATTAATTAAATTAAGTTAAATTTAGAATCAGTGTTCTAAAAAGCGGTCTAGGCGGCACCTAGGCGCTAGGAGGTCACCCACCACCGCGCTTTTTACCTCGGCGGCCATCTGTGGCGTTTTGTGAATTAGGCGGCTTTATTCAGTCCTAGGCGGTCAACCATCATTTGACATCAAAAAAACTAAAAGAGGCCGCAACTCTTACTCTTCGTCTCCTTTCTGAAAACTGAATCTCATCAGTAAAAGAAGATGAACAAAATATGAATATTAAGTTTGAGTCCAATACTGAAGGAGTTAGGGAATAATTTGGAGAGAAAGAACTTGAGATTTAGTATTATTGCATTTGTTTCATTATTTATCTTTTCTTCAAATATTTTTTATGGACTTTCTACTTAAGTTATTGTGAATTTAGACAATTTTAAGTATTTTTAAAATTAATATTAAACATCATTATATACTTTTAATCATTAAAATAGTTTAAATATATGTATAAAAATAAAAAAATATTTAATAATTCGAAACCGTCGGAGGTGGCTGTCCGCCTGCATACCGCCTAGCGATTTTTAGAACCTCGCTTAAAATTAATCAAAGATTAACATAGATTTGTGTTCTCCATAATGAGGGATACAAGATTATATGTTTGTTTGTGTAATTTGGTTAATGGGTGAATAAGAAATTGTCACTCAAAGATAACTACTTTGAATGAGGAAAAATGTTTGTCCCACATTGGAAAATAGAAGTGTTGGAAATGCTTTATATGGAATCTATTGTTTATGAATTTTAAAGTGTGTAAGCCCCTTATACCCTCTCACACATGCGTAGGGGGGTGCAAATCTCAGGTCACAAGGGAAACTCGTGTATGTCCGTGCGACATTCGGACGAGACTGCAACGCCGAATTGGTGGTCAAAACGCATATTCTTTTTGCATTTCCGAAAATTCATTTTGGATGTTTCACCTTCTCTTAAATATTCAAATTATGTAATAGTATGCATGTTATAAAGAAGATTTATAACAGAAAACGTTTTTGTATTCATAGACTGTAACCTATGTATGTTATATTCTCTTTGAATTTCAACAACCATCTTATTCATTGTTGATTGCAAATCCTCAATGTATAAATAGACACCATCCTTTCATTGTAAAATCATTCAAAACACAATCAGCTCTCCCTCTCTTAAAGTGTTCTTATTTTTCTCCGGTGATAGAAATAGGTACATTTCGAGTTTGTTGAGAGCTCTTGTTAGTAGTGCAACTTCCTAGAATTGTTTAGTTATTATATCCTCTGAGACAAGCGCCAAGCATCCTTGCACCGATAGAGGGCGCAAACGTCTTACAGACAATGTGTTATCATACACGTCTCGACTAGTTCTTCGATCATCAATCATTTGGTATTTTGATTGAGTTCATATTGAATTTATTTCATGTTCTTCGTTATTAGAATTTCATGTTCTATTTCTAATTTTCTATTTTATAATTATTTTATACAACAATAATGCGGAAGGTAGCATTAATGCCACCGACCCAAATTAAACAAGTAGACAACCCAATTTTATACAAAAGTGGCAAGAATAACTAAGGAAATAACCTTGTAAAACTTTACTCGAAAACATTGGTACAAGACATGAGAATGAGATGCATAAGGGTGAACATGAACGCTAACTCTCAAATGAGGCTCCTAGCTCCAGAAATCACAATCGAACCTGCAAAGTAACTAAAGTAGGGGTGAGCGTCGTCCTCGCTTGCCCAGTAAGGGCCAGCCCGCCCATGAGGTTTGAAAATCGGGTAAGGATAAGTTTTATAAAACATTGATGGTAGGTTTTGGATGTCCAGAGAAAACCATATTCAAAATATAATGCAAGTTTGGGAATATCATGCTAAAATAGTTTGTGGAGCTCTAAAGGTAGGGTAAGGCAAATTCAACTTTAAGCAATGCTCGACCGATCCTAGCGACTAAATAGTCGAGGCAACTTAACGTTTATTATAATAACATAGTAGCGAGAGTGTCCATTTAAACGGAATGCCCTAAATAGTAAAGTATAGAATGTTGATCTAATAATAAACAGGGCATTTCCCCTCCGGAGGTTCACGGTCATCGACACCGTAAAATTACCTAGAATGCTAGGCTCTCGTCACTCTCAGGTCAACACACGCGAGGATTCACTACTTACCCTATCTCGAAATTGTGCCTAGCCTCGGGTTTTCGTAACATTTACTGCATCATAAATCATTCAACAAAGAACTAGACTATGCAATTATAATTGACCCAAAATCAACATAGGAGGGTTAGCTACCCTACCTGGAATGACGTGGAGAATCTCAGCCGTTATCCAAATCAATATAAGTGGATGCTGCTGCTACACTGCTTGATCTCGTAGTAACAACTCTGAATTTATGAATCATATAAAGAGTCAATTTCAATTCGAATATCAAAGATAAGTTGACTCAATCCTTTTTCCTAGTATGACCAAGAAAGTCAAAGGTTGACTTTCCATTGACCAAGTTATTACTGGTTTGACCAGGAATTAACCATGTTGACCAATTCTCGGAAAATCCGAAAATAATCCAACTTCAATAGTCGATAGATACAAAGCATACTTTATGGATATAGAAGTTACTCATAATCATATCGATGACTTATTTATTATACTGACACATTTCTAAGTTAAATAGTTCTCGATTCTCGAACCGGGCGAGAATCGGAATTAACATTAGTTGTAACTAAAGTTATCTTCATTCATCGCCTTTTTAGTTAAAATTGGGTTTTCATTAAGTTACCCTAAGTAAAAGTAAAACCGTTAAAATCATTTACTAAATGGTAAAAATGTAACTTAGGATAAAACCGTCAAAGTCAAAGTCAAACAGTAACATAAAAATGTCTGGGGTATTTTAGTAATTTCACATCATAGTAAAACAGTAAAAGGGTAAAAGTAAAATGGTAAAAAATGGGAATTCACCCTATGTTTCTCTGATCATCTTTCCAACCTCAAAAACCAGTTCCAAATCGTGCTCAAATAACAAGTAGTAGCTAAAACAACTTCCCAACAATATAAACAACACAAAATCAAGATGAACCAAAGGAAAAGGTTGGATCTTTCTACCTCAAGAACTGAAATAGCAGAGCCGAGGCGGCTGCTCTGTTCCTGACTCCAATCCGAGCTGTTGCCTCACTCATAAATCTCCAAGCGTCTAACTGATGTCTCATCCCTTAACAACTCCCAATATTGAATTCGAATGTTGTTATGGCTCCACTGCGCCATTGCAAAGAAGGAGGAGGACGACAGCAGACGTGGTGGAGGTACAACTCAGAAAAAGGGAAAACCAATTAAGCTTCAAATCGATGAAACAAAAGGTGGAAATGGATTAGGAATTAAGATAGAAGAGTCTTACCGAAAGGGAGGCCAGGAGCTCGTCGAAATGAGGTAGCTTGATGGTGGTAAAAAGAGAAAAGAGGGATTAGTCTCTAGTTCATCAATTGAAACAAGAATTGGATTGGGTATGAAGAGATTAGGCAAGACTCACCCAAAGAAGGAAGGAAAACTCGGCGAAACCCGTCGGTGGCGTTGAGATTCTTCGGTGGTGCTCCACTGCCTTGTTTTCAGTCATCAAATCATGGGTGAATGGATGATCGAGGGACATGGCTTGGAAGAGGATGAAGAGATGAACACAATGGTGGGCTTGCATGCTACAATCCTTGCCGTACGGCGGCGCTGGGAGGAGGAGAAGTGGTGGTGCGGTATCAGTGGAGTTGTAGAAAAGAAGAATGAGTCAAAAAAGAAAAGAAATGAGGGAGGAGGAGAGAAAAGGAAAAAAAAAGGAGAGAGAGTTGGGCCAGAGTCAAAAAGAAATCTGGGCACAGAAATAAAAGGTTCAAATTTATTTTAAAACCCAATATAAAAATACTTTAAAATAAAATACAACTTTAGAAAATCGTTAACACAAAACCAAGTGTCGGAAAAATATTCCGGGAACACTTCCGAGCTCGTGGCGACATGTACTATAATAACAACGTAATAAATTACGTTTTCGACACTTACCATAAATGTCAATTAATTATTCCTAATATGTCAGTAATCTAGATTAGAAATCTCAAGTATTACACGCATAGTCTGAAATATATATGTATATATGTGTATATATATGTATATATATATATATATATGAAAATGTACAGTACACCGTGAACACACTCCCTCCTGTTTCATAGGGCAACGTAATTAAGACTGCACGAATTAACTAAGAAACCATAAAAACCTAGAAAACTAGAGATCACAAATTTCTTAACTAGATATATAACGAAATCCGTTGTAATCCGCTCAAAAGTAACTAGAAAATAAGGCTTATGTTAGTATCAGCCAGCTTATTCTTAAAACAAGACAACCAACCTTAAGTCGGAATTGAACCCTTCGAAGAGGTTTCCACTAAGCTCACCATCTCTCAACTGTCTCCTTCATGTACTGGGCCAGAATAGTAGTCTCAAAAAATTAAACCCACAGCCTCGACCCAAAAGCCTCAACCCTAGCCCAGATTTGGAAGCCCAAACCAAGCCCATTGCAACCTTCTCGTTTTGTTGTTCCTTCCCGATCCCCAACAAGCTATTGTCGGCAATAGCGAATTGACCAACTGCAGCCAAATCGGCGCCCCTCTGACAAACATAAAAACCGTTGCCACAAGGATCGTCTACCGCCGATCCAAATAAGTG
Organism: Argentina anserina; assembly: GCF_933775445.1. Taxonomy (NCBI): domain Eukaryota; kingdom Viridiplantae; phylum Streptophyta; class Magnoliopsida; order Rosales; family Rosaceae; genus Argentina; species Argentina anserina. Next base: position 15,055,086 of record NC_065877.1, read on the forward strand.
TCAACCGCCATAACACTTAGAACCATTATCGTCGTCGAGCAAGAGATCTAAAATGACTTGTTGCCCACGAACCCAACCAGTGGTGCCGCCAAACATGACCATAACAACCTTCTTCCATGTGACCCGAATCGAAAAAAAAGGAACAAGAGAAAGAAGAGACAAAAACCTCCTCGGTGCTGGAATCCAGCCGCCTCTGCTGTTATCATCAACTTTTCCATCACCCCACTACAATCCCAAAAACCAAAGCCACCCAGAGAGAAGACGACTAGGGTTAGCAAGAGAAAGAGCACGAAAAGAAGGTGAGCCATCTTTTTAATATAGCTTTAGAATTGATAGCATAAGATACATAACAAAAAACTATTAAAAAATCCCATAAGTTAAAGAGAGGAGTAGAATTGAATAAGATCAAAATCATTATCATAGTGACTCAGATTTATTCTCCTCATTTCTTCGATCAAGATCAATCTCCATTATAGTTAGAATAATCAAAGTGGGAGATCCTTTTTCAATTCTTCTTCTATATTTCTCTTCTATATATATGTTCCCCATCCCTTTCACACCCTCAATATTGTTGAGAAACGTTAGGTTCTCTTCGCTATCAACCCAATATAGCTCTGTTTTTCTTCAGCTCTTCTCTTACCTGCTATACCCTCGGTGAGAGAAATTATAATAGAGATACCTTCACAGCCTTTCTTTCGTTTTCCTATAAAACCCTCATGCGCAATTGTGTGCATAACTCTGAGTTCTCTCCAGAAACATTCCCAAAGGAAATTAGTGGTAGTGAGTTCTTTCATCATGTTGTGAGATTTGATACCACCATAGTATTTCTTTTCCATATGCGTCGGACAGTTGTTTTGACGTAGAAGATATGTTATTGCTCGGTCTAGTTCCTTTTGGTTCTACATGACCGGGACACCATTTACAAACCCGAGTATAATCCAAATCCCTCCCAAACTTGTATTCTCTAATACAACACGACTCCCTGCTTATCCATGTTTATGGTAGCACCATGCATAATTTGTTCTTGACGGTTGATGTGGTCTCCAACATCATTAGACTGGTCCCTTTCAGTTCTACCGTCTCTTGGATCTTTAGCTCCGCCCTATATTTAATACCACAAAGTCAATTGTAATAAAACTCCTAGTTAAGGCATTAACACATGTCGTAACAGATGTGTTATTGCGTCGTCAAGTACCCCCTAATTCAGCATGGCCAAGACTTCTTCTACAAAGCTGAGCATAGAAGTGATTCCGTCCCCAGCCTTTGTCCTGCAATACACCCCAACTCCCTTGCTTTCAATGTCTAAATCTAAAACACCCTGAAGAATTTCCTCTTTAAGTCTGCGGTTGATGCGGTCTCCACCATCATCAGACGTGTCCATGTTCGTTCTTCCATCTCAAAAATTTAAGACGACCCAATATTATTAGGGCGATTGTTGGACTGTAAAATTTATGGCTTTGATAATGAGCTTTTTTGGTATATTGTTTTTCATATTCAAGAAAGCAAGAAACTTGATTTAAAAGCTCCAATGCAAGGAAAGAACGTTGTTGTTTGCCAGGGATATCGTTCATTTGCAATTCTCCTTGTATATAAGTGGTTACGTTCTTGTCATTGTTTTATCCATAACAAAAGAATTGAAGTTCTTTCCAAAATTGCTTAGTTTCGGAGAAAAAGTTACGGTATCCTCTTTAATATTTTATGCTTACCATAATATTAGCTGTGACTCTATTGTTATAGACTACAATAACGAAGCAACTTCATCATCATGAAATGTTCATTACACCCTTGAAACACAGTGTCTCATTGCTAAGATTGATATCCTTGATAGAATGCTTTTGTATCATCTAATTCATCCTTTTTTCGTTGATTATTCTCATGTTGGTTGACAACAAAGGTGTAGAACTATACATTGACTCCGGTGTACTACATCTCATCTAAGTTTGAAAATAAATATTAAATCATACTTATTTAGGTTATAAATTAAATATCTAAAACATACCCACATCAAATTTGTAAAGTTAGCCTATATATGATTCCAAGTTACTCGAAGTGGATTTTGAAGGTTCAGAGGGTTTATCGAGCTTATTATCCCATCCTGATGTTATGGGACTTACTCATAGAGTTCAGCCAACAGTTTCGCACCATCAGTTTCTCATTTGTTTTTTTTTTTTGGTCGATTGTAAAGTTATATTAGGGGGATCAAATACAACATTACAAGAGATACAAATTACCTCATCAAATAGAGGCGCATAGACCCTAACAAATAGAGCCATAAAGGCCCAGATAATAAGGCACACATGCCATCAAAGTATAAGGGAACATAGCCCAAGAACAAGTTGAGAACCCATAACTAAAAATAGAAAACCTCGAGAACTAGCAAGCAGCTGCCAAGTCTTCATCTTCTCAAATCTGCCGCCAGCACCACCTTTATGTCTTAGCCCAAAGAGGTGCAATCGCCATAGCACATTTTCGTCTCAATCCCTACCGGTTGGGACGCCTACAGGGCTTAAGAACTCCAAAGAAATACCAAGTAACCTAGCAGAGTGTGTTTGTAAAAGCAATCAAGTCACTCGATTTAATAGAATGAAAAATTCACCAATGGGCGAAAGTTCGTTTAAGGGTAGTGGAGAACAAAGCAAATATGGAACCATTGATGACCAATTCCATCCAAGAGGAGAAAGACAAATTAGGTGAATTTGATATTAGATCTGGAAAATATGAGAAGAAATTGTAGGGTTGTAGGTGTAGAAGATAGAAGAAGTGGAGATGTAATGAAAGTTGGGAGGGTAAGAGAATTCTCATCAGAGAAGGTCTGATGAGGAAATCATGAGTTGTGAAGGGAGAGGAGTGGTAGATGGGTTAAGAAGTTGGAAGAGATAGAGTAATGAGAAAATGGGTTTACAAAATAGAGGTTATGCGCAAGGGGTGGAAGGGATGAAGTGGGTGGGTGGGCAGGGTGGAGGGGATGATAGTGAGAATGGTGATGGTGGTAGGGGTTGACTTAGGTAGACTCTCAAAATAATGGTTGTGGTGGAGAAAATCTAGAGAGAAGGCATACATTCTCTATAAAAAATTGTTAATGTGGGGGTCTCATTATTATTAAGCTTCTCATTTGTTGTTTGCATGCAAATGACAGCTTGATTTGTGCCACTGCTAGTGTTCAGGAGGCGATCGACCTAAAATAGATCTTATTGTTGTATGAAGTAGCAATTGGTCAGAAAGTAAACTTTGATAAATCTGCTATCGCTTTTGGTCCTAGGGTAAACATAGAGTTGAAAGAAGAATTAGGGAGATTTTCATAATGTTTATCGTTTCATTTCCGGAAAAGCATTTAGGGCTTCCTACAATGGTGGGCAGAAGTAAGAAAGAGATGTTTCGAAAGCCCCAGGAAAGATTTGATTCTCAAGGTTGTGGCTTCTACTCGTTGGCTTGTTAACCATATGATAGGATTAGCCGTTTTAGAGTTTGTATCGTTCTTAGAAACACTATGTCCAATCCAAAGAGGTATAGGCAAAATTAGATCGACACATCATCATGGCCATAGTACGATAAATACCCTCGTTTTTGCCATTTAGGTCACTCTTATTAAATTCTTTGTTTTTGAAGACTTGTGCTATGAACATAATATTAATGAAGGATGATGTTATTAACACATAACACACCATTATTCTCAATTGAGGACACTTATTTATAATACTATAAAGGCAACACTAAAAAAATCATCAAAAAGTATTTTGCTCAAAAAATATTTTTTATCAATTAACACAATTACACAAAAAAATTATGTGTTAAAAACATCAAAACGAATAAGCCTAAAAAAGGTTTCTTAAAAAAATCATTTTCTATTATCTCAATTATAAAAAAGTCATCACATTTTTGAAAATTATAAAAAAAAAGTCATTCACTTAAATGTCTTAAATCGTTGCCCACTAATTTCACGAAATTTACATGAATACCACTACCCAAATTGTTTCTCCAAAACCAGAGATTGAACAGTGGATCACTGGATCTCTTCGTCGCCGATCACCTCATCTTCTTCAATATTTCCATCACCGCCCCTCCACTTCACCCACAACCTCGTCATCACCACCACCACAACCTTCACCCTCAGACAAGTCATATTGGAGAGCAAGTTCGATCAGGTTTCTCACTAACTTGGGCTTGGTTTCAATATATTAAGCTCTATGATCTGGTTTCTCACTGACCTGGACCCGTAGGCGCTTTGATCTCTCCGATTTCAACAAAGCTGTCGTTCGTAGGCGCTCCAATCTCTCCAACGACGATGACCATGGAAGTCTCCTTCATCGACGATCCAACCCGACTACCACCCAGAGCCCAGGGCCTTGATCTCAAACTCATCGCCGATGAAATGTCTCCATAACCGCTGCAATTGCTTCCACGGGATCAACGATGACAGCTTTGCCGATGACAATGTCCTTATCTGAGCGAGGTTGGCCTTGCAGTGTCGACGAGTCGTGAATGAAGATATTGACATGAGTGCCCAGAGTAGTTATTTGGGTGCCCAAGTTAGAATTTCTGTTTTCAATTTCAGTTTTCTACTCGTCACACCACCTATCACACTAGTTGTCACATAGCCAGTGTGCCAGATAATGTGACAGACATATAACTAGTGTGATAAGTAGTGTGGCTATGGATGTGACATCACATTAATATCGATATTTGGATCGTATGAGTTTATTTGAAAAGTTCAAGTCATTCTTCTTCTTCTTGACAGCGAGTGTGATAGGTAGTGTGACTAGAGGTGTGACAGCGGGTGTGACAATTAGTGTGACAACGAGTGTGACAGGTAGTGTGACAGCGGGTATGACATGAGGTGTGACAGTTAGTGTGACAGTGGTTGATGCAACAGTTGTGATAGCGGGTGTGACATGTAGTGTGACAGGAGGTGACAAGAGGTGTGATAGATAGTGCAACAACGGGTGTGACATGCCGAGAGAAAATGTCTAAATATGCGAAATGATATTAAAATTCAAAAGAGGTTGGTGTCAGTATGCTCAGAATGAAGTAAAAAACTAGAATTTAGGAGCTTTGAGCTCTGATTTCGCTAGAATAGCTTGTAGCACCACCATGGAGGGCGACAGCCCCTTGCGAGGGTTGTTGCACCTTGTTCGGTGGTCAGTTCAGAGTGGGTATGGTATCAAATAAAAGAGGGGAGATAGATCTTTCCAACGGTCCAACCACGCTCAAATTCATCGCCGGATGACAAAATTATGGTCGAAATTCGAAGAAAAAGGAAAAAAACAAAGATGAAGATGAATAGTTAGAGAAAGAGCAAAATTGTCCGTAAAATATTTTAAAAGTGACTATGTTCTAATTTTGTTAAAAGCTTGTTGATTATTTTCTAATTTCTAATAACTTGATATTATATTTTTATAATTAGAAAATAAGTGGTGATATTTTTTCTAATTTATGATGAAAAATTATATTATTTTATAATTTATAAAAAAACAAAAAATTAATGACAAATAAACTCTGTTTTGTTTATCTTTACCTAATAATTCGTACAATAAATTAACCGGTGCACCAGTCTTAGATAATCGTTTCCTAAATATTTTATTTGGGTATTGAAAAATTCGGATTCAAATCACAGATTGTTATGAACCGGCCCAAATGAGTGGTCCGTTCACAAAAGGATTTCCTCAATGGCTCAATCCTGCATCATTTTTCTCGCGGCGGGAAAAGAGTGAAAGCGCATCACGAATTGGCGGGAACAAATCGCAGCCCTAAACATTCCCATATAAATCCACTCTCCCAACTCTGGTCTTCCAACTTCAAATCCCCCAATGGGAAAGACAAAGCGAGCTAGGGTTTCCGAGCAGAACCAAGCACCGGAAGCCGCAGAAGACGACCGCCAAATGGACCCAGATCACACCGCCTCTTCTAGTAACGACAAGACTCTCTACCAGGTACTCAACAACTCTTCATTTCCTCTTTAAGCGACATCTGTGAGCCCTACTTTTGGAGGATTTTGGGGTTTTTTTTTTGAACTGTAGATTCTCGGCGTGGAGAGAAGCGCGTCTCAGCAGGAAATCAAGAAGGCCTATTACAAGCTGGCGTTGCGGCTCCATCCCGATAAGAATCCTGGCGATGAGGTTAGAGTCGGTCGATGAAGTTTGGGGGTTTTTGTTGTGGATTGTGACTGTTCTTGTGTTTTGGTATAGGAAGCTAAGGAGAAATTTCAGCAGCTACAGAAAGTGATCTCGATTCTCGGGGATGAGGAGAAACGAGCATTGTATGACCAGACTGGGTGCATCGACGACGATGTTAGTGGTTTCCATGGCTTTTATCTGCTTCTCAAATATCATCCAATGATAACATGCTATGTAAAAACGAATAGGATCATTGTTGTATTGTTTTTTCAAGTAGTGCTTATTTGGATGGTCTATTTTCATGAGCAGGACCTTGCCGGTGATGTTGCGCAGAATTTGCGTGAATATTTCCGAGCTATGTATAAGAAGGTCAGGATGTTTTGTTCCCTTCGGATATAACGTAATCTTCTTTATCTGTTTTGTATAGGTTTATGATATTATTTATGCGTCATTTATAGGTCACTGAAGCTGACATTGACGAGTTTGAAGCGAATTATAGGGGATCTGATTCTGAGAGGAAAGATTTGATTGAGCTCTACAGCCAGTGCAAGGGCAATATGAACAGGTAATAGCATTGTGTTTCATCTATTCCCCATTCGGATTCCATGTGAGGTGCTTACAGTTTCCCCTCTTGCAGACTCTTTTGTTCAATGCTTTGTTCAGATCCTAAGCTTGATTCTCACCGTTTCAAGGACATTCTTGATGAGGCCATAGCTTCAGGTGCGGATATCATTTACCTTCTGCTTTCAATGCAAATTTATCATTAGGAATTTCATTACTATTATTATATTGCTTAAATTTGGTGTTAATGCATAGAAGCACAGTTTCTAGTTGTGTGGTAAGAAATGAAAAAGAATACTAGGATTGCAAATGAAGGGTGGGAACTTGGTTATCTCAAATATAGGACAAAACATGTATCAACAAATTGATTTAGTTTTTTTTTTTTACCAAATCAATACGAGGTTATGTCAGGGGCGGATCCAAGGCATAGCTTGGGGGGGGGGGGCTTAAGCCCACCCAAAATTTTTGGGGTTTAAAAAAAAACTAGGTATATATAATTATTTTTGTGGTATTTATATTTATTCTCAGCCAAATTTTTCCTAATTCTACACCTCTGGCCTTTGTTATTTCCCACAACCATTCCTTCTTGACGCAGTGCACATCGTGTTCGTTATTGAATGTGAAGAGAGTGATATTCTCAACACCGTTTTGATTCTATTATGTCTTCTAGTTTCTGATTGATATATATATATATATATATATATTGTAAAATAATTTTATTCTTCTTAAATAATCAAAATTTCGTAAGTAAAAACTCTTTTAATTATCTTCCCTCTATCTATTGATTTTGAAATTGTAAGTACAAGTTATTGAGGTTCAATCTAATCAATTTGAAAAGAAAAAATTAGTGCGTTTTCTAATGTCTTTGGTTTTCATAATATTCTTTTATTTGCATTCACGCCTATTTTTAATTAAAAAACTCATTAACATTTACAGTTTACATGGTTGTAGCAGTAAAAAAAATTTTTGACTTCGGCCAAACTTAAAGCCCACCCCATGTCCAAATCCTGGATCCGCCACTGGGTTATGTACCTATTAAATCATTCTACAGTTAAGAAGTTTCAATACCTATTCTTCCTTTTGAGGAAAAAGAAAGAAAGAAACAAAAACCAAAAAGTTTATGTGATGCAACCACAAACTTATGTATCTTATGATATGTATTTGAGTCCAGAGATCGCCTGCAAACCGTGGCTGGTGATAAGCTACTTTCCATGATCAACCACTCATCCCTTTTCTGGCAATAGTTGATTATAATATGGGTCATGCTGATTGCTGGAGTCTTACTTTCTCTTCTTGAAGGCTCCGGGAAACAATGAATGGTTATTTATATGAGATCTTTGTGCATTGTTCTAATTAATTGCACCCCAACATGAGTTTGACTCCGTCATGAAATATGAACTTAATGTCCATCACTCCATCAAGTGGCATTTATCACTCTTAATATTTGGTTTCTCTTTTCTATCTTGATTTTATATAATTGATGTTTAAATTTATGGTTATTGTGCATGTCCAAACCATCACTGTTGGTTCTTTCAAATTATCTCAAATACATTGAAAGATGCATTTTGCAAATGTTCAATTTACTGCTGTACTGATTTGTGTGCTGAAGTGTCTTTCATTGCTCATTCACCCATTTCCACCATGCTTTCTTTTGCAGGAGAACTGAAATCAACCAAAGCGTACACAAAATGGGCAAAGAAAGTTTCTGAAACAAAACCTCCTACTAGTCCTTTAAAGAGGAAGAGCAAGTGAGTGATGTGCAACAAGTTTCTTTGGTTTCATATATATTTTCATCTCATCCAGAAATTAAAATTGCACACTTACATACAGGTCAAGTAAACAATCAGAGCCAGATTTGTATGCTATCATATCCCAGCGCAGGAATGAAAGGAAAGACCAGTTCGAGTCTATGTTCTCGAACCTAGTCTCTAAATATGGTGGGAGTAATGATGCTTCAGAACCCACAGAAGAAGAATTTGAGGCTACACAGAAAAAGCTTGAAAGTAAAAGGTCCTCCAGAAAATCAAAGCGCAAGTAAATTATTGATGATGTGCTCAAATTATTGTCTATCAGAACTTTAGTGTGTTATGATAGACAGTTTTAAATGCCTCCCTCATGTATGTGACTTTTCCGTAGGTTAATGGTTTTAGATGTTATTGTCCGATGCTGTACTTAGAAGTACGCATACGGGGAAAAACTTGCTGAAAAATATCTACTCCCTCTCGTTCTGTCCCTCTTTTGCCGTTTTGCCATTTGATTCTCAATATGCGATTTCAAAGTAGCTTTTTAGTGTTCTCATGGTATTGACGCTTTTGACTGCCCTCTTGTTTAGAGAAGGGACTAGAGGGTTAAATAGGCATGTCGTTTCATACAGCTTCAGGCCATATTAACATACTTCTGAGCTAGTTCAGGTATTGTGGCTGTTTACTTCAGAAAGTTTATTGGCTAATCTAGTGACGTTCATGAAGCTTCGTTTGGTACATGGGAGTTTCTGATGTTGGGTTGCTGAAGTGTCCTTCATCTTGATTGATTTCTTAACTGTGACCCTCATCAAACCACGTAGTAATAACTAGTTAAGTATATCAATTAGTGAGAGACTGCTACAGACTACTACTATTTGTCCTTAGCTATAAGCCTCTAAAATTAGTTGCATGATTGCATTAGTTAGGAGTGGTTACAACTAACTAAGATAATAGCTGCTGCTCTTCGATGTTGTTCCTCTGGTTTTTATGTTTTAATATGAACGTATTGCTGGTCATTAATGCCAAAATTGCTATCTCTACTCACTTCTGAAAGCTGTAATCACCCGAGCTGGTATGGGAGTAAAGGACTATGTACGTATTTTCATGACTGAAGGGTGTACCTCAAGGTTGTAATTGAGACTAATCACCCGTGCATTCCTTGATCATCATGGTACAACAATTTATGAAGGATAAAGAAGTTTCACGGTTTCAGTCATCAAGGGCTTCTGAGCTTGTAGTACAGTGTACACCCCACAATCCATTTGGTGCTTTCAAGGTTGTCGGGAAATTTACAGATATTATACCTTTTCACTAATCTACTTATTTACAGGTGAAAGAAACAGTTAATAAAGTGACAAAAGAGTGATCAGAAGTAGTTTATTATTATTAAAAAAAAAACTATCGTGAAACCTAGCCGCCTGCTAGGGCTTCACGACCAAAACCTCCAATCCTTCCCAGATCTACCGATCGTTCCTTCAGGAATGACTCATCTACAACATCTCTCTGGTGTGCTGAGATCCAGCCAAGCCGGCGCTGCAACCATGCGATTGGGGGCGGCTAGTCAAGAGGCTTTGCATGATCCCTATTTCTACTTAGTTGGGTGTCTCCTTGGCCCCAAATTCCCCGGCTTCAAGGTTACAATCCCGACGATATGGCGCATGCATAGAGGTTTTTCCATGCATGACGCCGGTGAGAGGTATGTGTTTCAGTTTTCCTCCAATGGTGATCGCATGCAAGCCCTAAATGGAGGTCCCTAGTTTTATCGGAACACTATGGTGGTTCTAAATGAGTATGATGGGGCTAGTCCAATGGAGAAAGTTAGGGGTGGACACAGGTCCATCCGGTTTGGTTTTGGACAAAACTCATAACTCAACCTAAATTTTAAATTCGATTCAGTTCGGTTCATTTTTTTATTTTAGAGACTGTGACCCACAACCCAACCCAATCCGTACGGTTCGGTTTTTTTTCCGGTTTTACCCGTATGTAAAATACGTAATATTATATATTAATTTTAAAAGTACAAAATTTAACATAAGATTAAAAACTAATGGTCTAATGATTATTTCATACCTAATTGACTTATGTCTCATCATTTAACCCGCGGATTCAAAAATCTCGCGGAGGCCCGCAAGCCCAATGAGCTTTTACCCGAAAACAATACTAATATGTCATAAGGGAAGACACATTACCAAAATGCGAACACCAAAAGCCGTTTGCATATATGAACTCACCTAATTTTTGTCACCGATTGTGTGCGGTCGGACAAAAAAAACCCATTTGGCAAATCACCGGTCAATGAGGATTTTAATATGTCAAAACACATTTTTTTGTTGACCATAGGTACGGACGGTTAATCAATATCCAAAACGGACGAAATTTTTACGTGTTCCCTAAATATATATACTGATCACATTTGCTGGTGTCGTTCGACCATATTTCGAACTGGAGTTATCGATCGCCAAAGTGTCCATTAATGTATCATAACCTTTATATTAGGTTTATAATAAAACTATCGCATTATGAAGCGACTATATGAAGGAAACTTCTCGGGATCAATCGATACTATCTGATATCATCGGTATATATATTTAGTGACCTTGTAAAAATTTCATCCAATTCAAACCTTGTTTGACCGTCGGAATTTACGGTAAACCGAAAACACAACTAATTTTTCCTAAGGGAGGATCCATTACAAAGATGCGAACACCAAAAACCGTTTGCATATCTGAAATCACCTAATTTTTGTTACCTATCATGCGCGGTCGCACTGAAGAAATCTATTTGGCAAAGCCCCGGTCAATGGGGTTTTATTATGTGAAAACGCATCTTTTTTGGTTGACCGTAGATACGAACGGTCAAACCATGTCTAAAACTGACGAAATTTTTACGGGGTCCCTAAATATATATACCGATCACATCTGCTGGTGTCGATCGACCCTATTTCGAATTAGAGTTGGCGATCGCCTAAGTGTCAACTAATGTATCATAACCTTTATATTAGGTTTAAAATAAAACTATTGCATTATGAAGCGACTATATAAAGGAAACTTCTAGGGATCGATCAACACTAGGCGATGTGATCGATATATATATTTAGTGACCCTATAAAAATTTCATCCAATTCGGACCTCATTTGATCGTCGGAATTTTCGGTAAATCGAAAACACCACTAATATGCCCTAAGGGATGACCTATTACAAAGATGCAAACGCCGAAAGCCATTTGCATATATGAAATCAACTAATTTTTGTTACCTATCGTGCACGGTCGCATTGAAAAATCTATTTGGCAAAGCCACGGTCAATGAAGTTTCAATATGTCAAAACGCCTCTTTTTTAGTTAACCGTTGGTACAAGCGGTCAAACCATGTCCAAAACGGACGAAATTTTTACGGGGTCCCTAAATATATATACCGATCACATCTGCTGGTGTTGATCGACCATATTTCGAATTAGAGTTGGCGATCGCCTAAGTGTCAACTAAGGTATTATAACCTTTATATTATGTTTAAAATAAAATTATCACATTATGAAGCGACTATATAAAGGAAACTTCTAAGGATCGATCGACACTAGCCGATGTAATCGATATATATATTTAGTGACCCTTTAAAATTTCATCCAATTCGGATCGCGTTTGACCATCGGAATTTTCGGTAAATCGAAAACACCACTAATATGCCCTAAGGGATGACCTATTACAAATATGCGAACGCCGAAAGCCGTTTGCATATCTGAAATCACCTAATTTTTGTTACCTATCGTGCGCGATCGCACTGAAGAAATCTATTTGGGAAAGCCCCGGTCTATAGGGTTTCAATATGTCAAAACGCCACTTTTTTGGTTGACCATAGGTACGGACGCTCAAATCATGTTCAAAACGGATGAAATTTTTACGGGGTCCCTAAATATATATATTTATCACATATATTGGTGTCGATCGAAAATATTTCGAAATTAGAATTTATTTGTGACTTTTTAAGGATGTTTTCTAATAATTATTTTATTGTTTCAAACCCTTAAATTAGAATATTATATATATTTTTTTAATACAAGCCCGCAAGGCCCGACCTGTAAAAGTTGGCGATCACCTAAGTGTCAACTAATGTCTCATGTGAGCCGTTATTGATACTTATTCGCTGAGAATATGAAACATTAATAGAATCATTGATTAGAGAATTCAATTTTTAGAGTGACGGTACAGATTGAAGCGACAGAAAATGGAGATCGAAGGAAGAGGGAGGAGGGAGGAGTTATATGGACTAGTTTTGCGGAATGAAATGAACTTTTACTATAGTGCTAAACTAAGGAGTGAGGATTTAGAAAGAGAGAGGGTCATAAGTTTTTTTTGTCTGAGATATGAGAGAGACCACACGATTGATTAAATCAATTAAGTTTATGTTGGCTTTAGTTTTACTTTTTTTTTAAATAATAAAAGTAAAAATATACCAAAACGATGACGTTGACCGTTGACTTCGGGTTTTTTGGGTCGGTTCGGTTTTGTTCGGTTTATGAGGGACTAAACCCAAAACCCAACCCAAACATAATCGGTTCGTTTTGGTTTTTTATTTTCGGTTCGGGTTTTTTAAGTTTTTAGTTTTTTCGGATTCAGTTTGGATTCAGATATGGTTTTTTTCGGGTTTCAGGTCTCCATGTCCACCCCTAGAGGAAGTACCCTTGTTCTTGTTGTAAACGTGGGTTCGTGTTTATGGTGTCCCTTTCAATCTCCGATTGGGGCGTGCGATTGGGGCTATTCTAAGGCATGTAGTGGTTCTAGATCATGTGGCCATCACTTGTAAGGAAGAAGACCATCGTATTCGTCTGGTTTTTGATGTTCGACGTCAGGTACGTACTTGGATGATTTATGATTTCTCTGAGACTGTATCTGTTGAGCTTGATTTGGTTTATGAGAAGATTTAAGGGTTTTGTCGAAGTTGTGGTTTGGTCATGCATGAGGCGGGAGGTTGTGATAACGTGTTGTTGTATGAGAAAACATATATTCTCAATTTGATAGTGGACTTTAATTTGGCTGATCTTTCTTTGTCGAACAAAGGGGAAACAATGGTTGTGCTGCCGACTCAAGTTGTGGCGCCGGTTGGTGAAGCTGGAGTTTCAAGTTCCGTTGTGGATCGGCCTAATTGTATGGTGGAGGATACCTCGGCTGCTAGGGTTTGCCCGTCAGATGGGGCTTCTCTAGTGGATAATCGTGCCCTAATGGTTCTGGAACCAGAGCCTATCTCTACTCCGGTGGTGTCTTTAAATCTGGTGGAGTCTCCTGCTAGGGGAGTCTCGGCCCTAGCAATGTTGCTCTCCTTTAGTTCAGGTGATTCATCCCGCTTTGGATTTCACTTTGCAGCTAAACCGGTGGTGAATCATCTGAAACGTAAGGCCACACTTGATCTTAAAAGCCCGTGGAAGAAATATATACAAAGCTCTTCACCTTCGAAGGGTGAGATGACTCTTTTGGTGCAACATAAGGACGGGAAACTGATCATCTGTCACACCTCAATTTTTTTTTGGTAAATATTTTTTTTAAGGTGTAATTCATACTCTATATATGGAATGAATTTCCACAACAGAATATGAAAAATAGTTGGAAAAGAAACTTAAATGACACAAACTAAAGGTAAACATGTTATTATTCAAGGTTCAAACATATTACAAGAATAGACTCATCAAAGTCTGTTTTTATTCTAGGAAACTAAAGGGCAAGCAAAACTCCACACAGCAAAACACTCTTGAACAATAACTTCAAACAACTTGTTCCTCACCTGCAAAATGTTATAAAGGGGTGAGCATATAAAGCTCAATAGGAGGCATACCTCTTCAAATTGATTTTAGCCATGACCAGTATATTGACATAATTTTTTCTACTTCACATAGTTCATATATTAGAAACACTAGGTCTACATGTCCCATACCATGTATTTTACCACTAGGGTGACTTAGAGTTTTCTTTTATATGAACTATTCCCTCTTCCCATAAACCCCTTTTGCTAGTCATCTTGTCCATTCCCCTTTCACCAATCCCGAATTACCCTTCACATATCCTATACTACTTGCGCAATATCTTGGGCATACATGGGATATAGTACCTGCTGAGGTTATGGACTCAACTACACAAAAGTTTGATCCTAACTTCTCTACATAAGTGCCTTAACCATAGCACCATCCCTTTGTACAATTCATTACATAGTAATATTAGTAGCACACATAATCAAATCAACAATAGGGTCAAAAACCAGCAGCAAAAACAACCAATTCAGACAAGAAAACCAAACAGCATATATAAACAATCATAGAGGATCCCCAATGTCCTCCTACCTTTGCTGATTTTCACCTCAGGTCTCAAGCTCCTAATAAAAGGGTAAAACCATAGAATCAATGTCATATGATTAAAGGATTACACTTATACAAAGTTTAACAAACAAACACAGCTTTTCTTTCCCCAAAAGTTGGTTTTTAAACAACACATAATCAATGTTTTAGTTTTCTGACCTTAATACAAAAACACTGAAACCTGTACCAAAATAATAGGATTTTGACCACAAATTCTTATAAACACTTGTAGCTAACACTCTAACAAAACTCTGAGACTTGGAATCACTTAAAAAAAATGTTTCCAGAATTAATTATGAATTTTCAAAGTTTAACTACAGTTTCAGGAATTTCTGACGAGTCTCTGTACAAGAAAACTGTTTGGCTAAAAACGAATCATTTAGACTGGGAAAATCATATAAGTGTCTTCATAACAATTTAACTAGACATCCTAAAGAAAATTTCAGAGTTGGAAACACATGCAAACGAATTTTCTATAATTAGTTATGGAATTTCGAATTCCAGGTACAGAATCAGTCTTCACATGTTCTAAATGAATAAATTTCTAGAGATCTAACAAACAAACTTGATCAACACAGAATTTATAAAACCAAAACCAATTCTAACTTTACAAAATCAATTCTAATCTAACATCTAAACAGAGATATCAAATTCTAAATGTAGAAAACTAAGAACATCAAAAATCTCAACTTAGCCCAACAATTTTGTAACAAATTGCAGTACCTATTCTCTTCCAATGCTCTCTATCTGGGTTAAACCTCTGAGAATCCTATCTTAAAAATGTAGAAACATACCCCTATTTATAGTATTTGGAAAGGGATAGAACTTGGAGCTTAAGAAAGGAATCAATGAAACTTATCTGAATTGTTCACCTGAAACCTTAGCCATTTTAGGTTCTAGACCTGCCACCTTCATACTTCTAGGGTTCCAGTTCTGCATAATAGCTTTGAGGAGTCATCTGCTGGAAAGCTTGCTCTCCACCCAGTTGACACCTCCTGCTTCCCCAAGTTTTTGGATAGAAATTGGTGGCTTAACCAAGGTCGGTGGCTAGGTTTTGGGATGAAGGAGAATCTGAAAAGGAAGAAAATGGGAAGAACATGATGAACAGAGGAGACAAAGTTTTGAGTTTGTGAAGAGAAGGTCGGGTGTTTTGATCGTTTCACTGAAATCATCTTATTTTCTACTTATTTTTGGCTGAACTGGGTTTGGGTCAGGTCATGGGTTTTAGACCAAACTTTGGGCTTCTCTTCTATTAATACCCAAAGCATAGAAATAACCCAAGACTTTAAAAAAAAATTTCAGCAAAATACATACTTATATATATAACACAACAAAATAAGTTTTTATATACTATATATATATATTTATATATATATTTTTTCTAGTTGTTACATCATCTCACCAACTAAGAAGAAGCTTGGCCATCCCAAGGGGAGTACAAACAAACCAAAGGACCCCACTGGCTGTTGAAGGACCTTGGAAAAGTGTTGTATAAGAAACTGGTTGCTGGGGACAAAGCCCAGGGAAAGGAAAGAATGTTGAGTCTGGCAAAGAAACTGTGATTGCTTCTCCAAGGGAGGCGCTGGTAGAGATGGGGACTATGTTGATGAAGGTGGTGCTTGATAACCCTCATGTCAACTTGGCTCAATTTGAGTCCGGTCACGGTGCTTGGGGGATATGATTGGACCCTTTATTTTTCTTTTATATCTTACTAAGTACTAAATCTATGCGCTATAAACTATTTCTAAAAGGTAGGTGCAATTTTGGCACTTCAAGTCTAGTTTGCTAGGTTTGGAGAGTCATAGGGATAGCTCTTATTGTCGGCCCTTTTAGGGTGTGTTATCTTTTTGTTGCTTGCTGAATAAAATCTTATATGACATCATACTCAAAAAGTGATCACAAGTAATTTTAACAGTATCTGCGTACCTTGATTTTTCTTCACTTTAGAGAAGCAGAAAAAATTAGTCTTTGAGCATGTTTAGTTTT
This sequence comes from Argentina anserina, assembly GCF_933775445.1. Classification (NCBI taxonomy): domain Eukaryota; kingdom Viridiplantae; phylum Streptophyta; class Magnoliopsida; order Rosales; family Rosaceae; genus Argentina; species Argentina anserina. The sequence goes on from NC_065877.1 coordinate 15,071,823, forward strand.
TACGAAAAAGAATAGTTGCACCAGACTCTCAATGAATTTCTCATTACCAAAACCTCAAAGTTTTATCTCGCTTTCAAATTTAGAGAGCGAGGTACCTCAAAGTTAAAACATATGAATTTAATAAATCAATTTGAAGTGAGTACATATAATTTATATATAAATTTAAAATATTTTTTAATACATATAGAGACAACTAATGAAAAAATGAAATTGCTAAATAAAATGATTTGTAAGCTAATTTGATTAAAATTTAACTAAAATATGAGTAGCATACTAACATTGCTAAATATGCTCTTATATGTTGCACCAATTCGAATATGTAAGTATATTAATCTTTACCAGAAACAAGTACACCTGTATAACACCATTTCTATGTCCCAACGCTCCATTTCTCAAGTATGTTAAAATGCATTTCTTAGCACTCCATATCGCTAATATTGTAAAGAGTTCATAATATGCATACATTTTAACTGTTGTTACTATATAATGAAAAGTTAAACAGAATTTCACAAACAAAACAGAAGGCTATAGAGTGTATGCAACAAGCAAAGAGTCAGAAATGTTGAAAATCAGATAGCATTAGGGGAGGTCACACATCTTGTAATTCCGCGACCAACAATCGAAGAGTGTTTCTTAAGAGCATTTGAAATGAAATGACTAAAATCTAGGTGAAAACATGATTAAAAGCAAAAAAAATTCTAATCATATTCCATAGTCCTTGCAACTATCTTATTATGCCGTAAGAGTTTATTTTGTTTGCATTGTTTACATTGCACGAAGATGTAATTTTCTTTTTCTTTTTAAAGGAATACACACAGATGTATCAAATGGACTAATTGTGTCACAAGGTTGAAAAGTGACGTCCTACCCTTATTTCTAAATGGATGATGATAACATTAGAAAAAAAATGTGGAGTAGGAAGGGTCCAAATTCTAGTTGGAAAATCAAAAGTGGACAAGCAAAAATTATTCAAAAAGCTAAGAAGAATAAAAAAAATAAAATAGAAATAGCTCGCACGAGTTGAGATTTAAAGTCTCTAACGACTCTGACATCATAACTAAGGCAGCTGGATGGAAAACATTCTCTCTGGGTGGCCTGCTGAGAAGGAAGAGGTACCTGATCTCTCCAACCTGAAAATGCAAGCAACCCTTTTCTTTCCCTCTCGAAGTCTTCACTGAACGCCTGTCACTTTAGCTCTCTCTCTCTCTCTCTCTCTCTCTCTCAATTTGGTAGACAATCACTTCCATTTCAAGTATTTTCTATTATATGCTTCTGTCCCTTCCCCATTTTCTCTTCTTCACTTTGAGGCTGCCCTTCCCCTCCTCAACTCTCTCTCTCTCTGCTTTTTTGGTAAGTCATCACACTCTTGATAACTGCTCCTTGTTGCTTTACTTTAGCGTTTTCATATCATTATTGTTCTGGAATGTGGACTCTAGCTTTTAACTCCTGTTGTTTCTCTCTTACCTAGAAGATCTCTCATTCTCTCTCTCTCTCTCTCTCTCTCTCTCTACTTGTCTCCAACAACCCAAGACTCATACTTTAAAGAGTTTCAGTTCCAAGTTGGGAGCTGTACAAAACTGGGTTGTGGTTTGTTTTGGTATTTTGCAAATCTTTCCCTTCTGGGTCTTTTTGTTTTGGGTCAATTTCTGCTACAGAAGTTTGGTTTTTGTTGTGTGGAAGTGGTTCCCTGGATTGAGTGGTGCCATGGAAGCTGTGTGGGCTTATTTCTGGGTTTTGAAGGTGTTAGGTGGCTATGGATACTGAGGAAGGTGAGATGAATTCAAAGATGGAGGTTTATGAAGTCATTGAGCAAATTGGGAGAGGGGCTTTTGGAGCCGCTTTTCTTGTTCTTCATAAGGAGCAGAGAAAGAAGTAAGATTGTTTTCTATAAATTCTTTTTTCTTTTAACAATTTTTGTTTGATTTGAAAGGGAATTTGTGTTTAGTTAAGCATGTAAGATAATTTTTCAGAATTTAGCAAGATGATTTTGTTTGTATCTTTTGCTATCCACTTTTACCAAATTCAGACATCAGGGAATGAATATTCACAAGGGGGTAGTTGAGAACTATACAGATAAGATCAGTGGTATCTAGCTCTTATTTGAGGATTTTGTTTTATTATTGATTGTTTCTATCTTTTACGTTTTTTCAATAGGTATGTGTTAAAGAAGATTCGTTTAACTAAGCAAACAGAGAAGTTCAAGCGTACAGCTCACCAAGAGGTTGCTTTCTTGACAACTGCTTTATCGTACATGAACTGTTTGTCATCTCTTATTTTCCTTTATAATGTTCCATATTTTCTACAAGTTCTGTTTCAAGTTAAATGCTGACCATTTTTGGTTTCTTTTTATTTCACATCTTATGTTGTCTGAGCATCACATAATCAAATACTTAAATACCTGTGCTAAGCAGTTGATGTTCCATGTATTGGCTGCTCTATACTCGGTATAAATACCATGATTTGGTTATTTAACGGCCTTCTGGGAAGAATGTACTTGAATCAATCTTCATACAAAGATAGCCACACAATCATGTGTTTCCACAGAGATTCAGATTTTGCATTTGCGTACAGAAGAACCAGTCTTAATATAAATATGTAGAGAATATGATCAGTCTTTGATCTTTCAGTTCACAATCCCATGGCCTTTTCTGTTTTAAATGCGCTTTAAGAAAAAAAGCTATGAAAGTGCATAATCTCACTAAAGGTATTCTTTCAAATTCTATGCAGATGGACTTGATAGCAAAGTTAAATCATCCATATATTGTGGAGTATAAAGATGCTTGGGTGGACAAGGTAAAAGCCTAATCTTTTATTTCTTTTATATCTAAAGTTACATTTAATTTATATATGGCTCAATGACATAAATTTGATCTCTAGCAACTTTAACTATATGACTTTGCAGGGAGACTGCGTATGCATTGTAACTGGCTATTGTGAAGGAGGTGACATGTAAGTATAGTGAAGCGTCAAACTATGTATATTTACTTTCAGTTCTTTTCTTATCAGTTTATAAACACTGTTTCTCTGCCTTTGCATCGAAGATGGACAGCTCAGAATACTTCCTAACTATATATATATATATATATAATTAAATAAATAGCGAACTATTACTTTATGTAATTTCAATTATATATATATAAGTCCACAATTTCAAATATATATATATTCACATAGAGGAAGGATCAAGAGAGGACATCCTTAATTTAAGAATTTAAGGATTTTTATCATTCTACACAAGTATATATAACTTAATTTGATGATTTCAACCATTTATCATCTAGATTCTCATGCAAGTTCGATGCCTACTAAAAACCAACTAATTCTTTAATGATTTGATTATTCAAAATTGTGCAAACAAATGTAGATTGTTCAATAAAATATAAGGAAAAATTGTGCTAATCAAATGATTAAACAATTTGCGTTTTGGCTAATTTTTCCTATGATTCATATGTATTTAAGTATGTAGTGCATGGTTGGTTTAAATTGTTGATTTACATGCTGGAAATGAAAACATCCTCACTTTTGGAGTTCAAGGATGTCCTCTCTTGATCCTCCCTCTCCATGCAGTGGCGTAGCCATAACTCGTATTTAGGAGAGTCAAATTTTATTAACTAAAAAATAAAATCGCTTTCTCATTCTCTAGCAATGAAACAATTGTAGTACAATTGTAGTAGTGATCGATTGTGTGTGTAATCTTTCTCGGGTTAGTATCGAATTGATTATTAAATTATGATGATAAAAAATTTTAAACTGAAGAGAATCCGATATATAGCAAATTTTGATCCATTTGCCTTATAAAATAATGAAAAATGGTAATGAAAACATATATAAGGTAAGGTAAGAAACCCATGGATTTGTATTATTAATTGGATTAAGCATATTTATCTACAGTATAGTGTAAATTCTATTTCTTTTCATTTTTGTTTAAAAGATATTTAAGGCTAATCAAGAATTTATCTACACTAAGGAGGGTCAAATGTATAATTCAATTCATAATTGCTCCATAGTTATTAAGATCCATTAAACATGATTCAAACATGAGATGGGTCAATTGACCCCTCGCCCTATACTAGCTATGCCCATGTCTCCACACACACACACACACATATATATATATATATATATATATATATATATTTTCTCATATGTGGACGTCCGCACAGTGCGGATTTGGCGATTCCGGTCACTGGCGATGTGCAATGACGGCGTGGATGGTGTTGTCAGTGCTCCCCCCACCCGGCGCTCATGTTTGTGCCAGCCAGAGCTACAGCGCCGGCCCATGGCGGCCGGAATCTCGAAATTTCCGCATAGTGCGTAACAGCTTGAAATTTCAAGATTCTGGCCGGCGTGGGCCAACGCTGTAGCTCCGGCTAGCACAAATAGGAGCGTGGCCAACATAATGCCTAAAGAGGCTACTCATATAATGCCTAAAGAATAAGACCACTTCTATGACATCAGATCTTTATCAATACCTTTTTATACTTTTTTTTTGGAAGATCTTTTATACCTAAGCAGTATAAGAAAGTCTAGCACAAGTCTTAGTTTGTTAACATGATCTATTGAATAGCAAGAACTCATTTGTCCAACAGGGCAGATATGGTAAAGAAGGGCAGAGGACAATTTTTTCCAGAAGAGGTAAATTGTGGGAACTAATTGACTTTGCTACTACACTTTATAGTACAGAAACCAACATCTCTGCGTTGTTAATATATACTTTCTATGCAGAAACTTTGCAAATGGCTTACTCAGTTGCTGCTAGCTATTGACTACTTGCACTCTAATCGTGTGATTCATAGAGATGTTAAGGTAATATACACTATAACATAGCAACCAACTATACCCAATATAGTTATTGTTTCACTGTAGAATTATTATGCATGTTACATTCTAATTAAAGTAAATGCATTAATTACAGTGTTCAAATATTTTCCTTACAAAGGATAATGGCATCCGACTCGGTACGTCTACTTACTGAAAAAAGAGAAGCAATGTTTTGCTGCACTAAGTTTGGCTTCCCCTTTCATGATGTAGTTGTGTATATTTTTGTGGACTTTAGGTGATTTTGGACTAGCCAAACTACTGAATACAGAAGATCTTGCTTCATCGGTATGAACTCTCACTTTGATGTTTGGTATTTCTTTGTCCTTATGTCTCTAAGGCTCCACCTACAGACCTCTCCTGAAACCCTACCACCAAAATCTTTGGCTTGCAAACTTCCAGATACTCTTATAGAGGTGATTCCTCAGTGTATCTGACTGAGCTCCTAGGACCATGTTTAGACTTACAAGCTACAACTACTGAGGTAAACTCTGATTATTAATTTTGAGTGCCTACATGTTCAACATAGGTTGTTGGAACTCCAAACTACATGTGTCCTGAGCTCCTTGCAGACATACCTTATGGCTATAAATCTGATATATGGTCACTTGGTAAGGCTACTTATTTGTTTATTGGACAGGGAGTCTATTATTTTATCTGGAAATAAAAATTTCTGTGTTGCCTCTATTTCTTTTTTCAGGGTGCTGTATGTTTGAGATTGCTGCACACCAACCTGCATTTAGAGCTCCTGTAAGTTTCAGCTTGACCGTTGGTTTTATTGGCTGCCAGTAATTAGATTAAACCTGTCTTTATTTGATACTTTTGAGTAAATAAATCCTTAGATAATGTAATTGAACAGGACATGGCTGCGCTCATCAATAAAATTAACCGATCCTCCATTTCTCCTCTTCCGATTGTGTATTCTTCCACACTGTGAGTAGTATTTCCATATTCATCAGATATCGTCATCTTACTACATTCTACACTGTTGTATTAATTTATATTGTATGGCTTCGACATTACAGGAAACAGATTATCAAGAGCATGCTCAGGAAGAGTCCCGAACATAGACCAACAGTGAGTTAGTTGACCCCAGACTTTCAGGGGATAAGTATTTTGTGGCTTTAATCTTTTCTGATACCACAAATTTATTGTTTTAGGCTGCAGAGTTATTAAGGCACCCACACTTACAACCTTACCTCCTTCAATGCCGCAATGCATCTTCTGTTTTTCTTCCTGTTTTTCCTGTAAACAACTTGAAAGATAGAACTACAAGGAAATCACCAACTAGCAAGCACATTGGTGGCAAAGACAACCGAGACAAAGAAGCTGCATCACCTAAGCAGTTGGAAAAGGTTCATCCATTTGAGACCAGAACTGACCTCATACACAGATATTCAATAAAGATTGCCAACCCTGTATTCACAACTAGTACTGAAGAAAAGCTTGAAACCAAGAGGGTTGATCCAACTAGCTGTACTGTGCAATCATCTAATGACACTATTGTTCCAAAAGATGGGCCAATTGATCCACAAGCGTCTATTTACAACGGAGATGAGCGATCTGACCCCATTATTGAGTTATCTAGCACCATTGATGGATCAAAACATGGACTGACTTATTCAGAAGCGTCTGTTTGCGATGGAGATAAGAGAACGGAGTGTGCTAGTCACACTAGCTGTAGTCTGGAATTATCTAATACCAGTGATGTCTCAAAAGATGGGCTAGCTGATTCAGAAGCATCTGTTTGTAATGCAGATAAGCAAGCTGATTTCATCAGTCCCCGAAAGGAAATTATCGTGTCCGACATTGAAACGGCATCAGAGAGTTCCCCAAATCTTAAGAATGAAGAACCAGATGAACCTGCCAATACAAATTCCAGACAATTGGAAGAGGTTGCTTGCAAGAATCTGAATTTTGAGCATGAAAAAACGCATAAAAACCAACAAGTTCTTCAAGGAGTTAGAACAGAAGGAGAAGGTGCTATAGAAGAAAATTGCAGGGAATTGACAGTGAACAGTTCTGGCTGCGCTAATAAAGTTGGTTCCCCCAATGATAATTGCTCCTCATCAGCTAATTCTGAGGTTGAACCTAGATATTGTTTACAAAAGGAAAGTTCTAATGTACGTACTGAAGGTGCTCAAATGAATTGCGTGTCACCCGAAAGGAACAATGATACTTCAGCACAGAGAGAAAAAGGTGAAGCGGGAAGAAAGGCAGGCCACAGTAATAGCTCCGTGAAGATAGAGAAAGAGGATGCTCACATGAGTAATCAGGCACTCAGGGATGTATCGTTACTGAGTACACTAACTGCAATAGGTGGTGATGAATCGAAGAGTGAGTGGGAAAATCCGACACAGCAAAGAGCCGATGCCTTGGAGTCTCTGCTTGAGCTATGTGCACGGCTACTAAAGCAGGACAAACTTGAAGAGCTTGCTGGGGTACTAAGACCATTTGGAGAAGATGCCGTCTCATCTAGAGAAACTGCTATCTGGTTGACAAAGAGTCTCATGTCTGCACAGAAAGATAATGGAGGATCCTAATTTTTGATGGATAACTCGGCCATAAATTATGCAAGACTGAGTGAGATCTGTTTTTATCATCTCGGCATTAATCATTTCATTTGTAAAAAGCGTGGTTTCATTATTTAACATAAAACTCTGAGATATAAAGATTGGAGCTTGTAACAGAACACTGGCACTAGCTAGTAGAAAATGTAATGTATTATTTCAATTTCTACTTGTATAATGTGGACATAAACTCCTAGGGTATTACATTTGTTCTTCTACATTAAGTTTCGGCCATGGAACAAAGAGTTGAACGAACCCAGGAAACACGAGCTTCTATAACTAGCTTATGTTAGTTATGTATAACTGACGTATGTTCAACCCCCTGGATTGGTATACAGACCCTTCTTCTCCTGGGAATCCCATCTTCTCAATATATTTGTACCGCTCATAGTCTTCATGTTATTTTCATAAAACCTCATACTCTCCTTACTGCAAATAGTAGGCAAAGAAGGACAGAAGGAAGGCACCAGCGACGGGCATGGTAGTCGAAGCGCTTCCTGGTGCCGGGGCAGGGGCATGAGTTTCTGAAGCTTTAGGGCTGGTAGCTGATCCCTTGGGACTGGCAGCCCCCAAGACGGTGGTCTCCTTGGCCAAGGCGACACTGACCAAAGCAGCAACGACGATGAGGGCAAGGCAGAGCTTCTTTATGTTCATGGTGATAATAATGAGGTGAAAATGAGAACAACTCAATAATTTTCTCCTTTTTATTACTGCAGGGCTGAGGGTTGGGAAGGAATGGAGGATGTAACTTATAGCGAAGTTGTTCGTTTAATTTAGAAAGAAACAGTTTTAGTTAGTTAATAATAGATTCTCGTGTGTATTTGCATGAGTGGTCGGAAACAAATCTACGTCAATTTTTGCCCTTTTTTTGGTTTTTTCTTTTCAAAGCTTCAATTATACTTCGTATTCAAAATTTTCTGGTTTGGTGCATGGTCTGTATTACTTTATGTTAATTTTCCCACGATATGATGAGTAAAATATGTCCAAGGGATGAAAGGGTTGCCTGAAATTGTAAAGATGGATTTTAATAATGCAGATTATACCATCTTTTGAAATGGTTTTAAGCAACATCTTAGCCTTCTTACTTCTTGGTACGACTTTCACTTTAGACTAAGGACTACAATATCTATAATTTTCTCGATATTTTTGCAAAAGTTTCTATTTTTTTGCATATGGATATATCTGTTACATACCAAACATTTTTCGATGGAAATTTTTTAAAATTTCCCGATATTTTCCGATATATCCGGAAACTTTCGAAATTTGCAGATATTTTCATAATATTATCACGTGTCAGACTAATTTCAAATAAAATAAAAAATCACTAGTTATGAGAATCAAACCTCCGATTCATTCTTTTGCAAGCACAAAGTTATAGTGAACTCTACTACACCAACTTATTGATATATGACTCTTTTTATTATATATTGCATTTCATTTCTCAACATTCACCTAAAATTGAAATAAAATCGAACTAGTTGTTGAGGGGAATCAAATCTCTTTGGTCTAGGAGGAAGCAATGATGGACCTTACCCTTATGGGGGAAATTCAACATTCCTTATCCACCATATTAATTCTCTAATGAGATGCAATCAGGTGAAAATATATGGACAAAATCTTCACAAAGCTATGGTTATGGTCAAAGTCGAAAAATACTTGATCCGAACGGGAACTACCAGTACCACAACCCACAGTCAATCACTCACGACCCCTATAGTTGACATATAAGTCAGTATATGTAAAATTATAAAGAGAATATATCATTTAATGATCATTTTTCACAATATACTCAGGGTTTTACTCAAGTACATGAAGATAGTGAACATTTTGTACCTCATAGATCTTTTATGTGGTTCTAAATCACTTATGTAATTTCATGTTTAATGTATCATATGTAAATAAGGCGTGATGACCTAACCTCCATTTGTATATATATATATATATAAAGTAAATTTTTAATAATGCTCGACGATTATTTCACCTCAAATTACTATAACTCATTGTAAACTAATAGTTATATAATAATTTTTATGACATATAGTAGATAATTAATCAAATAAATATTTCTCAAAGTTTCATTCAAACTTTCCATGTTTTTATATAAATTTTCATCATTTTACTGAATTATTTTTTTAAAATTGAAATTTCTATCGAAATTTCCAATTTTCGGATCTTCGATATTTTCGTTCTCGTCAAAATTTTAGTCCTTGCTTTATACATCTAGAAAAATTTGCCAAACAAAACCGAAGTGTACTCTGTAGCTGAAGTGATCGAGACTTGCAGTATATGTTAGGCAATTTTTGGCACATAATTAAAACTTTATGTATCAATAAATTATTTCATTTATCTGAGTTTCATGTCCGAAAATATTTCTTTTGGCACATAATTAAAACTTTATGTATCAATAAATTATTTCATTTATCTGAGTTTCATGTCCGAAAATATTTCTATTTACTTCATTGTGCAAATAGTTTTTTTACCAAGCTTGATTGAAAATCGTTTTTTTTGTTTGTTTTGAAAAGTCGGTTTTCAATCCCTTTCAAAGTTTCGCAATATTCTCAAGCTACTGATCGAAGAAAACACTTGAATCAGTAATTAGAGAGGATAATCTAGTGCTTGCAAATGGAATATTGCGCCGTTACGTATAATGTATTATAAGCTAGTACTATATATATATATATATATAGTCCCTATCCAGAGTGAAGCTTCAATTTGGAATTAGAGAGTGAAGTTCCAATTTTGGCACACTTTTCGGTCAAATGTTTTCACCATAAGCGATTCAATATTTAGGTATACTATTCAAGATCATCTCTACAAAGTTTCATCCAATTTGACAATGGTTTGAGCTTTCAAAATTGAGATTTACACGAACGGTTCACGTTGAACAGTTTTAATTCACTCATTGATTTGATCTAATTTCAATACCTTAACGATGTCAGAATTAGATAAAATTTTGTAGAGATGATCTTGAATAGTATACCTAAATATTGAATCACTTATGGTGAAAAAAATTGACCAAAAAGTGTGCCAAAATTGGAACTTCACTCTGTAATTTCAGAATGAAGCTTCACTCTAGATAAGGACTGTATATATATATACACAAAAACGATTGAGAGGGGATGTCTGCATAGCCCTTAAAGTGCGGACCACGATGGCCGGAATCTGCAAATTTCACAAAAACTTCAAAATTTACAAATTTCGGCCACCGTGGACCGACACTGACATGAGCGCCAAGAGGGGGAGTACGGCTGGCACTATCCACGCCATCATTGCGCGTTGCCGGTCGCCGACGTCCACACTTTAAGGGCTGCTGTTCTATGGTGGTTGGATGCTAGGATTTAGGCGTGGGTGGTCGGTGGAGCATTGCCGTGTTCCGACGGCGTACGATGAGACTATTGCACCGTTCGCAGGTTCTTGGGTACCCATTTGGGTGGGTGGCCTGAGTAATTCTCTTTGGGCCATCTCCTCTTAGGGGCCCAACTCTGTGGGGTGGTGGAGTTTGGTCGTTTTGGGCCTTGTTGGAGCATAAGCTTTGAGGCCCATTCATTATTGGGTCCGGATCTAGGACACTGGAGGACAATCTCTGCATACTGGTTACTTCGCTTATCGGAGATGCTTCTCTTGAGGGTGGCTCCTCAAGATGCTTCGATAGCGCTCTCGACGTAGTCGAAATCAGTGAGCCTCGTCTCACAGTTTTCTGATTTTTTTCTTAGATTCTAAGTTTAGGGTTTACAACATTGAGATTCCTAGATTTTGTTTTGGTTTATTTTATATGGTTTCATTAGTTTGACAAAACTCTAATATGGGTGGATCATGTTTATGTTGTACTCCTACATATTCTATTAATGACAAATCGTCGTTGATTTTTTTTTAAAAAACTAAGCCTTATTAAATGGAAGAAATGAGAATCAATGCGGGAATTTACGGTTACATGCACTGGTATATTAGTGATTAATTAAACTAGCTAGCTCCATGCACTAGTAGCTTAGGTTGAGGATATAAGTACACTATTATTAATGTAATGAATTAAATTCACCATCAGTCCCTCAAAATTTGGTGCGAAATCTAATTTGCTCAACACTCTGACTCAAAGCTAATAATGAAATAAAAATTCATCAACAAACTTGTCCTCTAGTTTGTCTTCTTTCTTTTCTCAGGTTATACATTAAACATTCTTAGAAAATGATAAAAGAAAATTTATTTGGGAATTCTAGTTGCACCTCTCAAATTTCTATTCATACCTCTCTTAAGTTTTGTAAAAGTTTATTTCCAAGTTTACCCATTCACAATTAAGGATTTGTTTTTTAAAAGAAACTTCTGCAACAAATCCGTATTAGATCATATTCCCATCACATTCTTCTATGTTCTAGGTTCTCTTTTTCTCATCGTACACCTCTTCTAGCTGGTTGTGAATACATTGAGAAGGATATGAAAGTCCTTCAAGCCCAAGGAACTAATTAACCCTTAACTTCCTCATTTCTATTTACAGAATCCTCAAAGTTCTGAAGCATTCATATGATAAACCAGACCATATATTTGAGCTAGCGAGCATGTAGCAATTGAATCATTAACAAGAACAACATGTACTATTGGTATTAGAAATTATTTTTTGTTACAGTCTTGGGTTCAAGTGCTGAACAACAATGAAGTGTGGAGCTATAATCAAATCTATGACTTTATTAAACTGAAAGAACTCTAGTCATGACATGTTTATCTCTCTATTGGGAAAAATTGTTAGGGAGAATTTAATTATAAAACTGGGTGGGTTGAACAAATGATATGAATTGTGAAATAATGAAAGAGTTTGAGAGAGATCTAGTACGGGGCATACGGAGTAGAATATTGAAATAGGGTGAAATTAGAAATTTGTTTTTAAAAAAATTGAGAGGTCTAAATAGTAATTTAAGAGGTGCAACTAGAATCATCCAATTTGGTGTAAGGAGACGATTAAAAATCAATTAAGTACATAAATGATGATAAAAATTATGCATAATCAAAATTCAAAACTTATTTCTCTACTCTCGGAACTCCGGCCTTTTTTCCAAGAATTTCTAATTCTGAATCTCTTATTCCTAGCATGAATCTCTTATTTCCTAGCCTTCATGGAGCTTAGCTTACTGCATGTAATAGGCAAAGAAAGACACAAGGAAGGTGCTGAAGAATGACTCAGCAATGGACAAGGAAGTGGGGGCGGCACCCGATTTATGATGGCTAGGGGCTTCGGCTTCCGCTCCAGCCTTAGGAGCACCGGCGGGAGCGGCTGCTGGAGTCTTGGCGCTGCCCTTGGAGGACGCCACTGGTGGCATAGCCTTGCCTGACTCCTTTGCAGTCACGATGAGGCTCATTAAGGTTGCAATGACAAGGATTGCGACGGTGATCTTCTTCATGTCCATAATGATCGAAGTGATGATAAGCTGCTTTAGACAGTTTAGAGAATAGAGATGAATACGAGAACAGCGTACTTCTTATTCTGCTTGAGTGTTATTTTGCAGGTCTGAGGATTACTAGGAACTCAGACACATTTATAGGGAGTAGTTTCCGTCATAATTAGAAAGAAACACTACCCTTCAGTTGTTAGTTAGAATTATTCTTACGTGTTTGGCTATTCATGGTATGATGAATTCTTCAACACTGTACCCCATATGAGTGCTGCGAAACAATCGCAAATGAATCTTCTTTTTTTCTCGTATTTATGTTCTTTTGTTTATTTTCATTCTTCATTCTTAGCTCTTTGCATTATTTTATTGTTGTAAATAAAAGAGAAAAATTTCTTGTGATTTGATAATGTGTCGATAACATGTCAAAGAGTTGAATCTATAACACTTAACACGGGTTTTTAACCTTAAGTTATTCAAAGAGCTAGGGCAGTCAAATATAGAGTGGAAGTACTTTCTCCCAATCAAAGAGCACCAGACCAGGGATAACCCTCTACCGCAAAAAAACACGAGGCCAGGAAGACCGGTGCTGGTAAGAGAACCCGGTCAATGTCTTCGCTTTCGTCGGAGATGACAATGACCTCAACAGAGTTGTTGTCAACTAGTTTGGTTCAATTTTTCAGACAAACTGGCGGAGAAACAATTTAAACAAATATTGGTACGTACTTGGGTGCAACACTTCGTAAGTGCATGTGGGAGTTTAAAAATCATAATCTTAGATGTTTCCTTCAATATATAGAGTTTTTTTTTCTTAGACGCCACCTTATGTGGGGGTTATAATTATTTAGCCATAATATAACACTACTACATAAAACTATTCAATGACACTCGAAAAACGTCATGAAAAAGTTGAAGTGTCATCCGCTTTGTCGTTGATACTAGAGTGATGGAAAGTAAGAGGATATAACGACGTTCAATAAACGTCATAAATACTCTTTTAACAACGTTTTAAAACCGTCATAATATACAGTAACAACGTTTATAAAATGTCATAATAATACCTATCAATGACTTTTTCTATCGTTATGATAAAAAGTTTCATGATGTTTCTCAGGTGTTATGATGTGTAGCTGTCATATTATGTTTCTATGACGTTTATGAAATTACTTGTGATACTTACAATGACATTTATCCATCGTCATGCTACATTTTTATGTCATTTAAAACCATCATAAAAGTTTGCTCAATGTCTTTTACAAACAGTCATAGAAAAACTGGAATTCCATAAAATAAATAAATCAGTTAAAAATAACTGAATTCAAATGACATTAAAGCTAATGTCATGAGTACATCATCTTGAACCGTATTAACACAAAAGCAAGAGTACATAGCTATATATCCAGTAGTGCCATGAAAGAAGACAAAAATGATATTACGGCTAAAGGCCATGAAAGAAGACAAAAATGATATTACGGCTGCCAAACTGGTAACTGGTAAGCATTGTCCATGACCAGTATTTATATATGATTTGGATGAGGAGGTACATCATGTGATTAATCTAATTGTTGCTTTCCTTTAAGGGTGAGATATAAGCTGAACTTGAGAAGCAGCCACCCACTGAAGGGCATGTCCCTGTAAAGTGGGATGCATTGAGTCAAGTTCTTGGCAAGGAGAAACCTGGTTGTGTTACACCTTCAAGGGTAGATGCTCAAATAGAAAGCAGCAGCTGGAAAAAAAATTAGAGGATAAAATTATGGCTAGTGATGAGCGTATGGCGATTCTTGAGGATATGATTTATCACTTGGTAAGTATAATGTTTGACACTATTTTTTAGATGAATTATCGTACATGTTTGCACACTAAAATATTGTAATTTTTGGTGAATAAATGGGTGGTAATGTTGAAGGTAATGGGTGTGGTGCTCTAAGTGATGGTGGAAGCAAACACGCACAATTTACTCATGTAACTCCACAAGTTACTGTCCCATATATTATGCATTCTATTAATTATGTACTTAGAAACTAAGTTACTTAGAATAATAAAGCTTTTGATGGTGCACACATTCTTGTAAATTGGTACAAGTATTGATCAACTTGACTGTAATATTACAAGGATGAACCTGAAATTAGAGAAAAAAGAACTCATCATAACCCTCAAACTGCACATTCTAAGGTATATCAACTGTTTACACATATGTTCATATATTGTATATGTGAGTTTATACAATATTGATACTAGTGGGTGGTAATTGCTTTTTGATTTTTATGTTATCCTTGTGTTGTCAATACAAGGATCCACCTTTTGTGTTAATGATCGATGTGAGCTACTTGATTGGGAGGGTACAGATGAAGTGGTGGGTAGAGGGAGAATATCCACAGTTGACCCAGCCACAAAAATGCATGGCTATATGTTTGGACCTGACTGTTAAAGAATTAAGGTTGAGGAAGCTGTCAAACCTAGAGCTGAATTCTATCGTTACCAACCTGGGTTTTCTGCTATGCAAGATGTTGTTGGAAGTACCATTGTTTGGCCGGTTAAGTACATTTTCCATCACCAATAAGCATTTGGCGATTATCAATATCATTCGGGAGCGATGATCCGACTGCAGGCGGGCACCCATCACATGCTCCTCGGTATTGATATGTCGTCGGGTACGCGAGAGTGTTTTAGGAGCCATACCAGATGGCTTGGTCCTCTAGGGAGTATTGTGATGATACTTCGATGATTCATCTCATTCTGAAATCTCATGTTAATATCTATTGAATCTATTTGATTGAATTCGAGATTTCACAAGTATTGACTAAGCGTTTCGTTGTTTGAAGGTGATGAACTCAGATAAGGGCCGAGGACAGGGCCGAGGACGGGCGAGAGGCCGAGGTCGAGGTAGGGCCGCATGCCGAGTCCGCAACGTGGAGAACCTGTATGAGGAGGCTGCTCCACAGGAAGAACATGTTGAGCCTGCTACCGCGGTTAGAGATGATGGTCGAGTGTTGAAGCTGATTAAGGACATCAGTGCACTGTCAGCGCCGACCTTTCATGGGGGAATTGATCATATGGTAGCTGACCATTAGATCGAGGGTATGGAGACTTATTTTGAGATGATTGAGTGCACAGAGATTGAGAAGAGAAAGATAGCTACATTCTTTCTAAAAGGTGATGCGCTAGACTGGTGGAAGAGCATGAGACAGACAGTGGATGTGTCTACATTCACATGGGGAGGTTTCACTACCATTTTCCGTGAGAAGTATTTTCCACCCTCTGTACAGGAGGACTTAGAGCTGGAGTTTCTGGCACTGGTACATGGAGACATGACTGTTAGAGAGTATGATGCTCGATTTTCGCAGCTGTACCGATATGTCAGGCCTATGGGTGCGATCTCTTTAGCTCAGAAGTATCTACGAAGGCTGAAACAGGAGTACAAGACCATGATATCAGTCCTTTGCCTGAATACTAAGGAGTTGATATTTGAGAGTGCCATGAGCTTGGAGCAAGCAAATAAGACACAAGCAGGAGATGTGGGAAGTAGAGATGCAAAGGGAAAAGGCAAGGCAATCTGCACATATAGCGAGCACTCAGGACCGACGGGTAGGTCATGGAAGAGGCCAAGACCCCACTATCAGGTCCCAGCAAGGGCGACACCCCTAGCTATCAGGGCTGCACCATTCAGACCATTGGTAGCGGTGAGGTGTTATGGCTGCAACGAGATGGGACATTACGCCTCAGCATGTCCGAAACCGAAGAGAGCAGGCTGCCACCGGTGTGGGCAAGTCGGACACATAGCTACAGATTGTACCCGACCACTTCAGGGTAGGCAGGAACGGCCGCAGAGACAGCTACCAGCGGGCCAAGCTAGAGTGTTCGCAGTGGGTCAGCGAGACACAGGAGTGGAAGGTACATTATCACTGTTTGACTACTTTGCTAGAGTACTGTTTGATACGGGAGCATCGCATTCATTTATTGCTAGTTCGGTAGTAGAGATGCTAGGATTGATTCCTACACCTCTCCGGGACGCCTTATGTGTCACTTCACCCCTTGGAGTGTCCCTTGAGTTAGAGACAATCTGCAAAGCTTGTCCGATTTTGATTGGAAGTAGAGAGTTCTCTGCTTCGTTGATTGTGATTCCGGACCACACTTATGATGTGATCTTGGGGATTGATTGGTTGAGACCACAGCATGCTGTGATTGATTGTTTTGACATGGTGGTGTCATTTCATATACCTGGGGAGCCAATGTTTCGTTATCGTTGCCTTAAGTCAGATAACGCCATGAGATCAGGAGTTTTAGCTCACGTGGAGTCGGTGGATCAGAAAGTGACTATTGCAGACATTGTGGTAGTATCTGAGTTTGGTGAAGTGTTCCAAGAGATACCGGGACTACCTCCTCGAAGAGTGGTAGATTTCTGTATTGATGTAGTACCTGGTACAACACCTGTGTCAAAGGCGCCCTATAGAATGGGGCAGAATGAACTGAAGGAGTTGAAGGTGCAGATCTATTGGACCAAGGGTTCATTAGACCAAGCGTTTCACCTTGGAGAGCACCTGTTTTGTTCGTGAAGAAGAAAGATGGTTCTCTGCGGTTATGTGTGGACTACAGAGAGCTGAACAAGGTGACCATCAAGAATAGATTAAGGATACCCAGGATTGATGACTTGTTCGATCAGCTCAAGGGTGCTACGGTGTTCTCTAAGATTGACTTGAGATCCGGTTATCATCAGATCAGAGTGAAGGAAAAAGATATATCGAAGACAGCCTTCAGGACCCGGTATGGACATTATGAGTTCGTTGTCATGCCATTTGGTCTAACGAATGCACCAGCTGTCTTTATGAGCTTGATGAACCAAGTCTTTAGCCCGTACTTGGATGAGTTTGTTGTGGTGTTTGTGGATGACATTCTGATATACTCCAAGACACAAGAAGAACATGTGGTGCATCTGAGAACAGTGTTACAGACCTTGAAGGAGGCGCGACTGTATGCTAAGCTAGAGAAGTGTGAGTTCTGGAAGGAAGAGGTCAAATTCCTTGGTCATGTTGTCTCCAAAGATGGAGTACTAGTGGACCCGTCAAAGGTAGAGGCAGTAAAGAATTGGAGTCGTCCAAAGAACCCTACAGAGATTCGTAGTTTCCTCGGTTTGGCAGGTTACTACAGAAGGTTTATCGAGGGGTTTTCTAGTATTGCATCCTCATTGACCAAGTTGACCAAGAAAGATACTCCTTTCGTGTGGACGGATGCATGTGAGGAAGCATTCAGCAAACTAAAGACCAGCTTGACCACAGCCCCAGTGTTGACGATCCCTTCAAGTGGTGGTGGCTATGTCATTTACAGTGATGCTTCGCTCCAAGGTTTGGGTTGTGTGTTGATGCAGCATAGAGGAGTTGTTGCTTATGGCTCGAGACAGTTGAAGATTCATGAGAAGAATTATTCGACACACGACCTAGAGCTTGCAACAGTTGTGTTTGCCCTGAAGATTTGGAGACATTACTTGTATGGTGAGAAGTTTCAACTCTTTTCAGATCATAAGAGTTTGAAGTACTTGTTCTCACAGAAGGAGCTGAATATGAGGTAGAGGAGATGGATAGAACTCCTCAAGGACTATGACTTCACGTTAGAGTACCACTCGGGGAAGGCAAATGTGGTGGCCGATGCCTTGAGCAGGAAACCGAGAGGTGTCGTGGCTTCACTTATGGTCCAGGAATGGTTCATGCTCGAAATTGCATCGGAGTTTGATTTGGTACCATCGGGAGGAGAACCAAGGGTCTTCCTTGGTAGTGTCACGGTACAACCCACATTGATCACGAGGATCATACAGGGTCAGGCACATGATAGACTCTCACAAGCTAAGTTGACAGATCTTGTAGTTGATACGCTTGATGAGTGCCCTTCTGAGTGGAGAGTTGGACCCGATGGAGGGTTGAGGTTTGGGGCAAGATTGTGTGTTCCAGATTGTGATGATCTTCGGGAGGAGGTCCTTCGTACGGCACATCGATCACGTTATACCGTTCATCCAGGGAACACCAAGATGTACAATGACTTATGCAGGCAATTCTGGTGGAACGGTATGAAGAAAGATGTAGCGGAGTTTGTATCAAAGTGCCGTACATGTCAGCAAGTGAAAGCAGAATATCAACGACCAGCTGGCATGTTGAAACCACTGACTATCCCTATTTGGAAGTGGGAGCAGATATCTATGGATTTTGTGACCGGATTGCCTAGATCGAAGAAGGGTCACGATGTCATATGGGTGATTGTCGATCGGTTGACGAAGTCGGCTCACTTTCTTCCAGTGTCGATGAAGTACTCCGTGGACGTGCTTGGGAAACTATATGTGGATGAGGTAGTGAGACTTCATGGTGCTCCAGTTTCTATTGTTTCTGATCGAGATGCACGTTTCACTTCGAAGTTCTGGGGTGGTTTGCAGAAGGCGATGGGCACTACCCTGGATATTAGTACAACTTTTCACCCTCAGACGGATGGACAGACGGAAAGGGTGAATCAGGTGATGGAGGACATGTTGAGAGCATGTGTGCTGGATTTCAAAGGTAGCTGGGAAGATCATTTGAGATTGATTGAGTTTGCCTACAACAACAGCTACCATTCTAGCATTGGCATGGCACCTTATGAGGCACTTTATGGTAGACCATGTCGATCTCCGATCTGTTGGGCCGAAGTTGGTGATGAGGCACTGATGGGTCCAGAGGTGGTTCAGGAAACCACGGAGAAGATTTCGATCATTCGGGATAGAATCCGGACCGCTCAGAGCAGACAGAAGAGCTATGCGGACTAGAAGAGGAGACATGTGGAATTTGAGATCGGTGATCATGTGTTCTTGAAAGTTTCACCTATGAGGGGTGTAGTGAGATTCGGCAAGAAGGGAAAGTTGGCACCGAGGTACGTCGGGCCCTTTGAAATACTTGAGAAGGTGGGCGAACTTGCTTATCGACTAGCCTTGCCTACTAGCATGTCGGGCGTTCACAACGTCTTCCACATTTCCATGCTGAGGAAGTATATACCAGATGAGTCACATGTGATCGATCATAGCACCATTGAAGTGAAAGAAAATGCCACTTTTGTTGTTGAGCCGGTTCGTATCCTAGATAGATCCACAAAGAAGCTTCGGAGGAAAGACGTTAAGTTAGTCAAGGTGTTGTGGAGTCACCATGATGAGGGTGATGCATCTTGGGAGCTAGAGTCAGACATGATGACCAGATATCCACAGTTATTTGTTGAGTGAGTTTGAATTTCGGGACGAAATTCCTTTAAGGGGGGTAGATTGTAATAACCCTAATTTTCAAACAATATTTGAGTTTGATTTGAATTCTATAAAATTGTGAAATTTAATTAGAATGAGTTTGATTGGTTGCGACGTTATGAAACGAGAAACGGGAACGTTCTCGGAACGTTTAATTCGAAAAACGTTATGTTTCCGCTATGTATATATCGACTTTTATTTCCGTCGCTCGTTTGCGAAAACTTCCTTCACGAAAGTTGTAGGGCTCGTCGATACGAGTTTGTGGATATGTGACGCGTTCTAATCGGAAGACGTACGTAAAAGTTATTAAAGATGGAAGTTAGTTTCCGATTTAAAAAAAAAGGGTATAAAAGGAAACATATCTGAAGTAGGGTTTCCATTTTCGGAAACCCACTTCTTCCCCTTACCCCCGCGCCTCCCTCTCGTCTCTCTCTCATTTCCCTCGAACTCTCTCCCTCGAACCTCCTCAACACCGGAAATCACAACTTTCAGGCTGCCGTGGTCTTCACCGCCTAGCCCAAGAGCACCGCACGGCTCTCCTCTACGAACCCCAAGGTCGTCGCAGCACCTCGTGACGTCGTGAGCCTCCGCACTCCAACCCGAAGCTGCAAGCTCCATCGCCACCATCAAGAGCACCACTTAGGCGACGCGAGGGCACGAAGGAGAGCATCACAACGCCGATCGTCGCCCTTGGAGCTTCTGCCATCGATTTAGGGACAAAACCCCACGATTCAAGCCCTCCACGAGGAATCGAAGAACTGTCGGCGATCCAAGCTCTTCCGGAGCCAAATCGGAGTTCTTGGCTTCGATTAAGGTATGAATCGATGTAACTGATAGATTGGTTGTGAATTGTGGTTGTTTTTGGCTTGATTTGGTAGAGATCGGAGAGGGAGGAGGAAGGAGAGGTTACCGCCGCTTTAGGCCGCGCGTGCGAGAGAGTGAGGTAGTGTAGGGGTGGTTTTGGGCCGTGGGAAGGACGGAGGAGGAAAGGAGGATGGTTTTGAGGTGGCGGTGGCGGTGGCGTCATACGCGCCGTGGTTGGTATCGGCGCGTGGGCCCCACGCGCTGCCACAGTGAGTGGCGCGTGAGCGCCACGCGCGCCCTGCCGGAGGTGGCGCGTGCACCCCACGCGCCGCCACGTGCGGCGGCGTGAACAGTGTTTCCGAAAAGGGTAATTTTGTAATTTATTTTTACGTACGGGTAAATGTAAAAAGGCGATTTACGTACGGTAAATGTAAATTTTAATTACGTACGGTAAATGTAAATGTAAATTTTATTTACGTACAGTAAATGTAAATTACTTTTAGTAAAAGTAAAAAGTAATTTTGGAAGGGTAATTCGGTAATTATTATTTACTGAAACAGTACGTACATTTAAATAGTATTTATACGTACAAGAATACGTAAACAGTATGTACTCGTACAACAATACGTATTGGATGTGTATTTGTATATTAATAGTAACCGTGAATAGTAACTGTGAATAGTAACAGTGAACCGTGAACAGTAACCGTAAAAAATCGAAAATTGCTGAACAGTAACCGATTATTACTGTTTCGGCATTTAAAGGTTTACGAAATGTTTTTAAATTCTTTTCTTATCTTTTCAAGGTGATCAATAAATCAGGAAAAAGAATTATCTTCGGAAATTGTGGAATTACACTCGAGTCCATAAGGTGAGTAAAATCTCACATATTTACGAATCTACCCTTGCGGTGATTCCAAGATTTTTGCAAGTGTTTTAAATATTGAAATACGACATGTATACAATATAGTGGATTATATATATATTGTATAAATGGTAATAAGTACATATATATATGATTTGCTATAATATATACTGTTATGAATTCATTTGAAATAGGTCATTTCGATGACAAGCATGTGATTTTAATATGGAGTTTGTTAAACGTTTTGTCTTCGGACTTGTTTCTAAATTATGACATGTATAGGATATAGTGGATTATATATATGTATTGTATAATTGGTAAATAAATACATATATATATAGTTTGCTATATAATATACTGTTATGATTTTATTGTGATGATGTCATTTTGATGACAAGATTTTATCGAACATGTGATTTTTGGTACAATATGATGAGTGATTATTGTACGTGATTTTAAATGGAGATTGTTAAAATGTTGAATTGTCTTCGGACTTGATTTTGTACAATATGATGTGAGATTATTGTACGTGTTTGGCCGGGCGAAAGTTACGATACAGTTAGAGCTCTAGTCTGTCTGCCATAGTACTGCATGTGAGGTAACGGGTGGTTATCTGCTCATGGGTAATCAGATTGTTTTGGATGTTGGGTAGCGGGTGGCTATCCAATATCGGCGGTGTATTACGAGAGGGGTAACAGATGTGTACTAGCGTTCTTGGTACCCGTAATATAAATGCATTTGGGTAACCAGAAGGGTTACTTAATTTCTCATGAGCGTTTTATTTCATATTTCTTTAGGACGACCAGATGGGCCGTCCATTGACTCATGAGTGCATTTATATTCGTTTGATTTCTGGATTTTCGTATATATTGATATGCAAGTCATATATTTTCATTTTACTCATACGAGCTGTAAAGCTTACCGGGTTTGTGTTTACAGTCCCGGTGCACCAATTTAATGGTGTAGGGGATACTTCCGCAGGTGCAGATTAGAGGTGGTTGAGGGACGACTCCGGAGACCTCGAAGTCGTTCGTATCCTGCTTGTGGTGAGGTTTCTAGCGTGGATTTGTGTGTGTGAGAATTTGAGTGGAGTTATTTGTGAGTTTTGTGAGAGTTTGTGAGGATTATTACCATTCCATCTTATGTAATGTTTAATTATAAATTTGGGTTGTAATAATTGGTTTTTTCTGAGTTGTATTGAGAACTCAGTAATGATCCGCTGTGCATTTTAAATGATTTCGATTCCATTGAAATTGTTTAGTGTTTAACGGCTTTGAAATTTTGAGTTTTTATACTTGAAATTTTGGGGTCGTTACACTTTTCGGTCATATTTTTTCAACATAAGTCATTCAATATTTAGGTATGCTATTCAAGATCATCTCTAAAAAATTTCATCAAATTTAACAATGGTTTAAGCTTTCAAAATCGAGATTTACGCGAACGGTTCACGTTAAACAGCTTTAATTCGTTTATTGATTTAATCTAATTTCAATACCTTAACAATATCCTAATTTGATGAAATTTTGTAGAGATGATCTTGAATAGCATACCTAAATATTGAATGACTTATGGTGAAAACAATTAACCAAAAAGTGTGCCAAAATAAGAACTTCACTCTATAATTTCAGAGTGAAGGTTCACTCTGGATAAGGACTATATATATATATATATGTTAGCTCAGAATTTAGGGTATTTATAGCTCCACTATTAATTTTAGAATAAGAAGGGCTTTGAACGCTATATTAGCCTTACGTAATCATGTTGCATCCTTGCATACCCTAGTCGGCTCATTGTGTGAGGCAACAACTGTTTAACCCTTATTTTCTTCATCTTCTCACTCTTTTTCTGCAAATTAGATCACAAAACAGATTTTCATTCACTAGATAACATAGTTTCAGATCATTTTTATCCCTAAGCATACCATCTACGATTCCAAGCGACTTACTTTCCATGCATCAGTACGACGTCAAGCCACAAAATCATTCCACTCATTTAATGGCACTTCACTGGGTCTCAGCATGCCAAGTCGTCGTGTAGTTTTTGCCTTACTGCAACGAGACTCTATGATTCCAACAATGCCCTTTGAGAGGTCAGATTTGAAAGCCCTCCACAGCATTCTGCATTTTTGTAAGACAAATGTCTTACGGGAAAGATCCACATAATATTTTTGCTAGGATACAAGATATGACACTGTTATCATCACCATAATTAAACACATATATACTTTTAGATAGTAAAAGGCATAACACAGGTAAGAAAAATAAATTAGAAAACACTTTACCATCAGAAGTTTCCAAATTTTCATCCTTATCAAGTGGATCCACTTTATACCAAGTCTATGTTGATCTCCACTTGCTCTCGAACTAAACAACCAATAGTCGAGCTAAACCTTCTTGAAGCATCCCCAATAAGTTGTCCTCTTTCATTCCACTCAATGTCTTGTTTCTTCAGTCGTCTTGTTGGAATGACTTAGGTAGTTTTACCTCTTACTTTCTTTTTGTGTGTGTTAGTATAAGCACAACTTCATGATCATTAGGTAGTTTTGCATCAAGCTCCATTTCATGCTCAGCTTCATGATCCTCCTCATCTATGCGATCAATTGGGGCAGTAGGCCATTCTGTTATACCTTTTGTCCTTATTTTTCCCATAGTCTATAAATCAGTAAATTTATTACTGTTAGAAAATGACCTTATTTCAATATTAGTACAAGGCATGAGCTTATTAATTAACACTGTAAGTAACATGATAAACATTGATCATAGAATATATGAAATGTTTATTATATAATTACCTCCTGATCTCCATGACCAATTGGTGCATCAGGCTCTTCTACTCTACTTCTTCTCCTCACCGTTGTGATAGTCTATTTATCATAATATAACTAATTAATGTCAGAAAATGTCCAACTAATATTGGTAGTGCAAGGTATTTGGACAAGCAACATACTGTAACAAATTAAAAAATATTGATTATCAACAGAGAGAGGGTGTTTTACCTCCTGATCTCTATGACCAATAGGTGCACCACTTATCAGTACTCATTTACCTGTTGTCCTCACTGTTGCCATAGTCTATTAAACACAAGTAACAAATTAATGTTAGAAAATATAGAAGTCATAAAGAAACAGTACAAGAAACTACACAATTAATACAGTTACAAAATGATAAACATTGATAATTTTCTATAAAATATTGGACACCCAAATTATATACGATTAACATGAAACTCTTACAAAAGAATGACCTTATAGTCAAACGCCTTAGAACAAAATACAGCTGATTCACTCAATATACATTGTCACACATACAATCAATTACATATCCTCATAATTTATTTCAAGTGCAAATGACTCTTGAGCAACAAATGATGTAAAAACACTCTCATCAAACAATTGCAGATCATGGAAGCCTCTTGGTGGTGCCTTCAACACCACATACCAACTAGATTTGTCATTATCTCTAGAGTAGAACACTTGCTCAACATGTGATCCTAAAATGAATGGATCTCTTTTAGTTAAACCTTCATGAAGATTAACTAAAGTGAATTCATCTACTTTCTTCTAATGTCATCAGTGCAATCATTAAACCACTAATTGAGCCAATTAGTGATTAAAAATTGTATGAATATCGAGAGAAGCTTATTTGATACAAATAAATGAATTCTTATTAAGCATTAACAGTGCAGTTTCAATTTTACAAGTACTCATTAGCTAGGTTGGGAATGTTTGATATCCATACTTTGACTGACCTCTCAATACTTTGCAAATTTGATATCCGATATAGGTTTTCTTGAGTTTAGTAGAGGAAAATATACTTCGGGCTGAAAATTCAAGAAAGAGCAAACAAAGAAATGAAACTAAGGTAAGAATGGAAACATCTGGCTTGATAAATTCTACATACAAATTTTAATCAAACATCATGTGGAAAAATAATTTTGATCTACTGATTTTCCACATAATTCGATTCTTAGATAAGAGCACTCATACTTGTCCAATAGATAATACAGACTCCGAAAATGAAGATAGCCATGTTGGCCCAATCACAAAGGAATACAGTTAATCAAAACATGTAGAAGTCCAAGACCAAGATGTTTGGAATAATCCCATAATAATTTAAGGCACCCGTTTCAATATGCACACCATAATCCTGTGTAGAAACATTAGCTTCTATCGTATGAAACGTTTCCCATTAATAACAAAACCTGAATGAGAAATTGCAAAACGCCTCAGCCCTTTTACAAGGTAAGAGAACGTTTTGTCATGCTCAAAACTACTACTACCAGCTTCAAGTTTAATATGAAATAATAATAAAAAATATTTATTTTCATGACAAAGTTTAAAAAATCCTAAGGAACCAGACACCTGATCAAATCAAACCTTAGCTTGTAACCATTCGACAAATGTCTCCAAATGTTTTTTCTCAAGTAGTTTTGAATCAGTTATCAAACGTTGATCATTGCACTTAAACCTACGAAGCACGGAAGCTTCACCAGACCTCTGATTCCCGCTCCGAAATCGGAAGCGGAAGCGCGAGGAAGCGCACGGAAGCGCGTTGGAAGTGCGATACCGGAAAAGTTGTTTTTGGGAGCGCCTCGGAAGCGCACGTTTCCAATTTGGAAGCGTGTTATTGCAATTAAAGAGAAAGCGTGAGGATAGTTTAGTAATTTTTTCTCACTTAATTTCCAAACCCTACAATTCAATCACAAAACTAAGAGAACTCATCTTTCTCACTTTCTCTTACGCATCCTTTAGTCCCCAAGTCCGAATAGTCGAATAGCAGCCAATTTACCCAAATCCTATCAATGATCCACCAAAACCGAAGAACAATCTGCCATCAATCTTGAAGAATTTCTTTCTGAAGGTATGTTAGTCATTGTTTCTCATAATGTTGTTTTCTGGGCACTTTCTGCTTAGAATGATCTACAAACTTCAATACTGATGCGATTTTTCTGATTTTTTTACATGTTTTAGACGAGACAAGGGCGAACAAGTTTTCTGAACAATGTTTTTCGATTAGAGACTCCGATCAAGATGTTTTGAGGCTTGCAAGCTGACTGATGTGCAAAAGACTGAGGTACTAGTGATGTTTAACTGTTTAAGTACTAATTAGGTATTGATAAAGATGAAATGTGGGTTTAGTTATGTTGTAAGAAAGCAATATATTACACAGTTAAGATGGCTTCCCCCAAAATAAGGCTGAGCAGTTTTAGCTAGTCATTGTTTCTTTTTCTAGTTCTTAAATTCGCATAATGTTGTTTTCTGGGCAGTTTCTGCTTGGAATGATCTACAAACTTCAATACTGATGCGATTATGCTGATATTTTGACATGTTTTAGACGCGACAAGGGTGAACAAGGTTTCTGAACAATATTTTTCGATTAGAGACTCCGATCAAGGTGTTTTGAGGCTTGCAATCTGACTGACGTGCAAAAGACTGAGGTACTAGTGATGTTTTTGGTCTGTTTTCTAGTGATGTTTAACTGTTTAAGTACTAATTAGGTATTGATAAAGATGAAATGTGGGTTTAGTTATGTTGTAAAAAAGCAATAGATTACCCAGTTAAGATGGCTTCCCCCAAAATAAGGCTGAGCAGTTTTAACTAGTCATTGTTTCTCTTTCTAGTTCTTAAATTCACATAATGTTGTTTTCTGGGCAGTTTCTACTTAGAATGATCTACAAACTTCAATACTGATGCGATTGTGCTGATATTTTGACATGTTTTAGAAGAGACAAGGGCGAATAAGTTTTCTGAACAATGGTGTTTGATTAGAGACTCCGATCAAGGTGTTTTGGGGCTTGCAATCTGACTGACGTGCAAAAGACTGAGGTACTAGTGATGTTTTTGGTCTGTTTTCTAGTGATGGTTAACTATTTAAGTACTAATTAGGTATTGATAAAGATGAAATGTGGATTTAGTTATGTTGTAAGAAAGCAATAGATTACCCAGTTAAGATGGATTCCTCCAGTTAAGTCTTAAACTCTCTTTATGAATCCAATGGAAGCATATAGATCATGTATTAAATTTTAATTAAATATTAATTAACTTTGTAAATTTCAAACAATTTTTGCTTACTCAATGTATGGAACAACTTGTTGACTATTACGAAGCACACAAAGATGCACAGCCTTGTGCATTTCATCAGTCAATTGTACAGATCGACCATCACTTTATGGGTGGTACGTTGTTGACCTACTGAGCTTGGTTCCTTCTATCTTGAAGAAGCTTTCCCAGAAGAGACTCATGAAG
This sequence comes from Argentina anserina, assembly GCF_933775445.1. Classification (NCBI taxonomy): domain Eukaryota; kingdom Viridiplantae; phylum Streptophyta; class Magnoliopsida; order Rosales; family Rosaceae; genus Argentina; species Argentina anserina. Next base: position 15,099,744 of record NC_065877.1, read on the forward strand.
ATGGGGTCCCTATCAGAAGTGATATTCTCTGGTTGTTCATGTAAACGAAAAATCTCATGAACAAAGACTTGAGCTAGGGAATCAGCCGAGTAGGGGTGAGATAGTGGAACAAAATGGGTATACCTGGTCAAACGGTCAATCACAACCCAAGTTACTGTCTTCCCTTCAGCTGCAGGGAGTGCCTCAATGAAATCCATTGATATCTCCTTCCAAGCATGGTCAGGAGTTGATAAAGGTAGCAAATGACTAGGAGGTTTCACATTTTCAGCATTGTTCCTTTGGCACACATCACACTTAGAGACATATTGTTTCACCTATTTACTAATCTTAGGTCACACAAATCCTCTCAAGATTCTCTTACATGTGTGTGCTCTGCCTACATGACCTCCTAACTTACCACCATGTAGCTCTTGTATTATTTTAAGACACCACTCTCCAGTTTTAGGTACAAAAGCTCTGCCTCAGTACAATAGTTGTGAATTAACCAATTTGAAATGTTTATTGCACTCTGGATCTTGTTGGAGTAGTTGGATAATGCCTTGTGCTTCTGCATCATTTGCCATGACAGCTTGTATCTCTTGGATATAAAAGGGAATGGGAATGGACATTGCCTTAAGCTCGGTCTCAATGATGGTACGAGAGAGAGCGTCATGAACAATATTGGTTTTACCATACATGTATTGAATTGTATAGTCATACCCCAACAATTTTAGCAGTCATTTTTGTTGTGCTGGAGTGGTGACCTTTGTTGCAAGAAGTGCTCTATGGTTTTATGCTCAGTGATGATCTTGAAATGATGCCCCAACAAGTATGGACGCCAATATTCCACTTTCGTCACGACGACGAGCATTTTCTTATCATATACCGATAGAGCCAAGTGTCGTTGAGCTAACGTGTTGATCATGAATGCAATGGGGTGACCTTCTTGAGAGTGCACGGCCCCTAACCCTTTATTTGAGGCGGTCGCATTCCAGAACAAAATCTTTCGAGAAGTCCAATATGACCAAAACCGGGGTAGTAATCAAACCTTGCTTGAGAGCTTCAAAACCTTCTAATGCGGCCGCATTCCATACAAAGTTGTCATTCTTTAGCATCTCCGTGATTGGCTTGACAATGATTTCAAACCCTTTCACATACTTCCGGTAGTAATCGGCCAAACCTAAGAATCCACATAGTTGCTTCAAGGTTTTTGGCTGCGGCCACTTCTCCACACACTTAATCTTCCTTGGATCTACGGATACACCTTATGAAACTTATGATGTGTTCGAGATACTCAACTTGTTGTGCTCCAAATTGACATTTACTCTTCTTCAACTTAAGAGAGTGATGGAACAACTTCTCAAATACCCAGTGAAGGTACTTCAAGTGTTCCTCCAAGTTGGCACTAAAAACTAAAATATCATCAAAGAAGACAAGTGTGGACTTGTGCTTAGAATCTCGGAGCAGCTCATTCATCAAACATTGGAAGGTTAACGGTGCATTTGTTAATCCAAACGACATCACTACAAACTCATAATGGCCGGAGTGAGTTTAGAAGGCAGTCTTCTCAATGTCTTCTTCCCTCATTCTAATTTGATGGTACCCTACCCTTAAGTCAAGCTTAGTGAAGATAGATGCTTCGTGCAACTCATCTCATCTACGACCGGTATTGGATATTTGTCCATCACTGTGGCAGCATTGAGCACACGGTAGTTGACTCAAAGCCTCCAACTCCTATCCTTCTTTTCACTAAAATGACTAGTGAAGAATAAGGGCTTACACTCGGCCGTATGACTCCGGTTTCTAGTAGCTCCATAGTTTTAAAAAGCGGCCCTAAGTCGAGGCTCAAGGTGTAAAAAGCGTAAGCTAAAAAGCCTTAGCCTTAGTTGCCTAGGCGCCGAGGCGCAAAAGGCGCATACTAAGGTACGAAAGGCGTTTCAAGGCGCGTTTTAAGGCGAAGGCAAAAAAAAAAATTTAGTTCAAGATTTTTTTAATAGACAATTTTTTTGGACATAGCCTTTTAGGTTTTGAGATTGAGACTTTAGAAAGACCACCTCTACCGATCCCCTCTACCAAACCTATGTTGGTGTTGGAGATGATGTTGTTGGAGGTGTCGGTGTTGGAGGTGATAGTGATGATGACATTTGGATGATGATTTAAAATGGTGATATTCTAATTGATGATGATGACGATTTTGAAGCTTGAAGCTTGAAGCTAGTCTAAACATTGTTCTTGTTTTTTTATTTTTTTTTATTTCAAGACTAGTTAGTACTTTAATATATGGATTTATGTTATGCAAGGTGATTTGATTAATTACATGGTTTTGATATGTATTTGTTATGAAGGAATAACCATTTATCATGTCTATTTTGGTTCGAATCATGTTATATGTAAGACTACATATAAGACTAATCAATGCACAAGTATATGAATTCATACATAAGGCTTACGCTTTTTGCCTCAAGGCTTAAGCCTTGGTGAGGCTCTTTCAAAAACGCCTCGGCTACGCCTTAGGCTTTTAAAACATTGAGTAGCTCCGCAATGATCTTCTCAATTTCTGCCTTTTGTGAATGCGGATTCCTATATGGGCGTAAATCCACTAAAGTGGAGATGGGTAGTAGGTTGATACGGTGATCATGAACTCTAGCAGGGGGTAGGCCTTGTGGTTCAGAAAACAATGGAGCATAGGTGTTGACCAACTCTTGGACATGAACTGGTACCTCTTGTTGCTTTTTCTCACTGTGGGTAGAGAGCACACATTCACTACCACTACCTTGCTATTTCCGTAGTATGTGAGCCATAACCTTGCATCCCACTACAGCTGCATTGTGTCAACTGGAGGTGTGCTAGGTTGTCCGGTGGGTGGTTGTAGGTGAGGAAATGGACCCATCATGTAGCTAAAAGGATTTGCGCCAAAGTTTGAGTGTTGAAAGTACTGGTGGCTTGGTGTAGTTTGCTCCTTAGGGTTTGGCTCATTTATTTCACCCGTGCCGCTTTGATGGTTCTCCTTTCTTGTTGTAGACGTGCCCACAATCTGCTTCCCTGCATCACTGGTTTCATTAGAGCCAACGTTTGGTAACACATCTCTGTCAGCGTTGATGAACACCACTTTAGTCATGTCAAGCCGTGGAGGCTCATGTTCCGTCACTGCAGGGTCAGATGCAGAACCATTAGATCCACCCAAAGTGAGCTGTGGCCTGTGGTGGCACACGAACTGAGGTGACGGAGTTACTCGCAGGAAAAGAGGCTGGCTGGACGCCAAGCTGAGCTTGTAGTAGACGATGTAGTTGTGGTACGAGCGCTGGCAGGGGTGACCCAGAAACAGGAGGTTGGGACCCAAACTGGAGCTGCGAAAGAGGCTATGTTTGGTAAAGCTTTTTCCCTCTGGTGATTATAAGCTAATTTAAGAGAAGTGTTTGGTAAATCAGCTTCTCACTTACTGCTTCTAAAAGCCAAAGATTTTAAGCTCGAAAAGCAGAAGCTGCCCTTACCCTCCTTTTGGAAGCAGAAGCCGTAGTGCGTACTGTATCGGAGGACACTGTAGTTTAATGAAATTTTCGTAATACCAATGGGTACGCTCATCTCCTTCAACCAATTACGACCAATTGCCACAGAAAACCTTTCAATCCTCTCACCCAAGCCATTCTCTCTCTCTCTTTTCTCTCTCTCATTTCTTCATTCCCAAAACCCGCCATTGATGGCTCTATGAAGCTTCCCCGCCGCCGCTTCACCCCTCCACAGATCTGCCATGGGCACCGTCCCCTACCTTCTCCTTCCCCTCCTCTCCCTCCTTTCAATCACCTTCAGCGCCACAGACCCGAACGACCTCGCCATTCTGAACGAGTTCAAGAAAAACATGGCCAACTCCGACCTCCTCAACTAGCCCGACGACAACACTGACCCCTACGGCCCTCCTAAGTGGGACCACGTCTTTTGCTCTGCCAGTAGAGTCTCCCAGATTCAAGTCTAAGAACTCGGCCTCATTGGACCTTTCCCCCATAACATCAACCAGCTCTCCCAACTCTCCAACATCGGCCTCCAGCGCAACCACTTCAGTGGGCCCCTCCCCTCTCTCAATGGCCTCTCCCAATTGAAGTACGCCTTCCTCGACTACAACAACTTCTCCTCCATCCTCGGCGACTTCTTCATCGGCCTCGACTCCCTTGAGGTTCTGGCTCTTGATGGTTTGAACCTCAATGCCTCTACAGGTTGGATGTTCATGTCGGAGCTGGCCAACTCGGCGCAGCTCCAGAATCTCACCTGCGACAGCTGCAACCTCGCCGGGCCGCTGCCGGAGTTTCTTGGCAATCTTTCTTCCTTGATCGTGTTGGAGCTCTCTGGGAATGGAATCACCGACAAGATTATGGCGAGCTTTGCGGGGATGAATGTGCAGAGCTTGAGGCTGAACGACCAGAAAGAAGGGGCGGGTTAAGTGGTGGACTTGGTGTGGTGGCGACAATGGTGCAGCTCAACTCGGCTTGGTTTCGTTGAAGGATCTTAATTTGAATGGGAATAAACTTAGCGGTGTGATTCTTGATAGTTTGGCCAGTTTGGAGCTTGATTCTTTGAATTCGAACAATAACTTGTTTATGGGTGCTATACCCAAGTTTAAGGCTAAGAATGTGAGCTATGATTCGAATGCGTTTTGTCAAGACACTCCGGGAGTGCCTTGTGCGCCGAAGGTTACCGCGCTTATTGAGTTTCTTGGGGGTTGGAGTACCCTACTGAGTTGGCTGAGGGTTGGTCTGGTAATGATCCTTGCAAAGGGTTGTGGTTGGGAGTGAGTTGTGCGAATAATGGGAAGGTGTCTGTTATTAATCTGCAGAATCGTAATCTTAATGGTACATTGACTCATTCGGTTGTCAAGTTGGATTCTCTTACTCAGATTAAGCTTCAGAATAACAATCTGATGAGTACGGTTCCTGGTAATTGGACTAGCTTGAAAGCGCTGGCGGTGCTAGATCTAACTGGGAACAATATTACCCCTCTATTGCCAAAATTTGTGGACACTGTTAAAGTGGTTGTTTATGGGAATCTTTTGTTTCATGGTAATCCATCTGAGCAGGGCCCTGCGCCAGAGAGTAATTCTACATCAACGAGTTCCCCGACAGGCACAGGTTATAATGGGAATGGGACTTCTGAATCAAAGGCATCAAAAGGGCCCAACATAGTTTCGATTGTTGCTCCTGTCACAAGTGTTGCTGTTGTTGATTTGCTTGTTATTCCTTTGTCCATATACTATTGTAAGAAGAGAAGAACCGGCTATCAGGCTCCAAGTTCTCTTGTAATTCACATCTTCATTGAAAAATTTAAATTGACAACAAATTTTAACATCTTCATTGAAGATGTTCTAAGACCTCAAGTAACTGTATTTGTTGTTTTTGTCAATGTATTGAATAGATGTATTCAATATATATATATCCTACATTATATCCTACATCATATTCAAGTAGATGTTTTGAATCAATATCATAAATTATTCATTGTCTTTTTTTCTTGACTATAAATTGTTAGCAATTACTTGTACTTGCTGGTCTAATATGTATATGTTTATTTTCAAATGTCGCATACTAATCATAATGTCTTTAAGAAAGTTAAAAAAATGATACGGAAATAATATACTTGAGTACATTATATTACCAAACAATTCATACAAAATTATCTTAAATGTCTAAATTGGTCATTTGATAAATTAAAAGAGTAAGTCAGTTTGAGTTTACCAAACACATTGTCATGACTTCTACTATAAACATCCACTTATAAAAGCCAGTTTACCAAACACTCAGCTACTTTACTTATCAGCCACTTACTCTAAAAAATCAGTATAAGCCAGCTTTTTAAATAAGCTCAGCTGTACCAAACACAGCCAGAGACAGGTCCGAGCGCGCAGCAGTGGTTGTTAAGCTCTCGTGAATCACCCTCATCTATTCCATCATCTCGTTGCGAAAGGAGTTGAGAGATTCCTAATATACATTCAGGGTGTGTTCGGTGCAGCTGGGCTTCTCAGAAAAGTTGACTTTTGCTTATTTCTGAAAATAAGTAGCTCAAAAGCAAAATAATTGAGTGTTTGGTAAACTGGCTTTTTACATGTGCTGTTAGTGGCAAAATTAGTAGCAAAATGTTTGGTAAACTTAAATCTGACTTGTGCTTTTTGTTGCAGAATGACCACTTTAGACATGGAATATTATTTTATCTTAATTGTTTGGTAATACAATACATTTTTATTTAACTTTCCCTTCTTATAAATCATGACAATATGATTAAAATTAGATCATATACAAAGTAGTTGCAATATACCTATGTTGCATGGACACGGACACGAACACGGCGACACGACACGGCGCGACACGGCGATACGGCAAATCTCAAAAACTCCTCTTTCGACATGGCTCCGACACGACAAAATAAAAATTAATTATATATATTTTTAATACATAAAATAAATTAACAATACCCCAAATTGGTAAACCTAGTCCTCTCCTTCAATTTCTAGTTCGATTATACACAAACCTAGTCCAAATTGGTAAACCTAGTCCTCATTTTAAAAATGACTTACTTAAATTTGTTTTACGTAAATTAACTATGATCGTTGATCTAACATCAATCAATCAGAGCCGTTGGATCAAATTCCAATATCAGATTTGGGCTAGTAACTCTAGGACTTAGAAAACCTCCAGTCTATTACCTCTAGGCCCTAAACCGAGCCCATACTCCCTCAGCCCAAACTCCTTTCCTTAAAGATCCATATGCCACCTATATCTCTCAGTTCGACAACACAGCCACACCAACTCTCTCACCTTCTCCATCGAACTCACCACGGCCACCATCTCTCTTCGTTCTCTCCGCTGCCGTCCAACCAAAAATCATACATGCATTATCACCACGGTGTTCCTCTCCTCTTTCTCTATTGAGCCATATCCATCAATCATCATCTCAGCCCAAATTACAGTTCTGTCAGGAACTGTAGCAGTATTGAGCTTCTATGGAATCCGATCTGCAATTCTAGATTCCGATGAGCTTCTGTGGGTAAGCTTGGCTTTGTATCTTCATACCTAACTCGATCACCCATTTGATTTCTTTAATCAGGATCTAATTTGGGTTTTTCCTTTTCTGCATCTTCACCATTGTTACTCTGCAGCCATCATCCTTTCAGTGTAAGACTCCTTAATAGGTAAATCGGTCCTCTTTTGGTAAGCTCAACATTCTTCCTTCCTTCCCAATTCACTTTCACCTTAATTTCCTCTGAATTGGAAACTAATTCAATCATCTCTTTTCTGGGTTTAACACCGATGCACACCACCGTCGAATTCGTCTTTCACGGCGACGTTTTGGGTCATTGTGAAGTTGTGGCGGGTCGGTCAACGTATCGGAAAGTTAAAATTTTCAGATACGCCATGTGGCGTGTCCGATACTGAAAAAAAGGTGTATCGTGTCGTATCACCGTGTCCGGACGTGTCGGACACGGCGACACGCCTCCAAGTGCTGTGTCCGTGCAACATATCAATATACTTACAAGTTTTATTTAACATTCTATTCTTAAAAATCATGACCATATGATTAAAATTAGATCATATACAAAGTAGTTGCAATATACTTACAAGTTTTAATTAACTTTCCATTCTTATAAATCATGACCATACCTTTAAAAAAAAATTATGACCATGTGATTAAAATTAGATTATAGACAAAGTATCTTGCGTTTACAAACTCCATGTGTGTATACAATTAATCATGGATTGCTACTAAACTGTAATTATTAGTCTACCATGAAACTTTCATCTGTTTGGATCCAATACAACTAATAAAAATAAATGGATCTTTTTCTTGATTAAATAAAATGAAAGATATTCACAAATCACGACACCCAAATTATACCCAGCAACATAATGATTGAATTGGCATACCCAGATTATACTAACATAAACAAATAATCACAACACCCAATATTCTTCAAAATCACAATCTCTAGTACTCAAATCTCTAATACCCGCAACAACACTGATCTCAAATATTAATCAAATCAAAGAAGTATGAAACTGAAATAGACAAACAATTTACCCTGAATCACAACTTGATAAGCTACTTGAGGCTTCGATTTCATGCCAAGAATCGTGATGAGACAAGCCGCATCGGCATGAGAGAGAGACAGAGAGAGAGAGAGAGAGAGAGAGAGCTTGTGAGTCTGTGATGAGAAGACAAGTTAAGTGTGAGTGTAATAGAAGAGATGGGTTTCATGGCAAAAGAGTGTAATTGCTTCAACCAAGCAAGGATAGAAACTGGCATTAGGAAAATTTTATTAAACTACAGTAATCAGCGCCACAGTGATAAGCATGTTCTTGAAAGCAAAAGGAGGAGTGAGGCTACTTAGAGCATCCGCACCGGCGAGCAAATGTGCCGGCGTGCTCGAGAAGGAGGAGGGACCGGCTGGAGGAGCTCGAGCAGGAGAAGATGAGGCTCTCACCGGCGAGCAGGAGGAGGCGAGCTGCTCGCCCAGTCAACCGAGTCGTGGTGCTCGTCCGATCGCTCGAGCAAATTTTGCTCCGGCGTTTGCTCGTTCGCCTGGCGGAGCCCACCACCCGGGGGTGACGTTAGGCACGGGCGAAATTTTTTTATGTTAGGCACGCGCCAGTAAAAAAAATATCGAGCCAATGAATGGCTGACACGTGTCTCACCGATTGGCCAACGGTCCAATAGATCTGGGCCTTCCATTTTGAATCAGAAATTTCAATCGAACGACCAGAATTAATTGACAACGGCTACTATTTGATCATAACGGAAATAAACCCAAAAAATTGTAAACAAATCCCAAAAATTTCAAAATTCTCCCAAAACCTTGCCTATAAATACTACTTCAATTTGTGCACAACAAATTTCACATCTTCCTCCATCTCCTCTCTCATTTCGTTTAGCATTTTTTTCCAAAACAATGGGCACCCTTTGGCTTCCTTCCGAAGATTTACAAATGTGCATTTCTTTTGTCGTCATAGCATTGATGTATATGACGGTAACAAACAAAAGAGGGACAAATTGTGGGAGACAATTCATGGCGATTATATGCAAAATTGGGTGCTAGCACCGGGTGAGAAACCTCTGAAGGAGCCGAGGACCCGAATCACGCTCGCTTCTCACTACAATAAGTTCAAGCTACTCTTGCAAAAATGGGGCGAATGTTTGGCGACATCACGACAACGTATAGCTAGCGGCACTTCGCTAATGGACGAAGTAAGTACATTGTTTTATCATATATTATAATTTTTATTTGATTATATGAATTAAATTATGTAATTTATATTTAATTTGTTTAAATATGTAGCATTGTTTACATATTTAATTATTTTAATATATCTAATTTTGTTTACATTATTTATTTTATTTAATTTGTTTAAATATGTAGCATTGTTTACATTATTTGTTTTAATATATCTAATTTGTTACATTATTTGTTTTATCTAATTTATTTAAATTATGTAATTAAATAAGTACCTTATATAAGTTTTTTACATCAGTAACGACAAGCTCAATCATGTTACTATAATGCCAAGAAGAAAAAGTTTACACACTTTGAATGTTGGGAAGTGGTTAAAAATCATCCATCTTTCGTTGCGGTGCTACTTACTACTCCATCTTCATATGCAAGTAGTTACCACGGTACTCCTTCCGCAACTGAATCATCTCCAACCATCAATTTGGATGACGACCAATTAAATGAGACACCTCAAAGCAACACGGCAGCTCCATCGAGTCCACCTAGACCAATGGGAACCAAGGCGGCAATGGAAGCTAGGCGTCAAAAGAAACAGGGTAAGACTCCTATTGAGCAACAAGTGGAGGTTTTGCATACCATTGCAAGTGACCAAGCATCATGGCATACTAAGAGGCTAGCCCATAATGAAAGTGAGCTTAATTATTATGCGGAGTACATAGACATTCAAAAGCGGAAAGAAGCAAGGGCGGAAGAAGAGTTACGATTGAAGAAACAAGAGAATGACACAAAGATCATGACAATGGATTTGGAGGCTATGACCCTAATCTCGAAAAGGTATTTTACCAAGAGGAAACTAGCAATCCTTAATGAAGGAGAAGCTAGTCAAGATCAACCTACCGATGAAACATATTCGGATTGTTATCAACCAAATCACGTGCGTTTTCCATAGTAGTTATAATATTGTACTAAGAATAAATCTGGGCTTGGCTCGTCATTTTATGTAATTTAAATTTTTCGAGAAATAAAATGCAATTTATTTATTAAGTTGAAATTGAAATACACATTAAATTAAAACACATACTGAAATTAAACACAAGCTTAATAATTAAACACAAACATCATGAAAACACACAATAAAACATATTTAAAGTATTTCACCGATTTCCACTCTTCAAATGTGTTTCACCAAGTCTTTATGGAGCTCTCGATGGATGTAAGCGGATTCGAGATCGGCAACACGGTCGTGAAACCGTTGTACATTAGCTCCATCTCTACTAATTGGCTCAAAAAGAACTCGATTCTTTTGTGCATTCACCGGCCCATCATAAACCCGGAAAGCCCTCGATGGGTTTTGCAAGTCTTCTTCTTCTTCCTCATCATCATCCTCATCATCCACATACTCTTCCTCAACAATCATGTTATGCAATATAATGCAAGCTAACATGATGGTAGTCATTACTGATTTGTGGTGCAATGTACAACTATGACGTATAATTGCCCATCGAGATTGCAAGATGCCAAATGCCCTCTCCACATCTTTCCGGTATGCCTCTTGTTTCTTTGCGAAGAGCTTATCTTGCGGCGTCTGGGGATTGGAAATTATTTTGACAAATGTAGAGTACATTGGATATATTCCGTCAGCCAGATAATAAGCTGTGGTGTACCTCTGTCCGTGGACTTCGTAGACGACAGTTGGGCCTCTTCCGGCAAGGATCTCTGAGAACACATTCGATAGGTGGAGCACATTAATGTCATTCGATAGGCTGACCCGTACGCTAGCATTCGTAGAGCCCCGGTCATCTTTTGTTGGGGAAGTAGCCCTAGCAAACCAGTGGCGTCTTCTCTTTGATGCCAAGACATGTCGTCGTTGCAGAGGTCCGTCATGATAATGTTGAATCGGTCTCTGCTCATCCTGTACCTCCGACGAAAGTCTTGAGCGTCGAAAATTGGACGTTCGATGAAGTAATCTTCCATGAGATTGCGTCCCCTAGATAGCCTATGATGTGGCTTATTCGGTTTTCTACTGCGACGTGAACTGCTTGGTCGTGTTGATTCATCATCGTGTTGTGCTTCCGCCATGACCACCTGATTCACGAATGATTGCTCCATATCGTCATCCTCTTCTTGTTGACGTTGTCTCCGTCTGAAAAAATTGTGGAAGCTGAAAGGATTCATCAGAGTGATGAACAAGGAAATGTTGCTAAGTGTTTAGATTGAAGGATGAGTTATATGCTCGGATTCTTGACAATGGTGTGAGTATAGAATGAGTGATATTAGACGTTTTTATAGCAAATTGGTCGAAAATCTTATCAGAAATTTGGTCTAATTATTTTGCCGACAGTGACACGTGTCAATTCTCTACTAGTCGAAAATCTTATCGGAAATCTGCTCCAATTATTTTACCGACAATGACACGTGGCAGTGACACGTGTCAATTATCTATTAGTCGAAAATCTTATCAGAAATTTTGGATAATATCGAGTCGATAATGACACGTGGCACATTATTATTGGTTGTAAATATATCTGGTAAAAAATTAATTATTTCACAACAAGACAAAATTGAATTGCTCAAGCAAATTGTAAATGGGTGTGTGAAAAACTCGATTTGCTTGAGCAAAATATGAAATCGATTTGCTTGAAGCAAATTTTGCTTCTGGCTCTACTATTTGCTTGAGCAAATCCAATTTATGGGTGTGGATGCTCTTAGGCTTTTGGACCAAAAAAACGTGTGCTTTTAGAAGCTGAGAAGAAAAAGTTGGGTAACCAAACACAATGAGATACTGTGTTTATAAGTAGGGGAGCTAAACCCCCCAACTGCTGAGATCTAGCCAGGTGTCACACATCTAAGACCCTTGGCACAGAAGAAACCCTAGCAAAACTTTTGTGTCGGCTAGACACTTGACTAGCATGAAGAGGTCAAGGTGAGCAGACAGATCAAGTGACCGTTACACGAACCCTTTAAGAAGGTCCATGAAAACCGTGACCTTTTCTTCCCATCTAAACTAACGTTAACCCCTAAATGGAATAATCACATAGAAATTATTTTCTCTATATCATTGTCCTAATTAGAATTTGTTCTATTCTCTATACATTGATTACAAATCCATGAATTAGCGATTCTGCTATAAAATACCAACGCTTATTATGGAAGAAAATAATATCATTTTGATTATAAAACTCTGACCGACGTGAAAAGGAGTAGATACATGACGGGGAAAAACCAGATACGGCGCCGACCAGTAGCAAACGCGTACCCACTTCGAGCTGTTCCTTACCGTTCCCTTCTCATTTGAACGTTAGTCATGGTCCACACAAGCCCTCCTTTCCCTCCTATATATACTTCCTCTCTCTCTCTCTCTCTCTCTCTCTCTCTCTCTCAATACCCTTTCCATTTCGAAATCTCGTTTAACATCTTCGTATCAATCCCCAAATGGCGCAAGGTAGCATTTCCAGGGCTTTCTTCTTCGTCCAGGTCCTTATTTTGGCCCTCGCCGCTGCATCCATCTCTGCTCAGGAGGATTCTCCCGCACCTGCACCGGCTCCCATGGACGCCGGAGCTGCTTACTCGCTGTCGGTCAGCGGCGCCCTTATCGGTGCTTTGCTTGTGATCTCGATGTTCTCGTTCTTCAAGCATTGATTTGTGATATGTGAGAATATTCCAATATAGTATTGGACTATTGGTGGATTTGTTTTATTCGTTGTTTCATTACTACATATATATATATATATATATATATATATTGGGGGGGGGGGATGATGTGTATGTGGCTTTTGTTTTGAGGGATTGGTTTTGATGGATCTTTGGTTCACCAGATTATAATAAAGCTATATATGCTGACTATTATTTCCCAGAAGGAAATTGGTCCTCATCTTATTTCTATACCAGTTTTATTAATCCATGGATCGGACGGACTATGATCGAACCAATCGCACAAAATGTCTCTCTAAATCTTTGTAGATCAGGCAAATACATATATCTTCTCATTCAAATCTGGAAGGCAATTCAGTTTGACATGTAAAGTGTGAGAACCAGGGAGAGTCGACCAATTCATCTAAATCAACCATGATTCACATTCATCAAAAACAGAACAAAGTAATTTCTATGGCCAATTATGTTGCTAAATTTTGGCATTTGGCTTTTTAGTGGCCTTGCGCAAATGTATTTTCGTACTCTTTTGCTGTCACAGACTCGCAGTGTCTCGGCCTTCTGTGTCGCTTTCTTTTCGACGACACATGACATATCTGAGTCTCCGACGAGGCGTGCTTTTGTGACCATTTGAAAGAGTGTCACAGTTCAATTGGTAGATGACAGACAATATGCCATGGACTCCATGTAGTGTGAGTTTTCATTATACCAAAACTTCACACCCACCCCCATTCTTACGTAGTTACGTATATAAAACGCTGCTAAGACACAAAAATGTGGTATATATCATCTCAAAGATCCAAAATGCGTTATTTTGAGGATGTAATACGGACAAGATATGAAGCTTGCGAAGCCAACTGAGAGACAGCCTAGGATGTCCAACGAGCCATGGAGAAATTACCGAAGGACATGGGTGTTACAGATCAATATTATCATAAAAAATGTTATCGTTTCTAGAGAAGAGATGTTTGGATTCATTCTATGCATTCTACATTTTCTAAAATCAATAATGCATGCTAGGTAAATTATTTTCTTTGAGACTAGTCAGACTACAACATCAATTGTCATATATGACGACATTTCGATCGTGATTCACTCTTATATTCCAGATACGATTCTACCTTAATAATTCGATGGCTCATGATCTTCTAAACACACCCATTATAAATTAGTTTCGAAAGAGGATTGATTTCGCGGCTTTGGTTCCCTTACCCACGCTATAAAACGCTTTCCAGGCTTCCAGCCCATGTTCTAGGTCGCTTGCTCGACTCAATCATTCAAACCGAGCTGTTAATTAGCCGTTGCCTTCCATTTTAACGTTATCACACCTTCCCCTTTTGGCCCCCACACGCCGCTCAAGGCTCAATCCCTCCCTATAAATAGCAATAACTTGCTACCACAACACAGCAAAAGCAAAGCAAGTCTCAAACCTAGCTCAAACTTCTTCTTCTGATCACTAACCAGCTTGTTAATTTGGAGCTAAAACCATCAATGGCACAGGTTAGCATGGCCAGAGCCGTCTTCTTAATGCAGGTGGTCTTAGTCATTGCGGCCGCAACTGTCTTGGCCCAAGAGAGCGCTCCGGCACCAGCTCCTATGGATGCAGGGGCGGCTTACTCTTTACCGGTCAATGGTGTGGTTATTGGAGCCTCCATTGCCGTCTCATTGTTCTCCATGTTCAAGAACTAATTGCCTTAATTAGTTTCTCCTAGTTCATGTGACGGACTCCTAGTCCAAGACTCCAAGCAAGACTCATTTGAGATTCATGAAAATTTGTTATTTTTTGGTATTGTACTGCCCTGGAAAATTTGTACCTACATGTATCTTTAATGATTTTTCATTTACACATACTATGATTCTATGAAGAAAGTGATCAATTTGTACCTGCAGTTATAACTAGACTTGTTAAAGAGATGAAATATGACGTTTTAGCCTTACTAAATCTCTGAGTGCAGGGTGATCATTAGGCTTCTCACATATTAGTGCCAATCGGTTAGTGCCTAAAATCAACTTTGCTGGTAGTGAACCACTTCTATGAAAAAGGATATCGATATGGTGAAGAAGTTTGCATGCCAACTTGTTGATTCTAACACACTAACATATTGTACAATATTTATAAGTCCACTGCGCTCATAAAAAATTGAAAAACGTTTACAAAATTTCAAACACGAATTTTGGTAACTATAATTTTTGAGAAAGGACATGATCCAAGCTAATTCAAGGTGGCAAAAGAATATAAGTTTGATCAAGGGCTAGTTGGTTTGATTCCGTACCGAATGCAGCCACTGGTACAGTGTGGTTGTCCTAGAGGCTTCTCCATCTATCTAATACATTTTCTTTCGTATAAAACGAAAATAATACCAATTCCTGAATTAGTGTGAACAGCCAGATTCTGTTTTGGTTTGGTCAGAGGTAAACAGAAAATTTGTGTATCACATGAGATTTGGTAAGATCCTCCAAGCCAACCGACCAAATAATTATTGAAAGGCCAAACCATCAGCATTGCAATTTTGCAGCCACAAGTGTAGAATGGTCGATTTCAGTAAAAGTGGCTTTCCGACTGCAATTCCAATCTGTCGAAGAACAATACAAACATGACTCATACATTGCCATTATTGTCAATGATTATTTGTGTAAGATAGATTTTCAAGCAGATGTACAGAAGCATTTTGTGTTAGTCTAATCGGTGAGACCAAAAAAGTCGAAAAATATGTGAGATATATGTCATGTCCCGTTTTCGGGAGTGTCAATCGTGGGCGTCGCTGGTTGAATGAACATCACGCATATGTGGGATTTGCTCTAAGAAAACAAGTGTGGATGATATATGGCTGCTCCTTCCGAGGGGTTCTGTCAAGACCCCAAAATTTCAAGTATGAAACTCAAATTTCGAAGTCATGAAAACTCTAAAACAATCTCAATAAATCGAAATCATTTTAATATCACAGCGGATCATTACTGAGTTCAAAGTACAACTCAGTCAAATCGATTATTACAAACCAAATTTATAATTCAACATTATATCAAATGGAAATGTATAAATCCTCACAAATCCACAGAAATCCTCACCACAAGATAGGAAATAAACAACTTCAAGTCCTCAGAGTTGTCCGTCAATTTCCGCTAATCCACACCTGCGGAATTATCCCATACACCATCTTATAGATGCACCGGGATTGTAAACACAAACCCGGTAAGCTTTACAGCTCGTATGAGTAAAAACAACAATACAACTCCCATAAAAATATATACGAAAATCCACAAAACATCAATCATAAATGCACTCATGAGTCATTAGACGGCCCATCTGGTTATCTAACAATATGAAAATATATATGCTCAAGAGAAATTAGGCAACCCCTCTCTTTACCAAATGCATTTATAATACTGGTACTCATGAGACACAGGTACACCTCTGTTACCCCTCATGTTAGTACACCGCCGACATTGGGCAACCACCTGCTACCCAATATCCAAAATATGGGTATTCATAAGCCGATAACTCATATGTTAGCTCTTATGCAATACCCAGCAGACAGACTAGAGCTCTAACTGTATCGTAACTTTCGCCCGGCCAAGGTTAGGTTCTGACATGCTAACACGTCTGAAGACTGATCCGAAGACAGAAAAACACTTCCGAAGACATAAACACGTCCGAAGACAAAAACACGTCCGAGGACATAAACACGTTCGAAGACAAAAAACACGTCCAAAGACAAAAACATTTTAACAAAACTCAATGTTAAAACCACGTACAATAATCATCACATTATGTTGTACAAATCGAATCAACATGATCAATAAATAAATCTCAACACCAAATGAACTTATTCGCGAACGGAATTTATGAAAGTATATAATATAGCAAACCGTATATATCTACCTATTTTACCAATTATACACATACACAATCCACTATATCTTATACATATCATAGTTTCGTCACTGTGAGATTTTACTCACCTTAAAATCCTGAGCGTAATTTCCACGATTCCGAATGTGAATCTTTTACTTGAAGTATCGATCACCTTGAAAAGATAAGATGTGAATTTAGAATCCTTACGTAAAACCTTAAATGCCGAAACAATAATAATATTTGACTGTTCAGTAATTTCTGGTTTTTACGAAATTATTGTTCACGTAGTTACTATTCACGTATTACTGTACAAATACATATTAAGTACATATTTATGTACGAGTACATAGTATTTACGTATTTCTATACGAGTACATAGTATTTACGTATTTTTGTACCTCCATGTACTATTCAATTCCAAATACTGTCTCAGTAAATAATAATTATCAATTTACCCTTCTGAAATTACTTTTACAATTACTGTACGTAATTTACATTTACATTTACAGTACGTAAAATAAATTTACATTTACTGTCCGTAAACTACTTTTTACATTCACCGTACGTAAAAATAAATTTACAAATTTACTGTTTCGAAAAAACTATTCACGGGCCGCCACTCATTGTGGGAGCGCGTTGGGCTCACACGCAGACTCTAAAACCGGCGCGTAGCACACCACTACTGCCCCAAAATCACACGTTTCCCCTCCTCCGCCCTTCTCGCTGCCTCTAGGCCCTTCCACGCTCCCTCACGCGCCGCCTAAGGCGGCGGTGTTTACCAATCCACTCCCTCCTCTGATCCTCCCCAAATCTTCCTCAAACAATCCCAAAATTCATCACAAACATCACAATCATCAAATTGAATGCATCCTTACCTAGATGGTGCCCTAGAACGGCCGCAGACCGCTGCACTCGCCGCCGCAGGGTCTCGGATTCGAGAGGAGGAGATCGTTGGCGTCGTCGCTCGAATCGAGTCTCACCGTAGGTCGAATCGCGTCGAGGAGGAGGAGGGAGAGCTCGTCGTTGTGGCTCCGAGCTCCTGCCATGCCGGCGACGTTGAAATCGACGGACCCGAGGTTGAGCTCCGTCGGCGCTGCTCGATCTTCGCCTGGGGTGTGTTGCCGTCACCACCGATCGATGCGCTGTGGCCGTGCAGTCCCAAAGACACCGGCAGTGTCGAGCACGGAGGCCGGTGGAGTGAGATCGCCGGCGAGGGAGGTGAGGGTCAGGGAGAGAGAGCGATCGGGGAGAGAGAGAGGAGAGGGAGGCGGGGTGAGGAGAGAGAAAGGGTTTCCGAAAATGGAAACCCTACTTCTAAAAATTTCCTTTTATACCCACTTCTAAAATCGGAAACTAACTTCCGTCGTCAATAACTTTCACGTACGACGTCCGATTAGAACGCGTGACATTTCCACAAACTCATAACGACGAGCTCTACAACTTTCGTGAAGGAAGTTTTCACAAAAGAGCTACGGAATAAAAGTCGATTCTCGCTTCGCTGAACGTAACGTTTTTCTAATTAAACGTTCTGACAACGTTTCCGTTCTCGATTTACATCGTCGCAAAGCAACCAAATGTCGTTTAATAATTTTACAAACTCTAATAATTTCTAAAATTTCAAATTACTTGACTCTGAAAAATCGGGTCGTTACAGGTTCAGGCAGGCCGACCCGGTTCAATTCAGAGAGCTTGTCGCTAGTCGGGGACTTAACTTCGAAGAAAAGAGTTGGCCGCCCTACACACAGGTTGGGGTCTGGAGTCGATCCCTGATGAGCCCAAGGCAGGGCAAAACCAGTGCATTGTCCCGTTGGATAAGGCTGGTTCCATGGGGATGGAGCGCCGCATGGACCAAGTGTGGTAGCCGAATGGCTAGGTCCGTGACATATAGCTGCACATTGAATAACCAGTTCTTTATGTAATAACCCGATTTTTCGGAACGATGTTTGGTTTGTTTAACTTCTATAAAGTTGTGAAATTCATGGAGAGTGAAATTTAGTTGCTTGCGACGTTTCGAAACAATAACGGAAATGTTCTCGGAACGTTTAATTAGAAAAACGTTTAATTCTCGTCGACGATCCGCCGCCCTCCGTGCGCCGTGCTCCTCACCGCCGGCATCAGCGGCCTCACAACCACGACGCGACCTTCCTCCGAGTAAGGCACGGACTCCAGCGACACCGTGAAGCCTCGGCGTGACTCACAGGAACCGAGCACAGTCGGTCTGATCCAACCAACGAACTCCAGCGATTTCAAATCGTGTTTTAGGTAAGGGTTTGGTTAATTCAATTCTTGAATTGCTTGTTGGTGAATTTGTGAATGTTTTGGAGAGCTTTTGAGGTAGATCGGAGGTGGGGGAGCGGAGGAGGAAAGGGGGGAGATTCCGCTGCCATGGATGGCGCGTGGGCCCGAACAACCCGAAGTCAATGGTCAACGTTACAAAACGACATCATTTTGTCATATTTATAATTTTACACTATTATTATTTTTTTAATAAAAAGATAGTGTGGTCGGCCTCACAGCCGCACATAATTTCTAACCTAATTGACCTAATGTATAAGAGGCGCATTATTTAGCCGTCTTGCTTCCTTCATAATGCGATAGTTTTATTTTAAACCTAATATAAATGTTATGATACATTAGTTGACACTTAGGAAATCGACAACTCTAATTCGAAATATGATCGATCGACACCAGCAGATATGATTGGTATATATATTTAGGGACCCCGTAAAAATTTCGTCCGTTTTGGACATGGTTTGACCGTTCGTACCTACGGTTAACTAAAAAAGAGGCGTTTTCACATATTGAAACCCTATTGACCGGGGCTTTGCCAAATATATTTCTTTAGTGCGACCACGCATGATAGGTAACAAAAATTAGGTGATTTCAGATATGCAAACGGCTTTCGGTGTTCGCATATTTGTAATAGGTCCTCCCTTATGGCATAATAGTGGTGTTTTCGATTTACCAAAAATTCTGACGGTTAAATGAGGTCCGAATTGAATGAAATTTTTATAGGGTCACTAAATATATATACTGATCACATTGGCTGGTGTCGATCGATCCCTAGAAGTTTCCTTCATATATTCGCTTCATAATGCGATAGTTTTATTTTAAACCTAATATAAAGGTTATGATACACTAGTTGACACTTATGTGATCGTCAACTCTAATTCGAAATATGGTCGATCGACACCACTAGATGTGATTAGTATACATATTTAGGGACCCCGTAAAAATTTTGTCCATTTTGGACATGGTTTGACCGTTCGTACCTACGGTTAACTAAAAAAGAGGCGTTTTCACATATTGAAACCCCATTGACCGGGGCTTTGCCAAATATATTTCTTTAGTGCGACCGCGCATGATAAGTAACAAAAATTATGTGATTTCAGATATGCAAATGGCTTTCGGCGTTCGTATATTTGTAATAGGTCCTCCCTTATGGCATAATAGTGATGTTTTCGATTTACTAAAAATTTCGACGGTTAAATGAGGTCCGAATTGGATGAAATTTTTATAGGGTCACTAAATATATATAACGATCACATCGGCTGGTGTCGATCGATCCCTAGAAGTTTCCTTCATATAGTCGCTTCATAATGCGATAGTTTTATTTTAAACCTAATATAAAGGTTATGATACATTAGTTGACACTTAGGTGATCGTCAATTCTAATTCGAAATATGGTCGATCGACACCAGCAGATGTGATTGGTATATATATTTAGGGACCCCGTAAAAATTTCGTCCATTTTGGACATGGTTTGACCGTTCGTACCTACGGTCAACCAAAAAAGAGGCGTTTTCACATAATAAAACCTCATTGAACGGGGCTTTGTCAAATAGATTTCTTCAGTGCGACCGCGCATGATAAGTAACAAAAATTAGGTGATTTCAGATATGCAAACGGCTTTCGGCGTTCGCATATTTGTAATAGGTCCTCCCTTATGACATAATAGTGATGTTTTCGATTTACCAAAAATTCTGACGGTTAAATGAGGTCTGAATTGGATGAAATTTTTATAGGGTCACTAAATATATATAACGATCACATTGGCTGGTGTCGATCGATCCCTAGAGGTTTCCTTCATATAGTCGCTTCATAATGCGATAGTTTTATGTTAAACCTAATATAAAGGTTATGATACATTAGTTGACACTTAGGTGACCGTCAACTCTAATTCGAAATATGGTTGATCGACACCAGCAGATGTGATTGGTATATATATTTAGGAACCCCGTAAAATTTTCGTCCATTTTGGACATGGTTTGACCGTTCGTACCTACGGTCAACCAAAAAAGAGGCGTTTTCACATAATAAAACCTCATTGACCGGGGCTTTGCCAAATAGATTTCTTCAGTGCGACCGCGCAAGATAGGTAACAAAAATTAGGTGATTTCAGATATGCAAACGGCTTTCGGCGTTCGCAGCTTTGTAATGGATTCTCCTTTAGGACAAATTAGTGGTGTTTTCAGTTTACCGGAAATTCTGACGGTCAAACTAGGTCCGAATAGGATGAAATTTTTTCATGGTCACTAAATACATATACTGATCACATCGGATGGTGTCGATCGATCTCTAAAACTTTCCTTCATATAGTCGCTTCATAATGCGATAGTTTTATTATAAATCTAATATAAAGGTATGATACATTAGTGGACACTTCAGCAATCGATAACTCCAGTTCGAAATATGGTCGATCGACACCAGTAGATGTGATCAGTATATATATTTAGAGAACCCGTAAAAATTTCGTCCGATTTGGATATTGATTGATCGTCCATACTTATGGTAAAAAAAAAGGCGTTTTGACATATTAAAATCCTCATTGACCGGGGCTTTGCCAAATGGATTTTTTTGGTGCGACCGCACACAATCGGTGACAAAAATTAGGTGATTTCATATATGCAAACGAATTTTAGTGTTCGCATATTAGTAATGGGTCTTC
Organism: Argentina anserina; assembly: GCF_933775445.1. NCBI lineage: Eukaryota > Viridiplantae > Streptophyta > Magnoliopsida > Rosales > Rosaceae > Argentina > Argentina anserina. The sequence goes on from NC_065877.1 coordinate 15,121,377, forward strand.
CCTTATGATATATTAGTGTTGTTTTCGGGTAAAAACCCATCGGACTTGCGGGCCTCGGCGAACTTTTCAGATCCACGGGCTAAATGATGAGGCATAAGTCAATTAGGTATGAAATAATCATTAGACTATTAGTTTTTCATCTTTATGTTAAATTTTGTACTTTTAAAATTAATATATAATATTACGTATTTTACATACGGGTAAAACCGAAAAAAAAACCGAACCGAACCGAACCGTACGGGTTGGGTTGGGTTGTGGGTCACACTCTCTAAAATAGAAAAACCGAACCGAACCGAACCGAATTTAAAATTTGGGTTGGGTTATGGGTTTTGTCCAAAACCGAACCGAATGGACCCGTGTCCACCCCTAGCGTGGGGTGCGTGGGATAGCCTAGGGGTGGTCTGAGACCGTAGGAAGGAAGAGGAGGAGGAGACGAAGAGTTTTGGGGCGTAGGTGGCGTGATACGCTCCGGCGTCGAAGTAGGCGCGTGGGCCCCACACGCGGTCGCCGGCGAGTGGCGCGTGTATCCCACGCGCCGCCACGTGCGGTGACGCGTGAACAGTGACTCCGACACAGTAAATTGTAAAATTTTATTTTTACGTACGGTGAATGTAAAAAGTAATTTACGTACAGTAAAAAAGTAAATTTTATTTACGTATGGTAAATGTAAATGTAAATTACTTTCAATAAATGTAAAAAGTAATTTCAGAAGGGTAAATCAGTAATTAATATTTACTGAGACAGTATTTACATTTGAATAGTATTCGTACGTACATAAATACGTAAACAATATGTATACGTATAGGAATACGTAAGCGATGGGTATTTGTACAGAAATACATGAATAGTAAATACGTGAACAGTAATCCAATGAACAGTAAATTCGTAAAACCAGAAATTGCTGAACAGTAAATTATTATTACTGTTTCGGCATTTAAAGGTTTACGAAACGTTCTAAATTCTTTTCTTATCTTTTCAAGGTGATTAAGAAATCAAGGAAATGAATTATATTCGGAAATTGTGGAATTACGCTCGAGTTGATAAGGTGAGTAAAATCTCACATATTTACGAATCTAACCTTGCTATGATTTCAAGATTTTTGTAAGAATTTTAAATATTGAAATACGACATGTATATGATATAGTGGGATATATATATTTGTATAAATGGTAAATAAGCACATATATATATAGTTTGCTATATTATATACTGTTATGAATTCATTGTGAATATGTCATTTCAATGACGAGAATTATATATTGAGCACGTGATTTAATTTGTACAATATGAGGTGTGATTATTGTACGTGTTTTTAACATGGAGTTTGTTAAACGTTTTGTCTTCGGACGTGTTTATGAAACATGACATGTATACGAATACGATATAGCGGATTATGTATATATTGTATAAATGGTAAATAGGTACATATATATATATATGGTTGCTATATAATGTACTGTTATGATTTTATCGTGATGATGTCATTTTGATGACGAGATTTATATCGAGCATGTGATTTTGATTTGTACAATATGATATGTGATTATTGTACGTGATTTTAACATGGAGATTGTTAAAATGTTGATTTGTCTTCGGACTCTATTTTGGTACAATATGAGGTGTGATTATTGTACGTGTTGGCAAGTCGGAACCTAGCCTTTGGCCGGGCGAAAGTTACGATACAGTTAGAGCTCTAGTCTGTCTTCCGGAGTACTGCATGAGAGGTAACAGGTGGTTATCTGCTCATGAGTACTCATATTGTTTTGATGTTGGGTAGCAGGTGATTACCCAATATCGGCGGTGTACTACGTGAGGGGTAACAGATGTGTACCAGCGTTCATTAGTACCCGTATTATAAATGTATTTGGGTAACCAGAAGGGTTGCCCGATTTCTCATGAGCACTTTCATTTCATATATTTTTGGGACAACCAGATGGGCCGTCCATTGACTCATGAGTGCATTTATATTGTTGTGTTGTGGATTTTCGTATATCTTGATATGCGAGTTATATTATCATTTTACTCATACGAGCTATAAGCTTACCGGGTTTGTGTTTACAATCCCGGTGCACCAATTCGATGGTGTAGGGGATAATTCCGCAGGTGTTGATTAGTGGGGATTGAGAGACGACTCCGAAGACTCGAAGTTGTTCATTACCTCGCTTGTGGTGAGGTTTCTATTGCAGAATTGTGTGTGAGAACTTGTGAGGATTTATTTGTGAGTTTTGTGAGAGATTATGAGGATTATTACATTTCCATTTTATGTAATGTTGAATCATAAATTTGGTTTGTAATAATTGGTTTTCTGAGTTGTATTGAGAACTCAGTGATGATCCGTTGTGCATTTATAATGATTTCGATTCGTTGAGATTGTTTTGGTGTTGTACGACTTTAATATTTTGAGTTTTTATGCTCGAAATTTTAGGGTCGTTATACTTTATGCTTCCAAATAGTGGATAATGCACTGTTCTGTTGAGCCCTCCCAATCCTAAACATGTGTTGGGAGATCGACGTCGCAGGGAGGATGCGGATGACATCGCTGGTAAGAAAGGCAAGTTTGGGCTGCGTTTGGCACCGTCTAACCTCTCACCTACCAAGCTCGGGCTTCAAGCCATGGCTTCAGGGGTGTTGGGTGTTCCGCGTGACAAACATTCACCTGCAAAAGTTGGTCATCCTAGAGACTGGAGGAACTCAAACAAAGCTACTAAGTGCCAACTCAATATGGAGTCAGCGGCGGAGCTCTAGATGACTTTAGCGGAGCTTGTTCAGAGGGAAAGATGCCGGTGGAACCGGTGGTGGAGCAGGCTGCTAACCCACTAGAGAGTGTGGCAGAGGAGCCTACTAGTGATGCAATGTGCCTCTTTAAGGAGGCTGAGGGCGAGTAATCTCCTAGTGGAGCTAGGAAAGATCCTTTCTCACCCTTGCCATGTTTTCTTTTTCCAGTATAGCAAGCAGTTGATGACGTAGGCTGAACTGGTTGAAAGTTATTATGCTTTAACTTTACTTCAGTTTTTTTCTTTTTGAACTATGGTTTTTAATAAGCACATTTGTGCGTCATTATTTGCTTAGTACAACTTGCATTTGAAGTGTATCTATCACTCCAGTTGTTTGGTCCTTCTCGCCATGCATGACAATTGCCAAATGAAGTCAATCATTCTCCTAAAAAAAATAGTGGATCATGCACTATAAAATTATACTTCTAAGTTCTAACTTCCATACACAACATATACAGATTACACATCTATATGAAGACCCTGCCCTGTTGCAAATCCTTTTTCCCATCTATAACTATTGTCAATTCTATATATACTACACGTATGATTACCATTGATTCTATTTTTATACTGCAGGCATTTCAGTTACTACATGAGATTATATCTTCAAGAAGCAGTGCCTTTGGACTCTTGAATGTCCAATTCATGTTCTGCTACCAAAACACAGGAATCTGCTTCTAGTGATGAGACTGAGCTCTTCTGGTCCTTCAACACTGAATCTTTTGGAGAATTAAGCATTTCAGTTGTGCATTGCACATCAGGAGCTATGCCAACCTGGTCTATGTCATGAAGCGCTGGCGATAAATACTTTGCTACTGTGACAAATAATGCCGATCCATCATGCAACTCTGTGACACTCTGTAAATGCAGCAGTAGAGAACAAATTATGGTCATATAAGGCAAGTACACAAATTACAGAAAAATGAACAAGAGCTATATATGCAGCTCAAAGAGAAGAAATGTGACAGCTATCCATGAGGGAATTTTCTTAAGTACCTCTATGTATGTGATACCTCATTTACTGATATCACAACAAATTTGTTGTCATTGTGGTAAATAGGGTGATGTTTTAAGTAAATCTAGTTCTATTGTTGTAATTACTTCACCAATAACATTTTACAAGATTATGAACAAATAGTTGCCAATGTGGTAAATTTGTTTGGTTATTTGTAAACATAAAAAATTACATGTTGTACCTTTGTTCTCAATGTTGTAAATTTAGTTCAATAAAATTGTAATTTTGATTCAAAAAGTGAGGGTATGCTATACCTCAAGGTATTGTAGACAACCCCGTCCATGAGGTTCATAACTTGATGGAGATATAAGCATTTGAATAAAATATAATTTCTATATGAAATAAATGTTGTTGTCATAGATTTGATTGAGATGAATTTCTAGATGATTCAATAAGGTACGAAGAAAGTTTTATAAAATACGTTGTTAAACTGTCTACCTGAATTTTTCCTTTCCCAAAGGTTCTGTGACCCACAAGAGTAGCTCGACGATTGTCATGCAGTGCCCCTGCCAATATCTCACTCGCACTTGCGCTGCCCTCATTGACCTGTTTTAGGCAGTAGAAGATTGAAACTGATAAGAGTCCACTACAAACATGATATTGAGAGTTTTTAAAGATATGAGGGCAAAAATTCTACTTGAGACCACAATGATCGACATAATTGTCTTTTACTTGCCAATGCAACAAACATTTATATCTTGCGGAGTTGAAGATTGTATTATGCATTTGGCATGATATTGAAAGTATTTATCAGCTCCTTAATATGTATGTCTACTTGATTTGTTTTAATATTAGTGTCGAAATTCAAAACTCACAAGCACGACAAGTGGATCATGTGTGATAGCATGCCCGTCTACCATATTAATAGGTAACAAATTCCCTTCCCGATCAACTGTGTTCACTAGAGTTTCATCCCCATCTAGCCAAATTTGGGCAACATCAAGTCCGGCTTTCACTAGTCCCCCCTGAAGAGTTTAAATGAAAGTAGACATAAGACAAACTGGATAATCATAGACAAAAGCAGGCAAACAAACTATAAAAACTTTCACTTATGAACATGAGATCAATAGTTACCGGATTGTTTCTCAAATCCAGTATGTATGAATGTACACCCTGACTCTTCATTTCCTTGATAGCATTTTCCATATCAGCTGCAGCAGTCTGTTGGAGTGCATACAACCAACATATACCAATGATATCAGTCTTAGTTAAACTATTTTATAAGAAATAGCAATTTTACTGCTTACAAATGCAAGACAAAAATGACTGTAATAACGACCTGAGAGAAAGCCGACAGCTTCACGTATCCCGTCTTTGTAAGATGTCCATCTGGAGTTCTATGAGGGATGGTTGCGGTCGAAATTGGAGAAAGCTTAATGAACTCCCGAGGTAATTTCACCTTCAACCAGATGTGTAATTTCAGATCAGTGGGAAGCATTTTAAAATTCAATGCATCCATTGCTTGATACTACTGATTTTAAAGAAACAATTAATATAGACAACAGAAATGTCAGCATAATGAATGATCTGAGTACCTCTCTTATACTAGCATCACTTCCCAAATCATTGGCCTGAAAAACAATAATTGAAATATCAGTTAGCTGAAATAATTTACAATTTCTGGCTTACTCAACAAGATTAGTCTAAAGAGAACTGAAGATTACACTGTGAACTTTTACAGTAACACTTGTTCCAACTTGGCCTCTAAGTTTCTGTACTGCTGCTTCAGTGTCAACACCATTAAGCTGTTCTCCTGAAGTGTTGCACACAGTATTTAAATTTACGACAAAAGTTTTATAATTTATTGCAGAACAGAAACTAGTTTATACTAGGCCATGGAGAAACACAATTTCGCAACTGTCATAATTAAGCAAAATCCTACAATGCATAAAGTAGTCAAAGTTTGTTTAACTTTTAATCAAAGAAAATTTTAGTGAGTTTGACGAAGTAGAACAAGATAGGAGGTCCGGAAGAAAGAGCTTTTGAGAAATGCAACCTATTTAATTTCATGAATCTGGGAGCAGTTTGTTCAATGAAACAATGTAACTTTTTCTTGATAGAGTTCATGGAACAAAGGTTTGATCTCTTGTGGAATTTAAATTTGCACTGACCAAAGAATGTAATGATGTTAGAAGTCAAGTATTAAAAGTTTAGTTATAGCTTTTCCAGCCTTATTAAGAATAACAAAGAAACAAAAACACCAAATACTTGATCTATGGCTTACCATTAATTTCAATCAACTCATCTCCCTCATGAATACCAGCACGAGAAGCTGGGCCACCATCTACACATGACATAACAACCTGCAATTTCCGATCAAAATTATATCTTGATAAATTTCTTTGTCCTACAGTCCTACTCGAAACTCCAGTCTATGCAAGTGACAGTGCTTATTGCCTTATTCTAAAACTAGTTCCTCCGTGTGCATATATAAGAAAAGGAAATTTTCAAAAACAAAGAAAGGTTCTTTGGTATTGATCTCACTAACCAGATGCCCTGTTCTTGGTTCAGTACCTATGAAAAGACCAACTCCTTGTAGATTTCCATTGCTTCCAATGCGAAAACTTTGATATTCCTGCAAGTAAACAATATGAATATTTTGCCATTCATGGACATATCACAACTGTAGTAACTCTGTGGACTGAAATGGTACTGTAAGTGGCAGCTTTAATCAGCATGACATTGATAAAAAAGAGAGACTCAAATCAATTGCAAGACCTTTGGACTAATAATCCTCGTAAAGGGATCGCCAAGAGTAGAAAGCATTCCACTGATCTTCATATAAGCTGCATCGGCTGACCTAAGAGGAAACATTTCGACCATTGTTTGCTGCAACTTAAGATCCCAATCTGCAGAAGAAGAATCTGTCTTCAACACCAAAGAACCTCAAATGGAAAACGAAAGAACTATCTAATTATTCAAGTTATTACCATGATCATGAACATTTTAGCATGGAGTGTAAAATCTTTAATGCTACATTTAATTTGTGTGCCAGACATTAAAAAAAAGGGATGCAGTATGGCCAATACCTTGATGATTAAATGTCGGGTCAACGAATGTTTCTCTAATTAAACCCCAAGCTTCCACAAGGGTTCTTTGTACTGAGTTCACCTATTATACAATCAAATCAAGTTAATAAAAAGCATCACATTTCTGATACAGGTAAAAACAAGTTAAGACTAAAAAACAACTTGATTTAAACTATGATCTATAGTCAAAATTACTAAATACAAACATACGAAGTAAATGGATAAAATAAATGTACCAGCATCAGCAAAGCAGAACATTCATCTAAACCCAGAAATAAATTACCAAAACTAAGACAAATGTGTAGAAGTGATAAATCTATATCATACACATTTTGTGTTGATTTGATTCTTGCAGTGGTGAGATTATAAGATATGTGCATAATCTGACTACTATCCCAAGGGGATCAGATTAGTGTGACAAAGGAACAATCTCATGTCAACAGAACAACTATATAAAAAGTTAAAAACGTATAATAGAACGTCCTATATTCACAATTATATGAATTTCCTATATTCATTATTAGACTCGTACTCAAACATTTGACATCTGGTTTTTACCCAATTGACCTATAAATTTTCTTTCTTTGGTTGTTTTGTTCCTGTCCCTTTCAGTTTATATAAGTTTTAATGTAAACCAGACATCTAGGAAATACTCAAGTATAGGAAACACATACATAATACTCAATTAAATAGAAAGAAAGGATGAATAACCTCAGTGGTGCGTGAAACCGGAAAAGCAACGGTCAACGACTCCGCAATCGCCGGAGAATCAAAACAGAGCGAGAAACTGGCAGCAGCGGCAACAGAAAACGCAAGAAAGCCTTTTCCGATGGACCCAAAGAGCTCCTGACTAGATTTTTCATCAGCTTCAGACTTCGCAGCACTGACTCTCCATTTCCGGCTAACACTGCGATCCGAGCAAGGGAACCGGTGCGCGGGCAGTAAAAATGAGGTGGGTTTTCGGCATATGGGCGAAACAGGTAAGCAACGTATTGGTTTGAGATCCATGTTTGGGCAGAGAGGCTCCATTGTTGTTGTTGTTGTTGTTGTTTGAGGACCAAAATGGAGAGGAGGAGAGAACTTTGAATATAGTCGACTACAGTAATACGTTATTAGTTTGTTGGGATTCTAGAGGTGGGGTCCGCTTATGAATCTTGAAGATAGCTTCTGTGGCTTGAGATTCATTTACCGTAAGCCTCAGGGCCTCAGTGTTTGCTACACGTGTATATTGGTAAGAGGCAGAAGTTGTGAGTTGTGACCGGAAATTTCCCATTTGGATGTTTCTACTCTCTTGGATGTTTATACTCCGGTCTAGGGGCGGATGTAAGTTGTAGGCAAGATTTGCTCCCAAAACCTCTTAAATATATATATATATATATACAGTCTTTATTCAGAGTGAAGTTCCAATTTTAGCACACTTTTCGGTCAAATTTTTTCACCATAAGTGATTCAATATTTAGATATGCTATTCAAGATCATCTCTACAAAGTTTCATCCAATTCAGACATCGTTAAGGTATTGAAATTAGATTAAATCAATGAATGAATTAAAACGGTTCAACGTGAACCGTTCGTGTAAATCTCAATTTTGAAAGCTTAAATCATTGTCAAATTGGATGAAACTTTGTAGAGATGATCTTAAATAACATACCTAAATATTGAATCGCTTATGGTGAAAAAAATTGACCGAAAAGTGTGTCAAAATTGGAACTTCACTCTGTAATTTCAGTGACTAGTCCCAAATTGAAGAAGAGCCCATTTTCTAGGCCTATAAAAATAGGCACAAACTTCCAAATTAGAGATCCTTAACTTCCTTAAATTGTATACTTACGTAGGGTTTGGAGGGTCATAGCTAAGCTAAAACGTACACCACCTTCCTTGACCTTTGACTCGAATCTCATTATGCAGGGTTCTTCAGAAGATAAAGGATTGAAGGCACTACGCCAACCAGACACTTGGGCGACGAAAGAAAATCATCACCTGAAGCGCCAAACCGTCGCATCAATGTGGTAGCATCGTTACCGTCCCCCCCCCCCCCCCCCAACCTTCAGGCAACCATCTAAGCAACAGCCATCGCTTCAGTGTTCATCCAGGCAACGAATTAAGTTTCGTCACTTCGACCTTAAGCGACGAAATATTGAGCTAAAGCAACCAACTCTTCTCGTTTCTTATATATGAAGCAACGAATTGTATATTAAAACTTTTTGTCACCTCAGTTTTTAGAGCGAATCGGTCGTCGCCTTAACATTGTTTTAAGGTGTTGCATCTTAATACTGAAGCGACGAGTTTTCTTGTTTATGTCGCTTCAGTTAGTTTTACTTATAAAACAAATAGCATCTTAACCGTAACATTTCACTTGCTATACCTACTTGAAATCCAATCCATTCCACCAAAGCACAAGACAAATGAACTAAAACAACATTGGAATCACTAGAAACCAATTGTACACTATACACAAGTCCCATTCTAAATAAATTTGCTGTTTGAAAACATCAAAAAATTAAGTACAAAAAAATGTCATACCGCATTTTGCTTCAAAACAGCATCATTATCATTACCTTAAGTACTACGGGCTTGTGCAGCTTGCCAATTTTGCAGCAATTCCTCCATCGCATGAAGACGCTCCTTAATGGATTGATTTTCCTCCCTATGGATTGATTTTCCTCCCTCACAGTATGATTTTCCTCTATGGACCTTCGGGCTTGCTCTCAGCTCGAGCAGATGCCTCCTCAGCCTGCTACGCGCTATCCTCAGCCTGCCGGACTCTCTGCTCTAACTGCTGGTTTCTCTCCTTAGCTTCTTGAGTGTTGACTATGGTCTGAGCTCCTCCTCTTCTCTTTGCAGCCCATTTTAGTGCTCCTCCCACACCTACAATATTAGAATACAATCAGTAAAAAAGGGCTGCATTAAAATGAGTAATGGCATAATATTTATTGTGTTAAAAACAGTTACCTCTAATTTTTGTCCCTTTTCTTTCTCCCAAATACATCTTGAGTATATCTAATTCCTCATCAAGCGGGATCGGCTCCACATTTCCCAGGTTTGCCTCCCCCCGTGCTTCTATCAACTCGAAAACCTTCCTCTTCAATTCTCCCTGCCAAAAGCAAAACCAACATGTTTTCCCATAAAAATCAATTCCACTATAACACAATAATCAGTAGGGATATCACTCCAAATGTTGTCACCTACACCTAGATTGATTCAAATGAAGGCAATTCCTTGGTTTTCATTCCCTAACCTAGATGACTAGAGGATATTATGATCAGAACATGCTTACAAAGATCAGAACAAACCACCACTTTTTAACAAATATCGTAACCACATATATCTCTATCTCATTAATAAATCTACATATCAGCAAACAAGAATTATATTCATCCTTTCAAATTAGGGAAAACCAATGCAACAAACCAACCGACTAAATAAAACACCAAAACAGTAACATGCTTACAAAGATCGAAACACTCACCACTTTATGCCTTCTGTTCTTGTTAGGTAGGTAAGCATCCAGTGTAGCCGCACAGTACGGGGACGGATGTCCTTGCTTTAAATGCTCCTTTGTCCTATGACTAAGGTTTTGACCCGGAGTAGTGGTTGATCGGCTCCGGGTTTTTGTTCTGATTTTCCTTGTTGTGCATGCTTACGACCTAAAAAAACAATATATATGAGTTAGAACATCTCAAATTATGAAGTGAATATCAAAATTATATATAAGCATGTACTAATAAATTACTTATTGTTTGGTCTTTGTCTCGGAATTCCTTGGTGACCAAGTAGTCCCACTAATCAGAACGGTGAATGAATTCAAGGGGAACAACATCCATGTGTTTGTCAAGGTGCTTGTGGCACTTATATTTCCAATCATTGTACATTTGATAGGATTTTGGGTCAATGAAGTCCCACATTTTGACATTCCTTCTCGGTATATCATAGTAGTTCTGCCAAAAATAATAAATGCACGTTATGACCTTTAATATAATTAACAAGAGACAAAGCGAAATTTATAAAATAAAAAAATCAAACACATTCATCTTCAAGTATTTCTCATCAGCCTCTTTTTGATAATCTCCGAGCTCGTAAAATGTAGGTGCAAGTATTGGCACGTGCGCCTTGACAGCGGCACCAATGTCACGGACTAGGAGGTTGCGGTTAGCATTTGAGTGAGGTCCACCGTAGAAATCCGACCACACAAGCTTGATCTTTCCTCCAATGGTCTTCACTATTTGTGACATCTTGTTACTTATCACAACATGACGTTTCAGAACCACACCCTCTGCACAAAACAGTGAATGAGAAATATGACCCAATTGTTAACAGAAACTAACTCGTAAAGCATTGAAGTATAATAGTAACTAGTAATCTATGATGTCAAAATGAAAGATCAATCTGTGAAAAAATAAGCAAAACAAGGGCATACATACACTGGAATAACAAGTCAATGAACATTAACTGTGGAACAACGAGTTAATGAACATTAACTCTCAAATGAATACTTATAAATGGTTTTTTTTTTAACTCAGAGGCACTTCAGGGTTATCTTGAACTAGAAGTTAAACTTCATATATCAGACACATGCTCTTGCTTATAGGAGATTTACCAAACTTCATAAAAGATTAAAAGGCACATGTCCATTGAGTCAATCAAACACAAATATAATCAAGAAGTTTATGTTTCTAAGCCATGCACACAAAAGCCATTGTCTAACATCAATTTCTATTTGGAAAAGACTTGGCAGCTTTGATGGAACCTAAAGGGAATCAACAATGTAGTCTACATTCCCTAAATCAATATATATCCCAAGTAACCTTTCTTTGCATGATTACTCAAACAAGGCGGGCTGACTTCGGAGGCATCGCCAGAGACTAGAGCGGTGAGAGATTGGGGCAGTGAGAGAGATTAGGGCACAGTAGAGAGAGATTGGAGTAGAGGTGATAAGGATTGGGGCGTCAGGGTGTTTAGGGAGTGATTAGGGTTCAAGCGGCGATGTGAAGTGGTTTCTGTGATTAGGGTGTTTTATATGTATCCATTAAAGCGACGGGTTTAGGGTAAAATCGTCGCCCGAGTTTTTAAACATTCAATTTAAAATTTGGCAAAAACATTCAAGCGCAACTAATGTCAACTGTTCAAATTTTGGGTGAAATGTTTTGCGCAAACAATCAGGTGACAAAAGAAAATGATAATATTCGTCGCCTCAATATTTAATGTTGTATGTTCTTGCCGTGCATATTTTTGGATAAATTGATACATTCAAATCAAACATAATTTCCTTCAAACAAATAATTCGATATGTTCATCATGTTCTGATATCATTACTAGTGAGTGTAAGGTACTTTATAAAACATGATATAAACAAAATATGTTAGACATGATCAATAATAATAATTATCATCATATTCTTCTTCTTCTTCTTCTTCTTCTTCTTCTTCTTCTTCTTCTTCTTCTTCTTCTTCTTCTTCTTCTTCTTCTTCTTCTTCTTCTTCTTCTTCTTCTTCTTCTTCTTCTTCTTCTTCTTCTTCTTCTTCTTCTTCTTCTTCTTCATTTACCGACCAGGGCATAATAGCATAAGTGGATTGAAAATGACCCAGATCAATTGTAAGATCGAAAACTCCACTATATACCAGGTCGGGCTCTTGGTATGGTTCTTCAACTTGATCCCATGATATGAGGTCTCTCATCGTCGTGTCTTGCAAGTGTTCTAGCATCGTACACATTCCTATGTGATATCACATTAGCTATCTTCCAAGTCTCACCCACCTTCGGATCATCTTCGTAGAACACTTGTTTTGCCGTGATCGCAAGAAAAAAAGGGGAATCCTCAAACCAACTACTATTTGTATCAACTGATAACAAGTCGTGATCTAGCTTAATGCTCCCACTCTTATCAGGGTCAATGTCATACCACTTAAACTTGAACAACACAACCGGCATCCGGTCTGTGTATAATAGTTCGACCACATATTGAAGGATCCCGTAGTACTTGGTAGTTTCTGTCTCTACCATGAATCCACAATTTTGGGTCTGCAAGTATCGATCTATATTCCATGATATAAACTTGATCTCATTCACATAACACGCTGAATAAATATTGTGTCATTACGGTCTTCTAGCCAGATTGAGGGTTTTAAGTAATGATGTCCACCTCTTTCAAGCCCTACAACCTATAAGATTGATGATATTTATGTAAGGTAGATTGTACGATTTAGAGAAAACAAAGAAAAAACCTCTTATGCATACCCAATCAAGGAAATAAGGATGAAAATTAATCCTACGTGACTTCTCATCGAAGTCTGGGTTCTCTTGCTTATAGAGATTTTCATGTTCAATCATGTACTGTCTGACTTCTTCACATTCGAGCAAAACTTGCCAGTGAGCCTCAAAAATCTCTTATTCAGTTAACCTAGTACGAGAGATGCACTGATCCAGACACATGAGGTCAGAAATAACAGAAATATCATACTTCTTGGAAGCATTAGTGTTGTCTATTTCATTACAACATTCAGCAACCTCCAGGTATAAATTGCAGTACGTCACTGACTCTTAAGTAATATATCTCTCAGAAATACAATCATCTTGGTATCGTCTATTATTAACCGATTTTTTATATGTTCCAAGTTGCCTGCAAAAGGAAATATTAGTACATTACATGAGATATTTAGTATATTACATGAAACTCTTCAAAATTAGCACCATACCATTACATGGGAAACATCCAGGTAAAATGCACATGACATGTTAGCAAGACTTGTTCCAAAAGGGGAACCATGATTTTAAAGAAATGTGGAGGAAAAATCGTCTCCAGATTACATAGAATCATGACTATCTCATCTTCCATTAGCCGGACAGTCTCTTTTTTCAACTCTCTGGCACATAATTTCTGAAACCATATGGATAGTGCTATTAAAGGCTTGATGATGTTCAATGGTAAGTACTCACGGATAACTATTGGAAGAAGACGTTGAAGCATTAGATGGCAGTTATGTGTCTTTAATCCGTGAAACTTTTTGTCACGTAAGTTAACCTTACTCCTTAAACTCCCAACATAACCATAACGGTACATCACATCACGAAACCATTCAAATACCTCTATTTTAAATTCCAGCTTCACCAAGAATGGCGCATGAGAAAGTTTTCCATTGCTCATTTACCACTGATTTTGCCGCACCATCCTTTTTTTTAAGCGGCACGAGCTTTTGGATCATCTTTATACTTTCCTTCAATACTAAGAGTTGTTCCAATGATATTGTCAAATACGTTCCTTTCAATGTGCATGACATCAAAACAATATCTCACTCGAATAAATTTCTAAGAATGCAGCTTTCAAAACATGCACTTGTTAGTCCAACATACTCTATTGTTTGGATTATAAGGGACCTTGAACTTTTCGTGCAACCTAAGCATATGGTACTCGTGACTGTTAATTTTTGCTAGAATTTCCTCTCCGGACAAAGAAGGGGGTCTTGGCCTAAACTCACACTCTCCGTTACATGCCTGACCAGCGGACCGCCAATGGTGGTCTTGTGGTAGCCATCTGCGGTTTCCCCAAGATACAACAGGGTTTGAGCTTCCGCTAAAAGCCTGTCATACTTCTGATAATCATCATCTATGACATTATTGAAAAGTAGGGTCACCATCATCACTATTATCTTCACTGGCACCCGCCTCGTATCCAACATAATAAGGAAAACCATCATGCATAATGTCCATTATGGGGTCCATGGAAGGACCATCACCACCGCTAGAAAACGCCCTTCACTCTAGGAACTGTCTTCGAAGCTCGGTAATTCTCGATTCATTTGATACTTCAGCATGTTTGTCCCATATTGTATAATTAGGCCACATATCGTAATGAGACAAGTGTGAATATATGACTTCACAAGTAACTAGATCTTGATTGTTACGACACACATTGCACGAACAATAGTAATAGGTCTTCCCATTCGCTGTATCTCTAACACAGTTCATGAAATGAAAAATCTCATTATGGTATCTTGGATCACCACGATTGTACTGCATCCAACTCTTATCCAAATTTTATGCTGACATAAATAGTAAATATGCACATAGTTAGCAAACAATACAATATACATAATGCTTCTCCATGTTCATTTTCACCTTATGCCTCTTACCTTCATATATTTTGTTTTCAATTTTTGGTAAATTTCGGCAGCATCTCCCTACAGTTCCCCAAGTGCACAAATATCTAAACCTAGTTCGCACTCGAGGAATAGTATAGGGAGTTCCTATCAAAATCAATACCTAAAACCGAAAATAAAATCACATGAAGTGCAAGGTCACTCAACAAATTCATGTTTTCTTCCAAACTGTCCAAAAATAGGACAATTCAAGAATCAAATGTCGTACAATTGATAACGGAAATTCTAAACTAAATGCAAACCGGTGTATTATTGTGAGATTTGATTCACTCTCACACATGTTTATCCATATAATAAACACATAAAAAATAAACAAACTGAAAAACAAGCACACATGAGCACATTAAAACACAAATCAACAATAATTATATTGTTTTTCAAATTGATAAACTCTTAATTTGAAATTTAAACGGCTAAATAAACCAAATTAATCTAAGATAAATTTCATGAGCACATTCGATTACTTTAATGTAATTGACTTCTAAATCAAGCAAAAATCGATCACATGAGCACATTAAGGCCTCTTAACTTATTCAAACACCTAAACACAGTTTACATAATATTTTAGCCAAATTTGAGAAGATTATGAACTAAATCCTTTACATCCAATACATATTGAGCAACAAAACACTAATTCTAACACAAACTAAGTGACCCAACACTAAAACTAACTCAAAATCACAATCTAAACTCTTACCCACACCACCAATATCCTATAATTTCTAATTTAATATAAAAGTAGTTCAACCTTAATCTAGAATATTATGGGACAATAAGGACGAAGGAAGAGATGGAATTTATACTAACCTCCTTACAAATCAATGAAAAATGAGAAGTACAAGCTTCAAATCCCAAAAATTGAAATTTTCACTCCATGAACAATATCTCGAACTCTGTAATACCCTAGAAATTAGAAATTAATTTCTAAAGACTTTGCAGAGATTTTCATGTCAGTCATAGTCCAATTTCATTGTATGAGGATGAAAGCAAAAGCATTTGGGCGACTTATTGCTCGGAAACGTTTACTTTTAAAGGGGTTAAGAGTTGACTTTTTATTCGTTGGGAATCTCAGAAAGCTTCATTCACGAAAGTGATAGAGCTCGTCGATACGATTTCGTAAACACACGGCACACGTATTTTGGAAGTCATACGAAGAAGTTATAATCAGCGAAAGTTTTCGGGTTTTGGAAGGGTTGAGTATAAAATAGAAATTTTCCACTCGGGTTTCGTTATTTTTTTTAAAAAAATTATTTTTTCCTTCCCCTCTGTTCCGCGCGTGCCTCCTTTAGTATCAAAATTTTCCTTTTGACTCGATCTGAACTTGGCCGACCTAACCCGGGTTTTCCGGCAAGCTCCAGCAGTTCTAGACAACGGGGCCAGTTCAGATCTCTTCGTCTCAGCCTTGCGCACCTCCCTGTGGTGGTGGTTTGCTCCAGTTCCCATCGAGTTGTGCGAATCGAATGCTCGATGGTGACCCGACTACCTGGTTATGATTCCAGCGATCTTTGGCAGCGCTATTGACCCAGAACGGTGCCCCTCCCCCTTGCAACCGCATCTGTAGTACTGGTTTGACGCACTTTGATCTAGAATTTGTAGATCAAATATCATGGTTCCCAGCAGCTGTTTGGTTTTGTTCTAACCATTTCCAGCAGTGTCTCGACGTGGAACTAGTCAGTTTGTCAAGTCATCTTCCTCCTAATCACGACCATGTAACCGTTGAAGCTTGGTGTGAAGGGTGGAGTGTTCAACTTGGAAGTTCTTGGTCACGGGAATATGTGGGCTGCTCCGGTCATTTCGAGAGCTTCCTCAAGTATTAAAACCGATTCTTAGGCATTAAATGTTGTGCTTGTTGAGTTTAATTGTTGGGAGGTTGAAAATGTTTAAGAGAAGCGTGTGGAAAGCCTTAGACAATCCCATAGTGTGGCTTGCAGCGGTGCTACGGACTTGTTGCAGATCCTTTGATGTCTCTAGTGCCTCATACTCATCGATACGAGCATTTTGATATGAAATTTGTAGCTTTTGGTTATTGTATGAACATGTTTGAGTTTTAAATTGTTCAATTGTCTATTCTTTGGAGTCTAGACCTTGAGATGTGGTGTAGGCAGGTATTATTGAACTATCGGAATTTCTTGATGACCTTGAAAGGTCTTGGAGGAAGAATTGCCTCAAGGGACAAGTCTTCGGGTTGGATTTAGAGGTTATAATCCAAGTAAGTCAATTCGGTTCCAATTATGATTAAGTTGGGATATGGGTATCTAAGGTGGTCAATCTGTGTACTTCGATAGGGACTCATTATGTTTGCGACATAGTAACCTTTGGGGTAGTTAGAGACATTAATAAGTCTCAAGTGGAGTTATGCCTCGAGTGGCTTAATTTCGAATTTTGGTTTTAGGGAAGGAAGTGAAATCATAATATTTGTTATTGTATTGTAAGTTTATTGAGTGGTGACCTTGTTATGATCTAGGTGCATGATGTTTGCTATGGAGTGGGTTGCGGTGTTTAGTGCCTTCTTTTTATAATGAGAGAAGACACCCACAAGTTTTAATTTGAGTTGTTAACGTAGTCCATGCATCATTAAAATGTAAAAAAATTCTAGAAATATGTTTGTTTTAAATTACGTGAACTTGATTGTTTACAGTTTATGGATAAGTAAAATAGTTTTTTTTATAAATAAAACGATTTTTAAAAGGTTTTGTGATGATGGATTATGTTTATTGGTTGAGAATGATAAAATTGGCTTATGCATGTTGATATTGATATGATATAGTCAAATTATATATGGATATTAAATGGTAATAATAATATACATATATACTTTGCTATATTATAAGTTATATATTTGAATGTGTTTTTATGTTAATATGGAGGAATGGATCGGAAGGGAAGAAAATGTACCTTCCGATAAATTGGTTTATTGAATGTGGATATTTGATAATGTTGGCGGAAGTGAAGAAAATGTACCTTCCGGTGATCTGGTTTATTAGTATGATGTTATATTGTGTTGTTTTGGAGTCACTTGGATTTTGGTATAATATTATCATGGTTAGATTGATTATATTGTACGTGTTGTTTAACATAAGAGTTGTGTTAAATGTTTTTTGTTCAACTGACCTGGTGATATTGGCAATTAAATCGGGAACCAAGCCTTTGGCCGGGTGATTGGTTACGATAAGTTAGAACTCTAGTCTGTTTGCCGATGCACGGCAAAAGGGGTAACCTAGTGGGGTTATCTAGGTCTCATGAGTGCATGTTTTTAAAAGGAAATTTAATTACGATATGTTTTTGTTGGTTGTTGAGTTGTTAAATTCTCAAGTTATGATTTTTTCGTGCATGTTCCTTTGAGAAAGGGATATGGACTTTTTAATGAAACTAAAGTGTGAGTTGTTTCTTAATTTCATGATTTTGAGTTACGTTGTTGGTTTTTCTCGTTCATTTCATTTTGTTGTATATTAAAGTGAGTTCATAAACTATGTTTTTACGTATAAACCATTAATCTTTATCATGCATTTATGCGTGTGTTATGTGGAATTTAAATGTCGTTTCTTATATATATTATAAGCATGTTATTCTTGAATCAAGTTTACTCATACGAGCTTTAAAAACTTAGCAGGTTTATTTGTTTACATCCTGGTGCACCAATCCATGATGTAGGGTTTTATGTGCAGGTAAGGGTATTCAGGTTCGCATCATGAGAGATTAGAGAAGTTGTGTACAATAATGTAAGAGTAATATTTGAAGTTAATTCGAATTATCATGTTTTCGAATTTGAATTTTATTATTCAAAATTCAGAGCGTGACAAGCTCAGCTCGCATATGCAGTAGTTTAGATCCAGAAATGTTTTGTCTTCAACATCAGCTGCTTTGCTATATATTTAAAAAATAATGTGATGAAAATTGGGTAAGTTCGTCGCCTCAACTTGAACTGAAGTGACGAAAATAATGTGTCGTCGTCTTAAACAACTGAAGCGACGACATTTTTCTTTTAGGACCTATGGCGAAACCTAATTTCGTCGCTTCAATATCTCTGTGGGGATGAAAAAAAGTCATGTCATCGCCCTGTGTGTCTGGCGTAGTGAGGTTGAACTGCTACAAGTATCTCTTAGGACCCGAATCAAATCACTTGTAACACACATAATAGAAGTGAGAGCGAGGTTGACAAACTTAAGCCTTAACGCTCATTCATCCATCAAAATTTAGTTTAGAGTAGTGCTAATTTTTACTTTGATCGCATTTAGTTTTAAGTGAATTGTGGTGTAACGGGTCCAAAATTTCGAGCTTAAAAACTCAAAATTCTAAAGTCGTTAAACACAAAATAATCTCAATAAATCGAAATCAATAAAATGTAACAGCGGATCAATTCTGAGTTCTCAATACAACTCAGACAACCAATTATTACAACCCAAATTTATAATTCATACATAAAATGGAAATGTAATAATCCTCACAAATCACTCACAAATCTCACAAATGAAATTCACTCAAATTCTCACACAAATCCACGCCAGAAATCTCACCACAACAGGATAAGAACGACTTCAAGCCTCTGTAGTCGTCACTCAACCCCCACTAATCAGCATCTGCAGAATTATCCCCTACACCATCGAATTGGTGCACCGGGATTGTAAACACAAACCCGGTAAGCTTATAGCTCGTATGAGTAAAATCAAAATATAATTCGCATATCAAAATATACGAAAGATCACAACAACACAAATATAAATGCCCCCATGAGCCAATGGTCAGCCCATCTGGTTGACCCAAAGAAATATGAAATATAAGCTCATGAGGAAATTAAGTAACCCTTCTGGTTACCCAATGCATTTATAATACGGGTACCAAGAACGCTGGTACACATCTGTTACCCCTCTCGTAATACACCGTTGATATTGGATAGCCACCCGCTACCCAACATCCAAAATACACCGAGTACCCATGAGCAGATAACCACCCGTTACCTCGCATGCAGTACTAAGGCAGACAGACTAGAGCTCTAACTGTATCGTAACTTTCGCCCGGCCAAAGGCTAGGTTTCGACTTGCCAAACACGTACAATAATCTCACATCATATTGTACCAAAAATCTGGTACGAAGACAATTCACATTTTAACAATCTCAATGTTAAAAATCACGTACAATAATCTCACATCATATTGTACAATTTCAAATCACATGCTCAATATAATCACAATAAAATCATGACAGTATATTATATAGCAAACTATATATATTCGTACTTATTTACCATTTATACAATATATATATAGTCCACTATATCTTATACATATCATATTTCACCACACATGCTCAATTCACAAACTTCCGTCATCAAAATGACTATTTTTAATGAATTAATAACAGTACGTAATTTAATGAACTATATATATATATATGTACTTGTTACCATTATACCGTATATATGTAGTCCACTAAATTATATACATGTTGTAATTCATTTGATAATCACACTTGCAAAAATGTTGAATCACCACGAGGGTAGATTCGTAATTCAGTGAGATTTTACTCACCTTATAGACTCGAGCGTAATTCCACAATTCCCGATGATAATTCATTTCCTTGATTTAGCGATCACCTTAAAAAGATAAGACAAGCATTTAGAATCGTTTCGTAAACCTTTAAATGCCGAGACAGTAATAATCGGTTACTGTTCAGCAATTTTCGGTTTTACGAAATTACTGTTCACTGTTACTATTCATGGTTACTGTACCAATATACGATTTTTACGTATTTATGTACGTATAAATATTATATACGTATTTCTGTACGTATAAATATTAATACGTATTTCTGTACGTGTAAATATTAATACGTATTTCTGTACGTATAAATATTAATACGTATTTCTGTACGTGTAAATATTAATACGTATTTCTGTACGTATAAATATTAATACGTATTTCTGTACGTATAAATATTAATACGTATTTCTGTACGTATACGTACGATTTAAATGTAAATACAAACTCAGTAAATAAAATTTACTAAATTACCCTTTTACAAATTACTTTTTACATTTACTGAAAGTAACTTATAATTACATTTACCGAAGGTAAAAATTAATTACATTTACCGTAGTAAATAAAATTTACATTTACATTTACCGTTACACAGTAAATTACCAAAATACCCTTTCAGTCAAAACTAATTACACCACCTCACACGGCGGCGCGTGTGGCACACGCGCCACCTCCGGCCGGCCGCGCGTGGGGCCCACGCACCGAGGCTAACCACGGAGTGTAGCACGCCACCGCTACCTCAAATCCTTCCTACTTTCTCCCCTCTCCTTCCCTCCGGCCTTAGGCCGCCCCTGCACCACCCCACACTTCCACACGCTCCTTCACGCGCCGCTTTAAGCGGCGGTGTTCAACACCTCCACCACTCCTCCGATCGCCACAAAACAACCAAAAACAACAACAAATCAATCACATAACCCATCTATACCAATCCTCACCTCGATCAGACATCTGGATCGTCAAAAACGAAGTTGGAGAGCTCGAGATGCCGGCGGCCTTGCAGTTGAGCAGCGGCGGTACCTATCGCGGTTTTTGATCGCCGATCTTGTCACCGGTGGCACTAGGGGTGAGGAGAGATGATGGTGATGCAGTCCCAAGCCTTGGTCTCACCGGTGGAGTGTTTGGGCGACGGAGAATCGCGAGGTTTCGGGTGAGAGGGAGAGGAAGAAAGTGACAGTGAGAGGGAGAGGGAAGAGTGATCAGTGAGAGGGAGAGGGAGAGAGCGATCGGTGAGAGGGAGAGGGATTCGGGGAGGGCACGATCGGTGAGGGCGAGAGAGAACCGAGTGAGGGAGAGGAATCAAGGAGAAGGAGAGAGGAAGAGAGAGAGAGAGAGAGAGGATGCGGCGGAAAAGAAAGGGTTTCCTGTTATGGAAACCCTAGTTACAAAAATTTCCTTTTTATACTAGTTTCCAAATCGGAAACTAACTTCCGACGTGAATAACTTTTACGTACGATGTCCGTTTCGAACGCGTCACATATCCACGAACTCGTATCAACGAGCTCTACAACTTCCGTGAAGAAGGTTTTCGAAACCGAGCAACGGATTAAAAGTCGATATAAACGTTCGGAAACGTAACATTTTTCGAATTAAACGTTCCGATAACGTATCCGTTACTCGTTTCCTATCGTCGTAACCAATCACATCCATTATAATTAAATTTCACAATTTTTTTAAAGAATTCAAATCCACTCAAATGTTGTTTGAAATTTAGGGTTATTACAATCTACCCCCCTTCAAGGAATTTCGTCCCGAAATTCAAGCTCACTCAACAAACAACTGTGGATATCTAGTCATCATGTCTGACTCTAGCTCCCAAGATGCATCACCCTCATCATGGTGACTCCACAACACCTTGACTAGTCCAACTTCTCTCCTCCGTAGCTTCTTTGTGGACCTATCCAGGATACGAACCGGCTCGACAACAAAAGTGGCATTTTCCTTCACTTCAATGGTGCTATGATCGATCACATGTGACTCATCTGGTACATACTTCCTCAGCATGGAAATGTGGAAGACGTTGTGTACGCCCGACATGCTAGTAGGCAAGGCTAGTCGATAAGCTAGTTCGCCCACCTTCTCAAGTATCTCAAAGGGTCCAACGTACCTCGGAGCCAACTTTCCCTTCTTGCCAAATCTCACTACACCCCTCATAGGCGAAACCTTCAAGAACACATGGTCACCGATCTCAAACTCCACATGTCTCCTCTTCAGGTCTGCATAACTCTTCTGTCTACTCTGAGCGGTCCGGATTCTATCCCGAATAATTGAGATCTTCTCAGTGGTTTCCTGAACTACCTACGGGCCCATCAGTGCCTCATCACCAACTTCGGCCCAACAGATCGGAGATCGACATGGTCTACCATAAAGTGCCTCATACGGTGCCATGCCAATGCTAGAATGGTAGCTGTTGTTGTAGGCAAACTCAATCAATCTCAAATGATCTTCCCAGCTACCTTTGAAATCCAGCACACATGCTCTCAACATGTCCTCCATCACCTGATTCACCCTTTCCGTCTGTCCATCCGTCTGAGGGTGAAAAGCTGTACTAATATCCAGGGTAGTGCCCATCGCCTTCTGCAAACCACCCCAGAACTTCGAAGTGAAACGTGCATCTCGATCAAAAACAATAGAAACTGGAGCACCATGAAGTCTCACTACCTCATCCACATATAGTTTCCCAAGCACGTCCACGGAGTACTTCATCGACACTGGAAGAAAGTGAGCCGACTTCGTCAACCGATCGACAATCACCCATATGACATCGTGACCCTTCTTCGATCTAGGCAATCCGGTCACAAAATCCATAGATATCTGCTCCCACTTCCAAATAGGGATAGTCAGTGGTTTCAACATGCCAGCTGGTCGTTGATATTCTGCTTTCACTTGCTGACATGTACGGCACTTTGATACAAACTCCGCTACATCTTTCTTCATACCGTTCCACCAGAATTGCCTGCATAAGTCATTGTACATCTTGGTGTTCCCTGGATGAACGGTATAACGTGATCGATGTGCCGTACGAAGGACCTCCTCCCGAAGATCATCACAATCTGGAACACACAATCTTGCCCCAAACCTCAACCCTCCATCGGGTCCAACTTTCCACTCAGAAGGGCACTCATCAAGCGTATCAACTACAAGATCCGCCAACTTAGCTCGTGAGAGTCTATCCCGCGCCTGACCCTGTATGATCCTCGTGATCAATGTGGGTTGCACTGTGACACTACCAAGGAAGACCCTTGGTTCTCCTCCCGATGGTGCCAAATCAAACTCTGATGCAGCTTCTAGCATGAACCATTCCTGGACCATAAGTGAAGCTACTACGCCTCTCGGTTTTCTGCTCAAGGCATTAGCCACCACATTTGCCTTCCCCGGGTGGTACTCTAATGTGAAGTCATAGTCCTTGAGGAGTTCCATCCATCTCCTCTGCCTCATATTCAGCTCCTTCTGTGAGAAAAAGTACTTCAAACTCTTATGATCTGAAAAGAGTTGAAATTTCTCACCATACAAGTAATGTCTCCAAATTTTCAGGGCAAATACAACTGCCGCAAGCTCTAGGTCGTGTGTCGGATAATTCTTCTCATGAATCTTCAACTGTCTCGAGCCATATGCAACGACTCCTCCATGCTGCATCAACACACAACCCAAACCCTGGAGTGAAGCATCACTGTAAATGACATAGCCACCACCACTAGAGGGAATCGTCAACACTGGAGTTGTGGTCAGTCTAGTCTTTAGTTTGTTGAATGCTTCATCACATGCATCCGTCCACACAAACGGAGTATCTTTCTTGGTCAACTTGGTCAATGAAGATGCGATACTAGAAAACCCCTCGATAAATCTCCTGTAGTACCCTGCCAAACCGAGGAAACTACGTATCTCTGTAGGGTTCTTTGGACGACTCCAACTCTTCACTGCCTCTACCTTTGCTGGGTCCACTAGTACTCCATCTTTTGAGACAACATGACCAAGGAATTTGACCTCTTATTTCCAGAACTCACACTTCTCTAGCTTGGCATACAGTCTCGCCTCCTTCAAGGTCTGCAACACTGTTCTCAGATGCACCACATGTTCTTCTTGTGTCTTGGAGTATATCAGAATGTCATCCACAAACACCACAACAAACTCATCCAAGTACGGGCTAAATACTTGGTTCATCAAACTCATAAAGACAGCTGGTGCATTCGTTAGACCAAATGGCATGACGACAAACTCATAATGTCCATACCGGGTCCTGAAGGCTGTCTTCGATATATCTTCTTCCTTCACTCTGAGTTGATGATAACCGGATCTCAAATCAATCTTAGAGAACACAGTAGCACCTTTGAGCTGATCGAACAAGTCGTCAATCCTAGGTAAGGGATACCTATTCTTGATGGTCACCTTGTTCAGCTCTCTGTAGTCCACACATAACCGCAGAGAACCATCTTTCTTCTTTACGAACAAGACAGGTGCTCCCCAAGGTGAAACACTAGGTCTAATGAACCATTGGTCTAATAGCTCATCAATCTGCACCTTCAACTCCTTAAGTTCATTCTGCCCCATTCTATATGGCGCCTTTGACACAGGTGCTGTACCGGGTACTACATCAATGCAGAAATCTACCACTCTTCGAGGTGGTAGCCCCGGTATCTCTTGGAATACTTCACCAAACTCAGATACTACCACAATGTCTGCGATAGATACTTTCTGATCCACTGACTCCACATATGAGTTTGGCAAACCCTTACTATTCATGGTTACTGTACCAATATACGATTTTTACGTATTTCTGTACGTATAAATATTATATACGTATTTCTGTACGTATAAATATTAATACGTATTTCTGTACGTGTAAATATTAATACGTATTTCTGTACGTATAAATATTAATACGTATTTCTGTACGTATAAATATTAATACGTATTTCTGTACGTATACGTACGATTTAAATGTAAATACAAACTCAGTAAATAAAATTTACTAAATTACCCTTTTACAAATTACTTTTTACATTTACTGAAAGTAATTTATAATTACATTTACCGAAGGTAAAAATTAATTACATTTACCGTAGTAAATAAAATTTACATTTACATTTACCGTTACACAGTAAATTACCAAAATACCCTTTCAGTCAAAACTAATTACACCACCTCACACGGCGGCGCGTGTGGCACACGCGCCACCTCCGGCCGGCCGCGCGTGGGGCCCACGCGCCGAGGCTAACCACGGCGCGTAGCACGCCACCGCTACCTCAAATCCTTCCTACTTTCTCCCCTCTCCTTCCCTCCGGCCTTAGGCCGCCCCTGCACCACCCCACACTTCCACACGCTCCTTCACGCGCCGCTTTAAGCGGCGGTGTTCAACACCTCCACCACTCCTCCGATCGCCACAAAACAACCAAAAACAACAACAAATCAATCACATAACCCATCTATACCAATCCTCACCTCGATCAGACATCTGGATCGTCAAAAACGAAGTTGGAGAGCTCGAGATGCCGGCGGCCTTGCAGTTGAGCAGCGGCGGTACCTATCGCGGTTTTTGATCGTCGATCTTGTCACCGGTGGCACTAGGGGTGAGGAGAGATGATGGTGATGCAGTCCCAAGCCTTGGTCTCACCGGTGGAGCGTTTGGGCGACGGAGAATCGCGAGGTTTCGGGTGAGAGGGAGAGGAAGAAAGTGACAGTGAGAGGGAGAGGGAAGAGTGATCAGTGAGAGGGAGAGGGAGAGAGCGATCGGTGAGAGGGAGAGGGATTCGGGGAGGGCACGATCGGTGAGGGCGAGAGAGAACCGAGTGAGGGAGAGGAATCGAGGAGAAGGAGAGAGGAAGAGAGAGAGAGAGAGAGAGAGAGAGGATGCGGCGGAAAAGAAAGGGTTTCCTGTTATGGAAACCCTAGTTACAAAAATTTCCTTTTTATACTAGTTTCCAAATCGGAAACTAACTTCCGACGTGAATAACTTTTACGTACGATGTCCGTTTCGAACGCGTCACATATCCACGAACTCGTATCAACGAGCTCTACAACTTCCGTGAAGAAGGTTTTCGAAACCGAGCAACGGATTAAAAGTCGATATAAACGTTCGGAAACGTAACGTTTTTCGAATTAAACGTTCCGATAACGTATCCGTTACTCGTTTCCTATCGTCGTAACCAATCACATCCATTATAATTAAATTTCACAATTTTTTTAAAGAATTCAAATCCACTCAAATGTTGTTTGAAATTTAGGGTTATTACATGTGGTTTTCTAGCTACGATCCATACTATATGATACAATTACTTTATAACTAACTGAACCAAAATTGCAATTTAATTGACCAATTTTACATCATTAACAACACAATTATCACATTTGTCATACCAACTTACGATATCAATAACAATTTGTTTTATAATCTTATAAAATGTCGTTGTAGGTGGAGTAGTATAGGACAATCATTGAAGTAAGATTATGACCTAACAGGAGGATTCGACATCTTAGATTGGTTTTGAACTTTGGTGTTATCCAAACATGTTATATGAGTCACGAGTCATGAATGACAAAAATTTGAGAAAGATACTAGTTGAAGCTAAAGCTAGTTGTTGCTTAATCTTTGATCTCTCCTATTGATGTAGAGAAAGTATGGTTTATAATTGGATTTCCCAAAGTTACTTCAGGGAAAGAGTATGGGAAAGAAGGAGATAAAAGGTCCCTTCACCAAAAGCAAAAGAGAGAAAAGCAATCCACTCGCTGAAAGAAAGAAAAGGAATACAAAAATAAATTAGATGATGTTTATACAATAATGCTGATCGATCTTCATTAGTTACCAACTATATTAGTTAGCTGTGCAAGAGTAACAAAAGGGTATAGATCTTTTTTTTATATACGAAAAGGGTATAGATCTTTGAATCATGAAGAAATGACATACTAATAAGCTTTGGCTATATTTCTCTTAATATTTTGTATCATGTTGCCTTAAACATACTCCCAGAAGAAAGAAGATACAAAAAAAGGGTGCCTGAAAGGCTTCAACATGCCTTAAAGGCAAGCGCCTCATGAACCCAGAGCCCGCAATTTTGTTCGGACCAAACAGAAGGGTGCTTTGCTGCCTTTGCAATCAAATTTAACAAAGTATTTGCTTTGTTGGGAAGTATATATAACAAAACTGGAGATTTCTTTTCGATGAATAACATAATTGTTTTTTTTTTTGTTAAAGATGAATAATTGAATGAATGAGAATGTTAGCACTTCACATGCACAAATTAAGCTGCAAAATGCCCCTATAAATACTGACACGAAGGGATTTTAAATAGATTGAGCGCTATTGTGATTGAGAAGTATGGGCTGGTTCTAAAATTTTATGAAAGTCATAAATGCCTGTATGGTTGATCTGATTATTCTGATATGTCCCTAGCTAGCAGGCATATACTGCTACGCAATATAGGGAAATAATCAATATCTATAGGCTAGGGAAAGGAAGAGTTAAGGCTTTTACTATAGGATGTTTATTTTTTGGTGAAGAGAGGACGATATGCCTTTAATTGATCATATCATCATATGTGAAACAACTCAAACAAACTGAGAACTGTTAGATAAAATTTATTTATTGCAAACAAAACGGAACCACCTCATGCAGGAGGGGCCTTTCATGCAACAGAACTACCAGCATAACCATCATCATTGCCTCCAAAATTAACACATCTAATATTAACATTTGGTAAGATGTTGCGGATCGGACCCTTCAAACAGCAAGGTGGTTCCGCCCTTAAAAGGAAAGTCGGTTATGTAGACCGAGAAGAAGATCGAGCGGCTTCATACATGGATGCCGCCTCTAGCATTGAGGTCAGACCACCATGGCATGCGGAATCACCAGAGCACGGCAAAATATGAGGAGCCGCGCGATAATAAGAACCCCGTTAAAGTCTCGACGTTGGCCAAAGCACAAGAGAAAACGAGATCGATGGAGCTCGTTCTTGAACCTGCTGGAACCTCACTCGATCGTCCAACACGGTCAGAAGTGACGCCGCGGATCCATGGTATATATCATGCTGTTTGTTAGTGAGCTAGGAGGGGTCCTGCCAGGACCGAGGAAGGAACTTGTATCCAGATCAGTATATTTGTACTCTTTCATAATCTGCGTACGTAGTAACTACTAATCTCCCAATTGTTTAATCATTAGGGTACCTTTGATCTTCCTCATTTTATTAGGGTAGGATCGGATGAAACAAAATCATGTATGTATAATACTCAAACATGATCACTTTCACTTTCCTATCTTGTGTCTCAAGCAAAAAGGACCTAGACTGTCACTCAATATCTGTGTGTTATATACTTATATTGAAGTTCAAGTATGCTTTCTTTCTTCTCCCTGAAGATTTGATTTCTCTATATTCTCCATACATGGATGACTGATCTCCTATACCTACAACTTGCCCGGAGAATCTTCAAATATTAAAGCAAGAAAACTTTAGCTGCAGAAAATGGAAATAAAAGCAGGAGGCATATGCATGGATAATGATCAGGAGAAAAAAAAAAGAGAGAAGCTATATATCTAGGTATAGTCCAAAAGAAGATTTTTGTTTCATCGTGTTCTGTTTATTTTTATAAGAAGAGATGGTATTTTTGTTTTTCTTTTCAAAAGTGATTATGGGGTCAAGTTTATTTTTACCTTTTTTTTTCTTTTTCCCTTTAGTCATTGGGGCCTCTCAAACCAAAGTTGTCACGTACCTTAATTAGAGGATCAAAAGCAGCTTAGATCTGCCTTCAAATGGCTGGTTCCTAAATTTGAAGGGCCACAAATATTCAGGATTATGGCTATCTATCAAACAAGTTTATTATAAACTTTTCAGTAAAGATCAATTTACACCAATAAATATTAGAAAGCATCACCTTGAGTACCCACTATGACTTACATGCATGGATCGTAAAGGAGATCCATCAACGTACTAATTTGATTCTGTATTGATTTTAATTTTTAACTTTTAGCTAGTGGGGTTTAATTCTGTTTTTTTTTAATAAAAGAGTCTTATTACATAAAGGACTCATATCGCATAATAGCTGTTGCTTCACTTACGATTCGGTGCTATGAATAATTTTCTTTCTTTTTTTGAGAAGATTAAACCTAGCTAGGCTACCTAGCATGAGACTACAAATGTAGTCTGTACTGATGATTTCACTTATTACTGATGATTCCATGTGAAAGCTCAATCCATGGAACCCTACCCTCCTTGCAGATCTATTGAAGTAAGTCCCCGTTTGTACTGTTTCACTTTTAAAAAATCAGCTTTTATTGATACTTTTAAATTTAATAATGTTTGGTAAATTTAAAATAAAACAAAACAAAACTCACTGGAAACCGTTTTTAGAAGGTATTGCCACTAAACACAATGAAAATAAAAATTTATGCATTAACGACATTATTAAAAATAATAGGGTAAATTCCTCATATGATACCTGATGTTTAGCTACTTGGACAATTTGGTACCTGATGTATGAAAACGGACAATTTGGTACCTAAAGTTATCAAATTTAGACCATTTTGGTATTTATGTCAATTTTAACCATATTTTCAGGGTTATTTCCGTCATCATATCTCTACTTTATTTCATTTTTTCATAATACCTCCAAATTGCCTCTAAATTATCACTAAAATTTTGATAACTCATCCACTTAGTATATGTGATGATTTACGCAAGGTTTAAAATATCGGTATTGGGGGATATATCATTTTTTTTAAAGGGAGATATATAGGAGATATTGGAAAAATAATATTGTTCCTCTTCTGAAATTATTTATTTATTTATTATTGAATTACATACAAACAAATACAATTATTAATTTTATCTAGTATCCAAAAGAGGCTCTAGGTAATCGTTTTCATTGATCACATTATCCTTTGCTCGTTTATCACATAGTCGTAACTTCATATTGTAGTAGCAGTATATAGTTTTTCCAACTTCATGAGACTACATTGTGACTCTTTATTTTGGATTCCCTCAAGATCAAGGAGAGCACTGGTCACTGATATGACTTGACTTTTAAGAGTTAAGACTTGAACTTTCACTCATCATCTCGATATCTTTTACGAAAAATTAAAAATTAGCCGATTGAAGGACTACTCTTCTAGTCTTATTTTTTTATATCCCTCGAGGTGATTAATTAATCAAAAACTGCAGGTCAAGAAGAGTCCGACACATCCTCAAATTGAGTTAAATTTTTGAAGTGAAAGTTTTTAGATATTTCTCTAAAATATCGAAGATATATCAGATATATCGTAAATATCAGAGATATTTTATGTTATCGGAGAAATATCGCAGATACGGAAAAAAAATAAGATATTTACCCCTAAGACATATCGTCTTTTGAAAAATGGAGACATTGGAGGATATATCGGAAATATCGGAGAGATTTTGTACCTTGGATTTACGTATATAAGTTTTCATAATGTAGCTATAAATCTAAATTAATTTTAATTATAAGTAATTTAAAAAATATATTATAATAAAAAATTATAATTGCATAAAGACAATTTATTTCTTTTGTATAAAATAATTAGGATATAATAATTATATTAAGAAAAAAACTGTATTTTCGATATATGCAAAGTAGATGCTAAGTGGAGTAGATATATCAATTTAATTATCTCCAAAAAGAGGCAATTATAGGAAGAAATGAAGAAAAATGTGAATTTAATGAGTTTAGGGATAGAATGACGAAAATAACCCTAAAAATATTATCAAAATTGATAGAGGTACCAAAATGGCTTACAAATGAGAACTTCAGATACCAAATCATCCATTTTTATACATCAAGTACCAAATTGTCCAAGTAGCCATACTTTAAGTACCATATGAGTAATTAATTTAACAAAATTATTTATTTAATTCACAACATATTATTGTCACAACGGAGACGCAGCAGCCCTAAGTACGTACCTTTTGATTACCAACAAAGTTTTCAAAGGCTAGGATAGGGGCCTACTCTTGTGTGGTTTGCAGTTCATTTTTTTTTTTTATCAAAACACCATATAGTTCAACTAAAGTGGATGCATGAGAATGAGACATTTTTTTTTTCCAACTATCAATAATTTGATTTGTGAGGAGAGGATCCGATATCCGATATCCCTATCCTGTCTGGTAATTGTCCAATACAAAATTACCAGAGAAATGACCTAAAGTTTGTTCCCTCTGATGACCCTCTGTTCTAGCTAGCTCTCTCACCGACAGTAAGTCATGTATGTATAAAATAATGTAAAAATTAGAGAGTTATATATGAGTTACTATTTACTAAACATTCAGTCTGATTAGGCAGGCAAGAAAGAGTGCCATAAAATTATAATATGGCAAGAAAATTAGTGATTCGAGCCAAGGGAGACAATGCTGTCGCTTCTGTATTGAAATGTGAATACAAAGGCTATGAAATAAAACATAGATCGATAGAAATAAAGAAAAGAATATACACATATATTCTCGTGTAAGGATATTGCTTGGTCTCCTTCTTGAGGCCTTGGTACGTAACAGTATCCTGGAGACAAGATTACAAGTAAAATCACAATTTTGGGAATAGAGAAGAAGAGCAAAAAGAAAATGATCGATCGAGTACGTCTTGGGATTTTGACAAGAGAGATCAAGAGAAAGAGAAGGGGAGTGATCGATCGAGTGTGAGAGGATGGGTAAAAAGAAAAACAAGAGGGTATTATATTGTACGGCTCCATCGAAGATCGATCAGTAGTACTTCAGTACTCTACTTGCATTTTGCTTTCTAGTGATATTCACTTTTGCATAGTACTCCCTCACAGTGGTGGTATTCTGGCATACTATGGATGATCGATCGATGACTTCGAACTTGGAAGGAAGAAACAAAGGCTATAGTACTCGTAATCCTGACTCCCATGTTGAATACTTCGACTCATGCAGAGAGAGAAAGAGAGAGAGAGAGAGAGAGAGATGGCCCAGAACCAAGCAAAAGGGTTGGAAACTAATAAATGAGAGGAGGAGGTAGGGTTTTGTTTTAAACCAACAAGTCGGTAGGAACTTGAATGTGATCGATCAACAATCAATATGCTGCTGATTGAACCAGTTTCTCTCAACATAGAGACTTCTGGTTCAAATGCAGGCGTGTCTGTTTGAAGTTTGAACGCATAGTTTGATCGTCGATCAATTATCTGGTAGTAGTAAGTAATAATTTGCATTATTAGCAAATACCGCAGTCCCACACGCATAGTTATAGCATCGATCATCGTAGACACTTATGTGCAAGTGGTTGATTAAGACAAAGTGATAAATCATTCAGTCACATGTATGTATATATATATATATGTATGTATGCATGTATGTGTGTGTGTGTCATGGTCTCATGGATGGACTGTACTATTTATGAATTTTACTGTTCTGGGTTCATGCATGGAGGTATTTAGTATTCAGTATTCACCAGGCCAGCCATGCCAGTTGCAGCTGCAGCTATCAAAGTGTTGCAGGCAAAATTTTAAAGAATCCCTTGAGGAAGAGAGAGAGAGAGAGATGTGGTCAAAGTCATGTATAGGTTATTGAGAGGTCGTTTCAAGCTACAGTTAATCCACCAGAAAACAAGGTTTTGTATCACTGTACACCTACAGTATGAAGAAGTATCAGTAATTCAGTATCTGTTTGCTATTTACAACAACCCGGGCTCCACCCGACTGAAAATGTTGCGTTCTCTGCCCTATCCCCGACCTTTTACCCATGCCACCCTCGATCTCTCTTTCTTTACAAAGCTGCCAACAAGATCCATATATCCCTCAATATTTCCTGTAAAACTAGCTATATATACGGCTATCATGTATCATTTTCAATTTTTCATATATCATTTTCTTTTGTTCTCTCTCTCTCTCTCTCTATTATGTATTTCTCTTTAATTATGATGTATACATATTTCATTATTTTGAACCGTAGTATCTGTCTCGCTCTGCCTCGCTAAAAGCTAAGCTAATCATTTGCTTTGAATTTCCCAAGCAATAGTGAATCTTAAAGGGTATATGTTCCATCATCAACAAACAATTCCACTAACAGATTAAAGCAAAGCAAAATTAATAAAGCCGGGGCATCGTATATATGCAGATAGCCTAGCCCCAACAAAAAAGCTTATTCATAATGTTATTTGCAGCTGATGATGATGAAAAGCCTATCTCAACAACATCTACATCGATCTGGAATAAAATATACCCAACCTTGTCTTAACTTTTTCCCTTTCCATTGCCACGATTCAGACATATATGAACTCCATCTCGTTATCCCTAAAGGATTTAAACGATAAATCAGAATTTATACGTCCTGAAATGTAGGTAGCCTTATATGATCTATAAATATCTTAGTTTCGATCACATTTTCAATTCAAGTTTTACTTTCAAACGTTTTAGAAATATACAGATATCCATAATCTAACGAGTTATGTGTGTGATAATTTAATTTACATCCCTGTGTTAATTGATGAACAACAGAACAAGTACTATTCGAGGAATCATATAAGGTAAAATTGAATTATTAAAGACAAAATCCTAACTCAAACTCCAGTATCCGTGCGCATGTTATTATCTCTAAACGTTGGAGAATAGGAGGTCGTCTTATTTCAAAGATTCGTCTCTTCTCATTGACCATATCATTTCTTATTTCTCTCTCCCACTCTCAAACACATAACAAGACTTATGATGCATCATGGATCTCAAATACACTGTGACTGTGCAGTATGTGACATGGCTATCTGACTTGTTGATTACTTAACTATGTGATTAATGTTACATAAGAATTGATCGATCGATCTTCGATATTAATTAAATTACGTACTGAAGGATGAGTTCCACTCTACCTTTTCAGAAATATATCAGAATAAATTGTTCTTTACCTCATTTTGAAGTGATAAAATGAGATGAAAACAAACGAATGAAACTTCAAACTAATTAATCACATCATTCACATGCATGATGCATCACCACATTAAATATCCGAACGACATAATAACTACTTAAATTTTATCGAAACATGTCAATTTTAAAGAGCATATCAGTGTATATATAACATGCATCCTATATATATGCTTAAATTTACTAGCTATTTGCATAAGTTGATTTATTCAGTATATTTCACTGCTACCTGTGTGCAATTACGAACATATATGTTTTGTTTTGTTCTTTGGAGAAAAATTGATAAATATAGTACGTTACCCTCCACAAGTCAGACCGAGTTCTTCTGATTTTTTTGTTATCATGAATTCTAATCAAGGTTAAATTAAACAACGAAACAAATAAAGCAAGAATATCACATAATTAAGAAAAATTAGTAGGGCGATGGCATCATAAAAATAACAAATTAACTTGCATGCATGTAATGCATGTTTTTGGTTCTTAAAACCGAGAGAAGAACTACTTTTTGGAAAGATTGACAGAAAACAGGGAAGATAACAAATAGATAAATAAAGAAGAAAGTAGCGACTCTCCGAGTAAATGATGCTTACCTAGTTTTTACTCAGAAACCCATGGCTAGCTATGTCAATGTCTAGATGATTATATCCTCTTAGTACTAATAATTAACATTATTGCTGCCTTGATTATTAATCGTTATCTTGCTCAACTTCAGATGCAGGCTCATCATCTTCTTCAAACCCATCAATTCCATAAGCTGCATGTCCATTCCCAAAGGCCTTAATATGATCTTTGAGAGACCTCTTGTGCTTAAAATCAGAGCCACAAATGCAATACCAAAGCTTCCCACAATTCTTCTCGTGGGTTCTCCAATCTCCTCTCACTGCAAATGCCTTGCCACATTTTCTGCACATGAAAGGCTTGATTCCATGCTTCCTCTTGTAATGTGTTTGGAGGGTTCTAAAGTCTTTCAGTGGCTTCGCTCTTGGGTGATCGATGTTATTCCTGCAACCTGGTGTGCAACAATAGCAAGGAAGCCTAAGCATGCCTGTTGGTTGAGTTCCTCTTAGAGACTCGGGCCCTTTTCTGTATTGAGATCCATGCCCCCACATATGCATCTACAAGTATCGACACTATTAGACAACCTAATATTTATATATGCATCTACAAGTATCTACCACTGTTAGACAACCTAATATATATGTGCTAACTGTGATATGACCCAACATTGGATATATATCAAGCTATATTAGTAGAAGTTCCAACATATTGTCATTCAATCGTAAAACTACCTTTGAGAACAACGACATGTTTTCCTTTTCTCTAGAGGAATTGTGAAAATGTTTTTAAGCTAGAAAAATTACACATTTTCAAGCGAACCCATACAAGCCGAATTACTCAAAAAGATTAGTTAAATTACACCTTCATTTGGATATGAGCTGCTTATGTCAGGATTTCAAGTCTTTGAATTGAAAAGATCTGCCAGAAAAAGGAAGACAGATCGAATAAGATTTAGAAAACACTAGATGAAGAGAACGTTTGCAAGACTTTGTTGATTGAGAGGACGGAGTACTTGAGATATACTATGTATGGGGTTTTCATGACCAAGAACTGTTTTGAATGCAGACCGAATTGAACGACCTTATTTGATACTGGAATTGAATAATGCCATGACCGGTCTCTCCTCTCCTGTGAAAGACTGTAAGATTTTTAGCTCCTGCCAGTATGTATTTAGGATCGGAGCAGCACAGACTTCGAAGTACTAAAGGCATAAGGAACATTGCCTGTGTTGTTCAATCACTACCCACAGTTGAACTGAATCAGAAAAGATTTACTCGAACCCAATTCCCATAAACCATGCAAAAACAAAAGCAAAAAATGACGATGACGATGACGACGTTGATAAAATACTTTTCAGGAATTATGTGAACTAAAAAATAAATAAGATTAAAGATGAACAAGGATATTCAGAGGCCAGGACTCTAATCCAGCACAGGATGATATTCAGACAAGAAAATCAGAAACAAATAAAACAATGAGTAAACAGGAACCTCGTATAGAAGAAGAAGATAAGGGGATATGGGTATTGAGACCATGGTTTCATCCGCTATTGGGTTTCTAATCGTTATTGCTCCAAATTACAGATTAAAGATATATAATTGATTAGTTTACCTGCATGTTATTGTATCTGTTGAAGGTCTTGTAGCAGACAGGGCAAGAGAATTGAGTAGGACCAATGAGAATCTGTGAAGGAGTTGGGATCCAATACTGACCCTTGTTCAGAGAAGATCTGTTCATGGGGTACCCAGTAGAATCATCACCATGATCTCCATTTACAAGATCTTTGTCATGACTTGTGCTGATCTCTGAGGAAGAAGAAGCTGCAGAAAGCACAGATGCCATTTCAGCTGCACTAGGGCTTGGGAGTCCTATGTGAAGTGCAACAGTCACACTAGCCTCATCCTCTTCCTCTTGGTCTTCTTGGTTGTGTGGTTTGTTGATCTTGTCATCCACATCCATTTGATCAGTACTACAGGAGTAGTACTCGTGCTGGTGATGACGCGCTTGTTCGTGGTCTTCATGATACTTTGTTGGGCTTAAGCGGTTAAGGAGTGGGAGGGCTTCTCTGAGAGGTGGAGAAGGGGGTTGATGATGAGTAGTTTGGGTGGAGTAAAACGAAGAGTACTGGTTCTGGTTCTGATTGTAGTCGATATTGAAGAAGTTGTGAGCATAGGGAGGTAGAGGTTGTGGTTGTGCTTGCGGAGGCGGAGGAGGGTTTGAAATTAGAGGGTGTTCACGGTGGTGATGATGAAGGAGAGGGTTGAATTTGAAGAGACCTGTGAAGAAATTTGATGAGTAGGGGTACTCAGCCATGGTTAAAAGCTTGGTACTGTGAAAGAGGAGGGGAATAGTTTTGTTGGGTGAGGTTGCTTTTATAGAGAGAGAGAGAGAGAGAGAGAGAGAGAGAGAGAGTACAAGATGGCTGAAGGGAGTGGACGGAACAGAGTGAGTAGTAAAGGCAAGGGGAAAAGAGAGAAATAATAGAATCACCTACGGACCTACCGAGTGCTTTTTGTGCCCGTCTACTTCCCTGTTTTAGACCATACGCTCAATCAGTCCTAAAATTTGTAACCTTAATTCCAAAATTTCATGCCATATAAGTAAATGAATTATGAATACATGTCTAATTTGTACCGTAATTCTATTTGGTATAATCTCGTCGAGTAATAATTTTGGAACACCCATAACATTATTCCTTTTGCCATTGGGACCTCGACAATTGCTTATATGACCTCTACTATTTTCTTAATTATTAGATTACATATGTATCATCTTATAAAAAGACAATTTTAGATATTAAATTCGATAAAAATAAAAATGTTTAATTATTTTATTTTTGTAATAATCATTCAATAATAATTAAAATAACCAAGGTTTAGGTTTAACGTGAAGACATCAAAGACACCACTATCTTCTACCTCCCAACCTCCAATTCTCAACATCATATACATACCTCCCTCTCTCTCTTCTACCAATTAAAATCTTTCATTTTTCCTAATATTATTTACTTGAAAATGAGTTTTCATTGTTAGACTCTTATAGTAATAATTAACTGGAGTTGATGTATTTTATTGATTACAATTGGTTGTTCTAATGATTACTTATTTGAATAAATTTGTCTAAACCGATATGTTGTGAAATCTTATTTACAGTTGAGCAAAGAATACAAGTTTAACAACATGTAGAGTTCGGAATGAATAATGAAATACAAAAAAAATGAAATGGATGTCTAGTGAGTGAATATACTTTTTGACTTTTTTAGACAACTCATATTAGTATAAAGATATTTTTTTCCGCTTAAAAAACAATGAATTTTTTTTTAAAGATGAATATATTCGTTGAACGCACGTGCATGCCAGGATGGTTATTACCTAAATAGCACGGATACATACACGATGGTCCGTATCGAATCGTATCCGATACGTAGACACGGCATATCGAATGTTTTTGGACACGGACACGTGGTGAACACATTAATTAAATATTATTTTAATATATATTTATTTATTTTAAAATTAATTTATAAATTTGAAGTATTTAGATGTATATATATGTCAAAGTGTGCATTAAAATGATGAAAACATAACTTGTTAAAATGACTAAGGACTTCATAAGTACCTTAGATAACCAAGGTTCGAATCCTACCACAAGCATTCTTATTTTTATCACGAGTTTCTCTTCTTATATATATTAAAGTGTGCATAAATATAACAAAAACTGAATCTGTTGAAATGGTTGAGGAGTTGTTGGGTGCCTTGGATGACCAAGTTTGAATCTCACCATAAACACTTTTATTTTTATCATGAGTTAGTGCGTGTCCGCGTGTCCGATGCGAATACTCGCATGTCTGGGCCGAGTTGGGGCGTGTCCGATGTAGATACTCGCGTGTCTGGGCTGTGTCCATTTCTGATACTCGTGTATGAGCGTATTCGGACGTGTCCGTGTCCATATTGGACACACGATACGGTAGCTGAGGGACGTGTCTGTGCTACCTAGGTTATTACATGTTCTATCAGATATCACCTCTTTCAAAATAAGACAAGATGTCATGGTGTATACACATAGTGATGCATAGGATAGGCCACTCATATTCAAATACTCCAGCTCAATGGCAAAGTATAATATAACCTAACATGCTATAGTTATATGAATTTTAAAGAAAAAAAACTAAAAAATAAGTTAGGACAAGCCCAACATGCTACCAGGACCGAACCTAAATTCATCTTGGGACAAGATCAACATTACAGGCAGACTAGCCTCGAGTCAACCAGCACATAGCCCAAGCCTTAACAACATAAAAGACATAGTTTATTCTAGAGGTAGCAAACGGACCGGTCCGGCCCATTTTAAGCGGACTAAAACCGTGCTCGTGTCGTGTTTGGGCTGACCCATTTATTTTTCGTGTCGAGCTCGGGCCAGTCTATTTGCTTAAATATTGAGCCCGGCCCGGCTCATGGCCCAATCCCATGTCGGGCCGGGAAACGAAGTGGGCCGGTCCGGCCCATTAATATAATAAAACACAATTAACATAAAAAAAATTGTGTAATTAGAATATTTATTTTATATAAATATTTAAAATAGTAAAATAAATAAAATATTACAACACATTTGATAATTGTTTTCTAAAATATTATATGTCAAAACTATGATTTTTTATCATTACTTTGATGATATTTATGAAATAATGTAGTTAAAATAATGAAATAATCAAGAGGTTTATATTTAAAAGGTCTAATATTCAATTCTGATTATTATAATTATTTAAATAAATAAATAAATATATATATAATAAAATATGTGTTTAACGGGCTGGCCCATGAATTTATCATGGCCAGCCTATAACGAGCTCGGGCTGAGCCCATGGTCTAAAATATCTAGACACAGTCTTGCACTCTTGCCCATTAAAATAACATGATCAGGCCGTGCCGAGCCGATTTCAAACAGGTCGTGTATGTGCCGAGTTCGGGCTTTTTGGGCTCACTTGCCACTTCTTGTGTGTTCCACCACTACACTGCCAGCTTCCTCTGCCGGCCATGATATCCCTACTCCGTTGTCGCCATCCAAATGTCGATAAGTCGCATATATATCTTCATTAAACCAGCCAGGACTTCCTGCAAGACAAAACTTCATAAAGGGCAAGCAAAATCGCACCAGACTGTCAATATGCTCCCTCAAACACCCAAAAACTAGCTTGATGTGATAGAGCTCATGGTAGTTGTTGCACATATCTAGAAGTAAAAACTCCTTTAATTTGGTCCCCAAACCACTTCTATGCCACAATCAAAATTGGTCAATGTGAATTGTTCGTGTAAATATCAATTTATAAAACTCGAATTATTGCTAAATTGGATAAAACTTTGTACATATGATTTTTACTATATATACCTAAATATTGAATGGCTTATGATGGAAATATTTGGCAGAAAAAATGAGCTAAAATTTGAACTTTTTTTTTTATAATTCCAAAGCAAAGCTTTGC
Source organism: Argentina anserina (assembly GCF_933775445.1). NCBI lineage: Eukaryota > Viridiplantae > Streptophyta > Magnoliopsida > Rosales > Rosaceae > Argentina > Argentina anserina. The sequence goes on from NC_065877.1 coordinate 15,161,782, forward strand.
TTTGGATTAAGGCTGATTATATTTACTTTGAAATTATAAAGTGAAGTACATTGTTTGACTCGATTTTCGATCACATTTCCATATCCTCCACCGTATAGATTTTAGAACATAATGTATATCTCACTCCCGTAAAGTTTCATCCAATTTGATGGTCGTTAATGTATTGAAACATTATTAAATCATTGAACGAACCAAAACTGTTTAACATGAATAATTCGTGTAAATCACGATTACGGAAGGTTAAACAATCATCAAATTGAACGAATTTTTGCACGACTGATTTATATATTATGTTCTAAGATACATATGGTGGAGATGTGAAAATGTAATAAAAAAATTGAGTCAAATAAAGAACTTCACCATGTAATTTTATAGCGAACCTTCGCTCTGGATATGAAGAGTATATATTACTTAAAACTTACATGAATTAAATTACATAAATTTTTTTTTGAAGAAAAACTTAGAACCATTAGATTTGGAACAATAATTATGATGAAATTTTGAGCAAATATTTCCTACTTCGGTCGAGGAATTCTAAACTAATTTAGCAATTTTTAAGGAATGTTAAATTCAGAAACAATTACATGATTTGACAAAAAATTGAACGATGTGTACATATATATAGCCATATATGTGACATACATGGCATAACACCTAGAATTATGACTGTATGTGGTTCTGAGTAAATTTCTTCAGACGAATCTGAGATCAGAACCGTGTTCCTTTTCTAATTTGACTTTTATATTTTAGTGGGTATGAACTGCTTCAGCTCTCAGTTCTATTTACTTCAAAATTTAGTACATACGTACCACATATCTTTATAATTCAAATTAAATTGAAATGCACAATTTGATCCTTTGATGAAAGAGAGAATACAATGTTTATTTATATTGTTTTTGAAATAGAGGGTTTATGTTTATTTATAAGAGTGATAAATGTTCGTCGTCATAGAAGATAATGACTAATTACAGTTCGTCTGATAAGTTAGAAGCTAAATGACAAAGGCTTAACGTTCGTCGTTTTGGTACTTAAGCCACGGCGCACAAACAACGAAATGTATGTCGTTTTGGTGATCATACGAGGAAAGTGGGCTCTTAGCCGATGAAAACAATTCGTCGCTTTAGACTTTTTTCTGGTAGTGGTGGCTACTTTGCAAGACTTACTAAATGAAACTGTTGAATATAACGGAGATGACACATTAAATCTAAACCTTTGAATACAAATACTTGAAATAATTTCAGAAATACGTCTCTTTACAAAAAAGTACTAAATCAGACACTAACTGGCAAATAGTGTTTTAAAAGCTGCGATATTAGTATATCTCTGAATAGAGAAGTTTTAAATACACACCCCTAATTACTTAATACACATACATATTTTTCTAGGTTTCAAATCAAATTTCATATGAATGAGAAATGACCAAAACATACCTCTAACTAAGAAAATAAATTTTGAGAAACTAATAATGTAAGAAATTAAGTAAGTTTTTGCAAGGAAAGAGATTACATGTATTTAATGAAAAATTAAGTGGAAAATTTTGATTATCAATTCATCCATTTATTTCTTTCTTAAAAATATCATAATTTCCTAAGTTAGAATGTCAAACCAACGTAATTTATGTTAAGACATTATGATTTTCTCATATTTTTACTCAAAAAAAATCTTCTCATTTTATTAAATTACAAATTTACTCTTCGTAAAAAAAATCGATGATGAATATGAAGAATAGGTAAATATAATTATCAAACACAAAGAAGAATATATTTATCGTTTTTCATGTTTAAGGATTCGAAGAACAATAATATGTAAGAATTTCTTGATAATCAATATATATTGACCTGTATAAAATTTCAATATATCTTTGTACATATTAATTATATGAAACATTTATATATAAAAAATCATATGAAATTATAAGTATTTTAGGCACTTTGGGTTGTGTATCTAGTACAAAATTAGAATGATAAATAAAATGAGTGGTATATTAAATAATAGGTGTGTATTAAGTATTTAGGGATATGTATTTAAAATTTCTCATCTGAATATGCAGACTATTTCTTTGAAAGCAAAAACATATCTTGCTCTAACAATTCAAACCGACTAAAGCAAAAGCAATAAGAGAAATCACCGATGAAGTTACAGAGTGTCCAACACTATTTATATATATATATTATAGTCCAAAAGCCGAAGGAAACTAGCTAGGATTCCTAGGAGAGAAGTGAAATCTAAACTGCAGGTTTGACATGAAAATTACCCTGAAAATTACCCGCCCTTATCTATCTATAGCTAATGTAGGCATACTTCGACAACTAAATTGTTCTAATTTGTAGTGCTCATGTTGAATATGTGTATTTGTACCGATATATAATGAAATAGTTATGGTTTTGAAGTTTCATTCAAATTCCAAGTACGTTAAGTCATTATAATATTTCACCCTCGATCTCTACCGTACAATATCATTATAAGAGTCATCTTTGTCATTGTCTATCACACACCTCACATACAAACATCTCGATCATTTCATTGATTTGAGTAACGGAAAATTTTAAAGAAATATTGACCATTGAGAATTAAGGTTACTTAATTTTTGAAACTATCACAATAGTAAATAAAGTTGAAAACTAAACCTAATATATCTACATCTATTAACTTTTCCGTTAGTTTCTATGTTTTCCATCATATTTGTAGGGGCATACTCGTCTCTTCCTCTATTCAATAAGGATTGCCAAATAAAAGTAGAGTCCCAGACCCAGTCTCTCTATTTTGGTTGATTAGGAGAGATTTAGGAGACACCAATTCGAAATTGTATGTGACATTCTCAGCGAGAGTATATATTGGCTGCAATCCCCCTGTCCATCAGTTTTCAGTTGAAGAAGAAGAAAGGATGGAAGAATAACAATTAACAAGAGGGAATGAACTACAGACATGTACTACCACCACTAGAATTCATATACTACTTCATCATAATTTTAGAATTATGGTTTGAAATATCGTAGTGATCCCTGAAGCTTTTAAATTTACAAAATGCAATTGCAAAGGTTAGAGATGAAACAATTAGAGTGCATAGACTCATCATCCATATGGCTGATTACACCTCCATAGTCGTCATACCTTCCAATCAGTAGCTGACCCAATCATCCAATGATCCAATAGACAACATCCTTCATGTAGATTTCAAAGCCACTCGGGATGAGTGTTATCTCTTCCTCTCTTGCTCCACATCCCCAATCTGTAAAGCAAAAGAACACAATAATATCAAATGAAGAGAGAGATCAGAGATTGCATAGGTGGATCATGAAGCAGAATCAAAGACATAGGGTGGGGTTCTGTTAGATCTTGAACAAGAAACAGAATATGAGGCAAGGGGGCTTAGTGTCGGCGACCTTGGCGGTGATGCACGAAGATGGAGAAGACGTGAATGATCACGCTGTTGGTGTGGGTGAGGCTAAAGTTTCGAAGAGGATCACAGTTGGGTGTCGGAGAATATGGCTGGGGGTTCGATCTCTGCCTGAGAGGTTGCTTGGTCAGAGCAGCAAAAATAAACAGTGGAGGAGGAGAATACTGAGTTAGGAATGCCAAAATAGGCATAAATACCAATTTGCACCTCAAATTTGGTCGAAATTGTCAATTTATACCCCGAACTTGCATTTGAGTCAATTTACCTCCTAAACTTGGTAAAAATTGCCGATTTACACCACAAACTTGTATTTGAGTCAATTTACCTCCTAAACTTGGTAAAAATTACCGATTTGCACCCCATTCGTTAAATTTAACTGTTTCTATCCAATTTTGCGTCACATGTCATGCATTTAAGGGGTAGTATTGTCATTATATATTTATTCATATTGAATAATGAAATAAATTAATAAAATTATTTAAGAGGAACACTTGCTACAATGTTTGTTTTTTCGAAACATGTTATTGATTTATATATTTATTATTTTATGTGATATGGTATGTTAAAAGATATTAGAAAAATATAAATAAATAAATACATTGAAAATTAAAAATAAATGTGTGTTCCGAGAGAATTACTATTCTACCATTGTGTGTGTCTTAGTCTTATTAGATTTTCTGTTAGATAGATTCGCATCTCTGTAATAGATTAGGACTCTGAATCCTACGAGATTGTGGTTATGTAATGCTTATATATTGGTCTCATTATCAATAAATAAACGGTTACGTTCTGTTCTATTACGTCGTTATTATTCTCGTTTTGTTCATCCTCCAACAATGTGTACATATAAAAATATATTTATACACAACACACTATATTTGAATGGGTGGGTATATTGAATATATAATTCAAAGTAGGGTTAAGTAGGTAGAAAAAAAGATGTAAATAAATAATTTGATTAACAAAATAATCCTCATTTTAAAGAATATTTTTATTTTTTTTTTAAGAAAAAAAATATATATAATGACAATACTACCCCTTAAATGCATGACATGTGACGCAAAATTGGATAGAAACAGTGAAATTTAACGGATGGGGTGCAAATCAGCAATTTTTACCAAGTTTAGGAGGTAAATTGACTCAAATGTAATTTCGGGGTGCAAATTGACAATTTCAACCAAGTTTAGGGTGCAAATCGGCATTTATGCCTGTCAAAATATGTGTTTACCCTTCACTTAGATGATAATGACATACTCCGTAAACAAGGAGTTAACGGCATGTATGTAAACCAAGTCGATTTCTATAGTTTATTTAGCATTGTGATAGTATCGAAAGTTAGGTAACTTTAATTTTCAGTGGGTAATATTTCATGTGATATTCTTAATTTGAGTAATTGAATCCTCATTGTGTTCATTTACTGGATCGTATGTACATACTGTAGAATCACAACCATATTTCGTTGTTGAGGTTCCAAATTGAATTCATCTGTTTCACTACTACATTCGAGAATAAGAAAAGGGTATGAACGTAAAGTTATTTATGGTCAGAAATCTCACTTCAAGGCACCCATCCCAACTAGACGACCTAGATCGAGTTTCACAGAATGTGTGTCTTGTTGATCTTATATTCATTTCAAAACCTACATGAATCCAAAACATCATGTTTAGTTAATTTAGAGAGAAGTCCAACATTTCCATTGATGCGCGAGCACAGCTGGTCGGTTGAGTTGAGCCAACTGCATGCGATATTGATACTGTCGCAAACTGCATAATTGTACGTACCCCATATCTACATGATGCCCTCTATACCCTAAACCAGCCTCTTCCACAGTATTATATATCTGCAGGTCACCATCTACTGAACTACTGTATTAAATTTAATTAACACCAGTCAAATTAAAAAAACACTTAAACTGTGTAGTTTACACCATTAGATTTGCCTGGGATCCACACGCAGCTGTATTTTGTTTTACTCGCCCAAAAGATAGACCATGACTGGAATGAAACCCTAGGTCGTCGATCGTCTCAGATTTGAGGAGGTAAATATTTGGGGAAGAAAGGTTTCTGGTAATAGTATCGATCGATCGACCAAGCAGAGGGACACAGAGAATCTGCTATAACTTGTCGATCTGTAGTACCATAACCATAAGATACCCATGTATGTGGGTTTCGCAACTTCCCTCGCTCCTTACCATCCATGTATTTATACAGTGCGTGTATAGAGATATGGGTATACATGCATTTTAATGATTAATCGTTTTCTGCAAAACTTTTCAAACGGCATATATACATGCAGACATAGGTACGGTCAAGTCCCCTTCATAAACAGTGAGGAGGGCCTCACTCCTGTAACAATCCAATTGATTATTGATTCGGCACATTCTTGAACAATTTGGCTATTTAGTTTCTGTACAAGAAAACACACCAATGACACCATGGTCCCTTGAAACACCACTGCTCCGACTAATTGATCATCTATAGAGCGACTCAGCCACCGGTAAATTTGGTATGTGACATCATCGATCAAAATCTAATTATTTACCGGAGTAAAAGCACAAAATATACCACGTACATTCACTAGTAAAGTTGGCCAAAACAAACTTGAAACTGAGGGGCAATAAGAACATCTATTCTATATGAGCCAAATCAGCCAATAAAATTGAAAAAGATTTATCTCGTCGAAATCCTCGGTGAATTTTGTTCTGTTCCATGATCAAACAAGGTTAGTTTCGATTTACAAAGATATAATATACCCGACTGCATGCACATTATTTCCTGAAAGTTATAAAACAGAAACCCGATGATATAAAATTATAAATTTTAATTAATTATGCTAATACTACGTACGTACTCTAGCTACTCGGTAGCTCGTGCTAACTGAGGAATAGATCGAGTGGCTTAGCTTTCTCAGATCGATAATGGCCAAAACGACCCTACAAAACTGTATATGAGATACTGTTTTTCCACAGTAGTATTCCAAATGCTGTATATGATCGATCAGAATGAAATTGAAGGTGAAATGATGATTGCCAAGCAGAAAAGCCTAAAATAATCGCACACAAGTACATCAAGACATAAATATTTTCCGAGTTTCTGACTTAACTTCTTGCGGATCAAAAAGGCAAAATTTTAAAAGTGGTCTACAAACTATGGATGACTCTGAATATTGGTGTATGATATATTAAAATTACAAGATTGGTACATCATCTATCCAAATCGGCCTAGTTTATGTACATAGTGTTAAGATCTCCGTCAACCAACATGAACTTGGTCAAAATTGCAGGGGTATAATGGTCACCTAATCATCTTCCTCCCAACTGGGGGAGCGGGCTGGGAGGCACATTTGCATGGCGGGAAATGAGCGGTGCTTCAGATATGGGTTCGCGGTGGAGAAGAAGACATGGTTTAGCTCTGTATAGACACCAGAACTAATAAATATGATGCAGCACTTGAGGCGTAAAGCACAGATGAATCTATTTGTTGTATCACCATTACAAACAAACCTCAGGAATTCTCTTATAACCGGATGCCTCAGCTGCATCAGAAACTTATCCATCTTCTGACTATTCCTCTTCTTCACATATCAGTGTATGTTGTATCAGCTGGAAACTCGAAGTTTGAGACAAAGAAGTGGTCTTACTTGAACCCTCGCTGCCCAAATTATGTTTATCTAACTCAGTCATTGTTAGATGATTCATTACTTCTCTGTCTTCCTTAAATTTATGATTCATTGTGGGGGATGGGGTGTAGCTATTGCATGGTTTTCATTTCCAGCAAGTATGCGTGTAATTAATTTGTTGGAGAGGAGAGATTCAACATCTAAGAAGTGACAAAGAAAATAAAGTTTATAAGTGGGTGGATAATAACCAATTGTACCGAGGCCTTTTGTGATTAAAACCCAACACCTGTGAGGTGGCTAAGTTGGGACAATATCGGTACAGTTGGTCCACGGGCCACACTTTTCGCTGTTTAACATGGTATCAGAGCGAGTCCCTCTCCAGTCGCGCCTCCAATTTGCCGTGGGCCCGAGTTGGGTGCCACTTTATCATGTCATCGGAGAGTTTCCGATTGGATGGTCACTAAGTGTCGTTGGTTACTGGACCTTGGTTTATTTCGTCACAGTATGTGGGATGTTAATCTGTCACGTGCAGACTTAAAAATTAGGTTGCACATGAGGGGGCGTGTTGGAGAGGAAAGATCCCACATCTAAGATGTGACAAAGAAAATAAAGTTTATAAGTGGGTGAATAATAACCAATTGTACCGAGACCTTTTGTGATTAAAACCCAACACCTGTGAGGTTGCTAAGTTGGGACAATATCGGTACAGTTGGTCCACGGGCCACACTTGTCGCTGTTTAACATAATTAAATACAGGTTTATTGAATAACGCAAGTATCACCTGATTTACACAAAGAGGAACCTGCAATTGTTAATGGATGTCAGAACTCTGTTATATTATACGGCAATATATAAACCATAAAGCCACTAATTGCCAAACTTACCCTGCTTAGATCATTTGATACACTGTAAACAGTTGGTATTAAACTAATGAATTGAGAGACCGATAGTTTTACTTGCTTGAATTCAATTTAAAGAACAAATCCATACTCTAGAATTGAACCATATTGGAACTGGAATGGAGCTGGGATTCATGTGATTAGTTAAATGGAGGAAGATGATGAGGTGACCATAATACCCCTGCAAATTTGATTAAGACCACGGTGACTGACGGCGATCTTAACGCCATGTACACAAACTAGGCCGATTTGGATAGATGATGTACCAATCTTGTACTTTTAATATATCATACACCAATATTCTTAGTCATCCATAATCGGTGGACTGTTTTTAAAAAACTTTCGATCAGAAATGATGTTGAACCAACACGTACTATTTACCCACTTCACTCATTATTAGTTTATTACAAGGATAGTGAAATAGAAAGAGCTTCATATATATGTTTTTATGTTGTTTAACAAAAAAAAAAGTTTTTATGTGGTAGGCTCTTGTTTTATCTATGACTGGAAATTAGGTGATTGCAGTAACGTTTCTTCCCATTTTTAGTGAGAATTCAGCACTAGTCCAAATGCTTTATCAATCTCAGTCTCCGTTATGTGGTATATAACTATATATTGGGATTGTGCGGCTGGATAAAAATGACGAGTGCAAGTAAAGTATAATCCTAATTAAGGATGAACTTAAACATATAATTAAGCTGCCCGAAGTTAGTTTAAATTCATCAATAACTAGTTGGAAATCGAATGAAGGAGTGCATATGCAAGTACACTGTGACAAAGTGTTCATGCTATTATGTGTGTCTGACATCCATCATGAAGCTAAGACATGCTCAGACCTGATTCTAATTATTATAACTCGTTTAATTGCAAAAATTTCATGCAAGTACTAAATTAAAAGAAAACGTAAAATGGAGGAATGATTTAACAGTATCTCATATGAATTCCTCAACACCTCAAATTCTCCTGTCGGTCAATGAAAGACAAATCATGTTTAATCTCAATGGCTAGTTACGAATAACAACTACAAATCACTCGACTTAGCGTGATATAAGAGTAACTAAATTAACAAATTAATAATTAGTAACAAAACACACTAGAAACACAAAACCGTGTACTTAATTATAGGACCACCAAATTCAAACCCTCATTGGTACCAGCTTCTATCAAATATATATCATCTTTTTCAGTTCGATCTCTTCGGAGTTGAGAAAGAGGCAAGCAGCTCTTTGGTTCCAGTCCAACATTTAAGCACAATTTCAGTATATAACACATAAATTGCATGAAGAAAACATGATCGATCGGAGTGGGGTGGGAAACACTATGTATATATGTGTGGTCCATCTCCATGTGCATCTATATATAATGTGCAACTCGATTCTAATATTAATCGATGTATGTGTACGATTAGCTAGCTAGGTTAGAATAACATTATCAGGCGAATTTCAGATCCTGCAGCTTGTAAAAAAAAAAACAAGAAGGAGATTGATGAGTAATGAAGGAGGGATGGGAAGGGAACCCTAGAGGTGGTGTGATGTTGACCAGAGATGATCCCATACTGTGCTTTAATATTTCATGATCGAAACCCTATCTAGCTTCTTTATATAGTTTCATTTTTCCGAGACAGCACGAGTGAGGATGTGTTGGTATTTGCATGGTAATTACTAAGAAACTTTGATTGTAGGTTGTCCACTTTGAGTTTCCATGTCCATGTCTTGCTTTTGTTTCTGTCATTTCCAAAACATCTCTGTCCTAATATTGCAAATCCCTATAACCATAAAGATGGACTCTTTTTTTTGTCTGAATAAAAAAGGACTTTGATGAGTACATATTAATTCACTCTAGCTAGTTTAGGACTTCGTTATTTTAATTTCTTAACTTAGCAAATGGAGTTAATGTCACGGCGCGGGAAAGCTTGTAAGAGACATGATACTACTGGACAAATATATGAACGTACTCTTGGAGAATACAAATTGAGATTTTGAGACATTCTCCATTTTACAATAAATCTCTGTCTACATCAAAACATAAACTACTCAATTAGAGTTAAGTCGATCCGAGTTGTTCTTATCTATGAATGATAGGCAAGAGATCATAAGTTTATGACTTAAATTGTGACTCGACAAGAATTTGATCATACTCCATGTTTTCTTGTTCGTTTCACACTTTCACCGTTTATGTTTATTTTAGATCATAATTGAATTCATAACCGAATGAACCTTTCCTACATTGGTCAATTTCATCAAAATGAGCACGTATGAATTCAACATAGACAAGTAATTGGGACGCATGAGCCTCCATCTGGAGCCCATTCCATGCATATGAGTGTTACACCCTTGCTAAGGGCCTAATAACATAGGCTAAAACGCGCGCGCATGGTATGGTACCACCTTGCACCATGTCAATGTGTGAGAAACGTGAGGCAAGGAAAGTCAAGTGGGAAGTCAGTATAAGCAAGAACCAAATACCTTAGATGTCATGCAATAGGATGATTAAACCTGAAAATTTTACGATATTTTGTGTGGTATGCACCGGAAGTTTTTATTTTCGGTGAATAGAAGAATGTGCAACAACATAATTTAAGAGGGAAAGTTCTAGCGAGAGGCCAGCACAACCGTAGGACTAAAGTAACGATGAAAACTTAAGATATGAACAAAATTAAAACAAGTTAATTACTTTTATTAATTAGTATGGTGAAATTGTCACACCCTAAATTTAATTACACATCATGACTTACTTTTCACTGCATAAACATTATGTGAAGAAATTCGTAAAGAAGAGACTTGGGTTATGGTTTCGGTCTAGCGTGGAAGAAGCTATCGTATATGACACAAGGCTTTTCTTTGAGGTTTTTAATATATTAATTTGTATTTAGTTTGAGCATAAGTGATTACTGTGAACTTGTTTAAATTGTCAAATTTACAATCCTAGCTAATGTTAGCCTACTTGCTACAATTACATCCACTTGAAAGTTTCAAGATTAAGCAATTTGCTTCCTAAATTTTCAAATTAGCTAGCTGATGTTTCAAAATAGAAGATGCCTAAAATACCTAAAAATATGTCACATAGAGTTAACGTCGTTATTGATGTTGGGTATGAAAAGTGGTTCATACTAGTGAATAGTGAGGTATAAAATTGAGGTATTGTTTGGGTAATTCTCCCAATTTAAAATCTAAAAGAAAAAAAAAAGACCAACTTTAAAAAAAGCTTGTGAAAACAGAAAACTATAAAGCGAGGCCCACAAAATTCCAGCGCAGTTTGGAGCTCTCTCCAAACCAAACCCCCCCCCCCCCCCCCCCCCCCTCCAAAACCCTGATTCAAGTACCAATCTCCCATCCATACAATCCCAAATTCAACTCTTTGATTTTATGAACAGGGTATTCAATCTCAACCCCACTTGGTTTTTCTCGGATTCATGTTTCAGTTATGTCGTTGTCTGTTTGATTAGTTGAGTTTTGATCGCTATCAGAAAGAGAAGCTACGATGAGCCAACAACCGTCGGTGATACTTGCGACGGCGAGCTATGATCACACCATTCGCTTCTGGGAGGCCAAAAGTGGCCGCTGCTACCGAACCATCCAATACCCTGATTCAGTTAGTCCCTCACTTTATATACTAATTTGTTTCTACTTATGTTGTATATGTGAACCTGTTAAATACAATGTTTTATCATAGAATGTTGTGATCAAGAGAGTTGTAAGTCAAATATAACAGTTTGGAATTGTTGGTTTTCGAGTTTCGTGTACTTTTGATGATTGTTTGTTCATGTTTTTGTCTGGAGAGTTTAGAGCATTTCTGATGGATGTATTTGATGTTGAGTGAATTAATGATGGATCTGATTGGGATGTTTGTAATGTGTAGCAAGTAAATAGGCTCGAGATAACCCCGGATAAGCGGTTCCTAGCTGCAGCGGGCAATCCTCATATTCGATTGTTTGATGTTAATTCAAACAGCCCTCAGCCGGTTTGTCTCTATCATTCAGTTTTGTTGTCCATCCTTCACTTTATGAGTGTTTAATTTTCGTATAATTGTATTCCAGGTGATGAGCTATGATTCACATACAAATAACGTGATGGCAGTGGGGTTTCAATGTGATGGGAACTGGATGTATTCAGGTTCTGAGGACGGAACAGTAAAAATTTGGGATTTGAGGTAATATTTGGAAGTTCTGTTACCTAAGTTTCTACTATCAAGTTGTTTTCCCCGTAGTTGGCATCTAATGTGTTGTTGTAATCACAGAGCTCCAGGTTGCCAAAGGGAATATGAAAGCCGTGCAGCTGTTAACACTGTTGTGCTGCACCCAAATCAGGTTAAGCATTGTATCTGCCTTGTCATGTGTTAGACATAAATATATAATTGTGTCGTGGTCTTTACATTTATGCTGATGTCAAGATAAATAAGTAGGAATTGAAGTAGCGTGGCTATTGTTTGTGCATAAAAGTTTTTATTTTTTTATTTCTGTCACATAGATTATTGTGTTTCTTTCTTTCAAAAAGATCTCCAAGACATTGTGGGATTAGTCGGATTTTATTTAGCTTACTTGGATTGTACCAAATGGAAGTTTGTAAACATTGGCCAGTTAAACAAAAATATTTATTTAAGTGAATATTTATTTGCATCAATTATTTCTATAGGATTGAAGTGAATATTTATTTACTTTTTTCAAAATATGCTGCTAGCGTATACTTTAGATTAAGAATTATGAGACTGTCTATATTCACCAACTGCACTTTGACCTATCTTGAGGTAGGTTTAAGAATTAACTAATGTCTCAAGTTGTTGCTTCTGGGACAGCGGCGATCTCTGTTACCATTGTGCTCTTTAAATTTTTTTTTTTTGGGGGTTTGGGGGGGTGAGTGTTGTCATTATGCTTCCTCAGACCCATTTTAACATGTTGCTCTAAATGTATAACTGAATATATTTGAAACATTCATTTTCAGTGACCAAGTAACTTTAATGGACACTTTATTTCATAGCTTGCTTATCGTGTAATTTTGATTGTTTGTCCATATTTTGAAGATAATATATTTATATGAGTGGTTTTGCAGACTGAACTAATATCTGGGGACCAAAATGGCAATATCCGTGTTTGGGATCTGACAGCGAATTCTTGCAGTTGTGAATTGGTATGATTCACCATATAGAACTATTGTATTTCCTGTATAAGTGAATATATACATCCTATGATGATTTATTGAAAATGTTGATATTTTGTTTTTATCTTCATCACAATTTTGAATGCTATACTTTTCTAAAAGATTTTGTTCGGCAGATGCCTGCATTCATGTGATCACCTATAGTTTTGGTAGGTTTAGGGAAAAGAGAAAATTGTACTATCTTGTACATGTGTTGCATTATTTTACATACTGGTTTGTGTGTGTGTGTGTGTGTGTGTGTTTAACCATAAAAGAAATTGATATATAAGAACAAAGTGGTGCCCAGTATTCTGTAGATATGGATGGTAAGTAGGAAAGTGATTGCTTATAGTACAGTAGTTACTTTGGATAAAAATGGGAAGCTGCGGTGCTAAGCATATCACTACCCTTCTATACTTTCATTGAAACCTGATGACAAGTTTTCTGATTAGAAAACCTGATGATATTTGTATGCAAGTGAGGTTGGTCTTTGGTGATAAAAGTTTGACATGTGAAGGTCCCGCCAAAACAAGTTATTTACTTATTTTATAGGGTATAGGTTGAAGGAATATCTTAAGTTGTATAGACTCAATTATCAAATGACATGAACAAATCCCAGAATCCCGTCTTTTTACTTGTGAGAACGAATCCCAGAATCCAGTCATTTTACTTGTGAAAGCAGTGCACAACTGCACACTCTTTCACCCCTATATGAGTAGGTTCAACATGAAAGTATCTTTCACATGATCCTAGGTTCCAGAAGTGGATACTGCTGTAAGGTCATTAACAGTTATGTGGGATGGGAGCTTGGTTGTTGCAGCAAATAATCATGGGACATGCTATGTTTGGCGCCTATTGCGAGGGACACAGGTAATATCTACAGCTCGTTCACTTTATTAATCAATATTGCCTTGATTATTTTGATGCCGAGCACATTTTCTTCCAGACTATGACAAATTTTGAGCCACTTCATAAGCTTCAAGCACACAAGGGATACATCCTCAAATGTCTACTTTCACCTGAGTTCTGTGAACCCCACAGGTTTGATTTCTAAAGTAACAGCCAATACATGTCATTGGGATAATTTTTTTGATGATTTATACTTTCAGATATCTAGCCACTGCTTCTTCTGACAACACTGTCAAGATATGGAACGTTGATGGCTTCACATTAGAAAAAACTCTAGAAGGTATCTGTCTTACAAAACTCTCCCAAAGTTCTAACATTTACTTTACTCTACAAACCTGATGATTGCTTAATTTTTTTAAGCTATATAATAAATTATTTCCTTACTTCCTAGGGCATCAACGGTGGGTTTGGGACTGTGTTTTCTCCGTCGATGGTGCCTACCTTATTACAGGTAACTTTTTTTTTCCTGATGTGTGCGATAAGTGTGCATCTCAATTCTGTTATGATAATGATAATGATAATACAATACTTGTCATTGCAGCTTCCTCTGATACAACAGCAAGGCTTTGGAACTTGTCCACTGGAGAAGATATAAGGGTGTATCAGGGGCATCACAAAGCAACCATTTGTTGTGCGCTACATGATGGAGCTGAACCTGGTCCATCATGAACCTGGATGCCACCTAATGCATTTATGAATCGTGTATTAGAAAAAAAAAACTATTGTTTCGAATGAAAAAAATTTCATATCTCATTGTTCAAAAATAAAGAATCTTCCTTCAGAATTATCACTTTATTGTGTATTGACTGATTTGGTAGGCAGAAATCAAATAATGTGCGAATTTCTTCAATCTATTCTCCTAATGTTGAATTTATTTTCTAATTCTAATTCGAACCTGCAGTCCTTGGTACCATTAATTTTAAACAACCGAGATTATTCTCATGAGTACTAAGATGTGCAGCAACTCGACATGATGATCTTGCACCTTGGAGGCGTTTCCATGTTTTTAAAGGTTTTAACTATGTTGAAGTGGAAGGTGATTCCAAACTCGTCAAAAATGTTGTGAATGGTGTTTGTACTCCGCCTTGGAGGCTCACAAACACCATTAGAGAATAGAGATGCTACAGACCAAAAAAAAAAGAATAGAGATGCTAGAAAATTGCTTCAAGTTTTTCGCCCAACTATGTTGCCTATTCTGTCGCCAGCCTAGTATTAGTTGACAGTGTTAGTTTGCGCGGCCGGAGCTTTTGTTCCAGGATATCAGCTGATTTAGTAGCTCAATTTATGTTCCACAATGTCACTCTATTTTCTTAGACGTGGCTTCTCCATCTGGAGATGCTTTGAGCTTTGATACTAATGCTGTCTAATTAATGAAACATTTTCATTCCCCGTAAAAACACTTTCTTTTCTTCGAGATGCTCAAAAAGATTACATCAGCTAACAAAGGTATTGGCCCGTTAGAAAACATAAATAACAAATACAAACTGAGAGCGTTGGCTCATCTTTTTCATACATCAAAATACCTCTCAATTTTCATCCATCGCATACTAACCACATCTAAATCTCAATCTTCTGCATCACATCAAACGAGCCAGTGCCCACTTTTACTGGCAGCCCAAGACATATCCTAGCAGATGGTGTTTCCAAGTCATCCGTCTCCCCATGGTATGCTGCTTCACGAATGAACTTGGAAGCCGTCTCAAATGACATTTTATTGATGGGCGATATAGACTCTGCTATACCCCCAAATCTGTTCATTGGACGGTAACCACCACTATAAGTCATGTAGTCAGCTATTAGCGAAAGGTGTCGGATATTGACAGATATCCCATAAACCTTGAAGACATTACTTATTTCTTTGATGATAGTTTCTCTGGCGGCTTCTACTCCATAGGTGGTCAGCATAGCATGAATGTTGTTGGAATATATATAGTTAACATCAAGATAATCATGCAGTTTCCATAGTGTAGGAAAATCCACGCCTGCTGTCTGCAAGGCTCGCATCTTCTTTTCTTCTTCTGTGGGATTTTTGGGATCCTCCCAGGAGCAGTAAACTTGATCTTCATTACCATAAATATCAATATCTTTGCAATCCAATATCTTGCCAGAGCTTTTGACACAAACATTTCGGGATGTCTTCCGAGCAATCTACAGATAATATACATATATAGATATATATCAATAGAGAAGTTACAAAGAAAGTCAGTGCCTCAGTGGCATAACTACACATGAATTGACAACAATTGTAAGTAATTTTTGGTTTTGTCATTGGCTTCTACGATGTCAATATATTTCCATGCTGGGAAATGCAATTTAGTGGACCAGGGTGCAGGTGTTAATCTGTGCAAGCTTTTGCTAGAAAATGGAGGGGAAGTTTTTATGAGAAAGGGGACATACCTGATCCAGAAGAATATGAGGTTCATTGGTAAATTTAAAATGGATCTCAAAGTGAAATCCCTTGGCTGACACAAAAGTTGCCCTGTCATACTCCTTTCTTACTAGTTTCGCTCTTGCCTTTTTTTTTATTTTATCCCTTGATTCGGTCTTTTTTCCTTTTGAGTGTGGCTTAGATGTGTCTCCCGTTAATGGCCTTTCATCCATTTCATCATTAGCATCAGAGATCCCCGACACACCATCGTTATCGACTTCAACGTCACTATCCCCCTTATCAATTTCGCTTTCTCCATCGGGATAATGAGCTTCAGTCACTTCTTCCTCACAGTCATCTTCATACTCCATCTCATCTGTACCCTGCCGCTTTTGTTTATGTGCATCCAACCCAAAGTCTTCAGCTCCTTCACCACTGTCATCTACATCGCCATCATCATCATCTCCTGCCTCATGCTGGGATATGTTACAAGAAACGTCTTCATCCGTCTCATTTGATGCCTTTGGCAGTGAATCAGCCTTTATATCTTTTATACCACTAATTTTGGATAGCAAAACCAAATGATTTTGTATGGCATCCTCCAAGGCCCTGACAAACTTAACCTCTAGGAGTTCCTCCCAGTCTTCTGAAAATTTCGAAAGATGTTGTGGTATATAGAGTATCATCTCAAGCTTATAAATACGGCAGGCCTTATGATCTTGATGTGTAAATGGTGTAATATTTACTTTCATGCTCTCAATTATGTCGGCCACAGTGATCCTCTTTAACCTATCAGCTATACTTTTAGCATCCTCCCTGCATATAGCAAAAAGATTGCAAATATCAGATTAAGATAGAGAACAGTACAGAACATTCCTCAATGGATAAAAAAAAATGGATTGGGGATACTTCAGCAATATCCAAAAGTTGAGTATAAAACTCCCATAAACTTTCCATGACGTGTAAAAAGAAAACTGGATATAGTTCACAACAAATACTCACGCTTTCTCCTTTATCAATGGACACGTCATAACTGGAGTCTTGATATCACTTGAAGCAGTCATCAAGATCTCTTGGAGCCGTGGAATTCCAAGAGTCACATTCATTTCACTTCGCCCAGCATTATGGAAGGTATTTAGACTGAAAAAATGGTAGCAGTGATCCTAAGCCCACAGATACTGAATACAAATACAATTATCACCTAAATAGAGAAATTGGCCAATTTTGATATTGCAGTATAGTAAACCAATACACATACTTGAAACCGATATCTAGCGCCCAATGTGCAGAATATACCAAAATCAATGATACCCACATCCATAAATAATCATGAATCATATACAGAAAATCTGGCTTTCATAATTAAAAAGGATATCTAGCTCTCGTGTGCACTGTGCAGAATATACCAAATCAATAATACTCATTTTCAAAACCTATCATATATCATATACAGATACCGTCACTTTTACTTGCATCGTATTAATGCGAGTACATCCAGTGGTAGAACAATCCACATCCAAAAAGACAGAACACCAAAAGCTAAATATACAACAAGCACACCACCACCAGCAAGTAAAAAAGAGTAGAACCGAGCAACCCTTAAAATTTGCAGAACTAAGTTGTATAAAAGGAGACAGATTGCACTTGATCGAAAAGTTTTTCCACCCAACCTGTAGGTTAAATTCTTGTATTTTACTGCATCCGAACTACCCACGAAACTTTTTAAACAAACAATTCCATAGAAATTTATAATTTCTTACTACTAACAACTCAAAAACCCTCTAAATTAGCCAAGCTTGTACTACTTCCGTACATGGCACCCACCAAAACTAAAGTATGGGCAATACAGAAAGACAGGAAACATGCTTCTACCCTATGTTCAACGAATGCATCAGTGTGGAGAACAAAAGACATTAGGACTTCTCAAGGGCAACTTCAAATAGTGTAGCAAAGGAACAAAAATAGAAAGAAAATTTACGTCATCTGTGTAGATGGTTCTCCTACAGACTGACCAGCAAGAACACCAACTGGTTCTCCTGGTTGTGCAAGACTGCTGAGATATTTGTGCTCCATTAACTTTATGTTGAGGCCTGCTCTTTTTTTATAGGCAGGAGGCAACTCTTCAATAAAGGGGTATTCACCGATTTGATGACCAACTCTCTCGTCAAACATTTCTTTATTCTGAAAAAAATGTAACATCACAAAACAAATGAATAACTTGAAAATGACTGCGAAATTTCGGATTCCGATTCAGAAAATTAGGAACAAGTACTTACA